>NW_026575159.1:10847916-11475833 GCF_905146905.1 Nyctereutes procyonoides
AAGGAAGGTGAGATGACAAACGGGGTTTCTCATGGCAATGAACCTATTCTTCTTTGATCAGCAAACAGCTTTGCTGTCAGAATAGCTTGGGGTACTGCAGCAGGAAAATGAGAAGAGCGGGGCAAAGCAAGAAATAAAGACTAGAAAATATTTAAGAAGCATAGGAAATCCACTGCTCTCTTTGGAACAGTGCATCCTGTCTAACAACACTGAATAGGTTCACTGGTTTTTCAAAACCCTGGTATCAATGCTGGATCACGGCAGATTTTAAAATCTGCATATCTCGTGACAATTACCAGGAACAATTTTCATGCAATTCAGAGCCCACCTATTCAGAAGATTCTTCACCTCTGATATCACTGTTAATGTAGGATGAGGGGCTCCTGGGTACTAAATAGAACACTTTGGAAGAATATTCACCGACCAAACAATTAGGTGGCAAAATGGCATATTTTAAACAAGTAAGCAGAATATTTGTCCCATCTACAAAGTCAGGTAGAAGTGTCACCAGGGAAAAATTTGGAAGCTTCATCAAAGAAACTGTCCTTGTGACACTTAGCAATCTCTGTCCATACATGTTTTATCTACCTACTAAGCCATATACTTAACTATGCAGAAAGCATCCAGAATTATAGTTAGATTTGTGTTCATATCACTGCTTTACTACTTCCTAGTTGTGTATCTTTGTTATGTTTCTTAACATTTTGGCATGCCCATTTGTTGAAAATGAATAGAAAAGCCCACCTTGAAGGATTGTTATGAAGAACTAAGAGAGATCAACACCTAGAATCATATCCAATCACAAATTCCTGCCAGATTTAATGCTACTGACATCCAAAAAACCATAGACAACCCCAAAATCATCTTTCCAATGGTATACTGAACGTCCTCCTCAAACACCTAACAGAGCAGCAGCAGGTCACATCAACTCAGTAATAATTGCATGTGCCCAGCATTGAGACTGGACAAGAAATGGCCAGCAAAGCAAGAACAGAAAGGAGAAATGATTCTGAATAAGTAGGGCAAACTATTCTCTTCTTAGTCTTATGAAGATAGTTCCATAAACCTGGACTCCCTTTCTTTCTGATGGTCTAGATTAGCACTGTCCAATAGAACTGTCCAGATGATGGGAACATTCTAGATCTATACTGTCCAATATAAGCAGTCATCAACCACAGATGTCTTGCAGTGTGGCTAGTATGACTGAGGAATTGAAGTTCTAATTTTATTTAACTTTAGAAAGTTTAAATTTAAAAAGTTGCATATAGCTAAAGTCCATTGCATAAGACAGGGCAGGTCGAAATGTCAGGAACAAACAGAAATATGTTAGGGGATAAATACTATAGTGATCCAAATGAAGTCAGGTAGCTCAAACAAACTCCTGAGTTGACTTTATCATTTTAACTTGAGGTTTTCAGTGGTGGTCTCTGCTATGTCTTTTGGGTAACTTATTTTTGTCTCTGATATTATGTCTGATTCTAACTTGTGGCTCAATTCCCTCTTATTTAAGCCAAGAATTAGGCTGCTTAGGTTTCTTAGCACAGGGTTCCTATAAAAATGGGCAGATTTTTATCAGATTTTATCTTCCCATTAGTTTTATATTTTCCTAGCAGGCCCACAAAAAGATATTCTTCTTTTGATTTTTCTACCTTACTATTATATAAATAATATATATAACAGACATATTGTACATCATATATGTATTATTTATATACATACTAACACATTACTATAATACACACATATATATATACTAAGACATAGTATACTACATATTACTACACTACTATACTATTACTAGTATAACCATGATTAAATTTGCTGTTTTCTAAAGACTAATTTTCTACAAAAGTTGGAGCTTCCCAGATTGAGCAGCAGATCCTAATGGAGTGGCACCACATAGCATCACATCTCAAAGACCTTTTCTTTCCCCCACTGGAGCAATATGAAACCAAGCACCCACACCAGAAATGACAAATATTGCTTATTGACTATGGCACTCTTTCCCACTGGAAAGAGTATTCACAGAGCCTCTGAATCCTCCTTAACACAACTCTAAAAAGTAACAGCCGATTTATTGTCTTTGATATGTGACATAAAATATATATGGTATATCATTCCCCGCCCCCTAATGATTTCCTTGCCATATAAGGTTAAAAGCTCCAAGGATTAAGACAGCTTTTGTTCTCATTGTTCACGAGTCTTGGTTCTGGGAAATAATGGTAAGTCTGACAGTTCTTCTTCCAAGAGGTCTTTTGCTTCTGCATGAATACAAAACTTTTGGCAGCTTTCTCTGGCAGAGTAGAACTCCCCACACATATTCATTAGGACATCCTCTTGGACTTGACCTGACTAAGCAAGAAATCCTAAATATTAACATTCCTGCCAAACACAGGTTGAAAAAGCCATTTGCTGACCCTTAGCTTATGACTAGATATTTCTTGTTGGCTCACAAGAAGTGAGAATTTTTCTACCAAGATCCTGCTCCTCTCACTGGCCATTTTAGAAATGAATTTCAGATGCTACTTGTAGTTCAGAAGCAAGACTCAAAAGTGGAGTTGACCTTTTTTGGACACTCAATTTGAAAACTAAATTAGATCAATGAATTTCTAGGTATATATGACAATCTGTTATATTTTAGTCAGGGATGACGATATCACAAAGCACACATGGCTCCCATAAACACTCTGCAGACTCTAAACAGAAGGAGGGAAAGAGGGACGAAGAGAGAACATAGAAAAACAGATAGTGAGACATCATGATGCCTCTGAATGCTTTTTTCCCCCCTTTCTTACCACAGTTTTTGAAGATTGTTCTCTAAATCATTAGCTCACAGATTTAGTCATTCATCTTTATTGTTATTTTATCATTCTCTCTGGTTTGTTGTAAATATTGCGCAATTAGCACATTTCTGAAAGCCCGATGGCCATGTCCTCAAGCTTCCTTCCCAGTTCCTGGAATTTACGCTGTAGGACCTCAGCCCTATTTCTGTCTGTGGTTTTGATTCCAGCTCAGATTCTGACTACAGAGACATCCCCTCTCCTTGGCGAATACCTTTTTCTCCTTGTGGTGATGTTTCCAGTCCAGCTTGAGGAGTCATAAAGTGCTGTTAAAACAGTCATCCCTCTTAGTCTGTCCTTGGTAGTCATCACACAGTATTGCTATTGTCCAGGGGCTGGAGGCTGAGGCTATGGCTGAGTCGGAAAGTTGGTTTTAGTATCCCAGCAGGGCCAGGGAAAATAAATCCCTGAGCGAGAATATGGCTTGGCGTCAAGCAGCTGGAGAACCGGGTCCAAGGGCAGATTATTTGGGTGAGTGTGCATGGCTACCAGACATCAGTTTCATTTGACTAATATGTTCTTTTCCATCCAATTGAATGGATTACCACAGTGTCAAATAAATAATGCGTTGCCACATTTGGCCCAACAAGAAAAATACTGGGTATCAATAAGCAAGTGTAAGACCACATGAAAGCCTGACTGTGTTTGAGAAAAACAGGAATAAGCCCTCAGGTATCTTGAAATGCAGACATTTTTCTTGTCAAAATGTTCTAGGAGCCAAATGTGTGGAGTCCCCACTGCTGTGACAACACTCTGGTCTCTGAAGCTCATCCAACATAGCCACAGACCCAAATTAAACCCTAGGTATTTATGAAGGCAGCCACAAAGGTGGGACAATGGCTCATTACCCAATTCAGAATGCATTCAGTCAACATTTATTGAAAGCCTACTGGTTGCCAGGCACAGAGGTGGCATCTCAGGGTGGCAGGGAGAGTAATAGGGGTTGAGAAGCATTAAAAAGTGAACAAGGCACAAACTCCCGTCTCACATTCTAGTGGAAGACACAAATAAATATTCAGATGATTCCTATTTCATCCGGCAAAGTGCCATAATAGAAATATGGGCAAACTGTTAAGGAAGCAGGAGATAAGAATAGGTCAGTCCACTGGAAGACAGAGAACATGGGGAATGTCTTCATGAAGTGATGACATTTGGGCTCTGCCTTAACATATGCTATTTGAATGCAATAGTATTCTCGGAATGTATGAAGTGAACATTATAAGCCATAATAAATCCCCCCAAAACCCTTCTTAGTCTGTAACACAAATTAGCATCGATGGCATTTTATAACTGAGTTAAAGGAATAATAAGAAAAATAAGACAGGAATAATAAACACTGCCCTAAGCATTTTACACATGTTCATTCAATTCTCATAATATTTCTGTGCTGTAGGTACTCTCTTTACTTTATAAAAGTGGAAATAAGGCACAGAGAAGTTAAATAAATTGCCCAAGGTCACATTGCAAGGTCAAACACTATGCTCAGTGCTTTAGACTGTTTCTTACTTTATTCTCCCAACAACATTTTTCTGATCTACTATGTACAATTATTTCAGGGCAGGGGGCTGAAAGGGTTATGGAACTAAAGCTTAGAGAGATTTACTCTCCTCTCAGAAAGATCTTTCAAATAGAAGACAAAATATGACTGCTGACCCACTGCTACGGATACATGCATGATATGTTTAAGGCAAATAGAAATTGTACACACCAAGGGCTTGAGATTTAGTCTCTAGAAATGGGGAGCCATTCATGAGGATAACATCACTGGAGTTTTATACATATATTTAAATGTTCTGGCGGTACTTTGAATGGAATGGAGGGAAGAAGCGTAATAGGAAAGACTGGGTGATGGCTACTGAAGTGATGATCTCGGTCTGGGTAGAGGACATTGGCAAAGAGGAATGAATTTGAAAGATATTCTGAAAGTAGAATTAAGAGGATATAATGACTAGTCTGGTGAGAAAAATGTGGTCTGGTGGAAGAAGTAAAGACCCACTCCAAGATTTCTCGCTTTGACCAGTATGCTGAAATATGTTGTTGCCACCAATCAAAATAGGAAAAGCAGAATTGGTAGGTGAGATGAAAACAGTAATTGGTTTGGATGCTTTGAGTATAAGGTGGACTACTAAGGGGAAGAATCCATTAGACAATGTAATATACAGTTCCCGAGTGATCCACTAGACCATTTCTTTCTCACATGTGAACAGTGCCGTTGCCTAGCAGTTAGGGACATTCATTGGTGGAACAAGAATATCATAACTGGCATATCTTTATAGGGATGATTTGGTGACAGACACTTCTAACAATCAAGTATTAATCTTTACAACAACCCTGACAAGAAGGTACCCTAATATTTCCATTTCACAGATGAGAACACTGCAACATAGAATGTGTAAGTCATTTTCCCAGTGTACCACAGCCAGAGGAGCACCAGAGACAAATTCTCCCCTTCCCTCCTCAACCAGCATTTCCCACATCATGATTTCGGGCTATGGCTGAAATTCTACTTCTGAAAGGTTTACCACCTATCCTTGGAAAAGGAAAAAGAAGGTTGAATATTCAAGTGTAGCTGAGGGCTTGCTGAATTATGTATTTCCCACCCCTTCACCTTTATAAAATTTGGTACACTTGTTCTTGACTTAAAGATTCTGTGGGACAGTTAATCTCCCTGTTGTGTTTTCCTTCTCTATAGTAGGGAATGATAACAGCCCTTGCTTCCTAAGATGGTTGAGAGGATTAAATGGGTTTATACATCTAAAGTACTTATTCCTGTCACAGGTACATGGTCTAGAAACGGAAACTAAGATGACAAGACAATGTGAACAACAGTGATGATGGCTACCTATTTATCTTTACACTACTATCCCCACTGGTTTAGAGATGAAATGCTAGGGCAAGCTCTACCCTTCTTAGGAGAATCAGAGAGAGAGAGAGAGACGGAGAGAGAGAGAGAGAGAGAGAGAGAGAGAGAGAGAGAGAGAGAGTAAAATACTGCTAGTTGTCAAGATTTTGGATGTAAAGGTCTCTGACCTATGCATTTGGGGAGAGGGGGAGGTAGTACTATGGTGGTCATTTGAAGAGCAAGAGACAAGGACCTTTTGTCAGGGTCCAGATAATCAGAAAAGCTTATTATCCCCGTTAGTGTCCAATCACACTAGGAGATAAGATGAGAAAGGCCTTATGAAACAGAATTAAAGGACACAGAAACCCAATGCTTAGGTCCTCAGGCAGGCCTGTTCAGCACCAGCAAGAGACTAGATTGGGTCCTTTAAGAAGAGGGATTCTAGGGCATCAGCCCAAGTGCAGGGTAGCCTTTGTTTGGACTTTTAAAACTGAGGAGGGAAAATGCTTGAAACATAAAAGACCAACTTGGACCATCTGGTTCTGTAACAGTCCCCCATCAACACGTCCTCACTTGATGAGACCAATATAATAAATGAGGATAGATGTGTTTCGCTCCTGTCAACAGCCATACAAAAGGAAAGATAAGAGAAGCTTTTGAAATTGTAGAGATCTTTTGGCTTTAGCTATTCCAGAGGCAATTAGTTCCATATGGGAAGCAAATCCATGCGGATAGATTTAACTATCAATTCTGTAGCTGCTTATCAAGAGGCAGTATATTTTGTAACACACACACAAAAGCCAGATCCTGTTACTGTGACACCTGCTTTCACCCAGGCTGGGCAGCAATGCATTAGCCTTAGGTCTATGATATTCCATGTGTCAACTTATTTTGTAGAAATTAATTAATTGCCCCTGGAATCAATATTAATAATGATAAATTGCTTTCTAAAATAAGCTAAGCTAAATCAGGGCAATGCTACTTTCATGAAACTCTAAAATGTTAAAACAAAGCACAGTAAGCCCAAACATTTCTCCTTGTGCCATAGTAAAAGCTAAGTGATCCACTGAGGAAAACTTTCAGACTTTACTATTCTCTGATGGAACTTACAGAAAGTAATCCTGAAGAAAATTGATAAGACAATGGATAATTCATTCCTCCAAGCTACCAAGCTTTCCCTTAGAAATATCCTGCTTTTATCCATTCTTCTGCATAAGAGAGAAAGAAGAAAAAGTGGGGTGGGGATGGAGAGATAACAAAATAAGAAAGAAATGAAGGATGGAAAGAGCAAATGTAAAGTGCCAGAGAAAAAAGAGGAAACAGAAAAAAGGAAATCGAGAAACTTCAACTACTTCCTCCCCCCGCACCCTATTTCTTCCATGTTCCTGAAACTCCTCTCTCTTTCATTACTGCACACTCGTGTGTGTGGTGAGGAGCAGGAGACAGAAGCAATAGTGACAGGAGTTGATCTTGATGGGGAACACAATTCTCAAAGGCAAGGAACCTCTAGACCCACAGGGTTTGTGAAAATATCCATAGGACGAACCCATGGCCTTCAGGATTTGGCAAAAAATTCAACCCATTATTCAAACATTTTGTGCTAAGTGAAGTGCAGTGCATTTTGTCAGGCAGTTCCTCCTTAATTTCCAAACCCATGTGTATTTCCAAGGGAATGTGATCCATATGTTTCTAATTCATTTGCATTTAAATCATCATAATGCTGTTTTGCTGAGCTATTTGATGTCCAAGAAGACTATGAGGCCTTTTACAAGCCTTTTTAAAGGCTTTCTCCTTTGAACCTGCAAGTCATGGTTTTCCTGTACAGAATGTGAATTAAAATAAAGAAAGGTTATAGCTTCTCTTCAAACTAAATTCCACTGTATTTAAATGGATAATAATAATGACAACCATTAAAATAATGTGATCTCAGAGGCAACCTTACATATAAATTTAGAAAAATCTATCAGTTGAAAAAAAAAGTTCCAGATTTTCCAGCGCCACAGCCATGAATAGTTAATGGTTGGAATCTGTTCTGTTTGCAAATTAAGTTTAAAATATTATTTGCTTTTCTTAACCCCTTGATTTTTCTAAAGCCCAACGTAATTTCTTTCAGACTCTGAATATATTCAGGGATACTAATTGTAGCTCTACTGTAATTTTTTTAAAGAAAGTTTTGAATATCTTTGTGCCAGAATTGTCTAAGTCCTTAATAAATTTATAAAGCACTAAAATATTGATTTATTCTTTAAAAAAAAGTAGCAATCACAATATTATCTACAAGTATTAGGCACATTGATATTGGTGAGGCATGGTACTGGATGCTTTATATATGCTGCCTAATTTAATATTTGCAAGATCTCTGTAAGTTTATCATGATTGCTACCCATTTCATGGACACAGAAAACAGACAAAATTTGAGCAAGTTACTTGATTTAAGGACACTTGTTCATATCCACACAGCTAGTAAGCTGAAGAACAAACATCTAGAGCACTGAGGAGGGGTCAGGCGGTTAGCAACTACTACTTTTGAAGTTTCCAGAAGAGCCACTCTTAGACACAAGGAGGAGTCTAAACAGCATAAAGTTCTTTCATTTACTGAGTTCCTACTATCTCCCAGCTACTGTACTAATCACTGTGGAAAACAAAATCAAGCAACTATCATCCTTCTACTCAAAGGGCTCTGAGTCTAGCAGCTAAAAAGATGTAATTTTCCATGCAGTGTGATTCTGTCCTGTAATTAAAGACCAGAGGTAAAGGTGTATGAAAGTGTCAGAAGATGGGGTTCAGGGTTCATTCTAAAAGGCCGATAACATACATAAACCATTGATGTCTAAGCCTGTCCCCCACTCAGTGTTTAATAGATGTTGTTTCTCTTCTTCTAAGATGTTTGGAATTTATCCTGAAGGCAAGGACCAGGTGTTTTGTTTTCTTGGAAGAGAATCATGACAGTAGTGCAAAGCATGGATGTAGAGATACTTACAGGGGAGAAGTTAGCTTGGAAGCTGTTTCAATAATCTAGTGATGGATGGAAGGCAGTGGGCTGGGGAGAATAATTTTAGAGCTCCTTACATTTCACATTTTCTAAATCATTTTACAACACTTGGCCTTTTAAACAATAAGAAAAGCTCAGTTTGCAGCATTTTGCTGAAAACTCAAATTTCTCTCTGATTTCCCAATGTAATGTCTATGCACTCGCAGACATACACATCCGGTCATGTAATGATCATGTAAGCATAAATGCTTCTTTCTTGATAACCATTTCCACACAAGAATGATTTTACACTGGGCTTTGCCCTTTTCCATTGATACTGAGAAACTAATCGGTAATGCAATGTAATGTGATGTAATATAATGACTTTTCAAGAGAAAAGGAGAAAATCAAGACATCCCAAAAATAAAATGGTCAAAAATATTTATATAAAGGAAAATTACACTTCCCCATTTCCTCAATGAAACATCAGCAATGCCAGCATTATATATGTATTGAGTACATGGTCACAGGCTTGACAATTTAAAAAGTCCTGAAATTTCTGCCCATCCAAACATCTCCTTTCACTTGTTAGTTTGAATTATCCTAAAAAGCATTAACTCACTTTATTTTTAAAAAGGTATTAAGGTCCTTTCTTTTATGATTTAGGACTTGGGGTTTAAGGAAAAAAGCGAAGTCTTCAAAGAATAGCTCTTTCATATTTTAACCTCAATTGGCACTTGTGACAAAAGACATAATTGAATTAAGAAATATAATCCAATATCTTAAAAATCTCCTTTTCTTCCCCTTTTCAAAGTCTCTCACTTAAGACCATTTAATTTGCTACAATATTTGAAACATTTTTTCACTTCTCATGGTCACCCCTAATATCATCCTGTTACTTGGATCCTGCCTCTCAGCTTCCATTCTTGTCCTGCTACAAGCCCTTCTCCAAATAGCAGCCAGAACAATCATTTTCAAAAATAAATTAAATGATGTCACTTACCCATATAAAACCTTCCAACAGCATATTATTGCTTCTTGTTGTACTTAGAATAAAAGTGAATCTTTGGAATCCCGCTCTAGCCCAGCTTCCAACCTCCCTTCACTGGCTTCTTTTTCTATCAATATACTCCAGCTACCCAACCTGTCCTGCTCACATTGTATCCTTGGGCTTAAATCTGACCTCAGATGTCACCCCCTCGGAGATGCTTCTCACCACCCCCAAATAAAGTACTGAGTATGCTGACCCATACAGGAGGGAGATAAATTAACAATCATAACTAGAGTGTGTTATACAAACTTATACACACACACAAAGAAAAAAATAATTCAGTGATACTTTGCTTCAGTGAACTTTAAGTGTCCTACAAAATTGGAATATAAAACTCACGTCTTCTGGGTCACAATTAGATAAGTAACTAAGGTTCCAGCCCTTACAGCATGTCCATAAGTTCCATCATGTTGCCTTGGCTGTTTCTTTCATTGCCCTTCTGACAGCCTGAAATCTAGTTTATTTATGTCAACTTGTTTTTTGAAAATATATGCACCTTATTTTTTTTTAATTTTTTTATTTATTATTTATGATAGTCACACACAGAGAGAGAGAGAGAGGCAGAGACGCAGGCAAAGGGAGAAGCAGGCTCCATGCACCGGGAGCCCGACGTGGGACTCGATCCCAGGTCTCCAGGATCGCGCCCTGGGCCAAAGGCAGGCGCCAAACCGCTGCGCCACCCAGGGATCCCCGAAAATATATGCACCTTAAAAGCAGGACTTCATCTCTCATATATTTCCTTATTACCAGCACCTAGAACTGTGCCGAATGGGGGTGCCTGAGTGGCTCAGTTGCCTAACATAAAATGAATAAAATGAATTCTAAAGGAACTTTAACTCAGAGACTATCTGGAAGAGGATGTCATGGTTAATTTTATGTGTCCACCGGACTCGGCCACAGTTGCAAGATACATGGTGAAATGCCAGTCTAGGTGAGGCTGTGAAAGCATCTTTTTAAATGAGATTAACATTCGCAGCAGTAGACTCTGAGTAAAGCAGACTACTCCCCATAATATGGGTGAGCCTCATCCAATCTGTTGAAGGCCTTGAGAGTAAAAGACTAAGGTCCCCCAAGGAAGAGGAAATTCTGCCTCCAGACTGCGTTTGGACTCAGGACTGCAACATCTACTCTACTCTGAGTCTTCATCTGCTAGCCCGCACTTCAGACTGCCAATTCTCACCATGCTGTAAGCCAATTCCTTAAAATATATCTCTCTTACACACACACACACACACACACATACACATACACAGTTATTGGTTCTGTTTTTCTGGAGAATGTTAATTAATACAGATGGGTCGGTCACTCATGGTACAGCAGAGCTAACTAACATTTCTCTTCAGACACTTATCCCTTTGCCCACAGCTCCCAGGCAGGCTAGGAACCAGGGCAAACTCTCCATTTCTCCAAATCCCCAGATGTCCCATCTTCTTTCCCTCTTCACTTTCTTCTCCTCGCCCTCACGTGCCACTTGACCTCCTGGCCAGAAGTAACTTCTATAATTTTCTCTCTCATCCTCCAAGCTATCCCATGTCACCCTAAGAAGAACCTGTGACTCCAGGACTCTGTGTGGCCTTGATAAATATAATTATTCTGTTGCTTTGGCCACTTTCCTCCTGCAAAACTGCTGGTAGATAAAATGCTCCATGTTGCTCCATAAACAAACTGGAACGGAAGTAAAATCAGAAGTTCATAAGATAACCACAAACAGACTTGTGACATTTTGTAATGTCAAATATTCTACACTGAGAATTTTAATTATAAATAAGTTATGTGGGACGCCTCAGTGGCTCAGTGGTTGGGCATCTGCCTTCGGCTCAGGGCGTGATCCTCGGGGTCCTGGGAACAAGTCCCACATCGGGCTCCCTACAAGGAGCCTGCTTCTCCCTCTGCCTAAGTCTCTGCCTCGCTCTGTCTCTCATAATTAAATAAATTAAAAAGTCTTAAAAAAAATAAAGTTATGAATAGCATATGATTTTAAGAAAAGAAATGGAGACATAATTGGAAGTTAAACATAAAAAGTCTTCATTGAAAAAAAAAAGAAAAAAGTCTTCATTGAAGAGAGGACTGTTCAATGAACTAGCATGCTCATCAATACCATTTAAATTGGTAACTGATCTGAATGCAATTCTGGTGGCTTCATGTATGATTTCAAAGTTACAAACAGGACTTTGGACTTTGAGCCTCTTTTGAACAGGGACAGTGCCTTATACAACAATATGCAAAGAGTGCTTCACGATCCGACACACCTGGGTTAAAAACATTACCTGTCACAACTGTGCCCATATCATATGGTTTAATCTCATTGGTTCTCAACTGTCTAAAGTGGGAAAAATAAGACATTTATGTGATGCACCTAGCAGTGGACTGGTTCATAGTAGATGGCAAATAATTGCCAGTGCCTATCATTGGAGTTATATTTTAATTTCCACAGCTTCCAAAAACATGCTAAGCACATAATAAAATAAAATAATCATATATGAAATGAAATGGGGGTGAGATTACACTGATGGGGGCAGTTTTCTTTCTCTAGGTACACATCACTGTGATCACAGTATGGAGGCTTCCAAATCTCTATGTTCATATTTTATTATTAGATAAATCTTCCCTACATACGTGACATTTTTATAGTGTTTCTTTAAAAATATATATGAATAGCAGTCTGGATAAAAGTACTACTTTATTCTTAACATGAAATTGATCTATTGCCTTTATTTTGAATTCATGTTATATCCTAAAAATGTCAGATTTCAAAATTTTGTGCACACTTGGTTCTTTCTACTTAAGAATAAATAGTGAGTGATTACAGGCATCATTTTTCTTTAAAACTTTAGTTTTAAAACTCACCAGAGCCATATTTGATAAAGGCAGCCACCTTATGTGCAAAAAAAAAAAAAAAATAAAAACAGAAACAAATTAGACAAGCATGCATCCTCCAAAGAAAAAGTTATTTAAAAACATATATTAATGAAAACTTTCTAGTCTATGAATAAAGGGCTCATCAACTAGGCAAAACTAGAATCAATAATACATTTCTACCCTAAATTAGATTTAAAAATATATTCCAGTGTGTTCAGTTACCATCCTTCTTATCAGAGGCAAATAGAAGTTTGAGCTTGGTTTGATCATGCTGTAGAAAAAGTTTCTGCATTTAGTGAAAGGCTCAGGAGACTCTTCCAATCCAGAGATTTTATAGTTCTGTGATTTAGCCACTCCAGGAAATTTTTTAAGTGTTCATTCCTAATATATTTTATGTCTCCATTTGCGTTTGGTGTTATACAACCATGATCTCAGTGTTGAAAATCCAGGATTTTTTTAAGCACTAAGATTTCTTGATTTTAAGAAGTAAGAAGAAAAAACAGAAAGAAAGAAAAGAATTGCACAAATGTTTCTGAAATTTAACAGGGTAATTTCACTTAACTCTAGAGTTATACAAATATATGATAGAATTATGCAAATACATAAAACATCTGCTTACATCACCCCAGAGTTACATAATGCCCTTTGTATTATTTCCCAAAACCATTTCAAGAACTAAAGCTGAAGTGTTAAAATTTAAAGTATGTCCTAAATGACCTTTTTTAGATGTTCTAGTGTAAGAAACTTGAAAAACAAATCTGGAGGTTTATGAATATTACACATGTGAAGTCTCTGTTATTTATGCTTATTTTAAGTACTTGATTAAGCATCCATATGTCAACCTGATCCTATGGAAGGTCAGAATAAACAAAGGGTTTCCGAAGTTAAGTACTCAAACAGATGAGACTACTGATTTTTCTGAAGTTAGAGAATACCATTTATTTAGCAAATGGCATCTGATGTATTTGGAAAATTCACAGATTTCAATAGATATCAATTGTTGCAAATGAATAAAAGAACTTGCAACTAGATCCCAAATTTCAAAAAAATCAAAATTTCTTTGGGATGCTAATTTTCTAAAAATGTGGCCAGGTTTTTAGTGAAATTAGCAAATGATATCAGAAATTGCAAATGGATTTTTCTCCCCTAACTCCATGGAAGAAATAAGACAACATAAATTTTGAAAAGTGACCAAGGAATGTCTGCTCTCCTGTAATAGTATAATTGGATGAACACATGAGTATATACCAGTCCACCTAGATGTGAGTCAGTTTTCCCTGGCAGGCATCTTGATATGTGACTAGTGGCCTACTTGCTCCTCTAAACATCAGCAGTTTCTTACCTAGAAGCTCTGTAAGATGGCTTGGTGTAGGAGAATTGAACTGGTCTGCTCCAAAGAGAAGTCCTGCTGTGAACAAAGTCTCCCCAAAGGGATCCTAATCTACCTGTGTCTGAAGAAACATGAGTCATCTAAACAGTCCTTCATGTATCCTATTCCCAAGAGAATCTAACAGTTCTCACAGAAGAATCAGTGAACAAGAATCTGGGGACTGATGGTTAGTATCCTAGAAAACTGAGCTTAACAATCTCGAGTTAGAGGAGGCAGACTGGGATACACATTTTGGGGCTGGGTACTCACCTAAAGCTAGAAGAGAAGCAAACTGTTGCTTGGGCTCCATAGTGGGAGATGGGTTCAGTATGTTTATGTAGGCTCAAGGTGCAACGAGTAGTAAAATTAAATGTTCTCTCTCTATAATAAAGAATATATCTGATCTTTGTCCCTGGTTCAAAAACACTTGGAATTTCCAGAGTGATAGGAGCATCTTTGTTATGTTAATGAGGTGATATATAGTAGGCCCCTAAATAGCCTCAAAATGGGTACTGATCACGAGAAAGACCGACTATGTAATTAGAGGGCTGGAACTTGGGTCCTCACTAATCTCTGACCTCCAAGGAGGTGATGTGCCAGAGATTGAATTCACTCACATGGCCGATGATTTAACCAATCTTGTATATGTAATAAAAATTCTGAAACGCCTGGGTGGCTCAGCAGTTGAGCGTCTGCCTTCTGCCCAAGGAAACCCGGGATCGAGTCCCATTTCGGGCTCCCTGCATGGAGCCTGCTTCTCCCTCTGCCTGTGTCTCTGCCTCTCTCTCTCTCTCTCTCTCTCTCTCTCTCTCTGTGTATGTGTGTGTCTCTCACGAATAAATAAATAAAATTTTTTTAAAAATCTGAACATTAAGGCTTGGAAGAGCTTCCTGGTTGGTGAACACACCAATGTGCTAGGAGGGTGTTCTGACTGCAGAAGTCAGAGTAGAAGGAGGCATGGAAGCTCTGTGGCCAGGAAGGACCTTTCCAGGCCTCATCCTATGTGTATGTATACCTTATAACAAAAGTGCAATCATGAATATGATGCTCTCAGTGAAAACTGACATAGGCAACATTTTAGAATATTTTCTGTGTGCCAGACACTGCCAACCATTTTATGTGCAATTTCTCAATGACTTTTCACGAGAGTAGCATCAGGCAGCTATTATATTACCCCAATATACCTAGCAAAAAATGAAGGCATGGAAATAAGTCCTTGAGAGACTGGAAAGGCTGGGGGGTGGCTGGCATCCAAAGGAGTATGAGGTGCCCTACAACTGGTATGATGCTCCTTGTGTTCAGCTGAGAAAGAGTTAGGACCAGGATTAACAATCATGACAAAGAATGTTAGCAGTGGCAAATGTAGCTGCCATATATAATTTTTAAAAACTCAATATAGCTAATTAAATTGACCAGGTAGTCAACAGACTCTAGTCATTACAAATTTGAAAACAAAACATAAACTAATTTTTAATATGGAGATCTTCATTTTTTAAGATTTTATTTATGTATTTATGGGAGACACAGAGAAAGAGAGAGGCAGAGACATAGGCAGAGGGAGAAGCAGGCTCCATTCAGGGAGCCCGATGCAGGACTTGATCCCAGGACCCCGAGATCATGACCTGAGCCGAAGGCAGATGCTCAACCACTGAGCCTCCCAGGCATCCCTAATATGGAGGTTTTCTTTGCAAGGACACAGTCTAGATATTTTCCCAAAGGGAAAACTCAACAAAAGACTATATATGTCCTTGACTGTGCTGTTCCAATCAAGTAATAATTTAGGCTTCTTGGAAACTGAGAGTATCAAGAGGGAACTCAAATATGGCACAATCCTATTTAAGGGCCTTGGCTAAGTCTTGGTATTTCCAGTCCTTCTGAAGATCCCCACACCTTGTGGACATATGAAAGAGCTTAGTATTTGGGAGGTTTTATTACTAAATCATAAATATTTTATTTACCCAAACTAGTAAGGGAGGTAGAAATGAGAGGGAATTTGGGCATCTTTCAGAGGAAATCCATGCCAAGGCCCCATTTGCACTGACTCTGCAGAGCACTCAAAAGCACTTTTGTTTTAAATCTTTCATTCTGTTGAAATACAGTCATCAGGTATGCAGCACAGATAAACTCATCTGCCTATATCTGGGTTTAAATCTGAAAAGCAAATATGTCAATGAACTTGATCTAGGTAATATCTTTCACACTAGCATCTGCTCTACTGTTTCCAAAGGTACCCAAGCAATGGAATCAATATTAATGCCATCCTTTATGAAGATAAATCTACTGACCTACTACCATTTGGGTGTCTACTTTGAAAGCTTCCCTGCAGAAAACTGGTCCTCAATCATTCTGTTGACTAAATCTCAGTGTGCCTGTGGTAAAAGCTTGTCAGGATGAAATGTATAGGCCATTGCTGGAAAACAGCAATGTAACTGGTTTATGTAGGAATGGAACCCTTGACTTTGCCCTCCAGATGGTTCTCCCTGATGCCATAGAATCTGTCTTCACTATCCCCATGACTGAAGTTTCTGTTGTTAGCCTTTGTTCTTTTCAATCTGTTCTTCACACATGCTCCAGACTTGCTTTTCCGAAATGAAAACTCATCATGTTGTCACACTGCTTAAAAACTTTTAATGATTTCTCATTACCTCCAGCAAAGGCAGATGAAATTTAGCTTATTGGTAATAATCACTATTGCTACCGAATTAGTTTCTAATATTGAAAAATTAGGAGAGTTTATCTCAATATATGTAGATTTCTGAATTCACTTGTTGAATTGAGATGTCTGAAAATAGTGGGCCCTTTTCTGTATCTAGGCTGGAGCAGAGAGGTTGCTATTCTACTTAAGGCAGGGTACTCACACTGCTGTTCACAGTCCACATGGTCTTCTCAAATTCACATTTGTCAGTTAACACTTCCTGGGCTGCTCATTCAATTTTACAAAGGTAGAGAAGTGAATACTCTTCTCCACATTCATCAAGTGGTGTGCTGGTACATAGCAAAAAAAAACCCACAAAAAAAAAAAAAGAGAGAGAGAGAGAGAGAGAAAATAAAACACTGATTTGTCACATTTGCCAATTCCCGTGATTTAAATGCCTCCACTGTGCTGGATTTGAAGCTACCCACATAAGATCATTGAACTTGAGTTTGGGAATCAACAATTGCCTTTCATACCTGCTCCAGCACATCACTATAATAAAGGCAAAGAAAACTACATGTTTAAAAATTAGAAAACAAAACAACAAAAAGACAGGGCTAATATCCTACCCTATTATCACTTTATTTGCCTGGCCCATGCAAGACCTTTGAGTGTGCAATTCTTGTGATCAAATAAAATTCAAAGCACTTAAAATAGCCTACAAATCTCTTCACAGTCTGATTCCAACCTAAATTTCCAAGCCATTTCCTTTCACTACCCATATAACCTACTTAAATTGGCTGTTGGTCCCTGTATGTACCAAGAATTCTAATACATCTATGTGATCATGGATGATGTTCCCTCACCGAAAACATAGTTCTCATCTTCCACATCTATTATACATTCTCTGTTACATCTTCTTTAGTGATGCTGGGAAAAATAAAAGACTCTCATCTCTGCTTCTATGTCACTTTGCATCTGGGATTGTAAATTGTGTGCTCTCTGAGGGACCATATAGTATTTATCTGTGCATTCAAAATGCTGAGCATATACAGTAGATGTCTGATAAATATTTGTTGAAAGCAGGATATAACTGAAGCCTTAAGTGAAAGATTTAAGTTTCATTTACAAAATGTGTTTTAAAACCCCAATGCAGGGATGCCTGGGTGGCTCAGCGATTGAGTGACTGCCTTTGGCTCAGGGTGTGATCCTGGGGTCACAGGATTGAGTCCCACATCGGGCTCCCTGCATGGAGCCTGCTTCTCCCTCTGCCTATGTCTCTGCCTCTCTCTCTCTCTCTCTGTCTCTCGTGAATAAACAAAATGTTTTTAAAAAATGCTGATCAATTAAAAAAAAACACACCTTTATCATTAGGACTATATTTTTAAGTCTTTTCTTCTGAGATCACTGGTTTTTAAATTCCATAACCAAGTTGCATAAATACTTATACGAAGTGGCAATCTCTATATTTCCTTGATTCCTCTGCTCGTTTTCTATCAGAGTACATGCCATAGGAGTAAGAGTGTTTATCTCGCCACCCTCAACAGGCCAGTTGTCAACACCATCAAGTAGCATATTCTTATAAATGCAAATATGGACACTTCCTCTTCACACAACTCTTGAGAGATACAAATTTGGCATAAGGCCAAGCACTTTCATTTACACAGAACTGTTGGTTCTAGAGCACTGAGTCCAGAGAGAATTTAGCTCTAAAAACACAGCCATCAAACCCAAAGGATTAAGCATGGACTGGATGGTTCACTAGAAATAGACTAGTGATCTTCATTTCTTCCTGACTCAGTTACAATATAGAAAAACACTAAGAAGCAGCCTAGGTAACATCTACATCTTACTCATTTTTTACCATTATGTTGCTTAACACACAAATTCTCAAAGGATTTGATTTCAGAACCCCTGTACATGTTTTAAATTATTGAGGAACTCCAAAGGGATTCTGTTTATAGTTGTGTATAATTATTTACTGTACTCAAACTTAAAACAGAAAAATTTTTTTAAGAGTTTACTTATTTATTTGAGAGAGAGACAGAGAGAGCAAGCACGAACAGGGGAAGAGGCAGAGGGAGAAGCAGACTCGCAGTGGAACAGGACCCTAGGATCATGACCAGAGTGGAAGGCAGACGCTTAACTAACTGAGCCACCCAGGCACTCCAAAACAGAAAATTTTAAACACAAAAATCCATAAGCACAGATATTGTTATTAGCCATCAGAAAGATGATGCCATTAAATCTTGGGCAGCCTCTGGAAAACTCCACTGAACAGTTGTGGGAGAGTAAAAAATGATCACTCTTAGTTTTATTATGAAGGAGCTTCAGCACTGCAGATCCCCTAAAAGGATCTTGGGGACTCCTAGGGGACCCTGGACCATCCTTGTATACTGCTGGCCTAGCTCATAAGGTCCAAATAAACAAGTTTGTTATTTAAATTAATTAGTGATAGCTTCAGTTTATAGCCAATATTTACTGCCAATGTTACATTTACACAACTATCTTCACTGAATCATGATCAGAGTCTGCTTGCCATTGCAGTTTTATTTTCATATCAGTCAATCAGTTTTGGTTACTAGCCAATAAGACTATCAATAGAAAACCCTAGGACAAGAAAAAATACGTTACTGAAGGACAATTATCAGCCTTGCTCAAAATCTTTGTTTATAATAATGTAAAAGGAGACAGATGGAAAGTAGGGGGAGCGGGGGACACTTTTGGTGGGGTTAGGTAAAGGCTGAAATTGTGCAATCTAACAACCATTGAATTAACAATTCCATCAATTTTCAGAATGTTACCATTATGAGATGTTATCCAGGTATAGGAAAAGTTATAGTATTTATGGTTAGGTTTGTAAGTGCTGCATTTGACACAGTCTCATAAAACTCTTTCAGATACTTGCAGAATTGCCTTGGTTTACCTAGTTGTTCCACAAGCCAGGTCAGTTTCCTTTTCCATGTCAAGTTCACTGTGATTAATAAATATGCAAATAAAACCACAAATAAACTATAATCAAGTCTTAAATTGCTGAGAATTTCTCTTATGTCTTTTAATCTGAGACTCAGAAGAGGGAGAAATCAAGTTTTCTATAGCAAACTATAAATACCCTTTGATGAAGAATCTAAATCTATAAACTTCTTAGCTATAATAGTCATTGCTTACTTGCTTCTGCTTTGAGTGTTCTTTACCATTTTCAGCCTGTTGCCCGTTCCAAGTAGATTAGAGAGTCAAATAAATCATTCCAGTAGAGGACAATCTTAAAATGAAATGTCTGTTGGGGAAATCGCTTTTCCATTTATTAATATTAATTTTTAACTTTACCATATGTTCAGTTCGTTTTCCACCTCTCAAAGTTAGGGCTCGTGGTGTGCGTGTGTTTTTCTGAACAGTTGAAAAAATGATATTACGCATCCAGTGGTCAGTTTACAGCCCTTCCATTCCAGTTCTTTATCCTGAGTTTAGCTTGTCCCAGGTATGGCCACATTCTGGTAAATCCCTTAAGCAAGAAACACTGTAGCCAATTTAAACAAAAGCAAGGGAGGGAGAGCTGCTGTGAACAGCAGCTATGCCAATGGGAAAAACGAAGTCAACCGTTTGCCAATACTCTGTGGCCTGAGGGTTAACGTAGTGTCCAAACAGAACTTATAAAATAAGCCTTAAAATTGAAGCATCGCAGAGTAGGGAAAAGAAACCACCAACGAAAGGTGATGAAATGTTTTTCTATTTCAGCACTGGGATGTATCTTTGGAACATCTGATAAATTCAAGATATTAGAAATATGTCTCATATTGTTGATCTTTTATAAGACCAGATGGATACTGGGCATAGGGGTAGATAAAATTAACTTATAAATGAATCTGTATTTGCATTAAAAAAACTCAGCAGGATGACATCATGCATTCAGGCCTGTTTGCTTTTGTTGATGAACATAACAGTTGTTCATAAAGTTAGAACAAGAAAACGTAAAAAAACTATCAAATTAGAGAACTTGTCAATTGAGAGGGTGGCCACCCTCTCCCTAATTTGGAGTCTTCATAAATGACTATGTTAAGTAACTGTTGTTTTAGGCAAAAAGGGAACTACAAAATGTTGTGAGACAATGAGAAGTTATTCTGTCGTTGGCCCTTCATAACCTCCATTCACCCTCCTTCTCCAAGGACTTTTTGTACAAGTCACAAGCAGCAAAATAGTCTAATAACTAAAACAACTACTAGGAATCATAGGTTTTGTCAGCATGACATCGAATAGCTTATTTAAAAGCTACAAATACTGCCACATTTACTTAGATTGCACATATATTATATCATCCTTTGAGTGTTGAGAGGATTTTTTTTTTTACTAACAAAATAGTACTATCAGCAGCCATTTGTTTTAGTCTCTCCTTAATATTTAATCCTCATACTAACTCTACAAGATAGATGTTTGAGATTTGAACCTAGATCTTTCTCTGCCCAAATCTTTCATTCTTTTCACTAAGTGCAATGATGTCTAAACCACTGACAGCTGGATAAGAATACATATGGCTTATTGTCACCATGACTTTCATGTTAGAGTTAAGACTCACTCACCCAGGAAGGAAAAGGTGGGAGGAGACTGAATTGTGGCTACTTGTGTAAAATGGATTCTGATGATAACCAAGTATTTTAATTTCTGGGACAATGAAGTGAACCCTGAACAAACAAACCCTGGCTTTCTCTTTGCTGTAAACATCAAATATACTGCTGCCACTATGCCCAACACTGTTTCCATTATGCCCATTATGGCAGGTTTTCCTATAAATGTATAGAGCAAAGACCAGAGTCAGATGGAGCCAGCATTTCATACATGGTAGACCTAGAAATGGTGGCTTTTACTGTTGGTAAACAATGGCTATAAGATGATGTTTCTCCATTTTCTGACAAGATGACCAAAACCAGAAACAAGCAAGACAACAAAATGTCATATGAAAAGCTGAGAGATATGCCAGTATCTACAACTGGGAAATCTCACATGAAAGATCTCCTATTATATGCCCAATACAAAGCCATTATTACTATTTGTATTTAGTTAGTGGCCATTTGCCACTTGTTTACCAATCTGTCAACAGTTTTTAAGTAGTCAAATTGAAAGTCAGGTAGCTATCTTATTCTAACCCATTGAGATGCTAATAAATAAGTAAAGACATTCATCTGTGTTATTACTACATTGTATTTATTTTGGGATATGAAATAATTCTCATTTTTCTTCCAGGTGAGGGATTAACAATCAATTTAAAGTGATTTCTATAAAGATTCTCATTCAGGCATTCAATGACATTTGGAACTCTTTAAACGGGGTAATGATAAAACTCATTCAGTTTTCAAACTTTTAAAGCACGAAACTCTATATTAAGATGAAATTTTCTTACTGAGGCCCAATAAGTCAAACTAAGTAATAAGTAAAAGTGGAACTGCTTTGGTGAAATATGACTGGGAAGTTGCTACAGGCCCTTCTCAATAACAACCTTAACCACTCTTGAAAATAAGTCATGATGCATTCTTCAGGACTCCTTGGAGCTCAGGTCGTAAAATGATCAATTACATGACTGATTGAATTTTTTCTTGAAATTGGAAATCAACTATTATGTGAGCTGTAACTTTAAAGTGATGAATTTTTATGAAACAACAAGAACATCATGATTCATATAATCCATGAGTGCTGTCCACTTCAGGGTAGTCTAAATTGGAAACTAGGCACTTACTTCACAAATGATAGCATTGCTCAAAATAGTTTTGGAATGTTCATTTTGGTATTGTCCCTTACATGTTCTTCTGGATTCTGTCAATATTGGCAAACCATTGTCTTTTGAAACTGAATTTGATCTTTTAGAATAGTCAAAAATATAACAAGGGCTGTCAATGGTAGTAAATGGTTCGTCAGAGAAACACTGCTCACTTACTAACTTGTTTTAGTAAACCTGGCATGTGACCATAAAACATTAAATCTTTTTTTTGTTCAGTTTAAAAACTTTTATTTCTGAAAAGAAAGAAAAGAATCCAGAAGAGATCTAAAAGCAATAAAACTGGATTTTATGAAACAGCTATTTTATATATGACAATTCTTTGTGGATGTATAAATTCTTGCTGAATTATCCCACTTTTAAATAAGCATCTTTCATATAGCAACAATCAACCACTATAAATCTTGACAGCTCGGTGTTTCCCATTATAAACCAAGAGCAATTCTACTGCTTCCTTATTTACTATGAAAGGTTATGGTTTAAAAAAAAAATTGGTTAGTTCTGTAGAGAACACTTATGGCCTTGAAATCTGCTATTTTAAAAAAGACTTTGATTGGGGGAAAAATAATTAGAATTATGAGGAGATGAGGAAGAATTTCAGCAAAACCACCTCTGGATTGACTTTTAAAATATTTTTACTTAGGTTATTTTAAAATATTATTTAATAAGGGTTATTTTAAGATGATGATTTTAAGGGGAAATAACAAAATTTCTTAAGAGAAGAGAATACAGAGTAGTCAGCCTGGGAAAGTCTGACTGTTTACTGAGAGGTCACTTAAAATTCAGTTTCAGTTAAATGCTCAGGAGTGTCTACTGTTTTCTTCCACATGCACAGCTCTAACTAATCCTCAAGACAGTCTTAGAAGCAGCATAATACTATCTCCATATTAAAGCTGAGAAGGAGATGCCAGACCAGCTCAGTCAAGAGAGCATGCAACTCTTAATCTCAAGGTCATGAGTTCAAGCTCCAGGTTGGTCATAGAGTTTACTTTAAAAAAAAGAAAAAAAGACATTAAAACTGAGAAGAGAAAAAGCTGGACACAGAGAAGCAACATAATTCTCCCATTGTGTAATTCTGGCAAAACTGTCCTCTGGGTCTAAACCCAATGCCCCTTCCATTATACCATTTCAACTCTGAAGCTAAAAAGGCCAAGATGCTAAGCATCAGCAATAAAGGAAAATCAGGGGACATTAGGATTTTAATAGATTAGAATTCAAGATGAGAATTGCCTCAGGATCCAACTCCTTGGACGTGTGACCACTTTGGTTTCAGCACAAGGGATAAGTTAACTTATACAACGTGAGACAAAGTCAATAATGGATCACTTTAAGTGAACAGAACTGGTGGGAGAAAATAGGATGAAGTCAGGTACAATACTTATGACTTAATCCTTCATAAGAATACCCTTCAAAGTCTCTCATCTTCTTTCCATAGATTCCTGTTGTCTCTTAGTGAGAGAGACAAAGAAGAGCAACCATCACAGCTGCCCTGAGGACTTTAAAGGCTAGAGCAAAGATCTTGACCAAGGACCATACATCTTCCTCAACCAAACCCCTCGGCTGTCTCCTCGTATATCTTTGTACACATTTTTATTCTTAAAATGTTGCCTGGTAGAAAAAAAAAACACATCTAGTAATGTTTTTGTATGACTCATTAGTCACAGGGTAGTTCAGACAATGACTAGGTGAAAAATGGTTCAGATAGTGCAGGTTCTCTTACATCGACTACCTAGGAGTCGCGCTATAAGAAGCAACAACCTCTCCTCTTCTCCACCATCCAACCGGCAGCCGCAAAGCAGCAACCATGTGTGAATGCCTCTCCATCCACCTTGGCCAGGCTGGGGTCCAGATCAGCAATGCCTGCTGGGAGCTCTATTGCTTGGAACATGGCATTCAGCCCGATGGCCGGATGCCAAGTGACAAGACCATTGGAGGAGGAGATGACCCCTTCAACACCTTCTTCAGCAAGACGGGCCCTGGCAAGCATGTGCCCAGGGCAGTGTCTGTAGATCTGGAGCCCAGAGTCATTGATGAAGTTCGCACTGGCACCTACCGCCAGCTCTTCCACCCTGAGCAGCACATCACAGGCAAGGGAGATGCTGCCAATAACTATGCCCGAGGGCACTACACCATTGGCAAGGAGATCATTGACCTTGTCTTGGACTGAATTCGGAAACTGGCTGACCAGTGCACAGGTCTTCAGGGCTTCTTGGTTTTCCATAGCTTTGGAGGAGGAACCGGTTCTGGGTTCACCTCCCTGCTGATGGAATGTCTCTCTGTCAATTATGGCAAGAAGTCCAAGCTAGAGTTCTCCATCTACCCTGCACCCCAGGTGTCCACAGCTGTAGTAGAGCCCTACAACTCCATCCTCACCACCCACACCACCCTGGAATACTCTGATTGTGCCTTCATGGTAGACAACGAGGCCATATATGATATCTGTCATAGAAACCTCGATATTGAATGCCCAACCTGCACTTATCTAAATAGATTGATAGGTCAAATTGGGTCCTCTATCACCACTTCCCTCAGATTTGATGGTGCCCTGAATGTGGATCTGATGGGTTCCAGACCAACCTGGTGCCCTATCCCCACATCCACTTCCCTCTGGCCACATATGCCCCTGTTATCTCTGCTGAGAAAGCCTACCATGAACAGCTTTCTGTAGCAGAGATCACTAATGCGTGCTTTGAGCCAGCCAACCAGATGGTGAAATGCGACCCTCGCCATTGTAAATACATGGCTTGCTGCCTGTTGTACCATGCCGATGTGGTTCCCAAAGATGTCAATGCTGCCATTGCTACCATCAAGACCAAGCGTACCATCTCCAGTTTGTGGACTGGTGCCCCACTGACTTCAAAGTGGGGATTAACTTCCAGCCTCCCACTGTGGTACCTGGCGGACACCTGGCCAAAGTACAGTGAGCTGTGTGCATGCTGAGCAACACCACAGCCATTGCTGATGCCTGGGCTCGTCTGGACCACCGGTTTGACCTGATGTATGCCAAGCGTGCCTTTGTTCACTGGTATGTGGGTGAGGGCATGGAGGAAGGAGAGTTTTCTGAGGCCCGTGAGGACATGGCTGCCCTGGAGAAGGATTATGAGGAGGTTGGTGTGGATTCTGTTGAAGGAAAGGGTGAAGAAGGAGAGGAATACTAAAGTTAAAAATGTCACAAAGGTGCTGCTTTTACAGGGAAGCTTATTCTGTATTGAACATTGATAAGTTGTGCTCTGATCAGTTAATTTGTTTGTAGCAGTGTATACTCTCATATACAGTTACTGACCTCTGCTTTAAAGCACAATGCTTTGTTACAGATCCAAGCTGTCCATTTCTCTGATGGGTTAAATTAAAGTATTCTCTGTCTTAAAAAAAATAGTTCAGATAAATTAATGAATACTAAATTCATAATGGGTTACTATAAAACTGATATGGCATGTGGAAATGCTTTCTCTTTTGATATTTAAACCATTCAGACAGAAGATAAACTAAGTTTCTTTTAATGCATCCATGACTTAATATAATAGCCAATGATTAACACTTTTACAGATGCAGAATCAAAGAGATAAATAAAGTTGTCCAGATTAAAAAAGCCAGATGAGACTAAGATTTAGATATACTCAGGTTCCTATACACTTGTTCATTAGGCTCTTTCTGCTTCAGACAAAAAAGATTTCAACACACACACACACACACACACACACACACACACACACACACTGGCTGCCAATTATCCGGGAACAAATCAAGGAACTGCATAGGCTCTGGGTCTTCCACTTGAGACAATTTTAAATTCCCAAATTTTCCTCATGAGTTCACTATGAAATGGTTGTGTACACAGTAATTTCCAGGTGTATTTTGGGATTGGTCTAAATACACAAAAAGTACTATGAGAAGATTTTTCTACAATAGCATTATCACTAAATGTAATTGCACCTTATATCACTATACCTCAAGATACCTCACTATACCTTAAAAATTCCACTTACATCACAATCCAAATGAAATTATCTCTCTGAATTGTCATTCTGAGTTTCTAAGTAAAACGTGAAGATACAATCTCATTACAACAAATTCATGTTACAGATAATTTTGTGAATTGGTATGCTTTTTTTCTTCAGGATTTGTACCAATTAAAAATATTACCTTGAAAGAAACTCCATCATCATGTCACATGCTCTATTTGCTTTTCATGCTTGGGAAGTCTGGTTATGAATCAATAAAGGGAGTCCAGGGATCCCCGGGTGGCGCAGCAGTTTGGCGCCTGCCTTTGGCCCAGGGCGTGATCCTGGAGACCCGGGATCGAATCCCACGTCGGGCTCCTGGTGCGTGGAGCCTGCTTCTCCCTCTGCGTATGTCTCTGCGCCTCTCTCTCTCTCTCTGTGACTATCATAAATAAATAAAAAATAAAATAAATAAAATAAAGGGAGTCCATGGTGATGTTCTACCCAACATTTAATCTCTCTGGATCTGGTATTTTCTCTTCCTTGATATGCTCCCTCCAGGATATATGTGATTCCCCCTTACCACATGATGTGAAATTTTCTTTCACTGTTCCCTTCACAGTTCACATTGTTTTTTAAGTGTAATTCTTTGATTAATATAATTCTTTCCTACCAAACTGAAAATGCTATAAGGGTGTTGACTACACCCGTAGTACCTTCTTGCTCGGTTATTCAAGAAGTATTTGTCAATAAATAAATAAATAAACAAATAAATAAATAAATAGACCCATTCCAAAGGGATATTGTGAGTTGACAAAAAAACAAAAATCCTACCAAAATGAAAGTCTTTTGTAAACTGGAAAAAGAAATGCTATATAAATGTAAGCTCTTCTTCTTGATCTATTAGCCTTTATCTTTTCAATCAATATTCAAATAAAGAGGAAGTGGTAGTACAGATACTGCCAGACTGGCAAGTTCCCCAAAGTTTCTGGGCTTAATAGAGCTGGCAGTTGGCAAATGCTTCATCATCTCTGTGGGGAAGAAGGAGAGAGAGAAGTGATTCACCTCTCATATTACCCCTGGGGGACAAGCAATTCACATAATTGCTCCTGTAGGAGGAAAGAGAGAGAGAAAACAATTCCAAAGACATGAGACCGGCCATCTGATATCAACTTCTTTTGGGGATTCCTGCAACTGTTGCAATTTTTAGGGGTAGCACTCCTGGGCTATAATATTCAAATTCACTGAGGATATCATGCTATGGAGCCAAAGTTCTGTAGCCTATAATTTATTTTTTTAGACCTATCTACCTAAGCACTCTTGAGGAAAAATAACTTAATTCCATGTCTTAAAGTTAATCTAACTACTAAAGTCACAAGACTGGCAATAATCACCTTAATCATTCTAGCCAGCATTGTTACAAAGTAGGGCACAGAGAGCTGCAAACAAATGCATGGCACTCAATCAGAGCTGAGAGGAACTACTGTACACCTGGGGTATGTTTAGAAACTGATTGAAAACTGTGTGAGCAGCAAGCCATGAAGATTGTACCTCCTGGGCTCCCACCTCTGCTGAACAGGGTCAACATGCCCAACTTCAGGACAGGCTGTTAATTTTGATTAGGGCTACGACTCCCAGTCAAGCAAGGGCAAAGCAGAATATGAGAGGTCAGATAAGAGGAAGCTAATTCCTGATCTATTTGCACTGGCACCTTGGAGGGGTCATGATTTGTGAGCCAAGTGGGAAATGCCTCCGTGGTCCCCTTGGTGAGGGAAATTCCCAGAAAAAAACCAACTCTGAATATGCATATGTGGAGGCAGCATGGTTAATCATCACCTTGCACATTGAAAGGGATCAAACTAGCACAAAGTGCTTCTGCTGAAAACAGATGATGTGTCCCTTTTCCCTATCCAGATGCAAATTGCTTCTGCAAAGAGCTGACTTCATTATAAAGAACTGGTACTGCCTGAATTTGAGAGGAGGATCACCAAGGGGCAGTGACCTTCTGTCTGGATCTGAATATATCAGCCTATCTTAGTGCTGAATAATGCATGTTATATTTATGTTCTAATTTAAATATTGTTTAATATTTAACTTGCTGTTGCCCATTCACTGTGTTAAAATAAGTAATTCCTAAATAGTATAGACATCATGCAATCTGTAAATGCAGTCATGTTGACATTGGGTTTTCTAGGGAAAAGTATGTGAACCTCAGTTGTTAGAAGGCTTGGAATCTGGAACATGTTACTTCATCAACCCTTGATCAGCCTTAAAAGACTTGCAGTATACGTTGTGCAGAACTTGAGGGAATTTTTTTTTCTTCAATGACAGTCTTAGTGTTAAGAAATGAACTAAGTTTTAAGAGGGTTATTTAAAACTTCGATCATGTTAATGGGATTTTTAAAAACCCAATAAAGACGTCGTCCTGATTTACTTGCTCTGGTTATTAGTTTATTAAACACTTTATTATTTGTCCCTTTATACACCATACACTGATTCTAAGTGACAGAAAACATCCAAATGAAGAATAGATTAAAAACTCAGTGTTTCTAAGTACCCAACATTAGAGCAAAGAAGATGACAAAAATTCTAGATGATTTAATTACTCTCCTGTTTTTTTTCCAAAGAGATACTGTGCTGTGATTTCAATATAAGTTTCAATACTCCATAGATATCTTTAGTATAGTTGCATTCGCACTGAACCTGGAGTCCAAATACATTAGCAAATCTTTTTTCTGCCTTAAGGGAGGGCATGCGTGATTCATTACTTCTAGAAGCCAGTATATACTCATCTGGAAGATAGACAAAGCCATTGGATTTGGTGTTCAACCCTGTTCCCTTTCTGCTCTAGCAGTCCTTGGTTCTGATATAGCACTGCTAATAAGTAGAGATGGAACCATAGTCCCCATTGCATAGCTCAGATTCTAAGGAACTAGCTCAAGAGCATATACAACCTGAGGATGCAGCCAGGCTTTGAAGACATGATTGCTAATATCTAACTCATGGTTCCTTTCCAATGAAATAGTGACCTGAAAGGAATGATGCATTCAGATGGATGAATAACAGAGCATCCACAAATAACTCAGGAAGACTCAAGACTGTGTGTATTCTAATTTTATCATCTTTAAAGATTATAAGGCAGAAATAATAAAGGATTTTAAATTAGAGCTGGCAAAATGCTTCAAATTGAACTTTTTAAAGTCTAAATCATATTTGGACAAAATTACTGACAAAGTAAATTAATAATTCATCTGAAAAATCACACTAAAACATTATTGAATTGCTGAGACAACCAGTACCATTCCTGTGTTAAAAAAACAAACAAATAATGTATCTCCTACCCCCAGCACAGACCTTTTTATTTACAAAATTAATTATGAAAATGAGATTTAGAGGTTTAAAATGCAGACTGTTGTACCATACTTTGATAGCACTGTAGCAACAATTATATTTAGAAGCTTTTAAATTAAAAATGTAAAAGCCTCATATTTGTCTTTTTAGTTTAATTAGTTGCTAAGTACCATACTGGAGGTCGCATTCATGACACAGCCTCATGGTTGCAAATCAGCACTCTCTAAAGGATTCAGAGCAATTCTTTAAATGAGATGTCATAAATGCCCCATAACAATGCACTTAATGTCAATTTAATAAAATCACTTTTATATGTTAAATAGTAAAAAATGAATCCAGTGCCTACATCAGGCCTCTAAATTGTCAATTTGGTTCCCCATCCTCACGCTGGCCTGTCTGAGAGAGGAAAAAAAAAATACATTGCAAAAACATAAAACTAGTATAGCAAGCATTACTATTATACTTCCGATAATATAGCTACAAATGTTTTCTCTGAATGAAGGACGATTTATCCAAGGTGAAAACAGAATAGAGTTTGTCTAATGAATTTAAAACATGAAACAATTTTATTGTGTAAGCTAAAGCTAAAATAACTGATAATCAAGCCTTACAGGATCAGCTCACAAACTTGCTTGAGGGTAGTAATGATATAGAGAAGGCCAGTGGGAAGGTTTTTTTTTTCCCCTCCCCTATGTATTGCCTGGGGGGAAAAGGCAGCCTATGAGTTAAGTCTCAAGTCCCAAACTGTCACTACTGCCTCTACAACAGCTAATATAACTAATTCTATTGGGGTGTTAGTCCTTCTCCTCAAAGTAGTTTAAGGGGTTCCACTTTTTAAATAATTACTATGAATGTGGCAGGCCCAGTGCTCAGGGCTTTCCATGATCTTAACAACCCTACATTTATTTCTTACTAGCTCTGTTTTAACGATGAAGAAATTTAGGTCCAGGCTAACAATCTCACAGCTAATAATATATGGAATCTATATTTGAACGTGAGTCAGTTACACCCCACAGCCCACACCCTTTCCACAACTGAGACTGTATCCAAACAATAGGAAATAATTTCTATGTTCTGCCTTGTATTGTCATTCTGTACCTGAGCGCTGAGGAGTGTGAAACAAATGTTTGCACTGATGGAGTGTTGTGTTATGCATTCATATAGACGACACTTACAGCCACATGTACAGAGTCATGATGTGTTTTCTTTCACAAAGAGAAATGAAACCCTTGGAAAAAAAGCTAACCCCTATGTTGTCATCCTTCCTTTAATGTGCCTGGCACAGAGTCAGCCTCTAGATGAGCCAAACTTATTGAAAGTAGCTTCTCTTCTCACTGCCTCCACCTCCTCATTTCTCAACTCGCTGCAATCTGAACTCTACCCCCATTTGCTGAAGTCATTTTCTAATTGCCAAAACCAACTGGTACATCTTACTTGGCCTCTCTGTAACATTTGGCACTGACACCCATTCCTGCCTCATGAAACCACTGGTTTCTCCATTGGTTTCTGGCTTTCCTCCTTCCTCTCTGGCTGCCCCTTCTCAGTTTTCCCAATAGGCTCCTCTTTATCTATCTACTCCTAAAATTCTAGTGGTTCCTGGGTTTCATTTCTTAGATCATGTATATTTTCTATATACTCAACCTGTGATATCATCTCAATGCTGATAATTCCTATTGGAAGAACATTCTCCATGGGTCTCTCATATTCTATCATGTGTGTGAAGTAAGGCACTGACTGTCCTTTGTCTGAAACTATCATCTTAATAGTGAACAGCCTTGAAACATACACATAGTGTCCCCTGCTGAAAAAAGGCAGCCATACTTATTGCCTGTTATAAGACGTTGAGGTTTCCTAAACTCAGATTTCCACTTCTGTAATGCAACCCACAGAGTAGTAGGTGACATCTTCAAGTCACCCAGTGAAAATTGGAACTATAGGAAGCAGTACAAACCATGATGATACTCTGGCTACTGCTACTGCTGTGAGTAATAAATTCTCCTTCATTTGGACTCAGACGTTTCATATCGTCTATCATCATCCATGATTCATGAAACTGTGGCAAGCTAACTTACTCATTTCAAAGTCGAGTAAAATATCAGACCCTTCACAACTCTTAACAACTCTTTGTACCAGTTAGAATATTAAAGATTATGAATAGAAGAAAGAAAAGAAAGAAGGGATGAAAGAACAAAAGAATATTTCTTCTTTTGAGAAGGAGAGGGAGGGGGACATCTGGGTGGCTCAGTGGTTGAGCGTCTGCCTTTGGCTCAGGGCATGATCCTGGAGTCCCAAGATTGAGTCTCACATCGGGCTCTCTTCATGGAGCCTGATTCTCCCTCTGCCTGTGTCTCTGCCTCTCTTTCTCTGTGTCTCTCATGATCATGAATAAATAAATAAAATATTTAAAAGAAAAAGAGAAGGAGAGGGAGAAGGAAGGAAGAAAAGAAGGGAAGGAGGGAGGGAGGGAATGAGAGGAGTAGGACAGTCTTCATAGAATGTGTGAGATTGGTTTAGGTTAATCAGGTCCCACTCCTAGAGAATGAAGTCTTGTCAACTTCTTCCAAAAGACATTGACTGAATGAGGAAGGGGTGGCCACCTGAAATAAAGCCTGAGCATTGTTACAAAGGGAGAAAGGGACAGTTAACGCTGGGTAGGCAATTCTTTGAATTATTCTTTTTTTTTTTTTTTTTACATTCCCACCAGGATTTTCTTGATTCAAGCCATCATTGCTCCCCTGTGATACCACAATTTCACCCTAACTGGCATTTCTGCTTTTGATTTTGCCTGTCTCTAAACTACTATCCACATTACTGCTTTGTTTTGGAAAATAAAAATCTTAACTTGTCTAAACCATGTTTAAAATATTCCCCACATCATCAGATAAAAACATACTCCTTAATGTGGCCTCTATGATTTTCACTCCAGCCATTCTCTACAAAAGTTTTCCATAGACCATTCTTACTCATGCCAACTAATGCAGGCTGTCTGCGCTGTATGGAATACCCTTCCTTCCAACAAAGTCTGAGTAATTCCCACTCATCCAGATGCAAGACTGAATTCAAGTTCCAAGCAGCACTTTGTTTTACGTCTCTAGCTGAGACTGAGCGAAGGGGCTTCTTTTCTGTACCTTCGCTGTCTGACCCTGGAACTTCCATCATGTCCTTGTACTGTACTACTTAACATTGTATTATCATCAATGACTTTCTTTCCCTTCTCTTTCTTCTAATAGAATGTAAAGCCTTAATAGTGAGAGTCCATCTTGAGCACCCATCATCCAGCATGGTGGTTGATTCAGAATGGGGACTCATTGTCATTGAATGCGGAATGAACAAATTATGTTTTTACAGTGCATTCAGAGTTGATATTTAGTTTTGCAGCACAGTCATCCTGGTTGTCTACAATGCCTGTGTTACGCTAGTTATTAAATATTTTGAAGAGCACTCCTTAGCACATTGATATTACCCCCGTACATATTGTTTGACAAGTAGGATTGCTAATGCCATGTATTAACAACTTGTATTAATAGCTAGTTCCAGGGATTCATTCTTGATGATGCCAAACACATTAGGCCTATAGATGTATGATTTTAATGTAGTCAGGATTATGTTCTATTGTTTCAACTATAACAGTCATCTAGAGTTTACCAAGTGGAATAATTAACACTTTTCTAGCATGAGGAAGAGAAGTGGTTAATCAATTAGACCAGTGAATGTACTCAGGAAGCTCAGAATTACCATCATTACTATCTACATACTGACTGTCACTCAATTCCTTTAAGATAACTATTAATTTTCACACATATGTCCACTAATCTCATTGATACTCATAAGTTAATGATAAAAACAGTAATAAAAATAACTAATATTTAATGTATGTCTACTACATGCCAGGTACATCACTAAACATTTTACCTTCAGTATCAACATGACTGAGTATTCTCATTATCTGTATTCACCAGGGCATTGATGTTCTATTATGTAAAAAATTGCCACAAACTCTGGCTTAAAACAATATCTACAGTATAAGCCAGAATTCTGGGTGGAGTGTGGCTAAGTTCTGTTCTTGGTGTCTCCTAAGGCTGCATTTGAGGTATCAGCATGAACTGTGTTCTCATCTGAGGCTCAAGGTCCTTTTCCAAGCCCGTATCTTTGAAACTGTTGAACTCATGGAGGCCAGCAGGAGAACCCCTTGCACTTTCAATCACTCCGATTTCTCTGTCTCTGACCTGTAACTCCATACTTAAAGAGTTAAGATGATTAGGTCTAGCCCATCTGCATAATTTCACTTTTGATTAACTCAAGGTCAATTGATCAATAACCTTAATTACATCTGTAAAATCTCCTTTGCCTTGCAATGTATTGTAATCAAGGGAATGATTCTTCATTCTATTCACAGGTTCTTCCCACACTCAACAGGAAGGAACTACAGAAGGGTAAGGGTCATGAGGGTCATCTTCTAATTCTGCCTTCCACAACTAATAAGGAACCTGGTTGGAGAAGTTATGTACTCAGAAAAGGCCAAACATATGAAGTGCAGAGCCAGGGATCAAAACAAAGCCTATACTAAAAAAAATAAAAATTAAAAAAGCCTATTCTTTTCAAAGCTTTTGATACTAACCACTATATTTTTCTGACTGCAGAGGAATCACAGCTTTGATAATCAAGTTTGAATATATGAATCTTTACCTCTTCCCCTAGTTCACTTACTTTTAGAGGACCAGTTTCCTCGTCTTTATTAAAAGTCTCTTAGAGATCAACATCAACTTAACTTCATTCTATACTCAATTACTAGAATATTTTCAAAAAAGTAGAGTTTTTTTTTCAGGTCACTCCTCAGCTCAAAACTGTTCAGTAGCTCTCTCTTTCTTACACCAAATACAAAGAGTCTGATCCCACTCTACATTTTCATCTTCATTTCAACTCTTTCCTGCCATACATTTCACTGGCCCCTCTCTATCACATGCGTTACAACCCAATGGGAGTACCTACTGTTCCTTGGTCTGTGATGTGTTTCCTCCTCCATACTCCTTCTTAAAATCTCAGCTCCAGTCTCTTCCAAGAAAACTTTCCCAATTCCTTCTGTATACATTGATCCTCCCCTCATTGATTCTAAGAATTCCTATTACATTTAAAGTCAGCAACATTATTCTCAATTTTTTTTTCATGGATATTTGTTCTGTTTTCCTAACTAGTGTAAGTTGCTTTGGGCAAAACCATGCTATTCTCCTTTGACAACCTCCACATTCCCGAGAACAGTACAAAAATCTCATTGTAGGTAGTCGATAAATATAAGTTGACTGACGGAGTTCTCCCAAGTTGGTTTCTTCCTTTCCAACCAAGAGAGTTTGCCTAATGTTTAGAAAGCAGCCTTAGATGCAAACTGTTGTCATTATGCATTCAGTTTGGTTTTGGACATCAGTACCAGAAATCTGTATGGCCACATGCCTTCTCATTCTGGAATAGGCTACTTCTTCCCTGGGGCTAACGGCATCAGCCCAAGCTTACAGAAAAGACTTTTCTGACATTCCATTTGTTTGCATGTTGTTCCCACCAATTACTCCCAGAGCTTTATTTTGATTAGGAATAAGAAGACATGATATTTGAGGATTTAGATTTAAGTTTATGTACAAAATTAAAATAGGACATCTAAATTTGTTTGCTTTCTCAACTAAAATATTAGGAAATGCAGCGATACAAGATGCTCAAGAGATCTAAGAAGTATAAAAGAAAAAAAGCAATGAAAACTACTTCTATACCATGCTGGATTTGGAATTGATTCTAGCTTCCTGGGAATAAGCTTAGTCTTTAAAAGGGGATTTAGAAAATGGTTACACCCAAGCTCCATTTATCATATTGCCCCCAAGAAATCTAGAGTTTTATTAATTTAAATTATTTGTAATAATGTCAAGGTAAAAAATAGATTCCACGTATTTGAGTAAATCACAGCAGTCAGAAGACACTGACAAAAAAATGAAACACTTTCTTTCTGCTGTACTGGCTAGGGAGAGAGACAGAACTATATTGCTGTGGGCTTTCTGAACCTTCCTTAGAAGTCCTCCTCTCCCACCATGGCCAGTGAGTGCATTCATAGACTAATAAGAAAGAAGAAATAGGTTTATTGCTCATCATTCTGCAAGGGTTCCATGTCACTCAGAACTAGAATAATGAAAACAATTTAATATTTTATTGGTTATCTTTACAACCACAAAAGCAGGCAATGCCATACAGTTCTGGACTCATGTTTAACATGAAGAAGAAACACATGTCCAACCCCTGCCTCAAATATCAGGTCTAAACCTTCGACTGGCATTTCTATTGCTTTGTTTTACTGGAGAGCATAGTGTGGTTCTTTTACTTCTGAGTTCATAAATGCTGCCTTTCCCCAAGTTAGCTGATCTGATGCCTCAGTTCTAATTATATGTATTTATACAGACATGCCAGGCTGCATCTCCAAGATTCTCATCCTGAACCTCTTAGCATGAAAACTGGTCTTGGCCTTGATTTTGGCCTTGGAGAGGCAGTGGACAGGGTGACAACCAACAGTAATTCTTACATCTGTAAGGCAACCATCATTCAGCAGACACAAAGTGGGTTGGGTGCCTTACTCCTTCTGGGGCCCTCATTTTGCTAAGCAAAACCAAACAACTTAATAAAGACTTATAAGGACAATGGGAAACAGAATGAACATTTATTAAGCAACTTTTCTGTACCCGGAACTATGATACAAGCTTTAATTTTGACCTGCCACACATGTTTGAGGTAGGTATTAATATGAACATTTTAGAGATAAGAAGATTAAGCCTAATAGAAGATTAATAACCTAGGTAATAAAGATTGGTGTCAAAATTCAAACACTACTCTCCTCCTAATTCCAAAGTCTTCTGTTTCTACCATATCACACTGCCCAATTTTTACTGGTTTACCACTATTTTAATGCTGAGCTAAGCTGAGATAGGAGTATCCAGCAAAGCAAAAGCTAAGGCACTATTTTTTAGAGTTAAATAGTCTCAGCATGCTAATGAGCTCCCTTAGTCTAGTGTCAGCAAAATAACACTGCTAGAAAAATTATTCACTAACTCGTCTGTCTGACACAAAGTCCCTTTTTAATTTCCCCCTCACTGAGTTCTGAAAAAAAAAAAAGAGTGCACAGATACAAGTGTCATTTCTAGTCTTCCCAAGTTTTCATTTTATTTTTTAGCTCTTTTCTGTCTATTTCTATTTATTTCTATGACGCCTATCACCATGGTGTCTAAGTATCCAGACAAACACATTAAGCTAAAACAAAACATATGAGAGAATTGAAAAGAAAAGCTTCCCAGATCATTCTCCTCTGGAGCGGTGTTCTGTTGATTTAGAGATAGCTGATTGAGTTGTGAAACCCTAGGGCTATGCTGCCAGTGGTAGGAATGGGCCTTAGTGGCAATTAGCTATTATTTAGCCACGGAAATGATAATTTACCTACAAACCATTTTTGGAATACAAGAGAAAAATGAAACCAAAGAGAATAAAACATAGAAAGCAATCCATTTTGATCTTTTAAATTATTCACCCCTGAGGATAACATCCCAGGACTCCAAGTATACCAGAGTGAAAACCAGGTGCCCAGAAGACATGTAAGAACTTTTCTGTTGTTTTTTTCTGTTCCACTTCAGTTTGCTTATCCCTCATTCCACTATTTATGGCTCTGAAAATGAAGAGCCCACAAAAAGGTTGTCACTACAGAAATGACTCTGAGGCAGTCATTTTTTAAAAAAATGAGAGGAGTAGGGAGGTGAAATAATGGTATAGTGTTTGGAAATATGAATATTCTGTAGAAAAATCAAGTTTGCCACATAATATTTTACAAATATTTTTCAAGTCTGTCTTTTAAACATTTGATACTACCTCCCTGCCCCCATGCTTCACCATTCACATGCACAAACACACACACACACACACACACACACACACACACACACACATTACAAGTCCCCTTTATTTTCTGAGGATCAGAGTCACAATAGTCCTTTGGCTGCTTTTTAAAGATGGATCTACATGATCGAGAAAGAAATGATCAGCACCCTGAATGACACAAACCTGGTGTTTCTGAACAAAGGGCAAGCGAGGGAATAGTGATCTTTTTTAAAAACACAAATCTTATTGTGCATTTTCAATTTTTTTTTTAATACTTTGACTTCCTTTTACTTGAGTTTTTTGTTTTGGTTCTTTCTCAATCATTTGAACTACAATATCAGCTAATGTTTTAAATCAGAGTATCTAAGTAATATCTAAATTCTCAGCCTTGGGGATCCCTGGGTGGCTCAGCGGTTCAGCGCCTGCCTTTGGCCCAGCACGTGACCCTGGAGTCCCCAATGGAGTCCCGGGATCAAGTCCCGTGTCAGGCTCCTAGCATGGAGCCTGCTTCTCCCTCTGCCTGTGTCTCTGCCTCTCTCTCTCTCTCTCTCTCTCTTTCTCTCTCTCTCTCTCTGTCTATCATGAATAAATGAATAAAATCTTAAAAAAAAATCTAAGCCTTATACAATTGAAAAAGTCCTGATTGCATTATATTTTTTTCCTGATTGCATTATAATCTCATTTTGTGTTTTTAATTTTAAAGCACATATTTAATAACCTTTGCTTTGTGTCTTAGGACTTAGTGTTATGGAGAAAACTTTCAAAAATCACCTGTATTTTCCCCTTCTATTTATATCATTATAGCAAATTTCCCTTATCAAGATATTTCAAAAAAAGTTTTATCTGAATGTATCTTTTTTTTTAAGATTTATTTATTTATTCATGAGAGACACAGAGAGAGAGGCAGAGACACAGGCAGAGGGAGAAGCAAGCTCCCTGCAGGGAGCCCGGTGTGGGACTCTATCCGGGGTCTCCAGGATCAGGCCCTGAGCTGAAGGTGGCGCTAAACTGCTGAGACACCCAGGCTGCCCTATCTGAATGTATCTTGATGTGGTTTCTCTTCTTTGATTTCATCCAAAATAAAATGAGGTTTGCTGAACTCTATAATTAGAAATTATTTCAGTTCCTGGAAATTTTATTTGGTTATACTGTTTCTTATTGTTACCATCATAATTATTCTACTGTCTTCCTTAGGTAAATTAAATCTCTAGGTGGAATCTACCTCTTGTCTCCCAATCTATATTGTTCTAACTCACCATTTTTGTTTCCCTAATTCAGCATTATTATCACTTTATTCTCTCCTTGCTCTTTGGGAGAAATTCTCAAGTTTATTCTTTGCATCACGGATTCATTATCCACAATGTCAATTCTGCTCTTTACTGCATCCATTAGGATGTAAATATTGTTACCACATTTTAAGTTTTCCTGCTAAACTTCCTGTATTACTATATCCCTTTCCTTCATGACTTATCATATCTTCATTTCCCTCTGTTGCATATGAAAATAAAAATAAAAATATATATTTCTCTGTTATTCATAGAAAGCTCCTGCTTTCTTAAATCCTATTAGTAAGTTAATATGTGCAATTGTTGATGCCTGGCAGGCTTGATCTAGAGAAGCTTAGAGCCTCCACTGCCTCCTCTCTGAACAGATGTAATATATGAAAGCTAGAATTACAGATTAGTGCTCCCACCGCTTTTCCTGACTTCTTGTCCCTTGAATTCCATGATGCAGTTAGTCATCATCAGTGATACTGGACCCAAGAACCCAAGAGATGCATATTCAGTTTATACTTAACTGTTTTTTTAAGGAGTTAAAATCATCAATTGATTGTAGAAATGGAAGTACTAATTTAGGAGGCATTATACTAAGTGGAACAAGTCACACAATCTCTGTAATGCCAGCCTAAATTTAACAATCAGTTCTTAAGCAAGATTGTATCACAATTGGTTTAAAGAATATATGTAAAATAACAAAATTAAACCTAACAGTTAAAAAATAATGTTAAAATGGATATAACAAAAATTTTCATTTTGGCCATTTTTAAGTATCATTGAATAACATTAACTACATTCAGTGCTGTGTAACCATCCTGTTTCTATTTCTAATTTTTAAAAATCACACTAGAGACTTCATAAACCTTAAGCTATTGCTACCCATTTCCTTCTCCCCCAGGACCTAGTAAACCCTAATTTACTTTCTGTCCCTATGATTTTGCCTATTCTAGATATTTCATGTATGTGGAATCATGCTTTTAGAAATAAACAAACAACCCATATAATAGAACAGATCCATGAAACCAAGAGCTGGTTTTTTGAAAAAAATAAAAAATAAAATTGATAAACTTATCAAATTTGATAGACTTGATAGAAAGAAAAAAGGAAGGGCCCAAATAAATAAAAGCACAAATGAGAGACGTGAAATAACAAACAATACCACAGAAATACAAACAACTATAAGAGAATACTATAAAAAGAAATTTATGCCAACAAATTGGACAACCTAGAAAAAAATGGATAAATTCCTAGAAACATATAAATTACCAAAACTGAAGAGGAAAAAAGAGACCAATAACCAGCAAGTAAATTGAATCAATAAGCACAAAACTTCCAACAAAGTCCAGGACCAGATGGCTTCACAGGTGAATTATTCCAAACATTAAAGAAGAGTTAATACCCATTCTGCTCAAACTATTCCAAAAAATAGAAAAAGAAGGAAGACTTCCAAATTCTATGAGGCCAACATTACCCTGATACTAAAACCAGAAAAGACACCACTAAAAAAAGAGAACCACAGGCCAATATCCCTGATGAAAAAATTCTCAGCAATACTAACAAAATCCAATAATACATTTAAAAAATCATTTACCATGATCAAGTGGGATTTATTCCCGGTTGTAATGGTGGCTCAATTTTCACAAATCAATCAATGTGATACACCATGTTAATAAAATAAGAACAATATGATCATTTCAATAGATTCAGAAAAAGCATTTGACAAAGTACAGAATCCTTTCGTAATAAAAACCCTCAACAAGGAGGGTTTAGAGGGAACATACCTCAACATAATAAAGGCCATATATGAAAAACCACCAGCTAATATGATGCTTAAATGGAGAAAAACAGAGCTTATCCTCTATGGTCAGGAGCAAGACAGGGATGTATACTCTCATCACATTTATTCAACATAGTACTGGAAGTACTAGCAACAGCAATTAGACAACAAAAAGAAATAAAAGGTATCCAAACTGGTAAAAAAGAAGTAAAACTTTCATTATTTGCAGATGACATGATACTATATGTAGAAAACCTGAAAGATTCCACAAAAAAAAAACAAAAACAAAACAAAACAAAAAAACTGCTAGAACAGATAAAGGAATTCAGTAAAGTTTCAGGATACCAAAATTAACTCACAGAAATCTATTGCATACACCAATAATGAAGCAGCAGAAAGAGAAATTAAGAAAATAATCCCGGGATCCCTGGGTGGCGCAGCGGTTTGGCGCCTGCCTTTGGCCCAGGGCGCGATCCTGGAGACCGGGGATCGAATCCCACGTCGGGCTCCCGGTGCATGGAGCCTGTTTCTCCCTCTGCCTGTGTCTCTGCCTCTCTCTCTCTCTCTCTCTCTCTCTCTCTCTGTGACTATCATAAATAAATAAAATTAAAAATATATATTTAAAAAAAATTTTTAAAAAAAGAAAATAATCCCATTTACAATTGCACCAAAAACAGTAAGATACCTAGGAATAAACCTAACCAAAGAAGTAAAAGACCTGTACTCTGAAAACTATAAAACACTAATGAAAGAAATTGAAGATGATGCAAATAAATGGAAAGACATTTCACAGTCATGAACTGGAAACACAATGTTAAAATATCTATACTATCTACAGCAATCTACACATTTAGTACAATCCATATCAATATACCAAAAGCATTTTTCACAGAGCTAGAACAATTTTAAAATTTGTATGGAGCCACAAAAGATCCTGAATAGCCAAAGCAATGTTCAAAAAGAAAAACAAAGCTGCTGGTATCACAATTCCAGACCTCAGGTTATATTAGAAAATTGTAGTTATCAAAACAGTATGATACTGGAACAAAGAGACACATATATCAATAAAACAGAATAGAAAACCCAAAAATGAATCCACAGTTATATGGTCAATGAACCTTCAACAAAACAGGAAAAAATACCCAATGGGAAAAAGAATGTCTCTTCAACAAATGGAGTTGGAAAAATTGGACAGCAACATGCAAAAGAATGAAACTGGACCACTTTCTAACACCATACACAAAAATAAATTCAAAATGGATGAAAGACCTAAATGTGAGAAATGAAACCATCAAAATCCTAGAAGAAAACACAGACAGTAATGTCTCTGACATTGGTTGTAGCAACTTCTTTCTAGGTATGTCTCCAGAAGTGAGAGAAACAAAAGTAAAAATAAACAATTGGGACTACATGAAAATAAAAACCTTCTGCACAGTGAAGGAAACAATAAACAAAACTAAAAGGTACCAATGGAATGGGACAATTTATTTGCAAATGACATATCTGAAAAAGGGTTAGTATCCAAAATATACAAAGAACTTATAAAACTCAACAACTCACCCCCCCAAGAAATATTACAATTAAAAAATGGGCAAGGGTGACTGGGTGGTACAGTTGGTTAAGCACTTGACTATTGGTTTTGGCTCAGGTTCTGAGATCAAGCTGCACATTGGGCTCTGTGCTCATCATGGAGTCTGCTTCAGATTCTCTATCCCTGTCCCTCTGCGCCTCCCACTCATGCTCTTTCTCTCTCTCTCCCAAATAAATCTAAAAAAAAAAAAATAGCAGAGGACATGAATAGACATTTTTCCAAAGACACACAGATGGCTAACAGACATATGAAAAGATGCTCAACATTTCTTATCATCAGAGGAATACAAATCAAAACTGCAATGAGATACTACCTCACACCTAAAAGAATGCCTAAAATCAACAACACAAGAAATAATAGGTGCTGGTGAGGATGTGGTTAAAGGGGGACCCTCTTGCACCGTTGGTGGGAATACAAACTGGTGCAGCCAATGGAGATTCTTCAAAAAATTAAAAAATAGAATTACCCTATGATCCAGTAATTGCACTACTAGGTATTTACTCAAAGAATACAAGATTACTAATTCAAACAGATACCTATATCCCCGATGTTTATGGTAGCACTATCTACAATGGCCAAATTATGGGGATGTGCCCAAGTGTCCATTGATTGATGAATGGATAAAGAAGATGTAAAGTATATATTTATATATATGATAAAATATTACTCAGCTATAAAAAAGATAAAATCTTGCCATTTGCAACAACAAGAATGGAGGTAGAGATTATTATGCTAAGTGAAATAAGTCAGAGAAAGACAAATACCATATGATTTCACTCCTGTGTGAATTTTATGAAACAAAACAAATAAGCATAAGGGCTAAAAAAAAAGAGAAAGGCAAACCAAGAAACAGACTCTTAACTATAGAGAATGAATTGATGGATACCAGAGGAGAGGTACATGTGGTATTAGTGAAATAGATGTTGGGGATTAAAGACTGCACTTGAGATGAGCACTGGGTGATGTATGAAATTGAATGTATGAAATTGGAATGAATCACTATATTGTACACCTGAATCTAATATTACACTATTAACTAATTATAATTCAAATAATTTTTTTTTAAAGTGGAATTATACAAAATTTGTCCCTCTGTGTCTGGCTTACTTAACCAAGCATAATGATTTCAAGGTTCATCCATATTGTGGTATTATATTTCGTTTTGACATTATTTTTATAACATTTCATTATAAGGCATTTTATGGTATATTTCATTGTGATAATTGCTAGAGATAAATATTATGATGATCTTATTTCAAGGATTGAGAAAGTGAGAGTCAGAGAGATTAAATGGTTTATTCAGTGTACCTAATTACAAGGAGACAGGAATGTATGAGCTCAGGTCTTCAGACTCCAAAGCTAGTGCTCCTTGCACTCTGTCAACCTCTTTCTCTCCCTTCTAGTAACTCTGTGTGTACACTTATCTCCTCATTTGGCACATATTTTCTCTTTGCACACTTTCACTTTATACATTTATTTCCTCCTAGATATTTAGTCTGCTGCTACAATTTGTGACTGCCATGTGACTAGTGGTTTCCTTGGTTATAGTCCAAACATGTAACCAATGTTTTCTTAAAGGAATAGAAGAAAAAGACCAGTATGTATTTTCTCTCAATTATCTTTAGAAAATCTGATACAGATTGCTTATAGAAAGACTTTAAAAAGTCATCCCAACTGGTACCAGAATATAAATTTTAAAACATTTTAAAAGGACATGACAAACATTTAAAAACTCCCCTGGTGCTGTACATTTTAAGTCAAGTGGGATTCTAAATTTATACACACATGCATGGGACTGGGTCATTTTTTTAAACTTCTCAGTGAAGGGTGACTGCAGTTATTTTTTGAAATCTCACAAGAAATTTCTGATTTTAAAATGCCATCTACTAGCATTCCATTGAAACATCTCCAGATTTCTTAATAATATAATTGTTATAATTCAAAAAAAGGGCAAAATATAAAAAGAAAAAAACTTAAAACTAAGACGGTCAGCAAATCTATTGCCATAACTTTTTGGACAAATTATCATGGATTATAGGTCAATGGAATGGATTGGAAAATGTAATTGATGAATCCATCTGAATTAGGCCCAATGAGAAACAGAATTATGCTGCATCCCAACTCATTGTCTACTCCCTAGTGTAGATATACAACATGTTGTATCTAGCTGGGAGCTAGAATATACACATATTTATACACATATTTATGCACATATATATGTATATATATTCTATACTATAGACGTATATATGTATATATATTCTATATATAATGGGGAAGATAATGTCTTTAATAAATGATGTTGGGAAAACTGGACAGCAACATGCAAAAGAATGAAATTGAATCACCTTTTAACATTCGCAAACATAGAATCATTAACGGGTTAAAGATCTAAATGTGTGAAAGGAAACCATAAAAATCCTGGAAGAGAACACAGGCAATAATTTCTCTGACATTAACCATAGTAACATTTTTGTAGATATGCCTCCTGAAGCAAGGGAAACAAAAGCAAAGGTAAATACTGGAACTACATCAGAATAAAAAGTTTCTGCATGGTGAAGGAACAATCAACAAAACTAAAAGGCAACCTACAGAATGGGGGAAGATATTTGCAAATGACATATCTGATAAAGGGTTAGTATCCAAACTATATAAAGAACTTATAAAACTCAACCCCCCCCAAAGAAATACTACAAATAAAAAAATGGGCAAAAGATATGAATAGACATTTTTCCACTGAAGACATAGAGATGGCCAATAGATGCATGAAATGATGCTCAACATCACTTATCATCAGGGAGATACAAACCAAAACTACAATGAGATATCACCTCACACCTGTCAGAATGGCTAAAGTCAAAAAGATAAGAAATAAATATTGACAAGAATGTGGACGAAAAGCAACTCTCACCCATTGTTGGTGGGAATATAAATTGGTACAGTCACTGTGGAAAACAGAATGACAGTTCCTCAAAAAAATTAAAAATAGAAGTATCATATGATTCAGTAATTCCATTACTGAACATTTACCCAAAGAAAACAAAAATACTGATTTGAAAAGAAAAATGCACCCCTATGCTTATTGCAGCACTATTTATAATAGCCACGATATAGAAGCAACTTAAGTATTACTGACAAATGAATGGACAAGGAAGATGTGGCATGTACATATATAATGGAATATTATGCAGCTATCAAAGAGAATGGGATCTTGCTATTCGTGACAAACATGGGCCTATAGGGTATTATGCTAAGTGAAAGAAGTCAAATTGAAAAAAACAAATACCATATAATTTCACTCATATGTGGAATTCAAAAAAAATAATAAAACAAATGAATAAGTAAACAACATGCAAAGTCAGGACAAACTGAGATTGCCAGAAGGAAGAAGCATAAGGTAATGGGTAAAATGTATGAAGGGGAATGGGAAATACAGGCTTCCAACTATGGAATAAATAAGTCATGAGAATAAAAAGAACAACATAGAGAATATATTCAATGATATTGCAATAGTATTGTGAGGTGACAGATGGTACCTACACTTGTGGTGAACACAGCATAACATGTAGAAGTATCAAATTACTATGTTCTACATCTGAAACTAATGTAACATTGTGTGTCAACTATACTCAAATAAAAAACTTAAAATAAATTTAGGCTGGTATTACAGTGATTTTGTGAATATATGAACAAATCAATTAATATGAATATTATGAAGAAATATTTTTCTAATGCTCATGTACAGGAACTAGTCACCATAGCTATAAAGACACTTGAGAGACAGTCATTCACCTAATTAAGGATAATCCCATCTATCATTTTAAAATGAGTGCTGGGGATGCTCCTTATGATTCTCTTGTAGTAAGAGATACACATGATGATCTGTTACAGAAGTACTCCATATGGGAGCATCCCTTTGATAGCTACAATGAGAATGAATGCTACAACATATATTTTCACCACTCAGAAAGCATGAATCATTAGCACATAAATAAATCTTCCCATTTCAAAAACTTATTCATGATCCCAGGAGTTGCTGCTTCCACCTGAATTCCCCATCAAGTCTGAGGGTTACAGCTTTCCCCTGGTATTATCAAAGCAGCTGGACCTCAGGGAACCTGGGGAGCAAGACTCTTGACTTTCTTTATTGGCTCCTCTCCCTCATAATCCAGCCTCATCCCATTTTCACTTTAGCTTTCATGAAGCAATCTCATTCCCAATGGGAGTGACTGAGATCACCATCCCATTCCCCATAGCTAAACCTATCAACAGTTTCGTGATAAATGCACTCCATGCACCAGATACAAAATTGAGATGGCTTCAGATTAAGACCTTAGAAGAAAAGAAAATCATAGTTAATTCCCCAAACTGTAATAATTTTCATTTGTTGAATATTTTATCTCAGATGAAACATTTTATTTGTTGTAGTCACTTCCTTCCTAGTTTTATAAGTTAATTTAGACCGTGTTAACTCAAATTTGTGTTGAATTACTGTTTTATCTTTTTATAGTTGTTTTCTTGGTTCTAAAATTATGTTATGAATGAAGTCTCTTACACTGAACTCAATTCAACAAGTATTTTGGAGAGTCTCATTAGAAAGAGGAAGTGAAACCACTCTATGAGATAGTGTTATAGCTAAGTTAGAGATAATAGCACCAATCCCTTGACCCTATAGATTTTGAATCTAAGAAGAGAGATTACTCATGTATTTGTATATAAGTAAAATCTTAAGAGATTTAAGGTTTCCCTTAAAAATACTCATTTTGAAAAAAAATACTCATTTTGCAGCATTAGGAAAATCTTGGAGAAAGAGTGGCATTTATGAAGGCTCTTGTGGCAAGAGTACAACATTTGTTATTGCACATTTAACCTACTAAATTTAAAGGTCATCAAAGATAAAGACTATTTTAGTTATCTGTGTCCCCTGGATGCAATAAAGCTGTTGATACAGGATCATAGACATACTCTGAGTGAAACAAAATACTTTGAATTTGTACTTATTATTCAGAAATATGTTCCTAAGTCACAAGGATTTTTATAAGCACATACAGTATGTCATATCTTTTTTACAAGACTGACTCAGGGACTAAGAAGTTGAAACATAATCTAAATTGTATGGGATTGGATAGTGCAACTAGAAGTTAGAAGAAATGAGTTTAAATCCTAGCACTGCTTATTAGCCAGGTGAACATAAATGAGGTATTTAGTTTCTTTGAACTTCCAGTTCACCTACTGAGATTAGGAATAACAAAACATGGCACTCAGGGTTTGAGAGAGATTACATAAAATAATATTAAGACTTTTACAAAGTAGGAATTCAGAATAAGTTAGAGGGGGTTGAATCTGATTTGCATGACTCATGTTTCCAAAATAATCTTTTATTTATTAATAATAGCACATATGTATTGAATATTGACAGTGCATCAATATAAAAAATACTGTTGTCCATGAAACTTCAGATCCACAGCAACTCTGAAGGGTGGCAATGAAGAAACTGAGACTTTGTGGTATTTATTTGCCTGAGCTAGGAAATAGAAGAGACAGCATTTAAATTCTTACTGTCTAACTCTAGAACTTTTACAATGAATTGTAGTGAAAACTATTTCCTGGTGAAACAAACAACTGCAAACTTCTGAATCTAGTAAGATTACAACTTTTTTAATCTGTTTTCTATTAGGGAAGATGTTTTCACTCCCCCAAGGATACTGCTTATCCCTTAAAGAGGAGCTCTGGTTTTCTTTGAGCTCTCTGAGCTTTGAAAAATACTGCAGTTCCTGCTTTTACCTTTCACTTCCTTCAGGAGGAAGGAAGGAAGATTCATCTGGTTGGTGAGGTAGAGGAATTGTGGTGTAGACTGCTCTTGTTAATAATGCAGCCCTGCCTCCTCCACATGATCCCCTACCCAGTGTGCTCTGCCCCTGCCTGGCAGGATTGTCATTGCCCTGCTGCTCTGTGACCAGGTAAGTAATTTCCATTCAAGGAGAAAGAGTAAGAAATCAGAATTTGGCGTTGATTCTAAGCTATCTGAAATAATTCTAATATGTTGATCCCTATCGAATTCCATGTGTATTTATCAGCTGGTTCAACATCTGGAGGAGATAGAGGTATGATTAGCAATTAGTTTCAAGTTCCAACACATGTTAAATCTGGCCAGTTGTATGGGTATTTTAAACTCCACTTGGAGAAAAAAACCATAATGGATGAGTGTACTTTTTGTACCAAGAATCCACTTTTGCTCTTTCTCAAGGTCTATCTTATGAAATTTAAGTATGGGTAAAATATGGTCTGAGGATAATTAAATTATATTAAATAAAGAAATCAAGGGGATGCGAGTTTAATACCTCTTATGCATGCATGTATACATGATAGCTTAATATCTCTTAAGCATGTGTGTGGAGAGAGAGAATTTAAGATAAAGAATCTTTGGAGCCAGTCAAATCCTGATTCTAGGATTTGACTAATGTCAAATTAACCTTTCTAATCTTTAAGTTGCTAAATAACCTCGAGTCTCAGTTTCACATCTGTAAAACTGGAATAATAATACTTCATTATAGGATTAATCTGAGAAGCAAATTTATTGATGGATAAACAGCTTACCATCATGCTTAATATACAATAAGGACTCAGGGGTAGCTAGCGCTATTATTATCATGCTATCATTATCATCATAATTTAATAAGTAAACCAGTTATTCTTTTTTTGCATAGAAAAATGGGGGGGGTAATAAATTATAATTTAGTAAGAAAGAATTCTCCCTCTGCAAAAAAGTGGGGTCTCAAGATATAAAATGTATTCAGTATTTTACTGATCCTATGAACAGGATATTCATTTAGAATAGGATCAGTAAGTTGAATTTAAATAATAAAAAAATAGAATAGATATATTTTTGTCTTATTTAAGTATGTGTGTGTGTGTGTTGGGGTAGGAGGGTTCTAGCCCACTATCTTTTCACTTAGGAAAAGGTATAAGACTTGGAGATTTTGTTTTGCTTTGTCATATTAATAAAATAACAAATGTCATTTCTAGAACAAAATTTATGTTATATTTATGTTCCAATGAATTTTCTTTTTTTCCTCCAGAAACAGTTTGACTGTGAATACTGGTTATAACCCAGTGCCCACTATTATTACTACCCTGTCAACTGTGGCCAATTTCAAATTTAGAATTTAAGTGACTGTCACTACTTTAGCTCCTAATTACTGAAGATGCTGTGCTAAAATTCAAACTTGGTTGCTAGGAATTGAAGTTTTGAGGAAAAATTTCTGGTATCTTTTGTGTTTATATTGACCCTAAAAATTAATGCAAAGCATGATATATTTCCAGTCGGTCACTAAAATAAAATCCAACTGTAAAAGGAAAACAATCAGAAACTATTCTTGTATTCAGACAGTATCAGGGGAACCTGTGTTTTCCCTTCATTTTGTGTTAGTATGTGTTTGATGCTGCGTGGTGAATTGCATAATTGAGAGATTCAGAACTAGGCATTTTAAATAATAATATGTAGCAGTTGTCAAGGTAACTCGGGAAGGGTATTGAGGAATTTTTTTAACGTAAAAGGAAATAGGAACATTCTCCTTTATTGTTGGTATCAATGTTTGTGCTTTATGCATTGACCCCACAGAATACAAAATGCAGTTTATTTATAGTCAGTGAATACAATAAACTCTTTTATCAGACTTCAAAGGGAGTGAAATCTGAAAATGTTCTAGCAATCTATAATACTCTATATGAGACTCTTCTATTAGTATGTGTTCCTGTTAAATTTTAACTGAATCACAAGTGAGGCAGGTAAAAGATATTGCTAGAAGATACTGTAAGGACTATAAGACAAACTAAGTGACATGGGAATTAACAGACCTATTAAGTATCACACAATCTGAATTTTTATCAGAATCAAATCTTGAACAAAATTCTCAATCTGGAAAGATGCTACTGAATACTTGTATGTCTATCTTGCTTTATATTTTTTTTGAAAGGTGAATGCCAGGCCCTATTCTATGTTCTATACCCACTTAACTCACTTGATCCTAGAACTACACTGTGGAAGAGATCCTATAATTATCCTTGCTTTACAAATGGGGAAACTAAGGGACAAAGGGATTAAATAACTCATTCGTGATATAAGATAGGAAATGCCAGGACTACAATTTGAACCAAATAATTTTTCTTTCAAAGACTGGATGCTTGACACTGCAGTTCCTCTTATTCTGAGGAGGGCTGGGGTCTTTTACATCCTAAGCAGAAGTCCAATGAAAATAGAAATATATTCTAGTCTCCAACCTGTGCCTTCCTTTTGTGGGTTTTGATGACAGAAAGCACGTGCTCCCTGCTGGGGGAGTCATGGAAGACGTGTATTCTTGCCTTCCTGGTTTCAGAATGTGTTCGGTTTCACCCTTTGGAGTTAGAAGAGAAGAACTGAGCTGATTGGGTCTTTGGGGATATTTTTTGTTTTACCAGCTTTAGCAGAGCTGGCTTCTACACCTTCAAAAGCATGTCAGACCCACAGGCAGCCTCAGCTTGGGCGTTTTAAAGCACTACCACTGACTGAGGGAGAGACATGTTTGCTATCTATGTTGTCTCCGAGTAAAACAAGATATTTTGGGGCCAATGACAAATGCTTTTGTATAGCATAATAATGCAATTTGGCTGGTCTCACTCAAAGAAATTTGGACAATAGAATTAATTGTACATGTCGGAGTGAAAATAAAACAATTCATAAGAAAGAACAAACAAAATAGAACAAATAAAATGCAAATGAATTTAATGAAGACGACTGTCTTTGTGAGTTTCAGTCTTCATATTCTCTTAAAATAATTGCCAAAGTACTGGGTTTAAAACCAGTATAACAAGGCTTTGGTGGAAAACTCTAGTATGCTACCCAGAGGAACCAAAAACTTGACAGAAATTCTTCTAAATACAAAGAGCTTATCCACTCACATTAATGAGTTTGAATTAAAATATCTGTAGTGTGATCATTTATTTAACTCTTTAATGTTTGAAATATTTAAGCACTGGTAGAAAATTTTGAACTCTCCATAAAAGTACAAGGGTAGCCTTCAAGGATTTTAACTAAAGCACAAATATGTAGATAATTATAAAATTTGGGTCAGGAAGGTCCTCACAGTTCTATAATCAAAGCTTTCAGATTCTATGAAAGTCCTCTGGGCTGGTATAAGATCTTTTGCCTCATTTTCTGGAAATCCCAATGAAAGTAGGATTGGAGAAGAAGAGGCAGAGCTGTAAAGAATCCCTAAGATGGCAAGAAGGCAACCAAAACCAAAGGCTAGTTTCTAAGTAGGTCTGCTTGGTTTCTGTCTTCATGGAAGGGATGCATTCTGATGGGATCTTGCAGCATTTCAAGGCTGCAAGAAATGGGCCTAATGAAAACGTGAATGTGTGTGCATATGTGCACATGTTTGTGTGTAGGTGTATGTGTGTGTGAGAGAGACAGAGAGACGAGGGCCGGGGGGGCGGGCGGGGATGAGAAAGGAGGTAGAGAACACAAAAAGCACCATTTAAATATAATTTATTTAAATATCATTTTTTCGAAAGAAAGTACCGCTTGGGAATTAGTGTTCAGGACTACATGACAACCATTATTTCTCAGACTTAGTGAGAACATCTGACTACATTTTCAAATGCTACCACTTCATATGACAGGTGTCAAGTATAGGCCAATCAGTGACCCCTGAGTATTCAGGAACTTGCACATCTCCACAGAGTGAGGGCCTGAGGAAAATATCCATGCCCTGGTCTGAGGTTTAAACTCCCTTAGCAAACTTCATGCAATCTTATTTAACCAGCCCCCACCACCACACCGGGGACTTTGGCCCCAGATCAGTGGAATGTGTGATGGCAAAAGGGTTTTAACCGTACGCAGGAATCATTGCATTGACTGCAGGCAGGGAGTGTCTGTTGTCTTCCTAAGAAATCTCTCCAATCTGGAGTGAATTTCAGTCATTTACCAAACATGCTCCACATAAATTATTCCAAACCATGTTTACTTACTTGGGTCTAAAATCCTGTAGATGGACAAAGCACACATGGCCACAGAGAGAAAAAAAAAAAAGTCCTGATTGGATCCCAGCCCGGTGAACACAACTTTTCCTTCTCCAAGAAGTTAAGTCCAGATTTTAACCCTGTGGCATCAGATGTGGCCACACAACAGAATATTTTAAATTACCAGACTTTTTTTTTTTCCTTTTTGGTCAAAGACATGTAAATAAATGATCAAGAGAAGCAAAGCTAATATAAAAAAGAGATTCACAGATGAGTTTATCAAGAACAGAAGGAGAGTTCTATGGTTCTTAAAAATTATGTCCCAAGCTTACTCTCCTACAGGTTTAAACACAATGACAAGAATGAGATCAACATTTTCTTCCAATTTGACTATAAAATTTTAGGGATTTCCTCATCATTTTTTTCAAACACTTTCTTAGGGAATTGGTTACAGAAAAGGTTCTTTCTCAGGTAATAAGATACACTTCTACTTGATTCCTCAGCTCATTCAACCTGAGATTTTGAAGCCTATACTATCAACTTAGAGCACTGTTGTGAAGAATTAAGCAGCATTTGAAAGATCATTCAAGATGTTAACATAAAAGGTGCTAAAGAAGAATCAAACCTGGTATCATAACAGAGGGACTTCCAAAGGAAGACCTCCTTCTATTATTTTTTTTTCCTTTAATTCTCACCAAAATTCAGAATTTGGTCAATGGCAAGATACTGTCTGGAAATATTTGGACAAATATTTGGAATATTTGTGATCTGATTTCTTTCCGGCTTGCTGTTGATATTGTATTCCTATTAGGGCATAATTAACACAGTACCCCAGGACTGTAGCATTTTCTTTATAGCTTTTCTCCTTTGAGGAAATGTTTTTCTTCAAAGGCAAACAACCCAAGAACCTCACAGCAGTCTGGTAGGTTAGAAAAATATATATCTATCTTCCTGTTCTGCTCTCACAGGGACACTAGCTCATTTTCAGTCTTAACTGTTCTTCTTATTTTCCACATCATCAATGAGAGATGAGTTTCTCTTTTCATTCACTTGGAAGATGTCTGCCACCATAACCTCTGAAATCCTTCTTGAGAGCCTTCAGGTCTGTTTGGATTATTTACCATGTTGCACAATTTCCTATCATTTTCTCTCTGTGTTATGCAACCCGGTATTATTTGTAAGGTCCATCAATTTCTGGTCTTGAGTCACTGACGCTCCTATTTCCTATTACAGGATTCTAGGCATGTGCATAGCACGAGGGGTAATGTGCAGGCTAAGGCAGCAACGATCAAAATTTCCATCATTAAATTTACTAAGGAAAGTGTCAGGCCCTACCATGCAAGGAGCTTTGGCCCCACATGAGTAGAGGGCGTGAGAGCAGAAGAGTCTTTGTCCTACTCACTGCTCACTACAGAGAATAGGCAGAAATCGTATGTGCTTGCCCAAGAAGGCACTACTTCTCGAGCTGAGTTTTTGTGCTTTTTACCTTTGCCCTTGTCATACAGAAAAGGAAAGTGGCACATGGGTTAGTACCAAATAAATAAGAAGCATTCAACTGATATTTGTGATGATGAGTCATTCAGTCAACAAATCTTGCTGAGCCCCTACTATGTGCCAGATGCCTTTCTCAAAATGAGGGTACTTCAGCAAAAATAAATAAATAAATAAATAAATAAATAAATAAATAAATAAACAAAGCCCCTGCCCTCATGGAACATATAGTCTTGCATGGGAAAGGATGAAAAGTGCCCTCAGAACACCATTAAGCACAACTGGCCCGTTTCAAACAATTTAGGCCAAACACACTGCAACTTCTCAATAATAAAAGTTTCAGTGTTACAGCCTTTGTTCTCTGGACAATAGCTGTAATTCTGCTTGACTTTAGTTGCAGCCTCACTCTTCTAATAGAGAAGCATCCAAAAACATTTCTGGTGAAACTCTGCCCAAGGACACCTAAAGATAGAAGCTCTCACAGCATTTAGATATGAAGTTAACATAAGGAATGTCATGGCCCAGACACTGGAAGACCCTCCCTTAGAATCTGTACCTCTCCACTGTGTCTTCACAACTCTGTCATCAAGGCCATTCAACAGGTGACTGCCTTGGCACATTCAGACTTAATGATTACTCTAATTCTTGTAAACACATCATCAGTTCTTTGGCTAAAGTCACGATTGATTATGTCATCCACTCTCCCTTTACCTACTGATCTATTTACTGTTTTTAATAAAATGAAAAAAAATAGATGTGTCTAGGAGGATGTATTTTTAGAGACTTCAGTAGATAACCTCAGAGTTCCCATGTTTCTTCTTCCTACAACTTTGAAGACAAACTACCCTTTTTGTGATGCTTCATTGTATGTCTCCTAGATACACATGTGGTTGGATACCCTCTTTAACCAACAGCTCCCCAGAAGGCAATGATGCTCAAAGAACTCTCCCCCTCCAGCATCTTCTTACACATCCATTGCATTCAACTTAAAGGGAAAACCACCTTTTGTTTTTTAAATTTCTGGGGGCTCCTGTTGAGCTGAGGCTGCATTTTTTCATAAGACATAGGGATTCTCAATACTATGGAAAGCCACACTGGCATGTTTTGGATTAATTTCCTAGTAACAATGGATTTAATACAAAACATACTTCTATTGTAGCAAAGAAAAAAGCCAAAGGGAGCAATATGCATTTTGCAGATTCTGCCAAACAAGGCAATGTTTGTTTATGCTTTAGAGAAATAAATTAATGTGTTTTGTTTACATTTGCATACATCTTTCTAAAACACATGCATACACAAAACAGTTGTTGTTGTGTTATTATTAATATTTTTGTTATGGGGCCTTTTCCTGGCAGTCCATATGGCTTCCTCTGCATGGCTTTACCTTTATACCCTAGGAATTCACCATGTAGCCCTTTCTAACTTCCCATGACATGTGTCACCTATACAAGGACCCTAGAAAGCACTGATTTCTGCTGCAGATTAACACTGTCACCATATTTCATGGAAATTTTATCTATCTCTCCCAGAAAATGTACCCATCAATTGCATCCAATTAAAAAACTGGTGAATTCTTTCTAAGGAGTTACTCAAATTGGGTACATGACTACTTTCAAGATTTGGAAAATCCAAGTTAACAGACAAAATTATCATCCTTTTAAAGAATTTTGTCTGAAGTGTATACTCAGTCTTAGGTTTTAGCCAAAAGGATTTTTTTCTCTATATACTAACAGTCCTTTTGATATTTCTTTGCCATTATAGTCCTTACAGTAAAAGATCATGTTTTTGCCCTTACTACTTTCTTAATGTTTTTCTATCCATGCAATTCAAATTTGGTCACAAATATGTGACCCAAACACACAAATTGGTTATTACTTACATTTTAAAATCCTGTTTAATATCTTCTTCCTTTCCCCTTCTTCTCTTCCCCTTTCTTCACTTCCCCATTCATACACATGTACATATATCTCCATATATATATATATATATATATATATATATATATATACGCACACACACATATATATTTAAAGGCTTATGTGTGTATGGGACTAATACAGATGTATGTTTGTGTGTACATGTAAAAATAAATTTATTTCTAGTCCTTCCCACTGAGAGAGACAGGAATTAACAATACTCTGCCAGTAGTGATCACTCTGAATACCCACCTCTTGGTTTCTAAATGTTCTTCTCCTCAAAAAGGAACCTGGGTTTCTTGCAAAATGAATGCTTTCAGAGCTAAGACAGGGAAAGAGCAAAATGAACCTGAAATATCCAATGACCAAAAAGTGAAGAAATGCTCAAAGAATGACAGAAAGATGTCAAAAAGACAAAGGAAGGAACTGCCACTGGCCATATCAGGAAGAGGTTGAGTATCAAAATAAATAATGACAATAATGAAATACAACCAATTAAATTAAGTTGGAATTTATGAGTCCATATGAATATAAATAAGTGCATGAAAAGTAAAAGTTGTTTCTTAAAATAAAATACCAACTAATAAATGTAGAGGAAATGATGGAGATAGAAAATTGTCATTAGATAACTATCACAACAGCATTTATTCAGGCACGGGTGGAGGATGGTTGAGGCTAGACTAGCGTGCACTCTCAGAACATTTTCCTGCAAAATGCTAGTCAATTACAAAGGAGGATATTGACATTACAATAGGGAAATCTGCCAGATATTACTATGGCCAGATGCTCAAGTTTAACATCATCAGAGATGTGATGGATCGGTATTATGTGCTCCTGATATGATATAATGCAAAGAACATAGCATCTTTTGTGTAATGTTTCTGCCAAGAGAGCATGACTTGAGTCTGGTCATGAGGAAACCCTTAAGAATGTTAAGAATTGTACTCCTTAAGAATTGATCAAGGGCATAAAAGAAGGAAAGACCGTAGAACTATTCCAGTTTGGAGAAGAACAAAGAGATGTGACAGACAACTCAATGCAGTGAGTGTTCCTCGGTGGGATCCTGGACCAGAAGGGCAGAACTTTATTAAGACAATTGCCAAATTTGATTGAATCTGTTGATTGAATGGTAGTGTTATATCAGTTGATTTCTTGATTTGGAGGTTTGTATGATGCTTATGCAGCAGAACATCCTTGACTTTGGGAAATACACACACCAGTTTTTAGAATTATTAGGGCTTTGTGTTTTTATTATGCTCTCAAATGTTTTAGAATACCAACGTTAATAGGGATATATACTCTGTGTGTGTGTGTGTGTGTGTGTGTGTGTGATTGTACTGGGAGAGAGTGATGGCGATGGAGACATAGAAAGGTGATGGCTTAAATAACAGTTGGGGAATCTGGGTAAAAGGAATATGTAGATCTTTGTAATTTTCTTGTAACTCTTCTATAAATTTGAAATTATTTTCTTTTTTATTGAAGTATAATTAATATACAGTGTTATATTAGTTTCAGGTATATAATATGATTCAGCAACTCTTTACATTACTCAGTGCTCATTAGGGTATGTATACTCTTAATCCTCATCACCTATCCCCACTCATCCCTTCACCTACCTCCCCTCTGGTAACCCTGTTTGTGCTCTGCATTTAAGAGTCTGGGTTTTTTGGTCTCTCTCTTTTTTTTTTTTATTTGTTTTGTTTCTTAAGTTCCACATATGGATGAAATCACATGGTATTTGTCTTTCTCTGACTGACTTATTTCCTTTAGCACTCTACCCTCCAGGTCCAGCCATGTTGTTGCAAATGGCAAGATTTCATTCTTTTTCAATGGCTGAGTACAATTCTACTGTTTGTGCATATATACCTCATCTTCTTTATCCACTCATCTATGGATGGGCACAGATTGCTTCCATATCTTGGCTATTGTAAGTAATGCTGCAATAAACATAGGGGTGCATATACCTTTCATTTTCTTGGATAAATACCTAGTATTTTGCTAGAATTGCTAAGATAATTCTATTTTTAATTTTTTGAGAAACCTCCATACTGTTTTCCACAGTGGATGCACCACTTTGCATTCCCATCAACAGTGCATGAGGTTTCCTTTTTCTCCTCATCCTTGCCAACACTTGTTATTTCTTGTGTTTTTATTTTAGCCATTCTGACAGGTGTGAAGTAAAACAGAACCACTTTCTTACACCACACATGAAAATAAACTCAAAATGAATTAAAAACCTAAATGTGAGACTTGAAACCATATAACTCCTAGAAGAAAACATAGGCAGTAATACCCTTTGAGTTGTAGAAACATTTTTCTATATATGTCTCCTCAGGCAAGGGAAACAAAAGAAAAATTAAACTATTGAGACTACACCAAAATAAAAATCTTTTGCACAGAGAAGGAAACTGTCAACTAAACAAAAAGGCAACCTATTGAATGGGAGAAAATATTTGCAAATGATTACTTGACAAAGGGTTAGTATCCAAAATATGTAAAGAACAACTCAACCCCCAACCCCCCCAAAAAATCTAATTTAAAAATGGACAGGGCTGCTGGGTGGCTCAGTCAGTTAAGCATCTTATCTTCAGCTCAGGTCATGATCTTAGGCTCCTGGGATTGATTGAGTCCTGCAACGGGTTCCCTGCTCAGTGGGGAGCCTGCTTCTCCCTCTCTTCCCTGCTTGTGCTCTCTCTCACTATCTCTGTTGCTATCTTTCTATCTCAAATAAATAAAATATTTTAAAAATGAGCAGAGGATCTGAATAGATAATTTTTCAAAGAAGACATACAATTGACCAATAGAAACATAAAAAGATGCTCAATGCCACTAATCAAGGAAGTGAAAATCAAAACCAAAACAAGATATAAATTTGAAATTATTCAAAATAAATTGTTTAATTTCTTATTTCAGATAATTTTTCAGTGTTTTATTTACAGTCCTCTTCTACTGGCTGAGGTGAAAAATAAGAATGGTACTTGTTCTCTCAAACTGAATATATATTTGTAATCCACACTTAATGTAGAGAGATCTGAGGAAGGATCTTGACCTCTCCTATATTTCTTTAAGGTTCTCTAGATTCTGCTAATTTGGGAATAAGATACTCAACAGACCAAGATTGATCAACTCAATTCAAGAATAAGATACTTCAGGAGGAGGGGCAAGATGGCGGAAGAGTAGGGTCCCCAAATCACCTGTCCCCAAAAAATTACCTAGATAACCTTCAAATCATCCTGAAAATCTACGAATTCAGCCTGAGATTTAAAGAGAGACCAGCTGGAACGCTACAGTGAGAAGAGTTCGCGCTTCTATCAAGGTAGGAAGACGGGGAAAAAGAAATAAAGAAACAAAAGGCCTCGGAGGGGGAGGGGCCCCGCGAGGAGCCGGGCTGAGGCCGGGGCGAGTGTCCCCAGGACAGGAGAGCCCCGTCCCGGAGGAGCAGGAGCTGCACCAACCTTCCCGGGCGGAAAGGGGCCCGCAGGGAGTTGGAGCAGGACCCAGGAGGGCGGGGATGCCCTCGGGCTCCCTGGGACACCAACAGACACCTGCGCCCCGGGAGAGTGCGCCGAGCTCCCTAAGGGCTGCAGCGCGCACGGCGGGACCGACCGGAGCAGCTCGGAGGGGCTCGGGAGCGGCTCCAGGGAGGGAGCTGCGGGGCGGGAGCGCGAATCCAACAGCGCAGGCCCCGGAGCACAGGGCGCCAGGACACAGCCCAGGATCCGGCTTCCCCCCGGGACAGGCAGAGGCCGGGAGGGCCCAGGACAGCGAGGACGCTCCTGCCCCGAGCTGAGCAGATCAGCGGCCCCGCCCCGGAGCCTCCAGGCCCTGCAGACGGAGAGCTCTATAGCTACTGCGGGAGCTGACTCCAGGGCTCCAGAGCTGGCCGCCGCCACTGGGGTTGTTCCTCCTGGGGCCTCACGGGGTACACAAGCCCCACTGAGCCCTGCAGCAGGCAGGGGCAGAGCAGCTCCCCCAAGTGCTAACACCTGAAAATCAGTACAGCAGGCCCCTCCCCCAGAAGACCAGCTGGACGGACCAGTTCCAGGGTAAGTCAAGGGACTTAAAGTCTACAGATTCAGAAGATACTCCCCCGTGTTTTTTTTGTTTTTTTCTTTTTTCTTTTCTTTTTGATTTCTGATTGCTTCCCCCACCCCCCCTTTTTTTCACCTTTCTTTCTTTTTCTTCTCTTTTTTCCCTTTCTTTTTCTTTTTCTTTTTTCTCTTTCTCTTTTCTTTCCTTCTCTCTCTTTCTCTCCTTTTCCCAATACAACTTGTTTTTGGCCACTCTGCACTGAGCAAAATGACTAGAAGGAAAACCTCACCTCAAAAGAAAGAATCAGAAACAGCCCTCTCTCCCACAGAGTTACAAAATCTGGATTACAATTCAATGTCAGAAAGCCAATTCAGAAGCACTATTATACAGCTACTGGTGGCTCTAGAAAAAAGCATTAAGGATGCACGAGACTTCATGACTGCAGAATTTAGATCCAATCAGGCAGAAATTAAAAATCAATTGAATGAGATGCAATCCAAACTAGAAGTCCTAACGACGAGGGTTAACGAGGTGGAAGAACAAGTGAGTGACATAGAAGACAAGTTAATGGCAAAGAGGGAACCTGAGGAAAAAAGAGACAGACAATTAAAGGACCATGAAGACAGATTAAGGCAAATAAATGACAGCCTAAGGAAGAAAAACCTACGTTTAATTGGGGTTCCCGAGGGCGCCGAAAGGGCCAGAGGGCCAGAATATGTATTTGAACAAATCCTAGCTGAAAACTTTCCCAATCTGGGAAGGGAAACAGGCATTCAGATCCAGGAAATAGAGAGATCCCCCCCTAAAATCAATAAAAACCGTTCAATACCTCGACATTTAATAGTGAAGCTTGCAAATTCCAAAGATAAAGAGAAGATCCTTAAAGCAGCAAGAGACAAGAAGTCCCTGACTTTCATGGGGAGGAATATTAGGGTAACAGCAGACCTCTCCACAGAGACGTGGCAGGCCAGAAAGGGCTGGCAGGATATATTCAGGGTCCTAAATGAGAAGAACATGCAACCAAGAATACTTTATCCAGCAAGGCTCTCATTCAAAATGGAAGGAGAGATAAAGAGCTTCCAAGACAGGCAGGAACTGAAAGAATATGTGACCTCCAAACCAGCTCTGCAAGAAATTTTAAGGGGGACTCTTAAAATTCCCCTTTAAGAAGAAGTTCAGTGGAACAATCCACAAAAACAAGGACTAAATAGATATCATGATGACACTAAACTCATATCTGTCAATAGTAACTCTGAATGTGAACGGGCTTAATGACCCCATCAAAAGGCGCAGGGTTTCAGACTGGATAAAAAAGCAGGACCCATCTATTTGCTGTCTATAAGAGACTCATTTTAGACAGAAGGACACCTACAAGCTGAAAATAAAAGGTTGGAGAACCATTTACCATTCAAATGGTTCTCAAAATATACCCTAAAAACTATAGAACACTTCTGAAAGAAATTGAGGAAGACACAAAGAGATGGAAAAATATTCCATGCTCATGGATTGGCAGAATTAATATTGTGAAAATGTCAATGTTACCCAGGGCAATTTACACGTATAATGCAATCCCTATCAAAATACCATGGACTTTCTTCAGAGACTTAGAACAAATTATTTTAAGATTTGTGTGGAATCAGAAAAGACCCCAAACAGCCAGGGGAATTTTAAAAAAGAAAACCATATCTGGGGGCATCACAATGCCAGATTTCAGGTTGTACTACAAAGCTGTGGTCATCAAGACAGTGTGGTACTGGCACAAAAACAGACACATAGATCAATGGAACAGAATAGAGAACCCAGAAGTGGACCCTGAACTTTATGGTCAACTAATATTCGATAAAGGAGGAAAGACGATCCACTGGAAGAAAGACAGTCTCTTCAATAAATGGTGCTGGGAAAATTGGACATCCACATGCAGAAGAATGAAACTAGACCACTCTCTTGCACCATACACAAGGATAAACTCAAAATGGATGAAAGATCTAAATGTGAGACAAGATTCCATCAAAATCCTAGAGGAGAACACAGGCAACACCCTTTTTGAACTTGGCCACAGTAACTTCTTGCAAGATACATCCACGAAAGCAAAAAAAACAAAAGCAAAAATGAACTATTGGGACTTCATCAAGTTAAGAAGCTTTTGCACAGCAAAGGATACAGTCAACAAAACTAAAAGACAACCTACAGAATGGGAGAAGATATTTGCAAATAACATATCAGATAAAGGGCTAGTTTCCAAAATCTATAAAGAACTTATTAAACTCAACAGCAAAGAAACAAACAATCCAATCATGAAATGGGCAAAAGACATGAACAGAAATCTCACAGAGGAAGACATAGACATGGCCAACAATCACATGAGAAAATGCTCTGCATCACTTGCCATTAGGGAAATACAGATCAAAACCACAATGAGATACCACCTCACACCAGTGAGAATGGGGAAAATTAACAAGGCAGGAAACCACAAATGTTGGAGAGGATGCGGAGAAAAGGGAACCCTCTTACACTGTTGGTGGGAATGTGAACTGGTGCAGCCACTCTGGAAAACTGTGTGGAGGTTCCTCAAAGAATTAAAAATAGACCTGCCCTACGACCCAGCAATTGCACTGTTAGGGATTTACCCCAAAGATTCAGATGCAATGAAACGCCAGGACACCTGCACCCCGATGTTTCTAGCAGCCATGTCCACAATAGCCAAACTGTGGAGGGAGCCTCGGTGTCCATCGAAGGATGAATGGATAAAGATGTGGTTTATGTATACAATGGAATATTCCTCAGCCATTAGAAATGACAAATACCCACCATTTGCTTCAACGTGGATGGAACTGGAGGGTATTATGCTGAGTGAAGTAAGTCAATCGGAGAAGGACAAACAGTGTATGTTCTCATTCATTTGGGGAATATGAATAATAGTGAAAGGGAATATAAGGGAAGGGAGAAGAAATGTGTGAGAAATATCAGAAAGGGAGACAGAACATGAAAACTCCTAACTCTGGGAAATGAACTAGGGGTGGTGGAGGGGGAGGAGGGCGGGGGGTGGGGGTGAATGGGTGACGGGCACTGAGGGGTACACTTGACGGGATGAGCAATGGGTGTTATTCTGTATGTTGGTAAATTGAACACCAATAAAAATTAATTTATAAAAAAAAAGAATAAGATACTTCACATTTAAGTCTTCCCCTGGAGGGAGGAAGGGAATATATAAACTAATAATAAGTGGAAATCTAGGCACTTTAAGGATTAATAATTAAGAAGCAGTGTACCAGACCTTTAAATTTAGCATCATTTTTTTAAGAAAAATGAATAACACATCAAAAGAAAAAGGGAAAAGATTATTTTGCATGTGTAGAAATCTCACATTTTTCCTCATTGGTGCATTCACATCTTCTGTCACTCTGCTCCTATAGACAGGGACAGTGGAGTCTATAATATTGTGATTTATCATATTTAGCATCCACTGTGCACTTGTTAAACTATTATGTAGTTATATCTTTTCAGCATTCAACTGCAGAGTAAAGTGAAAGTGCATGGACCTTGAGTCAGACAAGATTTCAAATTCTTGCCCTCATCTGTTTCTAGATGCTTCTTAAATTGTCTGAATCTTAGTTCCTTGCTAGGATTGTTGAGAGGATTAAATACATCTAATAAACGATTTGGACTGAGAGTGGCGGCTGAACTATAATGGACTCAATGAATAGGACTGATTCTTACTGCTTTTAATGTGTTATTACCTCTGCTCAAAGACCATAGGCACAATGAACTGGAACAAGTGGAAAACTGTGTAGTATACAGACCCCAAATATCAAGCAGTTGGCTTTTAGGGAAGGAAAAAGAGAGAACATAAGCGGGCTAACCACAGAGAAACTATTCCATTCTATATTCTTTGTTTTCTATCATTCTCACCATCATTATCATCACCATTAATGACATCATTATGTCATCACTAACACTCATGCCACACTTGCTTTGCACCTGTAACATCTCATGTAATTTTTATTGCAACTCTCTACGATGGTGCTTGTTATTTTCCTTCACTTTCAGGGAGATTAAGTAACTTGTTCAAAGTCACCTAGATAGTAACTGGCAGAGCAGAGATTCAAATCTAAACAGTCTGCCTCCAAAATTGGCCATTTCAGTCTGTTATACCTCTGAGGGGCTTTTCCTAGCATGTCCTCCAAGATCCATAAGAAAATAAGATAGTTACATCCACGTTTTGGATATCATTTAATTTTCTGGCTTTAAGATTCTTGAGATCATAGGAGAATGTTTAAACTCAGAGATCAGCAATGGCCTCCCATCAGATAATAAGACTTAATGACCTAAACAGAAGCCTGACAGATGTCTGTGACATGTCAGGGGTGCATTCTAAGCAATGCACAGCTGGCCATTACATTAGGCTCTAATGGCACTAGCCTGAATATTTGGAAGTAGATTCCAGTCTCAAAAAAGCAGAAGTTTTGTCTTCTTTCATCAATACCTGGATATGTCTATTACTAAGCATGGTACCAAACACAAGGAAGGTGGGAGCTGAACAGTTGCCAAATGAGTGAATGAACTCTTTTGTTTCAGTTAGTGACACTTTATATGCCTCATAGGACTATTTGAAAATTAAATAAATGTATATGAGTAGTGTTTAGAAAACAGTACTTGGCACACAGCACATAGTCAATAAATGTTGGCTATCATTATTATTCCATCATTACTATTTTTATTATTATTTACTATAAGACTCTAAAGACTTACAAAAACTAATCAGTACAGTCATCTTCAACAAATGCCTTATTTACTTCCAAAGGGCAGTTTCCAGCATACTGACTCCTAAAGGATTTGCACCTATTTGAAGATGTACATGACCATCTCACCATGTTACTTAACATTGATGTCACACCTCCTGGGAAAAACCAATATTAACAGAGCTACTTTTGCATTCCCCACTCATCTTAGAAAGCTTCTAATCCTCTGGCATGTTTCACAAGTAATTATAAGTAGCTTTATAAGTGATACCAATTCCCTTTCACCCTTGGATTCATATGGTTTCTTAACTTTCCATATTTCAAGCCTTGGCTGAGAATTTCTGCCAATTACTTCTTCCTTTTCCCAAAAGGTCTTCATTAATTTCTAATTGTAGACCTTCTTATCTGCACTTTTCTTGTTTAAATAAAGTTAGAAATATAAATGTTCAGGAATTTTGCCATTTCATATTCATCTTATTACCATGGCCTTTCTTGTTTGCTTTAAGAATATATTTTTTTGAAAATTTCTTCCTGTTTAATAACACTTAATCTAACTTCACTAAAATTCACTCACTCAGTCCTTGCATCTTTTCCCCCTTATTTTAAATATATACCTTTTATCCTAGTCGGATAAATTTTTTAGCTAAAGATAATTTAAAACATTTCTTCATCTAAGACATCTTACATTTTCCTTCACTCATTTCTAGAGGAATTACAACTATTTGATTTAACTAAAGTACCTGTCTCCTAACATTAGATTAAAACTTTCCATTTTCTACATGGCTCATATTTCTTAATCTAAAATTTCCACCCTAAAACTTAAAAAGTAATGCATACATGTTGCAACAAATAAACTATAATGAATATATATCAAGAAAAGTTTTTAAAAGATATATAAATAGGGATGCTTGGGTGGCTCAGTGGTTGAGCATCTGCCTTTGGCTCAGGTTGTGATCCTGGGGTCCTGGGATCAAGTTCTGCATAGGGCTCCCCTCAGGGAGCCTGCTTCTCCCTCTGCCTATGTCTCTTTGTGTCTCTCAGGAATAAATGAATAAATTTTTTTTTTAAAAATAAAAGATATATAAATAAAAGAGACAAAACAATAATCTCTACAAACTAGGACAAACACAGTGGTGTATGCCTCACAGGGCTATTATAAGAATGAATTTATACTCTCTGTTTCTGTCTCAGTCTCTCTCTCTCTCTCTCTCTCTCCTTTTAAAAATCTAGATCTATACATATTCCCTCAAACAGATTCTATCTGATAGTCAATCATTCAATCATTACCTATATCTTGACCTTATTTCTTTGGATTCCTACATTCTGTCTAGACACTGTTGAAAATAACTAAAACACCACAATCTCACAATTATTGATTCAGTTCTCCCCCAAACTTCAATTATACTAACTTCCCATGCATTAGGTTCTATTGGAAGTTTAATTATTTCTTGTATGGGTGTATTAGTTTCCAAGATTACAAACTCCCTTTTTTCACATGTTTGGAAAGTGCATGGGCCATAGCCATTATACACATTGTGTCCAATAGAACATGATGGAACATGAGCTCAATGTTGGAAATATTAGAATCTTAATAAATGCCTTGTTGGTATGCTAATTTTAACAGAAATAACCCCCAACACTCACAGTAAAGAGTAATATTTAATTACACATTAGAATGATAATATACAAATATCTGGTATAAAGATACTTCCATTCTTTTCGCGTCCATATTGTGGTTCATTCGTGCAGTTTTACTTTTGATTTTGTTTTCCCATGATGTCCTGAGGTTGTGTAATACATCTCATTCAGACATGGATCTGGAATCCATTTCAAAAATCCATTTTCATACACTGATTCTGGCTCCTATTTCCTCTAAGCAGAGTCTCTGGCTTCCAAGAAAAGGAAAAAAGGTAAGAAAGAAAAAGAAGGAAGGTGGGAGGTGAGGGAGAATGGAAAGAAGGAGGAACAGAAGGTAGGAAAAGGGAGAGAAGAAAGGAAAAGAAGAAGGAAAGGAGAAGTCAGGGAAGGAAGGGGGAAATGAAGAGAAAAGATGAGAAAAAGACAATAAACTACCATTTATCAAACATGAACAAGTTTACCATGTTCCTGCAATTTTGTTAAGTATTTTGCCTGCATCATTGATTTTAATCCTCATTAGGAACGTGTAAGATTTATAGCAGTTATGTACATTGCCCAAAGTCACACAACTATTAGGTGGCAGATCTAGAATCCAAATCCAAGTCTACCGACTTCACATTAGGTATATAATCATTACACTCTTTAATCTTTCCTGCTGAGAAAAACTAACTTAATCTTTCTCTTTCATTATGTCATTTCCCTGTAAAAAGAATAATGATATTTCCCACTACATACTAAGAAAAGACAATTATAATGGGAAAGGTGGCAGATGAAGCTGAAGAGGTAGTCAGGAGCCAATTCAAGGAGGACACCCATGCCATGCCATGCCAAGGTGTCTAGACTTCATCCTGTCAGTAATGGAGCACCACTGAAAGATTTTAAGCAGGAGAGACATTATGGGATTAGAGTTATAGAAACATCTCTCTGGTAGGAAACCCTATAAAGGGTTGGTTGCAATGGTACAATCTGAAAACAAAAAGAATAGAGAAAGTCATCTACACTAACCAAGTAACAAGGTGATAATCATTTCTCTAAGTCCAATTCAGTGATCATGTAGGAAGAGGGTCAAGTTTTTACCAGTATAAGGAGTGAAATCAGTAGGACTCAATGACTTCTTAGATTTAGAAAGTGAAAGAAAATTAGAAATCATCAATGACTCACAGATCCCCAGCCTGGTGGCCAGGTAGGGATGAATATGCCAACACTTGAGACAGAGAAATGAAGAAGCAAACTTAAAGAGAAGACATTTTTTTTTTCTGTCCTCTCACCTTTGCTTATTCACTTCCTTTTGCCATTAGTTCTCCAGGTATATCTCCTTTTCCTGAAATCCTACCAAGTGTCTCAGGCCCAGTTCAAATGCCACCTTTCACAAAAGGACTTCCCTTGATTATATGAGGAAGAAGCGATACTTCTCTCCACTGAATTCATAGTAAATTTGTTGGTACAATTCAGTTGGTAAGTAGCACTTTCTGCCTTGTGTGAGGGTTGTCTATGAATCTTCTAATAGTTTACAAAACCCCTTAGAACTGAAACTACATCTATTCTTTGCATTTTTGTATCCTCAATTGATATATTTGATATGTGAATGCATCCAAATAATTTTAAATACAAGAAATAAAGCCTGGTGTTAGATATTCTTTAAAGAAGATAGCATCTAGCACAAAATCAGAAGCATCTTGAAAACAGCAATTGTATAGTACGGCTTTTATATACTATTGTCACATAAGCTGCAATTCAACTTAGTGATTATCTCAATGCTAAGCACCATATATGAGCCCCATTAATATTTGTAAAAACACTTTAATGTAGATGGCACCTCTTCAATTTTTTTCTTTATCCAATCCCTCTAGGTATTTATCTTTTAAGGATAGCATCTTAGCAATGAACATGATCTCAGCAGATTTTGTTTATCTAAATGTAGTCATAGCCTCCTTCACTCAGATGCACAGTTATCTTCTTGCCAACCTCCTATAGTCCTTGCATTTGTATAAAGACATTTTAGTACTTTCATTTTTCCCCCCTCTTTCATCATATGCTACAGAAAATTCTATCTTCTGACTAATTTTTTTTTTTTTGAAAAGCTGCTAGCCTGCCAGTTTTGGCAGAGCAAACTAGGAAATAGAGTCTGGCAACAAAAAGGCACCAAGCAGCAGACAAAACTCAAGGCTTGCAAAGTAGTAGTGATGCTCTTCAACCTGTTGTATTGGGTGTGAAATTAGATCCTATCAATGTCACACTCACCCCCAGAGCAAATGTCCCCTTGTGACAACTACATGCTGTGCTTCAAGCCAAATGATAGAATAAAATTTCCAACAATTATGTTTCTGGAGCAGAATCTCTCTGCAAGTATCAACACGTTATTGATTGGCCTTTAGCTACTTCTAAAGTGTCTCTGGTAACAAGTGGCCACCACCAGCTTAAAAAGCAGATGCTATAGGATAATTGGAAGTAAAACAAGCATTCACTAGGGTGATGGTAGAAATCTTCCAGGGTATAGCATTAACACAATGAAAAATAGGGAAAACAGGCATGAACCACTCAGATTATAATAGTAGGGAATACAAAAGACCATATATTTCTTTTTTCCTTCCTTCTTTTCTTCCTTCCTTCCTTCCTTCCTTCCTTCCTTCCTTCCTTCCTTCCATCCCCCTCAGCCTTACTCACTTATTCCACAGTTATTTTATTTGAATGCCTTCAACGCTATGCCAGAAACTGTTTAGAACTAAAAATTCAGTGGTGACAAAGAAAAAGATGAGGAAGAAAGTGAAAGTGATTCCATTCCTTTAGAGATCATAAAGCCAACAGAACTTGGGGAAAGCCTCAAAAAGCTGTGCCACCCTCAGCTAGATTCTGCAATTAGCAAATACCACCTATTTACATGTATCCCTTAGATTTACATCCCTCTATATATGCATAAAAAGAATAACCCAAGATAAGGTAACTGAATTTCAGAAAAGGAAGCAAAAAGACCTATGGGCAATAAAACCCCCTGTGCCTGGGGCTTTTACCTAAAAACCTGACTTTGCATTTGGAAATAACTGCTCTTTAGAACATTTAGGAAGCTGTGACTCTTGCCTAGAGATATAACAGAAGTAAATTTCTCTTACAAGAACTTTAAAAAAGGGATGAATTGACCTTGGTTCAGTAAAGTAGGAGGAATGGGGAAGAAGTACACCTATTCTGCTTGGAAAGGAGATGTGGATATGCAGCATGCATGTAGCACATGTGTGTGTGCATGTGTGTGCGTGTGTGTGTGTGCAGATATCAGAGAGTCTTGAACAGCATTCTAAGATTACATTTATTGGAAAAATAGTTCCATAATGTCAATGGTGACCAAAAGGAAGAATTTTGAACATGTTCTTTTAAACAAAGTGAAGCATGTGTCTCTATTAGAAGACTTTCAGACTTCAAATGCCCATGTCGTCATGAACATCTACAAGAGAAGTATGAAGATATAGTATATTCCACTCTCAACAGACCATCCTTTAAAGATTGATATGACACACTACCTATATTTTAGAAACTTCAGTTCAGAGAGGTTAATTAACTCATCTAAAGCCACCAGCCAGCTCTTTTGATCCTGGTCTGTCATACTTCCCATTGCCTCATGATGGTCACCAAATCGCTAACCAATTCTCTATTTTTAATGATACCTCCCTTCTCCTGTTTCATCTTTACACTTTATCAAAAAAGAAAATCTAATGTTCCCACACATGCCCTACTTTGAGATGGCCCCATCAATAAAAGAAAAGACATACTACATATTTTCAAAAGTAGGATGTTATATTCTTCGACATAAGTCTCAAATGCATCTTCTTCTGGAGAAAAATGTTAATATAAAACCTTCTATGCCAGACCAATCCAGAGAAGACCCCCCTGTGTCTTTTCACAGCTTCCCTTTGGGAAACATCGCTATAAGGTGTGTGTGTGTGTGTGCACATGTGCATATGTGCTTGTGGTGGTAGCTTTTCCATTGGCATATTTTGACTCCACATACCCATGTCTGAGATCATTTCCAAAAGCTATAGATTTATTCCACTTATTCATTCAATCGTTCATTCACTTACTAATGCATCCAACCAACATGCACTTGATCCCAGCCTATGGCTCCACCGTATCACTTGCCTGAGTGTGTGTTCCTGTGGTAGGAGTTCCAATTGAGAGATCTCTTCCTAGAATTCCAGATCCTGTTTCCACAGGTACTCTGAGGTAACCGCTCAAGTGTGCTTGCTTTAGTGCTGAGATCTACTCAATATGTATCATTTAGCAAAACAGGGAAGCCCTCTGTAAAGTTGCCTCATTGTTTCCCAGAGGCAAATGAAGAGCACCCTGCCCTCCTCTCATACAGGACAGTGGGGAGAAATTTGCTACAGAGTGCAGAAGTAAGTGCAGTCAGTGCCTGAATACATGTAACTGATCCATAAAAACATGATAAGAGTACAGAAAATCTAATAAAAAAATCTGTTTGGTAAGGACTTTGGTTAATTCACTCTTGAAACCTGTTCCCTTATGAAATATACAATAGTGAACAATAGATTGACTAGACGAACATATCTCCAATCCATCCCTGACCACTCCAGCTCATGTTGTTGTCCCATATCCACCCTATTACTCTATCACATCATCTGTTTCCTTTATCCTATTTCTTATTCTCTGAAATCTTTTTTTCCTTTGTTTCTTTTTTATCTCTTATTCTCCAGAGTTATGTTGTTTTAGTGTAGAGATCTTATTTGTCTTATTTCTTGTTTTATCCCCAGCATTTAGAATTTTACTAGCACATAGTAGTCAATCAATAATACTCATTGACTGTATGAATAGATGAATGAACACATGAAGAAACTAAAGCCCTCTTTTATTCCTCTACCTCATCTTAACATCTCTAATAACCTATTTTTTTTTCTTTTACATCCCACTTCAATTGCTGAAATATTGAAACTAAATAGTTGAAACTAAATAGTCCAAAAGTTACTTCAAATTCCTCTGGAGCTATATTACAAATTATATATATATATATATATATATATATATAGAGAGAGAGAGAGAGAGAGAGAGAGAGAGAGAGATCATATACAATTAAGCCTAATTCATTAATTGAATTGCCTAGTCTATAAAACTGCCATGAGCTTATTTCAAACACCTCAAAAAAGGAAGTATTCAATGTGAGTAAATACTAAAATTCCAGTATACATATGAGAGCCCTACTTTCATTTTTATCAGAAATCTTTCCCAAGCCTATATTCTTTCAGGCACCAGGCCGGGGGTTCCTTGTGAATTTGGCTAGTTGACCCCATAAACACATAGTCAGTTTGCTGGCTATGTCTCTTCACAAAAGATTACTGTTTCTAAGAATTCATCTCTGTGGGTTTGAGTTGCTATTTTATGGATAACAATCAGTTATCTCTGAAAAGAAAGTGTGCGTGTTGTACATATCTTCACCAGCAAGGAAGAAAGGTCTCTAGAAGTAATCTCAGCCTTCTTGAGAAATGGGGACCACTTCCAAAACAATCACCAAGCACAGAGTTTTTGATCACCAAGCACCTGTTCATTTCCTTTCTCCACAGTCTACATCAAGTCAGCCACAAAGCCCATTATGAATGCAGTTTTGAGTTTGTCTGGATGAAGTGGATAGTAATTAGTTCCTTTTACATTTGGTAATTTTGTTAACACAACTCAGTAGGTGTCTTGTTAATTTGTTCATTACTAGGTGGATGAAAATGTGCATCTCTTCTGTGAATACCAATTATTCCTAAATGAGGTAATTTCACCAAGACAGTGAAATTTCCTCATTCTTCCTTGGTTTAAGAATATCACTGCCAAGAATGAACAATTTGAAACAAAGAAAGCTGTGGGAGGTAGAAATGGTGCTCTTACATGAAAAGGGGGGTACACCCTATTATTTTGCGATCTTAAAAGGAAGGCCATTTTCAGGGTGAATGGGAAGCAAGAAAAAAAAAGGCAGGACATGCCTGTGATGGCAGTGTTGCCTCAGACTCTGGTGGCCCTAGATCTTCAGTTGCTCTTTGCAAAAACTAAAGGGACATGTCACTGTGGGGATGTAATAAGAATACATGGTCATCTCATCATTTCTGGGCAACTCAGTCACACTCCAGGAAACAGAAAAATCAATGACAATATCTTCAATGGCATTTTCAAATCCCACTCCTATCTCCTAATCAAAAACCTTTCTTCTCAATCAAAGCAGTTACATAAATCTCAGTCTTTAGATAAGTGAATTGAGTTGGGGGGGGGAAGAAACTAGATAATGTCATGGCAATATTATCTGGAAGGCCAAGGAGTTGAAGAAGTGCATCTCTAGGCTGAACATGGTAGGGAAGGAAAGGATTCAAATTCCCTGAGAACAGAGATTGTTCCTTCTTGAATTTGAATCCCTGGACATTCCTAGAACACAGCAAATAAATGGGACGATCCCCATTTCCTCCTAAACAGGTTCTATTATTTCTTCCTTGTTCATACACATATTCTCCATGTTGAAAGACCAGAGAAAACTAGGTCTGCCTTTTAGTCAATGCAATGCAAAATAGAAGAGCTGAGCTGCCCTTTCCTGAGAGCCCCAATGACTTTACCCTGTCCTTATTCCCAACCATACAGGATAGCCAAACCTATCAATGTGCTTTCAGTGCATCTTTGGAGTGACCCACTAGAGATATGGGGAGATGCTGTGGCCTGGGAAGCACATGAGCTGCCTATTGCTCATCTTTGTGCCCTGCCGCTCCCAAACAACTTCCCCTAAATCAACTATAGCATTTTCTCTAATCCCCTCCTCCTTAAGCCAATATCTGAGCTACTCTTCGCTCCTGGGGGACTGAGAGTGGAGTTAAGATTTGTCTCAACATTGTGTTCTTTGTCTTAAGGAGGAAAGATTTATATCTTACAGAGTTCTCTCATTTCCTTCCTGTTAGAATCATTCTTTAGGCTACCTTTATTTCAATGAAAGGATAGATGGGGACGTCCATATATATCCTATTCACCATAGATCAATCACTAAGTGATTAACATAGAGTCTGGTATACAGTAGTTGCACATTGAATACTGTTATTTATTCATGGTGATTATTAATAGTTAATAATAAAAACAATAATAAATAACCAATAATTCTTGGGTGACCAAAGCATTACCCTAAATGTTTTACATATCTTAACACATTTAATCCTCAAAATAACTCTAAGAATAGGAAACATTGTCACATTGAAGGATGATAAAACCAAGACACACTGAAATAATGCATCCAAGATCAAACTGTGTAAGTGGCAGCAGGATGAATTCCCTCTATTACCATTAACTCCCAGAGAACAGGAATTATGTCCTCTTTGTCCTACTATCCCCCACAGTGTCTAGTAAAAAGTCCTGCATCTAAGCAATAGTAGTGTGGCTGTTAAGAACCGAGGACTTGGAGTGAGACTATCTGCATTCAAAAGCTGAGTCCATCACTGGCTGGCTGTGTGACATTACTTAACACCCCTGAGTGCCAATTTCCTCTCCTTAGAGGGGAGATAACCACATTGCTGTCCTTCAGCATTGTGGAAGACTCACACTTAGCACAGGGTCTGCTCTACAGTAGTCATTCAGTAAGTGTCAGCTGTCATATCTCAATGGTCAACCTGGTACACAGCTCAAGAGAGTGCAGTAACTATTTGCTGGGTGAATGAAAGAATGAGTAAAGGAAAGAATGAGCACAAAATGCTTGCATTCCATTGTTTTCTTCCAGGGCCCTAAGCCACTAGCAGAGCTCTGCTCACCATCTCTGGTGCTCACACAGCATGGTTGTCAGCTCATGGATCCTGCTCGTCTGTTCACACCTTAAAAGCAGTAGAGGGAACATTGAGCAGGAGGTGTCTTATTCCACAGGGCACTGCTAAAAGCAGGACTGATACAATCTGCACTTTTTCAGTCTCAAACCTATAGGGAGGCTCCTTGGCTTAAACATGGAATGGGGACACATAAGGGGGAAAAGAGTCCAGATTGAACTCTTTACAATGTCATACACCACAGATGTAGGAAATCTGCTGAGCCCAATGAAACGGGGACACCTGAGTTAAAGACGGGCTCTGGGAGACATCAACTCAGTAAGTTTTCCATGCTGGATGGGAGCCAAGTCCATGAGAAATTCTGCTGTCATTTCCTTTCACAGCCACTGGCAAATGAGTGTGAAATCTGGTGAGCTGAAGAGGCAGGCATGGTGGCAGAGATTTAACAGCAGAGTTAAGTAGATGAGACAGAAATATGCTTCAGGACCCAAGAGACTTGAAATATGGAAGACAAAGAGCAGAGGCCAGTCCATTCAGAGGCTGGAACACTTAGTTAGGAATTGCACTCCTGGTTTCCAAGGAGAAAAGTAAGTGAGCGAAGTACAGGAGGATCCAGCTAAAATGGACGCCACGTGAGGGCTGCTAGATCCATTTCTCTTGGGTCCTTTCTTACTTTACCATACTGGAAGCCTGCATCTGTCCCTGAATATAAACACCACTTCTTCAGAGAAGCACATGTAGAATGTAACAAATTAATGCTAACACATTCGTTTAATTTCAATTTATTGACACATTGTTTTTCATTTTGAGGTTTCTTTTTTTTTTTAATCCCCAAAAGGGTTGTTTCATCAGACATGGAAGAAGAGCATCAACAAAGGAGGACGTCTTTATGATGCTTCTTGGTTGACGCAATAGCTCTGCCAAGACCACGAGGAGGCTTTCATACAGATGGTCTCTGAAACAACGTGGTTCCACCACAGAGTTGGTTCCCATCCTGCATGGCATCTGGTCCTGAGGAGTAGCGGGGGTGGGGGTGGGGTCTTTGTGGTAGGTGAGAAGATCTCTTTTGCAAACTACCATGTGACACAGTCCTAAAGGAAATCATCTGTGCTTACCAGGATTAGAACGAAACTCCAAGGAAACTTGAGTTTCCCAACTGTACTTTTAAAGACCTCCAAGGAGGGAAGTCCAGACTTAGAAACAAAACCAACAAAGCCTGCTAAAAATTTGTAGAGGCTTCTAGCAGGTAAAACTTGTGGGGGTGCTTGCCATCAAACTTTTTTGCCATGATTATTAATGCCTAAACCATATAATATCCCATCAGGAAATTGTGTGTTAATTTCCCTAGGTTTTGGAGATATAAATTGGTGCATAAAGAAGATGAGTGAGTTTGCCGCAGGCCCTACAGTGAGTCATTGCCAACCCAAGAATTACAACTCTGAGCTCCTGACTTGCAGTCTGAGCTCACACCTCCAGGATCAATCTTCTTAGATCCACCAGACAATGGCTTCAAAAGCTTTTACAGCAATTAAAGGAAGAACACTGTCTCCTATTAGGACACACCTACCCAGTTCCCTTTTGGACCTTGGCACACTTGCTGCCAGTGAGCAGGGAGCAGGAGACATAATTTAGTGCTTGAAGTCTTCCATGTCCAAGCAGACTTCTTAATGGCAGAAACCACACCTTATAAGGAGAAAAGTCTGAGGATGGGAATTCTCCCTGGCATAGCTTGTAAGGAGGAGAGTATGGGTGTGGGGGAGCGAAGAACCAGGCATCTCATTTGTTTGCTCTTGAACTTGAAACTGACATTAACCGAGTTTAACTTATATTATGCCATAGCATCGTTCCCAATGTGTTGACCCACGGCTCTGAGAAAATGTCTTTTTCTTCCTTGCAAATATGTATCATATATTAAGAAGATCTTAAGGAGATAAAAAAGGATACTCTGAGGTTTTGGCTCCAAATGATGCTCACAGCCAGGGATGTAATGCCGATGGCATTCACAGAGGTTTCACTGTGATCTAGACTAGTTAGGCTCTATGGGAGAAGGCAGGAATGATCACAAAGGATATCTGAAATCCAGTATTTGCCTTCACATAGGTTAAAATAAGTAAATATGAAAAACCCAGCTATAAAGCAAAGAGAGAAGATCATACTAATGAAGATTCTATAAACACTACCCTGTAGTCCTTTCTTGGGCAGTGGTGGGAATTGGGTGGGGTGGAAGCTGCCCAAAGCTGCCCTAAGCTGTACAAAGGATAAAACTGGCAAACTAAATTATTGATATTCTTTTCAGTTAAGAACACTTTTGACTGACCATTCCCTCTAATGTACCTCATCAACTGTACTTCCAAGTCAAATGGAAAAAATCATTTGTTGAGCACCTACTCTTCTGGCAAGGACTGTATTAGCTAAGTATTAGAGGGCAGTTTCCATGGCTCTTAACCAACCTTCACCAGATCTGTATGAAGACCTCCGGTGGAAAACCATTCCCAATGAGAAAGTCTGAGAGCTTGAGTCACCTGCGTGAGCAGGCCTTGTTCTTAGAAAGCGTTTTTGACCAGTCTGAAGACAAGGTGGGCTCTTCACAGCAATATGAATGTGCAAGCCTTGCTCTCCCAACTGTCCAGATAGCACTCTAATACTCTGATCATGTCAGTTCAAGCTCCTGCTGGGTTTCAGGGAGAGACAAACACTTCGTATCATACGGCAAACAAGGTTGGTTTTTTCTTTATAAGAAGATCTAACTTCTCATTTTTTCTCATTTTCAAGCCCATGGGCTAACTTACTCTGAGACCCCCTGGGAAGAAACTGTCCTCAGGACCATTTTATGAAACTGCCTAGAACTGCCTTGCTTCTGGGATTTTTAAGTAGAACAACCAAGTTTAAAAAATTTATTTCAAAAGGTTTTAAAAGTCTTACATAAGCTGAGATGGGGAGTTTTGATTTGGTATTCACTGGGAATAATTTAGGGGAAGAAATACATGACTCAACTCTGGGTACGCCCCAGGACCACATAACCCTTTGAGCTTTCTGCAGCAGATGGATGCCTTTCTGCTCCGAGGCCTCAGAACCATCCAACAAGGCCTCCGCAATAATAGCCGGGCAAAACTTTATCAAAGGAAGAAGCAAAAAGGCCTGACACATGATGCTGTCAGCATTTCAGCAGCCAGGTTAGCTTTGTTCTAATGCCATTCTGTCAGGTTTAACAAGCAGATATTAAGAAAAGTTTATAGAGAATCAAGATGAAAGGTTGTCGGTGGAGATGAGAGCTGCCAGTGAGCACCTCGAATCACAGCTGGGTGTAGACTCTGCCGTAACTGGCTGAGAGAAAAAGAGGTTTGATATGGGAGCAGCTGCTTCCAACCCCTGCTAGAAGCAGGGCTTAATCATCTGGCACCCAAGAGTCTGGAGCCCCACCTGGAGAGAAACACAACAACGGAGAGTGTTCTGGGTGTGAGCCTCATCATTAGATCAGAAATAAGTGATGTACTTGCAGAAATTGGGTCCGTCACTGCTCCTGACCTGGTCTGACATTTGATATCTGGAATGCTTTCACCAAAGCATGGAAGGGCAGTGGAAGCAAAAAATAAGGAAGAGGTTCAAGAGGGAGATTAGTGATTTTACTGGAAGGCTTGAGAAAGGAGGGGAACTGGAAAATGAGAAAGGCTTGTGTGTTGCCCCAGGAAAGGGGCATTTTAGAGCAAGGTGATTATGTCCTGGCACGAAGGGCAAGGCGATTTGAGCTCTCTTTTATCAATTTTCAGTCATGCTAAATTCTTCCTGCGTCCACATTTCTTTCAACGGAGTGCTTTCTGAAATGTGGATGAGTCAAGATGCCTCAGAAGGACTGTGTGTCATCAATGCAAAAGTCAAGTTTCAACCCCTGTGCAATAATACTGTAACTCGCCAATTTGTGCCCTCCTTTTGCTCAGCCCCTTTTTTGCAAATGAAAATCAGTCAGAAAATAATTATTAGAATAATTATTAGATTAGATTATTAGATTACTTTATTTTAAAAACTCAGGTTTTTTTTTTTTCCAAAATAATGACTCCTCTTCTAAATGTGTAGATGTCACTTCTATTTCAGCCATGTATCTTTTTCAATGAAGGCTGTAAATGCTTTCTTTTGGGGGAAAAAATGGAATTATAAATAGCAACTATTCCATCCAATATCATTTAAAAAACCCTTCCACATATCTGCCAGCAATGATGCAATAATGCTTGCACTGAGTGAGTGAGCATCTTCTATCTTGAATTACAAATGTATTTTTCTTTTATTGAGGTGAAATTCACATAACATAAAATTAACTATTTCAAAGTGGTATTTAGTGCATTCACAATATTGTGCAACCACACCTCTATCTAGTTCCAAAAGGTTTTTAATCACCCCCAAGGAAACCCTCTACCCATGAAACTTATTCTCCAAACTCCCTCCCCCAGACCATGGCATTACTGTATTTTAGATGAGTGTTTGTTTATACATTCTTTGTTGTGGCAGAGTAAGTATTTCTATTCCCATTAGAAAATCAGTCATGTTGGGTTAAGGTCTTTCTCAAGATTGATCACAATTAAGATCTCGGGTTTTGAAACAAATGCTCTCAAAGTTGATGTCTCTGCCACTCCAAGGAATGCATTACTTTGTTCCAAGCCACTACAGGCAGGAGCCAAGCTTTTGACAAGCCTTTAAAACAATTACCATCATTCCTTTGTGTAGGTAGTTGGGTTTTTCTTCAAACCCCAATGATAAACCTAAAATTCATTTCATTGGAGATCTTTGAGATCTCCATCTTACAGGTAAAGAACTCAGGTAACTAACTCCCCAGAGTTAAATGCTTTTCCAGCCAGCAGATTTAAATCAGGACGACAGATTTAAAAATCACAAACCCAGAGCTTCCAGTCCAGGCCTCTTATGCTGCTCTGGGACTTTCACGCATGTACACTGATTTCCATTATAATCCTCCTATTTTTAGTTACACATAACTTTTAAAGAAGTTTCTCTTGGAAAGTGTGAGGGCTTTCAGCAGTTATTTTTGTGATTCCTGAGAAGGAAGACCTAGCTTTTTCCACCTCAGAAATGCCAATTTTTTTTTTTTCTTTTTACATCTGACTCAAACAGCTGAATTGTAACATGCCCTAATTCCTTCTCGTGTGGCTCCTCTTCATTCAAGGAGCAGTTTTATTGAATCCAAAAGAAAAAAAAAACTCATTTAAAAATAATTTTCTCACATGCACAGTGAAAAAAAATTCTCTAATAAGGTTCATTTACATTGTTACCTGAGGCCATGGAGAGTTGTGCAAAGCACATTGCATAATTCCTCCAGGCTGTTAGTAGGTGTATTTTTCCCCCCATAAGTAGAGAAGAGAGCATTTTCAAAGAGATCAGAATGGCAAAAGAAAAAAAAAGTCTTATAAAAATGCTCATACTGATGCAATGGAGAGTTTTTCTCTGTCCTCTGTATTTGGATTTCTATTTTTAAAACTAGATTTAAAAAAAAATCACTGTTGTAAATATCATAAAATATAACAGTACTGATAAGACTTACTGTACACTGAAAACTCCTGGGTATGTGCATTCTGTGAAGATGTCTACTTCTGAGGTCTCCCCTTTCCCCATTTCAACTTAGAGGTTACAGTGTTACTCTTGAAAAGGATGCCAGAGAATATTCTTTTCAGTGATGAATAACAAAGGACCTACATGCTGTAGTTAACTGGGATTTCATTCATTCAACAATTATTTTTAGCACTTACTCAATTATTCCTCTTACTTCTCTTTTTGTGGAAAAGCTGTACGTAGCCTTTTCCAAACCAGAAAAACACCATCAATACTTTAGCAAGAGCAAAAAGGAATTATTTCATGGGTTTAATGATTAATTAACCCATTTTGAGGTCCCAGTAGAATTATGGAATTATAAGACTAGTTACTACATTTGTGTAAAATGTAGTACATTTGAAGCCCAACACTGCAAGTTCTAGCCGTATTTACACATATCAGTTTTCTAAATCTTCTTTAACAGGGTCACTACATGCACCACAGTCCTAACTTCTACTCTGACACTCATGTCTCAGTGGCCACAGTGGACTTGTGAGCCAGAGCAGGAAAACCAGCACTGATCCATCTATTCACAGAACCACTGTGCACCTCTTAGTTGGGAGACTCACTGTGCTTTCTTATACCAAAGACAAAACTCTAATTAGCATTAGAGTAATAAGGAAAAAGAGGAAACTGAAATGCAAGGAGACCTAGTAAGCAGGTGAGTACTCAAGTACTAACCAAAATGTCTTCACAAGGCACGGTTCAAAAACTCCAGTATCTGCATCAACTCTTATGATTTATAATAATCCTAAGGGAGGTCACAGGTAAGCATTATTCTCCTCAGTCTTTTGGGGGAAAGATTTAAATGATCTTCCCTGCCCTAATTCACAGAGGTGGCACAAGACAGAACATAAGCTTGAATCCAAATCTTCTGAGTGTCAATATTTGTGCTCTTTACCTCCATCCTGATCTCTCGCATTTAAAAAATAATGCCAAGTCACTCATTCCATTCGTTCCATAAACATTTATTGAGCAGCCGTGAATATTCTCAATGCTGTGCTAGGCAATGTGATTCCATGAGAGGCAACTGAGATCCAGTCCTTAACTCAAGGTGAATGTGTCAAGTACACAAAAACCCAAAGAAGAACATCATGATTACCACAGAAGAAGCCCAAAATTTGGCGGTGGTTCAGAGAAGGGAAAGACCACAACCATGAGGAGAACATCTCAGAGGAAACTGGTCAGATCTGCTCTCTAAGTGGCAAGTGAAGATAAGAGAGAAGGAGGCATCAAAGACACAGTGATACAGGGACGCCTGGGTGGCTCAGCGGTTGAGTGCTAGCCTTCGGCCCAGGGCATGACCCTGGAGTCCCAGGATCGAGTCCCACATCAGGTTCTCTGTGTGGAGCCTGCCTCTCTCTCTCTGCCTGTGTCTCTGCCTCTCTCTTGCTGTGTCTCTCATGAATAAAGTCTTTAAAAAAAAAAAAAGACGATGATAGGAAAATAAAGAGCTTAGGGTCAGTGAGAGATACCTGTTGCTGGTGAAAACATGAACTGCTATGAGTGAGGGTCTTGCTCACCGCTAATCTCTAGAAACTTCTCCAGCACTGTCCACTTTCTCCTGAAGCAAAGCAAGGTTGTATCAACTCTAAATCAGCCTTCTGAAGCATCTGCACACTTAGATATTGGTGTATTTCTCACAGAACAGACTGCTCACAATTGAAAATTTGGTGGTTTTTTGGTGTATTTAAGTGTGATGTGTATAAAGTAGGGAATCTAGGATCATTTGTGTCTTTAACTGATAGTAAACATATTAAATGGGCCAAATACATATAGAGACTTGGCAGGATAAAGACAAAGGTAAGATTATGTTTTCTCCATGTGAGGTAGAGCAAAGTAGGGACAATACTGCTTGTCTCTTCTCTAGACAGTTTTGGCAGCTGACAGACCACCTTCAAAAACGTGTATCCTTGGATGAGAATAAATGTGCAAATGAACCACAGGATCTTGTCCTAGCTGCCATACTGCAGTGCTACACACCTGTTTGCGTATGCCAGATATAGACCCTGGGATGGAAGGGAGAGCTTAACTGGGAACCTCAACTTGGAGGTGTGACCTGCAAACCTCCGCAGTCAGCACGGGGAGAGGAGACAGGGACAAACAGACACAGAACCAAGAGGACATGTCAAAGTCCCTAGTGTGAGTGAAGGCCAGTTCTGGGAGGCAATGTAGGCCCCTGGTGGTACAGCCACAGGTTGGTCTGTCTTCAGTGCTGTTCATTCAGTCATCCCAACTTTCTTCCATTCCTCCTTCTTTGCCCCCTGCATTCTCTGCTTGTTTAGATATGGTTTTTGTTCACAAAGTAGACACAAAGTAGACACTGGGCATGGAGTCTTTTTTCAAACAAGAATTCAACTGCAAATACGTAGCAGATTTTTTAGTTCAAGGAATTCTCTAAAAACTTCATCTCTTTTCCCTTCACCTAAAAAGAGCAAAGCTTTTGTCCAGTGTGTTCTTTCAGAATGAACTTTGATGAAGTTTCATTAAAAGGGGGCAACTACTGCCAATCATCCTGAAAGTCAGCATCTCATTGCCATCAGCATGAGCCAAGGACCTGGAGCTTGTTAATAGTAGATGGGATGGTCAAACTGCTGAAGCTCTGATTTGAGAGGTGCAAAACCCAGGGTTTTTCCTGCAAGATTCCAGGTTGCAGCCTAACCAGCCTGCCTACTGTTCATCTTGCCACACCCACTGTTAAGTAGTGCACATAAACACACACAGGCAGAGTCCTGGAAAAATCTTAACACAGGAATCATTAAGCAAGAGGGCAGTCCTTGCCAGGACCTTCATGCCTCAGTTACCCATGTCCAGAGAGACAGACAGGGGAACAGTGTTACAGGATTATCCAATCCCCCATTACATTCCATGCGCTGATAGGCCCCGGATGGTGTATATGGACACACTGGGGTCCCCGAGCTACAAAAAATGTGGCTAGAAACAGCTGAAATTATTATTTTGATAAATAGTATTTCTAAAAGTTAAAATTGGAAAGGAATGAGTTATTTTAGTTTCTCTTTGGATGTGTACCCCAATTATGGTCATCGTGTTTAATATGATGGTAAGGAGTGGAGGGGCACCCAAATCTTTGAAAAGCTTTTTTTAAAGCAGGAAACATATGATTTTCTTGACTCATCTCTATTTTTAAACCCCAAAGTACACATTACCCATTTGCTGCAAAGATGAATCACTGTGGACATTTCATTTTCAATGAAATTTCATGTATCTAAAGACTTAGGATTGGTTCATCAGCAGAGATAGCACAGTGGTCAAAACAGAAATACCTAAATATAAAAAGGGAAGCAAAAATGTACTTGCAAAACTTGAAAAAGAGGTTTTTCAAGTCTTTAGAAAAGACAGAGAAAAGCAAAAGTAAGAGAGGATGCAAAGAAAGGAAAATAATTTCCTTTTCCATCAAGACATCAGCAAGCATGCTGAGAACCTAAGTATTGAGTATGGCTTTGTTGCCAGAGAGAGCTGAATTTTTATCTTGACCCTGAGACCTAACAGTTATGTGACCTTGAGTAAATTACTTCTTCTCACTAAACTGCACTTTCCCCATCTGTGAGATGGGGCAATGATATTGCTCGTCCTTTTAATGAGGCTTATCTAAGACTATATTAGAATACACACTCCAGGAGATAAGGCCTCTTGTCAATTGCTTATTTCTCAGCACCAAGAACTAGAATTGGTATGTAGTAATAGTGATAACTAATACTCAGCAGACATATATATGTTCCAGATGCTGTTCTAAATATTTTACACATTTCCACCCATGTAATCCTCACAACCCATGGGATGGGTGATATCATTGCCCCATTTTACAGGCAAGGAAACTGAAGCACTTAGAGATGATTAAGTGAATTACCCATGGTCACACTAAACAGATGAGCCAGGATTGGAATGTTGCCTCTCAAGTATTATATAAGACGTAGACGCTCAATAAATATTTGTAGAATGAACTGATGAAATGGTATAAAAAAGGCACTTGGAAAAGTTCAGCCACAATGCTAGCAGTCAATAAATACTAGTTGACTTTCCTTTTATCTTTGTCTTCACATTTGGAAGAGCAGAATGCATATTATCATGCATAATTTATGTCTCAGAGATCTGCCATTTTGTTGAGGAAATATGAACAAAAAAGACAACTAGAGAATTATATGGGAAAACATTTTAAACTAAATTGTTTGACATAGACCAGTGGTCTCAACTGGTAGCCATTTTGCTACCCCAGAATATTTTGATTGTCACAACTTGGGGGAAAGTGGTCACTGGGTGGGGCAAGGGCTGTGCTACTGGCATCTAGTGGATAGAAACCAGAGGTGCAACTAAACATCCTTGAGAGCACAGAACTGGGCCCCCTTAACAAAGAATCATCCAGCCTAGATATCAACATTACTTGAGGAACCCTGGCTTAGTCTACAAGGGCTATAGTCATTTTAAAGTGAGAAAGAGAAATGTCCAGAAACTAGAAGAGTTAGAGCAGACTTTGTTGATGTGGTAAGACTTTGTAGGGTAGTATGACTTAAATAGATGTGGAGTGGCATGCCATGGGAGGAAGCAAAGCCTCTATTATCTTTTGGCTGTGTTTCTATGCAGCGGTAAACATCTACACCTAATACATTTCCATTCAGACAAAGACTAAGATGAACTAGTTAATCCTAGCATTAGTCAGAAAGGATTGACATATGTTCACACTTAGAAAAATAGCAATCAAACCAGAAATTACCAGCATTTTAAGTGAATGGGTGACCCAGTTAAAAAGAAGATGCTTCCTTTATTCTTTTTATTCACAAGTTTGACAAGAGGCTTAACTAGGCACAATGTAGACATTATACATGTGTCTTCTCTACTTTGAGTAAATCACTTTAGCAAGGGCCCCAGCTGGACCCTGAGATGAGATTTAGATACACTAGATCACGTGTAATCAACAGGTAGGACTGATCACAATACTCAGCTTCTCTAGAAACCTCCTTGCATGTGTTCCCAAGGATTCTCCTTAAGGAGAGTGTGTCCTAAAGGAGTCTAACCTGACCACATTGACTCAGAAACAAGACTTCAGCCTTTGAAAGGAAATGGTATGTATTAATGTCCAAAATACCTTGCTCTCAAATCCAACCAAAACAAATCCCATGAAGTCACATGTCAATCCTAGGAAGGGGATATGGTACAGAGTTAAGAGCACAAACTCTGGGATCAGATATCGGGATTATATTCCAGCTCTGCCACTTATTAGTTATGTAAACTTGGACAAGTTACTTAACCTTTCTGAGGCTTCATCTATGAAATTTCGTTAATAGTATATAATAATGCCATATAGATTGACATGAGGATGAATTAATTAATTGACATAAAGAGCTAATTTACAGTGCTTGACACATGATAAGTACTGAGTAAAGGCCAACTAATTATTGTTGTTTAAGAAAGAGAGGTATAATGAAGATTAAATTATCTGATGTACTAACATGCTGTGAAGTATCTCAGCCTAAGCTGTACTGATTGAGCTGTCCTTCAACAGATAGTAACACAAAAGATAATATATGGTTCCTGCTTATTCCACCACTGGTCAATTCTTATCTTTGGTCCATTTGGGGGGTTTCAGAATCCACAAAGGGACTTCTTTGTAAAGTCATGCACTGTATCCCAACAGAACCTCCAGCAGTTCTTCAAGGATTCTTTTTGGGTACTAAAACTTCTTAAGAAATGAGCAAATGCAAGAGGGCAGTGCTATTAATATGCTATAATATGATCTCTTTATTTTCACAGATTACTCACAGGGAACTCAGATTATCAATATGATGCATAAAGCTATGTTTTTTTTTTTTTTCAAAAACAAATCCGGAGATAGTAAATTATTTGCCCAAATTCACACTAAAATAAGCAATGGAATTGAGATTCAAATCCCCCTACTCTGGCTCTGAAGACCAGGCTCTTCCCACTGCTCTATCTAGTCTAGCCGACCACATACACTGGGCTTCAGGAAATGTCTAATTCCATTAAGACATATATTCTTTCAACAGAAAAAAATGTGTTAATTATTATTGTATTCCTGAGTACTACCTGGGTGGAGACCACATCCAAAGTAATCAAATGCATTAAGTAGGATGTTCTGGATACATGTGGCAGGAACCCTACTCAAACTAGTTCAAGCATAAGAAGGAATGTATATGGGCTTATATATGTAAAAATCCCAAATACTGAACTTGTTTCAGCAGGCACAGCTCAATACAGGTCCTCCAATTATGCAATCATTATTCTGCCTCTCTATTGCTGATTTCTAGGCATGCTCCTCAGTTAAGTGTTCACCAAGTGATGTAAGATTTTTGTTCATTCATTCATTCATTTGTTAATTTAAGAAACATTTAGTAAGTACTACACATAAGGGGCTATATAATCTCCAAGTGGAAGGAAGGGAGAAATCACTTTGAAGACCAAAAAGTCTCAAGGGGGAATCACATAGTCGAAGTTTGTCACATAAAGGCAGAATTATCCTTCCTCTAGTTTCAGATGGCAGACTGGAGAGAAGCTACAGGAAGATTGAGAACATAGGATCCTGGACCTGTGTCAGCAATTTTACCATCACAAGGTGGAAAGCCTGCCTATGGATGGGGTCAACATAGAGGAAAAGAGAAGAGAAATGAAGAAAAAAATCTCCCCATGAAGTCTTTGAGCTCCTGAATCAATCACATCAAAAACCAGATCTATTCTTGGATTTTTCATAATATGAGATGTTATTTATCCTCTCTTTGCTTAAATAATGCATTTGGGCTGGTTGAACTGAGTTTTGTACTTGTAAAAAAGAATACTGAGGAGTACAAGAACCATATGGATCCCAGTTCCTAGGACAAGCCTGGAACACAGTAAGCACTTAATAAATATGAATGGCATGAATGGGCAAATGGTTTAAACAATATAAATGTGTGAATGATCAAATGTTTTAAACAGAGCATAAACATTATAGCATAGTCTCAGGAAGGTTCCTCTGCCACAAGAAATTCTCAACCAATTTCTGGGAAAATTGTGGGTCTCAATGTTTTTAAAGAGGTTTCAAACACCGATAAGAGATTTATAGTCAACTGGGGTGCCTGGGTGGCTCAGTCAATTAAGCCTCTGCCTCAGACTCAGACTCAGGTCATGATCTCAGGGTCCTGGGATGGAGCCCTGTAGTGGGCTCTCCTGCTCAGTAGGAAGTCTGCTTCTCCATTTCCCCCTGCCCTTACCCCTGCCTGTGTGCTCGCTCTCTCTCTCTCTCTCTCCCTCACTCAAATAAATAAATAAAATCTTTAATTAAAAAGGGAGATTTATAGTCAATGAATTGAGAGGTCCTTTCCAATTCTGATATTCTATGATTCTGTGTTTTCAGTTCTTATCCAGATGAAATCTGGATAGGTTTGGATTTCATACTTTCTAAAGGAAAATAGCTTGCCCCATTAGAAAGAATAGCATGGTCAGATTTACCTCCATTGCATCATACTAACCCCTGATTTAAGAGGGAATTGCTATCCATTAAATAATTGGGTAAGTGATGCAGAAGGACCTGTTACTGACATTCAACAGAGAGTTTTGTCCCTTATTTGCTTCTCTTTTAATACTTTGATATATGTCATGGGTTTGTCTAAAACATTCCTGCCTGTTATTTGTGCTTTGCGTATTTATGTGCAATAAATAGCCTTCAATATGAAAAAATAGCGATTGTGTGAATGAGAACTACTGAGACAGATGGGCCTACAGCAAACACATTTGGCCTGTTGCAACATAGAATTTCATCTTTAAGAAACTGCTATATAACTCCTAAGATGTACTCCACTGCGATACAATCCAGATAAAATGGAAGGAATTGGCAGTGATGGATGATGGAGTGATTGTTCATCTATTCAACATATGACATTTGCACCCATAGATTTATCTCCCATTTGAAGAAGGTAATCAGTTCTATCACCATGTTTATCATTTGCCTTGCCCTAGTTACCTCCCATAAACAGGTCTACTCCCTCACTCCCAGGTGTGTATGATGTTATCATCCTGTATGCAAAGTGGGTTTGACATGCTCCATAAGCGACACATGAAAAGGAAAGCAAATATAGTAACTTGTTCCCTGGATGGAATCTTAACCTTGACATTGTATACAATTAATCTGCTGGGTTTTTTTTAATTATGGATTTGAATATGACAAAGAACTTTGAGACTGATATGAATGGATATGAGCTAGAACTCCTTTATGAGACTCATAGTGATCCACGAGTGATCCAAGACCTATAGATCTCGCCATTAATTACATTATTTAAAAAAAGAATTATTTAATAACATTTTTATTTTATTTTTGTTCTATATGCAAATCACTTCACTGTATGGTTCCCAGCAGACAACCATGTTTTATCATGGGAAACTGTGGTATTTAGAGTGCTATGATTAATAAGGCTGAAGATTTGATTTCCTATATCAATTTCAAACAACTTAAACCCTATCTCTTGGGAGAAAATAAATGCCTTATAGGAATTTCCTATAGTATAGAAGGTGTGGTGCCAGGTCTCTCAAAAGAATGCAGATCTATCAAAGCAGTCAATAAATACATATCGAATACCTATATCCTTAACAATTAAGCACACAGAGAAGGAAGTTTTAAAGAGAAAAATGCAGATGGGAAAATAAGGAAGGTTTTAAGAGTCAGAAGGAAGATGCAAAAACTAAGTAAATCTATTTTCTGTAGATGGAGCTACTTGTTAACAGCCCACTTCCTCAGAATACTGAGAACAAAGAAAAATTTTTATAAAAATCTAGGGAGAAAATCACCAGTCAAGCACTTTGTTGTAGGTGCTCCCTACGTTGCAGGCATGTGAGATATGAAGATGATTAAGACTCTGCTGTTTCCTAAAATTAGTTCACAAAGAGGAAAGGCAAAATAAGACACTAACATATAATAAGTTGATCTGACCATGTTAGGCACTCTTATCTGAAAGTGACATACACAGGATTAGGATTCAGAATAGCTTCGGATTTTTCCATAGCAACACAGGAGAAAAGTGATTAAAATCCCCAAGATGATGGTAAATCGCGCCCGTTGTCAGAATGAGTGGACACAACTGCTGTAGAAGGCATCCAGTCCAGACTATAGCAGGGCAGAAGGCTCTTGGCTAGTATTTCCCAGTGCTAATCAAAGTGTGGTATGAAGATGGACATCAACACCACCTGGGAACTAGTTTCAAATGAAAGTTTTCCAGCACTACCTCAGAATGTATGAATCTCTGAGGTTGGGGCCAAGGAATCCATATTGTAACAAGCCCTCCAAGTAATTCCGATGACTGTGCAAGCTTGAGAGCTGCTCTGGGTGATTCTTCCTTAGAGAGATAAAATTGTTAAAACATCTGATGCATGTGAACAACTTGTGGAGGTATATAGTTCAGACAATTGCTAAGAGGTTGAGGATGAATTAGAGATAAGTACAGTGTAAAGGAAATTAAGAAAAGGATAACAAAAGGAAATCCTTCAACCCAGGGGAAACAAAATGTTATACAACAAAGGTTAAGTAACCACAGTTGACTGTATAATTCAGATATGAATCATACACATAGCCATAATCATGTAAATGGTAAATTTTGTTGTAAACAAAATTACAATGTAACTCTGGTGAGAGGCAGGGTAGGTTTTGTATAGTAGTTGGGTGGGGAGAAAATATAGAGTCTCTATCATCCACAAAAGGAAGTTCATTGGATTTCCAATTAAAAAAATCAATTAGCAATATATATATCCTTATTACTTAGAGATTTTGAAGTTAATGCTAGAAGGATCAGCTGAAGGAAATGAAAATGATTGGCTTTCAGACAGGGAAATTGAGCTGAAGGTTTTTTGTAGTATATCTTACAGAATAACTTGCCTCTTTATAGTTTGTGCATGTTTAACTTGAATAAAAAGTAAAATCAAAACAAAATTAAACATTCCTTCTCTTATTAGAAGACACTCTCACAGTTCTTTGATAATTATGATCTTTTCTAACTCTTACAGCACTTACTATCTAGTCCAGGATCAGTTAATTTATAGACCTATACTCCTGTGTTCATAAATAAAATTTTATTAGAACTCAGTCATGGTCATTCCTTTACATATTGTCTATAGATTTTTTTCATGCTACAATAGCAAACGTGAGTAATTGTGATAGACCATATAGCCTGCAATGCTTAAAATACTTACTATCTGGCCCCATATAGAAAAAAATTGCCAACCCCTGATCTTGTCTATCCATTTACACCCAAAACAATAGTTGAATTTCTGTATTTTGTTTTCTCTACCAGATATCACTTGATTCTTACAACAAACGTGCTGGTTAGGTAGTAACATATTGCCAATGGAACAAAGGCTCAAAATTTAGGAAAACTGACCAAGGTCCAACAGTCAGTAAGTGGTGGAGCTAAGTTTCAAGCTGAGTTCTATCTAAAACCAATGCTCATATCCTTTCCACTAGTACAGTGGCTGGTACCTAGTTTTTCATGTTAGCATAGCTTGCTTTTCCTAGATGTGGACTCTATTTAGGGCAAGAACCATTTCTTAATCTTCCGCATATCCCCTGTGCCTTGAACATAGAAAGTGCTCAGAACAAAGTTCTTGATTAATTATAATGAAGATGAAGGCAAAAGGACCATTCATAATTCGCAAAACAAATTCCATGTATCGAATGCAACTGTACTGATACTTATTGTTCTATTTTCTAGAGGACTAAAATATGCCCTGAGCTATTTTTTACTTGAAGCATTCAGAATAAATAAAGCATTATTGTCTGGAAGAAGTCACACATGTAGGTATCAATGATGCCCATTCATCTTCTTGTGGTAAAGCTTAGGTTTCCTGTTTGCATTCGTCTCAATCTAGACTGGAAGCTCTCAGAGGCAGAGGTTTCATGTTTATGTGCCCAGGAAATTCTGGGCACCTGTGTTGTTCCATGACTAATTGCTAAAAATAAATGAGTAATAATGCATTGTTGGTGTGAGGTTTGCTTCATGGCCTGAAATGTATTCTGAAAACACTGATTATGAACTTTCTTTAACCAACTGAGTCTTCCAAAAGCTGAAACCTGGTGAGAATTACTCAAGGGAAAATGACATTATTGTTTTGATTGGAGAATTTCTTATGACTGATATATAACTAGCTATGTACACTGTCAACACTGACTTGAGTAAAAGCAATGCTGTTTTTCTTTAAAGTGAATAGGATTATTGAAAAGAAGAATTCATGGCTTGGAAGGAAGCAGAGAGTACATCTATTCTCACCATCTGCCCCCATTACAACACTTCCTAGCTGCTATCCAGCTTGTACTTGAAATACCTTGCTGAAAGAGAAATCTCCCACCTGCCAATGGGGTCAATTCTCATTTCACTTCATGTTGGAATAGGTTTAGACTGTATTATAAGTTATTTGCTTATGTAAGGTTGAAAACTGAGTCTTTAAAGCTTACATTAGTAAATTCATTTTTTACCTCATCAAAGCTCACGAGTCTAATCCATCTTCTCTACATCATCCTTCAAGTATTTGTAGGAAATGTCATCTTAACTTGGGCAGTCTTACCTCTAAACATCTCTAGTTCCTGAATCTACCACTCATTTACTGGTTTTATGTCTTCTACTTCTCCATTCTGGTTTGTTTATACTCCTCCCAGAATGGTATTACCAAATTATTGCTCTAAATGTGATCTGAGCAGTTGAAAGGAAAAGTCTAGCTCCTGTTCTTCCTTTTATCCATTGTATTTGTTAATACAAACTTAAGGATCATCCATGTTTTGAGCAGTAAAATACCAACATTTGCCCTTATTAAATTAATCATTAAATATAAGGCCCTTAAATCTTATACAAGTAGACTGCCTTTAAACCACATTCCTCTCATCCTATATTTATGGGGTTAGTTTTAGGAATCCACTCTCATTGTATGTAAATATATTACCTTCACGTTGTTATATTAACTCCAATTAATTGCTTAATTTTTAAAAATTAGTGAGATCCTGGGTTATAGAGATGATAGACAGTGTTTTTGCCCTTCAAGAACTCAGAGACTAGTGGTAATGATGAATAATTTAATAAAAAATTATAAATCAGAATACATGCTATGGTTGGTGTAAATACATAGTACATTGATGCATAAGTGATCCACAAACTTTTGCCATTGTTGTTATTGTTGTAGAAATCTGTAAGGGAGGAAAATAAAAAGACAAAACCATGAAGACTTCCCAAAAGAGGTGATATTTAATGTGTGCCTTGAAGGCAAATAGAAATTAACCAGGTTAAGAACAGATAAAGAACATTTTAGATTACATTTTCAACCCATTATCCACTAACCACATGTGACTATCAAGCATTTGTTGTTGGTGGGTTTTTTTAGATTTTTTTTAATGTATTAATTCATGAGAGACAGAGAGACAGAGGCAGAGACGTAGGCAGTGGGAGAAGCAGAGAGAGAAGCAGGCTCCCCACAAGGAGCCCAACACAGGATTCCATCTCGGACCACGGGATCACACCCTGAGCCGAAGGCAGACACTCAAACTCGGAGCCATCCAAGCATTTGAAATTAATCCTGCACAAGGTGAGGATCTAAACTTTGAAGATTTAGTAATGAAAGAATGTCAAATGTCTCATTCATAATTTTTATATTGGTTCTACACTGACATATTTTGGATATATTCAGATTAAAGCATATACTAAAGTTAAATTTTAATAAAAATTTTAATTAAATAAATTTTAATCAAAAAAACTTGTTCTTTTTAACATAGTTAGTAGAAAGTTTGAAATTACTTATACAGGTTATATTATATTTCTATGGGACTATATTGCTCTAAAATGTAAGAGTAGACAGATATAAACAAGAAATTTGGAGAAGGGGTACTTTCCTAATGCTAATTATGAATTCAGTTATTCATCCAATTTATCAACCAATTTGAATAAATATACATATTATATTTTCAAATATATAATTTAGGAACTTTTTGATACTACAGAGTGTTAAGACCTACCACTGACTACCTTTTTCAGGACTGACATTAATCTGTCTTTCAGATTATTTCAAGTCCACCCAGGTATACTGCTATTCAATCCGTATCTCTCCATAGTGCTCACAAAACTTTCTCTCCGAAACAGGAATTACTTCCGAAACCTATCAGTGTTTCTGACAAATGATGCTGCAGTGTGTTCCACCACTTCTCAGATGATCACTCATGAGACCAATACCCCAATACCCTTCCTTCCTTTCTTCCTTTCTTCCCTCCCTCCTTCCCTGCCTCCTTCCTCCCTTTCCTTTCTTCCTGTCCTCCTTCCCCACATTATCAACCCATCATCAACTCCATTCAGTGGGATCCCTTCACCCCCCCCAAAAAAACCAGTTGCATAAAACCTTTACTCTGGCTATGCTTTTTAGATAATTTAAGCTAAAATCATTGTTACAAGGAAAGGCTCAAGAAAATTAGATATTAGGATAGAATTCAGAAATCGGGTATCAAAGGAAGAAATTGGATTTCACTCCCTAGCCAGATAGCAATAGGGCCTCTTTAATGGTAAACTGTAGCATGCTGTAGCATCAATACTATAAGATGTTCACCAGTGAAGAGGTATAGAAGGTAAAATACTGGCTTATGTGGTAGCATTAGCACTAGAATGGAATGAATCATAACTGGATTGAAACTAAATTTATCTGCCTGGTCCCTGGGTACACAATTGGAATGGATATCCTTAACACCCAGCAGAATCCTCAGAATAGTTCCCTGACCTCTGGAGTGGAGCTATTATGATATGAAAAAAAAAGAAGAAAGCTATTTATCAGGTGACTCAAAGAACTTTCAGGGTTGAGCATGACCAAGGGCAAGGGAGGTCTATACAATGGGCCTAAGCTATCATGGAAACTATCTTACCACTGAAGATATTTGGCCCAGAAAACTGATGGACTAGATGTAGATATAGTAGATTAGGATGCTGTACAGAATTTCTGACAAGTCCTGAAGCAAGCGTCATACAGAGGGTCATACCAAGGGTTCTGCCACAAGGCCATGCCATCAACAGTAGAGAACTGCTTGCCATTTTTATTGTTTTATTTTATTATTTTATTTTATTTTAAAGATTTTATTTATTTGTTCATGAAAGACACAGTGAGAGAGGCAGAGACATAGGCAGAGGGAGAAGCAGACTCCCCTGGGGAGCCCAATGTGGGACTTAATCCTAGGGCCCCGGGATCACACCCTAAGCTGAAAGCAGATGCTTAAGCACTGAGCCACTCAGGCATCTCTGTTTGCCATTTTAAAAGCAGCTCCTGCAATCTTTCTAGATCATAATGGGAACTGAGTATCTGACCTATAGCTACTTTATGACAATGTAACTGGAGCTGCTATCATGAACTGGGTATCACCAGATCTAATGAGTTTTAAGTTCAGGTAGACAAGCAACAGTCCATTGTATGATGGGATAGGATATGAGTAGATCTAGAAAGCACAGGTGAGTTACATAAACAGATAGCCTAGACTCCCATATAACCTACCTGTATTGCAGTGAAACCTGTACCTTAACTTAAACCTATAGCCTCATGGGTGATTCCCTAAAACTAGCTAACCCAGGAAGAACAAAAACTCAAGCCTGGATCACAATGTATTAATGCTGAACTCAATCAGACTGCCAATGCACTACAACAACCTTTAGGGTGGCCCTGGAAGAGAGTAATGACAAGAAATTCTTTCAGTTAGCAGAGTTGTAAGTAGTTTGTTGGTTCTTCCCCTTCTATGACAGTGATAGTGGCTTAACATGTATAGATAGATAAGAATTTGGGGCAATGACAAATCACTTCACTAATTTGTAAGGGACCTGGAAAGAATAAGAGTGGATCATTTGTGAGGAAAGGAAATTTGGGGAAGAAGCATGGGGATAAACCTATGTTAAAGGGCACAAAGACAGGATATTTTTTTTCTTCTGACAATGACCACCATAGAATGACTGCTATAAAGGAACACTCAAAAACTGGAACATCTGTGGAAGTCAAAGGATCTCTCTCTTCTTCTACTCCAATGTTAATGCAACCAGTCCCTGAACAGAATATTCATGGTGGCAAGAATGGAGACTATATCTGGATCCAACAATCTGTACCAAGACAAATTTAGGTACTGCTGTTGATGAATGTTCAACAGATCAACAGCTGCACATTCAACATGGCCTCATCCCGCAAGGAGATTAACGAGGCAGTTGGTAGAGTGCTGATTATATCAAACTCATTCCACTCTAGAGGGGACAGTAATCATACTTACTAGAATTTTTATGCATTCTGTTTTTAAGTTTACCTACACTGTAAAGTGCCTCTGGCAACATGGTCACCTGAGAGTTTATGGAATACTTAGTTTGCCAATTCAGGATCCCTTATAACATAAGAGCAAGTGACCCAGGTCATGTTACAGTTTACTACAGAATCCAGTAAGAAGGCAACTTAATAGAAAGATAAACATCCCATAAAAAGTTCAGCTTAAGGGCCACACAACCTGTGAGTTTGGGGAACTATGCTGTAGGATATGGTGTAGGAACCAAACAATCAGGCTACACATGGTGCTACATTCCAGGAGCAATAAAGTATAAGCACGAGAACCAAAGAATGCAAGTGGGATTGCTTCGGCTCACCATCACTTCCAGGGCTTCATTCACAGAATGGTTATATTGGATTCTGTGGGTTCTACTGGTTCTATAGGTTCTATCATTAGAAATCCAAATTCCCAGGGGGGAATCCTTTCAACAGAGAACAAAGCAGGGGTTTCATTTAACCTGATGCTATGAGTACCCTCTGGTCATTTCCGGCTCATCATGTAGGTAGACAAGCTGATAAATAAGGAGCTACCACAAGGCAAGGTGATTGACCCTGGTCACCACAAGGAGCTAAAGTTGCTGCTATCCATTCGGGACAGGAAGGAGTATGTTCAGAACCCATAGAATTCAATGGTGTGTCCTTATCCAGGGTCAGTAGCAACCTTAAATGGACAACTGCAGCAACCATAAATGAATATAAATAAACTGCTAGTGCTAGGAATTACTGGGCCCTTCATTACATGCATCATTAAATTTAAGATATGTAGGCCAAAAAATGAATATCATACAAGTAATAAAATCAGAGACCAAACAAGGAAAAGATATGGATAGTTATATTAAGAAAAAGGTTTTATGTGCATAGAAACCCTCCCCCAAATTAGACAAGACCAGTAAGTTATCAGTAAAAAATATGATACTAGGACAGTCATGGAATTTTACCATCTCATCTCTGAAAAGAGGCGATGTGTTGAAGCTGTATGTGAAATTTGAAGTCCCCAGTCCTTGCAGCTTCTGGAATTAGCCCTTCCTTTGACACTCAAAAATATGACTAGGGCTCCCACCACTCTTATGGCAAGAAGGCCAATGTAATCTCTAAAATTTCTGAGGATTCCAGGGAGACATAAAAAGAAAGCTGACAGCTTACATTTCTCTAACCTCTCATTCCAAACTTTGCTCCCTATATAACTAATCTCCCTTTTCTGTTTTGAGTCCTTTCTTTGGCATCCTCTTTTCTGTGCCATATCAAGCATTTTTTTAGATAAACTTTTCTTTCATTCCTTAAAACTTTTGCATCATCACAAGACTAAGCTGTTCTGCATAAAACCTTTTACTCATGGTTTAAAAATATCCAATCGTAGTACAGTTCAGCACAGATGAGGAAAGAACCTCTTAAAGTATTCTGATCATTCAGCAAGAAAAAGCATCAGTGGCCACCATTCACTTAGGCAATATCTTGCTGCCATTTTGCTAATTTTTCCCAATGAGCCACTCTTCCAAATGAGATCTACTAATAATCCAAAGAACATTATTCTAAGATGACAATAGTTAACAGCAAATACATACATAGTCTTACAAAAATAACCCTACTTGCCTTCTCACATGTTTGCCATTAGTGTGAGAAGGACTGGCGAGGGCTAAAATTGACCCAGTTAAGCCCAGTCTAAAGCAGAAACTATATCCAACCTGCAGATGAATTGGATACCCAGCCTAGATTAGTCTGAATTAGTTGATACCCAGCTGACCCATAGAACTGAACTATAGTAATAAATGTTTGATATCTTCAGCCAATGAATTTTAGGGTAGATCATTATACTGTTAGAGCTAATACAGAAGTGGTTGAGCCATTTCTCAATTTGAAATCTAAAGCATAGAGTTTTTATTTTTTCAACCATGATGTACACCAGACAGGCAGACAGAACAGCAATAACATCGGTCCTGAGGCAGAGCATGCTGAGCATTTTAAAGGAACAAGAAGGCCAGAGTGAATGGAATGGAGGGAATGAGGCAGAGATTCACAGGAAACATATCAAGAGAGGCAGGGGTGGAAGAGTCAGTGGGGGCCAAAGAGGCCTTGTAAAGACTTTGACTTTTACGCTAAATAAGATGGAAACAATTTTAATGATTTGAGGTGAAGAAAGACATAACCTGAAATATTTTTAACCACATTGTTCTAATTTCTGGTTTGAAATAAGGGGGCAAGTAGAGAAGCTGGTATAGCAGTAAAGAAACTGTTGCAAATATCCAAGGAAACGATGATGATGGCATGAACTAAAATTCCCAAGTAGTGAGGAAAGTTGTGAAATATAAAGATGCCATATACAGTTTGTGATAGAGAAAAAAAAGGATTTGGTAATAGATTAAATAAGGGGTGCAAGAGGAAGAGTGGAGAGACACTCTTAACTTCTTGATGTGGATTAACATCAAGAATTTTGGCAACTAGAAAGGCCAAGGTGGCATTTTCTGAAATGTAGAAGAGTGCAAAGGAGTAGGTCTGGAATTTAGCTTATCTTGAGATACTTGTAACTTCTATCATGAATTGTTTTTAAAGACTTGGAATGAGTCCCATTTGGATAAGCAGCCTAACTGAGATGAGTATCTGGTTGCTCTGATTAAATGTTGATTTTAGTTCACCATTTTCCTCAATCTTATAAAGATACTAAAACAACTTATAATGGGCCAGTTTATAAAATTGAGAGAATATTCCTCAAAGCATTTGGGGGAATATAAGACTATATTTATAGTGTACCACTTGTAACTATGTCATCTGTTCTTTGTGTCTCTCTGATCCTATGGATAGTCTTATGGTTTCATGTTATTGGCACTAGAAACATGGACAACTTAATCTTTATAGCAGGGCTTTGCTTTGTCGACTCTCAACAGATTCAAAATCCAACAGTAGCAACGAAATTATTCCAAAATAGAACTTAAAGATTTGGAAGGAAAGACCTAACTAATCCAGTGTTGAACTTTTCAATTTGTTTTGTTTTCAGAGAGTGGGGGAGGGGCAGAGAGAGAGGAGAGAGTCATTAGCAGGCTCCACATTGAGCACAGAACCTGACACAGGGCTTGATCTAAGGACCCTGAGATCATGACCTGAGCCAAAATCAAGAGTCATACTCTTCACCAACTGAGCCAAACATGCCCTTCAATTAGTTTTGAATGCTCAATTTCTATTAACTTCCTGTTAAAATTCATTTTCAAAATATCTTTTCATATTAGAAGACTTTTGGGGGGTTGAACTTTTATATAGGATAAGAGAAACTATCACTACTTGCTCCCAATCTCCCCAAACATATCTAACTGACGCCTTGATGACATTTATTTTTTTAATGATTCTATTGTTTCCCTTACAGAGTATAGTTACTTTGTATTTCTAGTTTCATTTAATGCTTTTATTTAAAACAAAATCAGTCTGAAACGAGGAGTCAGTGAAAAATTAATTTAATCTGAACAGGCTGAAAGAAGCTCATTTCTAACAGTTCTGGAAAGCACATTTAAAACATACTAGAATTTTTATAAAGCTTATGTGTATTCTAATGAAAAAAGAAAACTCAAATCCAGACTTTCATTTATATGTATAATCCACTTGAGATAGAAGGAAAAACGTCAAGCAGTCAAATTATACATGCCACAATAGGAGTAGAAATAAAAAACATTAGCAAGGTCTTGATAGAAAATATAGTAAAAAGTTGATTTATGTACTATAAGGGATAAAGTAAAGGGTGCTGGAGGGTAACATGAGCAAAGAAAATAAAATACTATGGATGCAGAGGAAACAACAGCACTTTCACACATGTAAGACAGGTGAAAACACAGGCCCCAGAGAAAAGGAAAAATAATCTTACTGATAAGAATTCTATGTGGGTTCTGAAATAGAGTCAACTTACAAGTAAGTAAGAAAATTTAATTAAACTCAAATTTGAGAGTGGACATTTAATTTCAGTGCACTGTTTTAATTTCTTGCTCATCAAGTCAAATGACTTTTCCTGTTTGGGAGGCTATTTCAAGAAAAAGAAAATTCTTGATAGAAACTGAACAGGGAGGAAGAGAGGATTAGATATGAAAAATAAATAATTAAAGGTGAAAATAGAAGAATCTAAACAATAAAGCAGGCTGCAGCATAACCAAACATATCTGTCAGTGGTATCTGTGATTAAGAAAAGATTTAAAAATGTTTTCCAAACTTTCCCTTAAGTTGTCCTTACTATTAACTATTATGGGCAATGATCAAAATAGACTTTTAAATAAAAATATTCTTTTTCTGTGCACACCTACTTCGTATGTCTGCTTATTGTTGAAATTTGCATGAGAAAGTAAACCTCACATACTCAGAATAGATAATTAACAACACATTTTTTGGCAGAGTTATTTGAACACATTTAAAACTCTTTTGAAAGGCTGAAGATCTCAGCCAACTTTAATCATATCTCTGGTTGATTTAAAGAGGATGTACGTAAGTTTATCTCAGATTATCAGAGTCCAAAATATAAGTGCAATTAAATATAGAGTTTAGATTAACCAGTTAACAAAACAGAAAGAGATAAAGGAGATGCTACCTGGACATACCATCTATGGTACTCCAAGAGATAGTTAAGGGTTATGCCACCATTGTGGAAACACCTGCCAAGCAGAAGAGCAAAGAAGAGCTCAAGGAAGAAAATAGGGTTAGATGACAGGTGGAAAGGCTTAAAATTAATCTTGGTCTTTAAGATCAAATCAGGTAAATACTAGATGGTTCCTAATGAATTTGTGAAACTAAGATCATATAATAAGCTATAGAGTTAACATACTCAACACCCTCAAAGACTCCGTGTGATCAAGTATCTTCTTTTTACAGATGGAGAAACTGAGACACAGCACGTCAAAGGTTACAAAAAGTTCAGTGGATCAGTGATCTCTTGAGGAACAAACTGGCAACATGCAAAACCTCAGTGCTGAGAACTCTTCACCACCTGACAATCTGCCATTTCCTTTAGGCATCTGACATTGGGTCTGTGTTCCATCCCTTGGGAAGCACACTGAGGCATTTTCTTCAAAATGTATTAAGTCTATAAACTGAAGATATTAGACACTGATTTTTACTTCCCTCCACTCCTCTTTTGCCCTTCCAGCTGGGGATATGCTGTACTTACATAAGCATTATTTTTCATCTTTATGTGGGTTTCTTAAGTGCCTGGTTTCCATCCTTCATTATTAATCTTATCTCCTATTAGCAAAATTAACTCTAAATTGGAGCAATTTACTTCTGCCTTTTAAGACTTATTCATCGTTAATTTATTATTGATAGTATTTATTTATGTATTTAATGTTTTTAGTTAAATGGCTGATGAAGACAAATGAAAATTTGTCTCCTAAAATATTTGAAAATATGTATTTATAGAACAAATATATTCTTTTTTTTAAATTTTTATTTATTTATGATAGAGAGAGAGAGAGAGAGAGAGGCAGAGACATAGGCAGAGGGAGAAGCAGGCTCCATGCACCGGGAGCCTGATGTGGGATTCGATCCCAGGTCTCCAGGATTGCGCCCTGGGCCAAAGGCAGGCGCTAAACCGCTGCGCCACCCAGGGATCCCTAGAACAAATATATTCTAAAAGAAATTATGTATAGCCATTCAGGGCCATTGAACCTAAGACTAAAGAACAAAGAAAGGATAACTTAGGAAATGATAAAAAACAATAATTTTTTTCATCTGCAGTTTTAATTTTGAGGTCCCTAAATGCATGATAGAGCTGTTCTTTGTTTAAAAGCTACAGTAGCTCCCTAAATCCCACTGGAAATGGAGACCATCAATACCAAGAAATATCAAGTGGACAATTTCCAAACCAACTGCTTAATGTTATTATTCAAAGAGTTAGCACTTCAGTTTCCAAAATGGCAAGAAATGAATTATCCTGTGGCACCTCCTCCACTTAAGTGAATTAAGCTTTTGAATTAAGTTCTGAAATAAAGAGGCAGAGGAGGCAAGGAATGTACTGCAACTAGAACAGTACTTAATCATTCACTAGATTTAGAGAGAGAACACCATCACACAGATCTAGCACATGTACATGAACCAAAGGTTTCTTCAAGGGGAAATTTCCCTGCAACTAGAAATGGCCCTCACACTTGCTGCCCTCAGCCGTGAAGTTCTAGGATCAGAAAGGCTTCTCTGGCAAGCAGCAGCTGCAAAGTCTTTTTTCTTGCCCTGTTGATTTGCAGTTTGATAGTCATCATGACCCCAAGCTAAGCATCAACTACATGTTATTCTAACAGAGACCATGCCAAAGTGCATGGAAAGAAACAGAGCCAAATATTCACGTATAAAAAAAAGCAAATATTAGAACAAGAAAAACTTCCATGGTTCAGAAGATCACATCTTTGGGGAATGCTTCCTAGAAATGGCATGCCTTCAAATTGTACTACGGAGAATCAGAGATTCATGGAAGGCTGGTTTTATCATCAACCATTTACCATTCTCACTGGCATTTACCAACTAGGCGCCTAGGAAGAAAACGTATGTATGCAGCAGAGCTACTATATGAGACACTCACATTTCACTTTTCCTTCTTCAATATTAAGAAGGATATTATTTTTCCGGCTGGTTGATTTAAAGAAATGTTTTCTCTAGGTAAATCTTCTTTCGCCTATTAAATTCCAAGGATACTCTGCATGTGATAGCACATCTGATCAGCTACAGATTCCTCCCTCTTTGCTAAATACAGCCAAAAAATAAGGGGGGAAAAAGCCAGAAAGAAATTGTAACTAAAAACATTAATAATAATCCTCAAAATACTATAAGTTGCCAGCAGTAATGGCTGGTGTATTGATTAACAGCTTGAAGTAAACAGTGGGCAGTTAATGCTGTAACAAACCCATAAGGTTTATTGCACCAATAATTCAGTAAAACTACTAAGTTTTAAGAACCTATTGCTGAAATAAACCATGTTCTTTAGCACCCACCAGCAGTGGTATTTATATACATGCATATATGTATTTCCCTTCTTAAATAAATTGCTTGTGTGGAAAATTGATCATTTATATTTGCCCAGTCAGAAAACATGGCACGTTTGAAAAAGTTTATCACTAGATGATGTGATTTTACAAACTTTACAAGTCTCTTTGTTTTTCTTTAAGCTTTTCACCTCCCTCTCTGGAAAGAATGCCGAGCAGAACTGAGATGCAAAACAGCTCAGCACAGTCCTGGAAAAGATAGCGCTAATCAAAGAGCACTGACTTGAACCAGGCCTTAGAAGGAAAAGATATTAAGGACTAATGAATTAATCTGTTAAGCCCTTGTGTCAGCTGGGGGGGAAAAAAAGAAAGAAAGAAAAGAAAGCTGCTCCTTAGTACAGTGCCCTTAATAGGATATTCTAGGAACTGAACTCAGGAGGCAGTGCAGATGAAGGACCACTTTGGAAGCTATGTACCCAGTGCACAGGGAAACATACTCAGAACTGCAAGTAGCCTTCAGCACAGTGTAGAATCCAAGCTGTCTGTATATTCAAGGAGGAGGTATACAGTAATTGACAACTTTTGCTACATGTACTGAGAACCCTGTAAAGCATTGGAAAGTACAAAAATAATGCCTAATTTTTAATTTACTCCTAAGTAGTAAAGCCAACCCTCCTTGCCTCTCAGGCTTCTGTCTGTATCTCTTCTCTCCCTAAGGTCTGAACCACTAAGTGCTGTGTATGGGCTCAGCCCCACCCATGCTAACACTTTCTGAATTTCGACCACTCACCAGGCACTCTCTAGGCTCCTTCACTCTAGCTCTGAAAGATAAGCTCTTCCTCTTCCCCAACCCTTGGTTTATAAGTTAAGTAACTTGAACCTGTCACAAGGCTAGTAGAGTACAGAGATCACCCTTAAACCTAAGTCCCTATGCACTTTTCAGGATGGCTCACTGGCACTCAATGCTTTCCTGAAGAAGGATGTCAGTGTCTCAGGACACATTGCCATGGACGGCAACAAATGACCCTAGCCACCTCCTTCCCTGGTTGGGTGCCTGTATAGGGTAGCCGAATTTCTGCCTACCCTTGTGTGTTATAGTTCTATTGGTTATGGAAAATTGAGCCCCTGCTTTGGTCATTGTTCCTATAAACACCAGAACATCCCAGACATATTTTCTCCATCCCACTTCCATTTTTACCTACCCCAAAACTACAACTACCATGAAGGAGAATACTGATTTATTATTGTTTATTCAACTTGCACTGGGGACTCTACTAAGTCTTTTAAAGATACTGCCTCATTTACTCTTTACAATCGCCTTATAAAGTATGTACATATGTGTGTATTATAACCATTTCAGAAAGCAAGAAACAGAGGCTCCAACAGATCAGATAATTGCCCAGAGCCAAATAGTTGATAAAGGGATAGAGTGAAGGTATGAAGTTAGGTTCACCTCACTCCACATTCCAAGCTTCTAGTTACCATGCTACCTTCTTCTCATATATCTTCCTAGGGTCTAGAAATTCTCAATTCTAACATGATGACTAGGGACCCCTTTGTCTAACTATTGCAAATTGTTGTGTTTCAGTCACTTTGTGAGATTTGCAGTCACTTCCCAGGACTTAGAGCCCTGTGGCCAAGTGTGTCCCAGGATTTTAGCTCACTGATACCCTACTCTTGGTGCAGTGTGCTTCACAGAAGTATGGCAGACTAGGATATCCGCAGTGAAACAGAGGCCCAGGGCTCTGTCCCCCCAAACATGTAAACCATAGTGTCTTCCACTACATGTAGTTTTGTCTGGATATACCCAGATTGTTCCTAATATACAGGATTTTGCACTTACATCCCTCATGCCCACTTAGAAAAGAGTGGAGCAGGAAAGTTCTAACGAAAGTGGTGAGCTGGCTCTGTGCCCTGCAGTTCACAGAGAAATGAGGAATGGATCTGTCCATCTCCTTCCTCAGCCCAGGCTCTCCTCCTGTCCACCTGCAAAGCATAGAGCCCTTTCTCCTGGAGCACCTACACATACACAGTTGACCCTTAACACAGGGATTATGGGCACCAACCCCCTTTCCCACAGTTCAGAGTCCACATATAAGTTTTGACTCACCAAAAACTATAACTACTAATAGCCTACTGTTGACCTGAAATCTTATCCATAACATGAACAGTCAATTAGCACATGTTTTATATGTTGTATGTAATACATACTAGAGAAAAGAAAATCATACAGAAGAAAAAATCATTTATGGTATTGTTTTTATTGCAAAAAAAAAATCCACATGTAAGTGGCCCCATACCGCTCAATCCCATACTATTCAAAGGTCAACTATATTTTCCTCAGACAAGCTTCATTAGGGCCAGGCCAGGGAGCTCCACATTCACATCTTGTACTTCTAGTTCTCCAGCAGAACTAGTGTTCAACAAATTCCTGTGAGAGATAGGATGTAAGGAATAGGACAATATGATATAGGGGCAAAAAATAGTAGGCACAAAAGCTATGATGTCTGTAGCTTTTACAATCAGCTTCTGGTGGCAGCCATGTAAGTCACCCTTCCAAAACCAAGTGGAAGACTGGTGAGAGATCAAGAGAAAGAAAAAGGAAATTGGGAAAGAACGAGATTTTTATTCTCTTTAATCAAAAAGATCTATTAGATCTATTAGATAAAGAGCAATCTCTTTCTTCATAAACTTGTGAAGATATCAGCAGGACTAAAGACTACTCCCCAACCAGGCCTTGCCCAAAGCACTTACATGACTTACAGTCTTTTCCCAAACATCCTCTTGCTTCTGCATATTCCTTTCCTTGTCTCTTTTGACTTCTCTCCATTTATCATTTAGATCAGTGCCACAGGCAGCTTTCCTCACACAGTAGATATGATTCCTGAAAAGATCAATAGGAATTGGAGCTCTATCAACTGAACCATATGTTGACTTATTTTAGGGAGTCCTAGTTTTCAGGTTTGGCATTCTTCAGCCAAGATCAGTTCTTATCATTTAAGTTGAAAATTTCTCTGCTCCAGAGCATCCATGTTCAGTAATTAATGATCTGCAAACAAAACAGTTGAAAGCTCAGGAGGAGTTCTCTATTTAAAGCAACTACAAGCCGAAACTACACATAAGGCTAAAAATAGAAAATTATCATCCTTCCCATCCTGGATCTTATGGGCAGAACTCAGAAGACTTGGCAGTTGGTGAAGAGGAATTGTGGAAAAGAAAGTAGATGATTCTAAGGAAGGGCAGTGGTGTTGATAACTGATAAATATGAATTCGGGTAAGCCACGAATTATCTATAAAATTCTGTAAGGATGTAAATATCCATGCACTTCCATCATAAGATTCTGATTTAGTAGGCTGGGCCTGGGCCCTGAAATCTGCCTTTTGAAAACATTTCCAAGCAACTCTGATTATAGTCAGAGGACCATACTTTGAGAATAAGTAGAGCAGGGCGTTCTAACACAGTGTTTCTCAAGCTTTAATATCCTACAAATTCTCCCCAGATTTTGCTAAAAGAATCTGATTCCATAAATCTGAATAGATAAGAATTTGCCTTTTGAACAAGATCCACTCTTTTTTAGATCACTAATATAACACACTGGTTTTCAAATTTGGCTGTATAATAGAATCACCAAAAAAGTTTTAAAAAGGTAAAAAGAAGAAGAATAAAAAGATTGATGCCTGAGTACCACCTAATACATACTTTGATTAAATTGGTCTATGATCCTGGTACTCAGGATTTAAAAAAAAAAAAATTCCCAAGTGTAGATTGTAGCTCACAATTTGTCAATCTGACCCACAGTACCTGGCAAGTGATAGACACAGAGAAGCTCCTTGATAAGTATTTTTTTAACTTAGGTCCACTAGGGGTGAGTCTGGGAGCCTGAAGCTGGCAACTGTAAAATTTCCTATGAGAAATGTTCCTAATATCAGCATGCCTATGAGGAGAAACACTATAAACATCCCCAAGGAACTAATATGATAAAGAGAAACTTCTAGAAAATGAGAACAGTTAAATTTCATGAAAATGTTTGGACTTAATCATCTTCAAAATGGTCTAGGGTTCATATCTCCCCATTGGTTCTAATCATCCCTTCCTTCTCAACATTGGACGATTATTCAACAGAAAGGAATCCCCGATTGCAGATACGAATATCACAAGAGCCTGTTTTACACATGAGGATCTACCCTCCAAAAGTGACTTGCCCAGGTGTAGGTGTCTAGAAATGAAAGAATCAAGATTCAAATCCAGTTTCCCTGCCTCCAAATCTCAGACTGGGGGTGCATCCACCTACTAACAGTAAACAACAACCAGCAGAAGCATGCCAGGATAAAAATGGTACATCTGTCTGAAACGTCAGTTAAAGCATTTTGGTATTTTTATATACAAGGAAATACAAATATATTATAATATGAAATGCAAATCTTCTATAATATATGATAACAAGAATTTTTAAATTTGTGGTGATCTGCTTCAGATTATGTTACTAGGCCTCTGGGGTCACTCATGTTTGCTTCTCAGGAAACATGTAAGAAGCACTGCCCTTCTCTGTGTCATTAAAGGGCCATTGAAATGCCAAATAGAGCCCATTATTTGAGCCCATTACTGGAAATCTGTCTGCAAAACTCTGTTCAGATGCAATAATGATTTAGGCAGGTCAGACTTCCCAGAAATGAAGAAAAGTGCTGAAAATAAATAGGAGACAATAAATCTCTTAATGGTGCAAAGGGGAAAAATAAAGCAAATTATGTTTTATCTGGCAAACATATCATGGTCATTTTTTTGTAATCCTCATTTTTCCTTTCTGTAAAAAGCAGTTAGTGCAAAATTGAAGAAAATTTAGATTATAGTTTATAACACAGTGTCCCAGTTGAGCTTAACCCAGGATGTAGAGATTAGCCATTTGCAGAAAACAGTGGGCCAGTGACCACTGTTCGGAATTTATTTGTGAGTTCATAGATGTAAACTGTATGAATTATTAATGGCATAAAGATATTCTCTATGAGAGCCTTGGAGGAAATATTCACAAAGGAGGCAATAGCAAAGAGCAAAAAAAATTTTCCTTTTTTTTTTTCTTTTAATTTGATTTTGTTTAGTCCAATTTCCAGTACAGAGTTCTAGTATGGCTGGGTTGAGAGGGACAACTTGCCCTAACAGCTAATGAGGGTCTCTACCACTCCTGACTCAATCCAGATCTCACAATCTGACCATTCTTGGGCTGGCTCCATGGTACTGGAGATGGAAGAAAAAAATTATACACATGCTTGAAACAATATCTAAATGAAGAAAAAAAAATAAAGGACCTCACAAACGATGATATTTTTAAATAAAGAGTGACCCTACCGACTCTTAAGTGATCCTATCTGTGTTCTAAATGGGATGAATCCAATGGCCAATTTTTCCTCCTAGATGGTGGGAGGAGTGAGGTGAAGTAAAGAGGTGGACAAAGAAAATCTCATGAAAGAAGGAATTCAGAGTAGGGATTTAGATCCTAAGAGCAGAGATGGGAGATACAAAGCTAATGGGCTGTATTTGTTTAGGTGCACTTGTATCCCCTTTCCCACTTTTGTTCTATGCTCTGGCTTTAAGCTCAGAAAAATGAATGGGTCAAGAAATTAAAGAAAGTGTTCACTGAAGAGTATATGAGACTCAGCATAATCAGGATTGCTTTGGAGGCCAGGTCAAGATAACACAGAATTAGGGAGAAGCAAAAGGAGCATTCTCTCTCTCTGACACCACCCTCAAATTGTCAAAATCCACAGCTCAACTTTGAGACATTCAGGTCCTACATTCTTTGTAAAGGGTGACTGTCCCTGGAGGAGCAGTACATTCCCAGAGAAGACAGATGCTAATAAATGATGAGGCCCTTCCGCAAAGAGGCTACAATGGAGAATTCATGGACTGGTTCCTGAACACAAGTGAAAAGCCATTGAAGATTAGAAAAAATCATCGAGGGAACCTTTGAGAACTGGTGACAATAATGAGCATGTGTGTATTATTTTGTAATTTATAAATTATTTTCACAGATCTCATTTGTTTTTAGCATTGATCCTAATAGGTAGAGATGACAAGCATTGTTAGTATCTTTGTTTTGCAGATGAGAAAACTGAGTCTCAGTGTTTAAGAAACCTGCCCAAGGTCATTCATCTGGTAAGTATCAAGGTTAGGAATTCAAAAACAGGACTTCTGGCTCTAAATTCTGTGATTTTTCCACTGGAACATATTACCAGTTGGGAATTGTGACAGTTCAGTTAACCAGTCCTTAAAAAAAAAAAAATTTTTTAACAAAGATGACTTAATATCAGGGAGCTGAGAGGAATTCAGTACTGGGTCTATGTGGAAACAAAGTTGCAAAAAATTATAGAGCTGACTAGAACTTGGGTCCAGATGAGGAGAAAGATGCCATCACAGGATTCCTATGGCCTGCTCACTGAGAGTCCAGGAAGCACTGCCAAGACCAGGTGACTAAGGGAGGGGTGAATGACAAAAGGCTGAGCCACCTTCTGAGCAGAGCAAAAAGGAAGGAGTATGTTGCTGAGATGAACAGAAAATCTCCCTAATTCAGAATGCAGGATATCTTTGTGTTCTTAGGTTGTTTTTTCTTTGGGTGATGAAATTCCTGGGTAGGAAGAGTGTACAGAATGCGATTACATTTTCTTCCTGAATAAGGACAATAATGAATCGCCTTGGCCAAGTGCCTCCTCCTGACCATTGTGCCCATTACATCTTCGGCTTATACTTGAAGGTGCTATAAAAGTGAGGGTGGGATTTAAAAATATGTTGAGAGTAAATATAAAGTTAGTAATTTAAGGAATGATAATTTGGAGAAGGGGGTGGCAAACATTGTCTGGAAAGGGTCAGACAGCAAATACTTTGAGTTTTGTGGGCCATATGGTCTTTATCGCAACTACTCAATTCTGCTACTGGTAGCAGGAAAGCAGCCATAGATAATATGCAGACAAATGAGTCTGGCTGTGTTCCAATAAAACTTTATTTGCAAAAACAGGTGGCAGGGTGGATTGGACCCAAGAGCCCTAGTTTGCCAACTACGAAGTTAGAGAAAAATTGTGTCTACCTAAAGATCTCGTTAGTCTCATGTCTATTCCTGAATAAAGTTGGGCAGGGGGAAGGGATAGAATGCATCACATTAGCTATTTGCTAGCAATTTTTATAAAATTAAAATTTTACTCACTGCCACCATAAGAAATGCATTTCTGTACTTTTTTATATATTACTCTAGAGGACATCGCTTTTCATTATTCCCTATGAAATGTTCCAGGTAAGACTTTCTGACAGTATTTGGTATTAGGATACAATTTTTTCCCACCATAAACTTGTGTGTTTCTTTCTATCAGAGGAATCAAATATTTATCACACATCCTTCTTCATCCTCGCTAGAAAGGTTTGAATAGAATTTTACGTTGAATTCAATAATTTTATGACTTTTATGGTTGGCATATTCTTCTTGTTTCTATCTTAAAGAATGCACACACACACAATTATTTCTATTGCATTGTGTTTTTGTTTTTTTTTTTAAATCTACCTCAGGCAGCACAGGTGGCTCAGCGGTTTACCACTGCCTTTGGCCCAGGGCCTGATCCTGGGAGACCCGGGATCGAGTCCCATGTCCAGGTCCCCACATGGAGACTGCTTCTCCCTCTGCCTCTGTCTCTCTCTCCTCTCTCTCATGAATAAATAAATAAAATCTTTTTTAAAAAAAAATCTACTTCAAATTTTTGTAAAAAAGAAATGAAGCTCAAATAACACATATTATTACAGAGCAATACTCACAATGCCAAATAAAGAGATAGAGCCAACTGGTAAATGAACCAAATTTTTCACCCAACTTGATAAATCAAGGCTTGTCAGAAGACCTAAGAAGAAGAATATGGTGAGAAAAAAAAATTCCTATATATTTTAGACATTTCGAATTTCAAGTAATTGAAAAGTATAGTATTGGCTCTGGACTAGACAAAGATTAGTAAAATGGACAAATGAGTTTGGAAACAGATGCAAAAATGAATAGAAACTTGGTTATGACAGAGAAAGTGACTGATTCCTCCTGTCAGAAAAAAAATTAGTTTCCTACCTTAGTCAATACATATAATTAATTCCTAATAAATTAAAAACTAAATGTGGAAAATGAAAGTAGAAGTTTTAAGTTTACAAATATATATCTTTGCAACATCTTGGTAGGGAAAGATTTCTTAACCAAAATGTTATAAAAGTATGAATCACAAAGGGAAATATTGACATTGACTGCATTGATATTTCAAACTTTTCTCCATCAAAAATACTATAAATGAAATGGGAGATATCACAGAATAGAAGATTAAAGGAAGAGATTTGCAGCCCATTATCAGATAAAGGATTAGTAGCCAGAATATATAAAAAAGATTTGACAAAGCAATTAAAATAAAGAAATAAACAAATCAGTCACCTTAATGGGGGGGACCAAAAAAAGATATAGAATTCATAGAAAAGAAAAAAATGATGAACATTAAACATAGGAAATTAAATTCAATCTTACTATTAATCAGAAAAACATAAAATGAAACGTAACATTTTTATTGACAATTTTCAACACTTATAACACCACACTCTGCCAAGACAGTGAGAAATGAGAATGTATACTTTGATAGTGGAGGTATATACTGATGCAAACACTGTATGTTTAAAAATTTCTAGATGCTTGGAAATCTCTAGCAAAGTAGAAAATATATAGATATCCAAAGGCCAAAAATTTCACCTGTAGCTCAACCCTAGAGTAGTGTGGTTCTGAAAGTTTGTTACAAATTCAAACTCTTGGGCTCACCTACATCTGTTGAATCAGAAACTGTAGGACAAACATCTGTGCTGTCACAGCCACATTAGCTACTTCTGATGCACACTAATGTGTGAGAGTCACTGTGCTAGAGAAATCCCCATATCTGTGCTCCTGCATGAAGGCTCATTAAAGCATTGCATGTAATCACAAAAATGTATAATCTGTCCAATGGTCCTCTGAGGGAAATGGTTACATAAACTCTGATTTATTGTTTCTATAAAATGTTTAACAGCTATTAAATGAATAAACTAGTTCTCTATATCACTATGGATAAAATTCAAAAACAAAATTGGATGAAAAAATCAAATGACAAAAGATTTCACAATATGATAGTATTCATGCAAATTTTTAAAATTCAAAAAAAGAGAAGTATATTATTTATATCTTTTTAATTTATTGTTAAGTACTAAAACCTGTACAGAAATGTCACACCAGCATCAGGAGGACAGTTGTTTCTGGAAAGGAAAGGGGAGACATTAATGAGGCAAGGAGAAGTTTAAGGATATCTAAAATACTTTATCTCTTATGAAAATCCTAAAGAGGGATGCCTGCGTGGCTCAGCAGTTAAGCATCTGCCTTTGGCTCAGAGTGTAATCCTGGTCCCAGCATCAAGTCCCACACTGGACTCCCTGCAAGGAGCCTACTTCTCCCTCTGCCTATATCTCTGCTTCTCTCTTTCTGTGTCTGTCATGAATAAATAAATTCTTTTTTTTAATTTTTTTTAATTTTTATTTATTTATGATAGTCACAGAGAGAGAAAGAGAGAGAGGCAGAGACATAGGCAGAAGGAGAAGCAGGCTCCATGCACCGGGAGCCCGATGTGGGATTCGATCCCGGGTCTCCAGGATCGCGCCCTGGGCCAAAGGCAGGCGCCAAACTGCTGCGCCCCTCAGGGATCCCTCTTTTTTTTTTTATAAAAAAAAGATAATTCTAAAGAGTAAATGGAAAAATGATAATATCATTTAAAATTGGGTAAGTAATGCATAGATGTCTCCTGTATTATATATTGTACTTTTTATATTTTTGAAATGCTCTCCAATTTTTACAAATATTATAAAGAAATAATAGCCCAGTGTGTGTGTGTGTGTGTGTGTGTGTGTGTGTGTGTTGCGTGTGTGTGTGTGTGTGTGTTGGGGGGGTACTGTGATATAGGCAAATATTTTCTTAGATACTGATAATACCTCTTTTTATGAATCTCATGGATCTTAAATATCAACAGAGGAAACTACCTAAAATCCCAATTCCATAGTTTATAGAAATTCTAAATAAAAAGATACATAGTTTATTCAATTTTCATTTCTTTCTCTTTTTGCTTTTTATGGAAAATCTCTATTATATATAAACTTATACCTCAAGATTCAAGTTAGACATGATTCTAAATGGCTTATTATAGAAAATTTAAATAGACCAACTATATACTCTGAAGCAACAGATATGAAGAAAAGTGATCCTTAAAATAGATAAAAGAATTAGAAACTCTATATGTGGAGTGGCAGGACACCCAGTTCATGTATAAAATACCAATCAATAGTCTGTTGTTCCAAAGACACTCAATGGCAGTGAAGACCTCTACATACTGCTACTTACTTGTAGGATATTCCCAACAAAATAGAAGGCCTTCCATATGGGAAGCTCATTTAAAGACCCCAAGTCAACCAACCTCCCCAACAAAAATCAATTTATTTTTGTTAAATCGGTTTTATTGTGGTATCATATAGTAAATTCACCAATTTTACTGTAAAGTTTGATGAGTTTTGAGTGTTCTATATGGTCATAAAACCACTACCACAATAAAAATATAGAACATTTCCATCACTCCCCCAAATTTCTCCCATATTCCTTTGTAGTCAAATTTCTCCACAGTCACTGGCTCCTGGCAACTGCTAATCTGCTTTTATCACTAGAGTTCTGCCTTTTCAAAAATTTCCTCTCAATGGAATTACATGGAATGTACTTTTCGGTCCCACTTCTTTCACTTAACATAGTGCTATTAATATTCACCAGTGTTGTTCCTCCATGTATCAGTAGTTCGTTCTTTTTGTTTGTTTCTGAGGAATATCCCACTGTGTGGATACACAATTTAAAAACAATTTAAAATGCTTTAGTCTTAAATATGAACGTATCAGCCAACACTTAGGGATCCAAGAAAGAGAAAGCAAAAATTCAAGAATCCAAGAAAGAGAAAGCAAAAATTCACTACGCAGAAGAATCAGACTCCCACATAAAAAAAGAAACCACAGTGAATAAAAAGAGGGGGACACATAGAGAACACAAATAAGTAGGGGACAAGGAAAAAAATTCAAAAGGATTTTAATTAATATTAACAAAGAGATATGTGAGATTTTTTTCTAAGAAAGGAAGAGAATACTATGAGGAAGGAACAATTTAGAAAGAAATAGCTCTTAGAATAAAAAATACCAATAAAAAATTGAAAAGCAAGAAGTCAGGTAAAGTGAAAAAACTTTTCCAAAATTTCCAGATAAAGTGAAATGCAGGGGAAATGAGATTTAAGGATTTATTGAAGAGATCTAATAACCAATTAATATGAACCCCAAGAGAATATGAAAAAATCAAAAAGGAAAATTATCACAGGAAAATTCCATGGAAAGTCACAGAATTGAGGAATGCAAATGTCTAGACTGAAAAAGAGTCATTTGAATGCCCAGCACAATGAATGAAAAACCCCTCACCATCACACATCACTATGAAATTTTAGCACACTGCGGGTATGCTCTTTTAGAGTATACCTGAGAAACCTCCAAAAAAGAAAGAGTCAGATTTAATACAAAGGGTCAAAAACATGAAAGACATCAGACTTCTCATTTGCAGTGTTGCCTTCAAAATTCGGAGAGAAATGGAAATTATGAACCAAGCATTCTAAGCCAACCAAACCATTAGCCAACTGCAGATTAGAATGAATAAATGCAAGTAAACAGAAAGTTATGTGAACATGTTCTCTTTTTCAGTAAACCTATTAAGGACTGTACTCTAGCAATGAAATAAAGGGGAAGAAAGAAGTATGAATCCAAGAAAGAGAAAGCAAAAATTCACTAAGAAGAATCAGAACCAAATTCTGAGGGTAAAATCATAAAACAGAAGTAGTCCAGACTGGAGAAGAAGAACTGAGGAGTCTAGAAGAGAAGACCTTAGTAGAAAAGGAGATTTGATAGAATAATTGATATGATGAACATTTGAAAATAATTAAAATTTGTGGCTAGCAAATTATGCAAGTAAAAAAAAATTGACCCAATTAGAAACTCCAAGGAAAACAAATGTTTTATAAGAAAAAGATGAAATCCTGATACACTATTTGGCTCAGCAGTCAACAATATTTACAAATCAAGATGACACAATCATTAATTGAGATTTAAATAAAAACAGATATAACTGCATTGGGGGGTACACATCTAAAATGTCATCTATCATCAGGAAATCAGTTACTATTTGTGCAAAATAGATAAGACATCAAGCTATATATATCAAGCTTTCTAAGTGTCTTCTGGTTACCTGATCCCCGAACTCTCCCATTTCTGATCCATCTTTTTTTTTTTTTATGATAGTCACACACACACAGAGAGAGAGAGAGAGAGAGAGAGAGAGAGGCAGAGACACAGGCAGAGGGATAAGCAGGCTCCATGCACCGGGAGCCCGATGTGGGTCTCCAGGATCGTGCCCTGGGCCAAAGTCAGGCGCCAAACCACTGCACCACCCAGGGATCCCTCTGATCCATCTTATACAAAATCACCTGACTAACTTTCCTAAAATATTACTTTGATTTTTTTTACACCCCCGCTCAAACATCTTCACTCTGTCTAGAGAACAAAGCTCAACCTTTGTGATGGTTTATTTTATGTGTCAACTTGACGAGGCCACATGCTGTCCACATATCTGGCTAAACATGATTTCTAAGTGTATCTGTCAGATGTTTCCAGAAAATATTAGCATTTTAAAATATAGACTGAGTAAAGCAAACTGCTCTCCCCAGTCTGGTTAAGCACCATTCAGTCCATTGAGGACACAAATAGACCAAAAAGGCAAAGGAAAAGTGTATTCTTTCTCTTTATATCTGCCTAACTATTGAGCTGGGACAGTAGTCTTCTCCCACTCTAAGACTGAAACATACCCTCTGGTTCTCAGGCCTTCAGGCTCAGACTGGAACTATACCACCAGCTTTCTGAGAGCTCCAGCTTGCAGACAACAGATCATGGAACTTATCAACCTCTATAATCATGTGAGCCAATTCCTTCCCATAAATCTGGAGAACTCTAATATAAGCTCCTTAGCATATTATTCAAATGTCCTGTGTAAACCAGCCCTTTTATAAATATGAACCAGTTACCATTCACCAACATACTTTGTGCTTTACACTCTCTTTATGTCACACCTTGGATGTGCAGATGCTTCTATCCCCAAATCTCCTTAGTCTTCCTACCTTGTAGGATCCTACCTTAGTCTTCAAAGATGCTTCAACAAGCTCTATCTCCACTGGCATCTTCAGTCACAGAGGCAGAAATTATTTCTCCTTAGCTGAACATCAGCTTAGTTTCTGTTTGCACCTCATCACCCCTCCTGGCTGATTCTCTGCTTTCCTCTGCCCTACTCAGTACCACTGACTGCATCCCAGCTTCCCATATAGTTCTTCCCTGTCCCTTTTAGCTCTAATGCTATGTCTGACAGTAGCTGTAACCAGCCATAGCCACAGTACCCAAATGGTGGCCTCTCTTCATGGTTCCAACTCTCCTTGGGTTCTATTAATTCCAGTTTCCCATCATCCTTTAAGCCCTATAGGGACAATGGCTACTCACTATTCCTACAGTCTTTTCCATTCATTTTTGCTTAACCCTGTGTCTATGTAAACAGACTCATCATTAAATTCAGGAGCATGTGAACTAGAAAGCAACTATCAATATACCAGTAAGAAGGAAAGGGAGCTAGATGAACCATCTGGAGTGAATTCTGGGGCCCAACAGGACTCCAGCCCATACAACACTCATCTCATCGCCTCCTATCATAATGAACGTGTGGTTTACTTGCAGATTATGGGTTTTCTGGATAGGAACATCATGCTTGATTCATCTTTGTTATCTAGGTGCCTAGTATGTAATAGATATTCAATAAATTGGGAAGTAAATGAATCATGATGCGCCCACTCAATCCACTCTGCAAAGATTTGTTCATTAGCAGTTCCTACATGGGAGAAGATTTTCATATGACCTTTCTATTCTTAAATGTCATTCTGATTAGGATTATTGAGGGGACACAGTCCTGACAACAGTGAACAAAGCAGGGAAATAGAGGATTCTGAAGAAGAGAGCACTTTGAACCAGAGATGTGTGGACCCAGAAGCATTTCAAGATTGGCATCATGTCTTGAACTAGTTTTCAAAGGAATCAGACTTGGCCAAACCCAAAGAGAATTTTGCCAAGCACTTTTCCCCTTAATTTTTAAACCCATGTGTATTTTAAGGGAAATTCAATCCATATGTTTCTGATTCATTTACACTTAACTCATCAAAATGTTTTGTAAGAGTTATTTGATGTCCCAGTCTTTTGAGCTTTTGTGAAGAAATGCTTTCTCCCCTTAGAAATAGAAACCTTTCAGCAAGTCTCTCTCTCTCTCTCTCTCTCTCTCTCTCTCTCTCTCTCAATCCACACACACACACCACAATCTCCAAAAGGTTAGAAGTTCCTTCAAACTTCAAGGCCCACAAGGTTCCAGTAGTTCTTCATTGAACCTGATGTGACTTCCATCTTTGTACAAATCTGAGGGTTTCTGTTGAAAAGACACAAAGTTGTATAAAGATGGATGTCTAATGAGCAAAAACTGCAAGACAAAGATAATTAAAATCCCAGAATGGGAGAAGAGTCATGTCAAGGCTGATGAAAAGATGAGAAGAGGCTAGAAGTCAAACAGCAAAAACAATCGAAAAGAGTAAATGGATCCATTTTCTGTGTACAGAAGTTCAAAAGTGAGGTAGGAGGAGAAAATATATGTCACAGAGCACATATATCTGAGCCTTCAGGATCCTCTGCTAGAAAACCAAATGTCTTGGTCATTTGGGAAGTGATTATGAGAATGTGTTACTAATTATTTGGATGCGACTGTTTATGTGAGCAATTAAAGTTCTTACTATGGACCCTGCCAGCTTCCCTGCCTTCCTTCTATCACCAAAGTTGGTGCTACTAATGCATACTGCGACAGGCCTTTCATTTTTCCTTTTGCATATCCACTGCTGGACTTTTTTGAGTGCATTCTCAAAAACACTATGCTCCACAGTGTCAAAGAGAAGTGGATATTTATAAACACAGATAACCAGAAATTGGGGCAGGTCACTGGAGCTATATATTTTGCTCTCCTTGTAATACATGACACTGTTGCCAATGAAATAAAGCCAAGACAGTATCTTAGGTCTCAAGTTCTTCCTTTGTAGAATGGCCTACCTAGGATGCTATAAAAATGATAAAACTCAGGAAAACAATAAGGCAGCCTGTTAGAACAAGGAGGAATGAGAGTACTATGATTGAGTGTTTAAATGTGAATGGCAATCAGTGTGGGCCTTAGCTTTAAGGAAGGTTGATTTTAAAATGCCCAGAGAAAACTTGAGTATAATTTTCTGGGTTCATATTCTCAAAAGAAAGAAGGCCCAAGGGTAATAAATGAGAGACTCTTAAGAGAGAGAAAATCCCAGCAATATAATCACTTATGTTTTCAAGTGGAAGTGAATGAAGGTAGAAACATCTCAAGAAAGTAGTGTTTTTTTCTGGCTTTATGTAATAAATTAGGAATTATATTAAAAAAAAAAAAGAAGAAGAGAGTGAGGGGAGCAAGAGCCATAAACAAGCATAGGCTCAAAAGAGTGGCTTAGACTGGGAAAAATAAAGGAAGTCCCATGCTTGTAAAAACATAGGTATGAAAATAAAACAGCTATCACAGAGTAGGGAGAACAAGACAATAGGAAACATTGCTATGTGGGAGCAAATCAGGTAATATTCTCTGATGCCAGTCAGAAAAGAGAATTGTTCAATCCCATCACCTGCCCTGTAAATTTGTTTCTATTGCCCAACTAGAATCTGAGTTCCTTGATAACACAGGGTAATCTTTGTTCACTCCTTTGGATCCAGAGCAACTAGCATAGTGCTTGGCCTCTAATTGTTTTGCAAATATTTTTGGAACAAGAAGGTGACAAGCCTAATTAAGAAAATGCTTACCTGTGATGGTCTCTAGCCCTGCTCCAGCACTAGCTATCTCTAAATATATGTAATCTTCATCCAGTGACTTGAAGACCCTCCTATCTCCCTCTAAAACCAATAAGGCTAAGTCTTTGGTCTGTTTGCCTATTGTCATTCCAGGGGGGCACCTATTACAAACCTTACCTAGTTACTGCACCTTCTTTCCTTCCAGCCCCAATTCCCTGAAGTGCATGGACCATTAATTAGTCTTCCTAGGCTTGCCTACTCCTACACCACTTACTTCCCACCTTGGATTACATACCAGTCCAGAACTGAACCACAGTTATGCAGCCCACTGGGATATGTCTCATAATTGTCTACCTCTTCTAAGACGGTCAGTTTCTGCTTCCTGTTTATGACTAGATACTGTTGCCCCAGTTCTCCCAGCATGCTGTAATCCTAACTGCCTCACGAGAGCCCATGCTGGAAGATGCCTATGAGGCAATGCCCAGCAGTAGTCATACAGTTGCTCTCTAGGGGAGAGACACCTCCTGACCCAGAAAAATTACACCCAGGGCCATTAGGAAAGGGGATGGGCAATGTGCAATAGGTCAGACCAAATTCACTTTTTCCTTTTTTCCTTTTCTAATTAGGGATACCAGAAGGATCACATGGACCAATCTTGACTTAAGCAAGGCATTCAGAATTACAAAACTTTAGAATCAGCTGAGACCTTATAAAAGCAATGTTCAACATTTGGTTGGAGGTGAAATCCACTGAGAATCTGATGGAAGCCAGGAACCCTATTTGCACAAGTTTATCATGCAACTTCAGAGGCAAACATGTAACACATATTAAGAACCTTGCTTTAGCAATCAACAACCCTAACTGTAATCTTCCTTCAGTGATGAAAAATAAAGTATGTTTGAGTAGATGGCCTCTAAATTGCATTCAAATACTAAGATCCTAGGATTCTAAACAGTAATAATAATAATAAATACATTTCTTAATGCCTGCCATATGCCAGGTTCTATCTTAAGTTCTTTATCTACATTGCTTTATTTAATTCTCAAAACAACCCTATGAATTAGAATAATCTAATTATTAGCATTAGAATAATCTCCCAATGAGATGATAATACAGATAAGGAAATGGAGGCTTAGAAAAGTTAAGCAATGTGTCCAAAGTCACACAGTATGCGTCAGAGGTAAGATCAAAACACAAAGCATGGATTTGTCTGTTTCTTTGTCAGGGTAGGCCAGGTTATGACTTCCCAATTTCCGGTAGCTTAAAATTACAGATGTCTTTCCCCTTATGCAAGATGTGCATCACACCTCAACGGTGGGGGGAGGGAAGGGCTCTCCTTTTCTTGATCATTTAGGGTCCCAGCTAACAGAGCAACCAAAATTTCCAACATCTCCAGTCACTTTACATGAAAGAAAATGGAGGTCTGAGGATCTCAAAGCAGCAATTCAAACACTATAGCCCAAACAGAACAAATGTCTCTTCTGCTCACATCTCATTAGCCAGAAGGAGTAACATGGGCAAATGCAGGAATTGCAATCTTACAGTGTACCCAGGAGATGGAATCCTGAAAATATCTGGCAAGTGTCAAAATGTCTACCTCACTCCCAAAGCCCATGTATTAACAACAAATTCTATATACTTTCAACCTAAGAAATGAAATGTTAAGCAGAAAGGTATATCTAACTATGTTTTTCCATAATCATGATATAATCATAGAACAGGGAATAATCCATGCCAAATGTCATTCCTCACTGTCTGGTTCTGTGTACCTCAAGTTTTATATTATGACCTAATTGGAATGTTGGAATTGCACTAAATTCCAGATACCTGCCCATGATCTGTCTTTAAGATGCAATATATTATAATATACATTTTAAATAAAGAAGCAATTTTTAGACATAACTAAATTTGAATCCTAATTTCTTCTGATCCTCACTCTTATTTTCTGGGGAAAATTGCTAAACAAGCAAAACATTTCTGTGCTACCACAACACATGAAAACAATGCTGTCAATTTCCTCTTTTATTTCCCAAATCGTTCTATTCTGGGAACTTAAAGTAATAGAAATAATTCCTTGATTTTTATGTCTTCAAATCTTTTTGTATGAGGCTTTATAGTTTGCAAAACACAGGCACTTTTCACATCAGTGATCTCATTTAATCAGCCTTTCATAGGGGCATTATCTTCATTATAGTTTTCCAGGAAGCCCTGGATAGTTTAAAAAAAAAAAAATTAGCCTAAGGCTGATACAGCTGGAAAGGGGTGTTTGGACTGGGATTCAACCCCTCTCATCTGATCCCACAGTCTGTGCTCCTTCCTGTCACACCTCCCAAATCTTTGTGACAATTATCTTTAACTGCTGGTAAAATCAGTCATGGCCCATCTTCCCTTTCATGCAAGAATATCTGAGACAAAGGGTCCCTTATCCCAAAATGATTCTGACCTATGTGTCTCCCACAGAATAAGGTTCACAAAATTTCGAGAGGAAAATTACAAAATTAGCATTCATAAGAACATCCCTAGTCAGAAAAGTTTTCATTAGCAGGCAATAACTAAATAAATAAACTCCTGAACAGGAATATTTTAGAGACAGGAAAACAAAGATTTATGACACACCTTCTATGAACCTAGCACCTTAATATTGTTTGTGTTAATAATGGTTGATATTTATGGTGGACCTATAGCTAACTATCCATGAACTATTACATTTTATCCTCACAACCCCAAGATATGGGCAGAGTGTTGGAGCCTGGCGCCAACATCATACACAGTTGACAAAGCAGCTGAACTGGGATTTGAACACAGAATGTTCAGCTTGAGGACTTGCTGTTTTGTGATTTAGTGACCAAAGCAACCTTGGTACATAGAAATCATTTCTTTAATTTTATGAATGTAGGAACAATAGCACAGAGAGGTTAAGTAAGTCTTTCAAAGCCACATAGCCAACAAGTGGCAAAATGAAAGCGAGCTCAGATTTGTCCCATATCAAAGGCTAGTTTCAAGAGGTGCTGGAAAAGCAAGGGTCTTCGTCCAAAGACCTCTGTGCCTTTGAACTAATGGGCTCTCTCAGCAAAGAGAATCACCCGATATAGTCACCAGAGGATTCAACACAGTGTCAGAAGTGCATTTTTACTCTGGCTCTCCATCTTACTGATGCTATGCATGGTATTAATCTTTGGGCTTTAAGAGAGTAGGGATTCCTGATGGTTCCTGGATGTCTCTGAGGCACTTTCCATTAGAGACTCATGCAACATTATTTCACTGAGAAAGGCTCCAAGTATTTGCAACTGCTCTTGAGTGTTATTCCTTTTGTCTTAGGTTTGTTCGAGGCATTAATCTTCCAGCACTTCTTTAGACATCCTCAGACACTTCCGTTCACTAGGGTCACCATAGGGCTAATATTCAAAACCAATAAAGACAATGTGCACCCCTCATTTTTAAGAATAAGTGTGTCACTTTTGAAGGAACGTTCTGCCTATAGCTGTCACTCTCAATGCCTTTCATGTGAATAAAGACAGTAAGTCATTACTTTAAAACATCCACGGTAATCATCCTTCTTAATAACTGATGAACTGTGGAGCAAGGGTATTGGAACATTTTTCTGACTTAAAAATGATATCTACAGTGTTAAGGTGTTGCCCAAATCTCCCTCTCGTATATGAGCATAAGCTGGGAGATCACGCTTTTATAGTAACATGCAATTGCAGAAATACAGCAAATAAAATAGGTGTCCCATCAGGCACAAGTGACAGATGTGCAGCACTACCTCATGGCCCACAGAACTGGACAGAGTCACAGTGGACAAACCATTCTGCTGATTGATTTAGATTTTTGATAAGGAAAATGGAGGAAATAGAACCAAGGATTGAATGAGAAAGAATAAATATTCACAATCATAAAAGTTGAGGTGCTGTTTCCAGAATTAAGGTACTGAATTTAGATGTCTCTTACTGAGAGAGTCTCTCAGGTTTTAAAATGAACAAAAGAGACAGAGAGAGAGAGAGAGAGAGAGAGAGAGAGAGAGAAAAGAAAGAAAGAAAGAAAAGAAAGAAAGAGAGAGAGAGAGAAAGAAAGAAAGAAAGAAAGAAAGAAAGAAAGAAAGAAAGAAAGAAAGAGAGAGAGAGAATAGCATTTAACAGTGACTTAGGTCCTAATTTCTTATCACTCTATTCATGTAAATATCCTCTTAAAAAAATGCTATGAACAACAGCATCTAAGATTCTGTCTCTTCCTCCTGCTTCACAAGGAGCTTCTCTTTGCTGATCTCCTCTAGATCAAGGGAAGACAGAAGTGATGTTGGTCTTTTGCTCCCTCCCCTGATTCAAGTCATCTTGCTGAGGATCATTACCCCCAACTATGGATCTCTAACTAAAAGGTAAGAGAAATAAAGCAGAGTAATTCTTTACTCAGGCTTCATATTCAGGGGTATTGATAAGAACAACCCCCCCCCCCCCCCGCCAAGCTGTAAAATTATCTGAACATCTTTCCAGATTGGAATATAGCCACCACTGTTCCAATTCACCCAACTGCCCCATTCCTGCAGCTCAAACCACTTAGCCCTTCCCTTCAGATCCTTGAGCCTATTCAGTATCCACTAACTGAATTGTTATTAATGCCTCCATTTGGGGGAGAATAACTCTAGGACCCACTATCTATCATTTGTGCTCAAACCTATTACTGGTATATTTGCTTAGATTTTTTTTCTTTTTTTTTTTAAGATTTTATTTATTTATTCATGAGAGACACAGAGAGAGAGAGGCAGAGACACAGGCAGAGGGAGAAGCAGGCTCCATGCAGGGAGCCCGATGTGGGACTAGATCCTGGGACTCTGGGATCATGACTTGAGCCAAAGGCAGACACTCAACCACTGAGCCACCCAGGTATCCCAAGATTTTTTTTTTCTGAACTGATGCCCCACAATGCATTAAAGGTGTGTAATAATGAAAAGCTCTGAGGGAGTTTATTAAATTTCTGAATCCTGGGGTTAACAAAACCAGTTTCTTTGCTAAAGAACATCTTGGAATTTTGAACATTCTAATGGATATTACAAATCTTCCAGAGGGATACATATATATAGAATTTCATGTATATAGATGTATATAGATATGCATGTATATAGATACAAATATATAGAATTTCCCCCAAATTATTTGAAAATGAGACTTTTTTCCTGTAAACACTTAATACATTCACTCAGTCATTCAACAGTTACTGAGTGCCTATTATATGTACCTCAGTGCTGCATATACAACAGTGATAATGAAACCTACTAAAGTCTGCAATTTTTGTGCCCTTCACAGAACTTATACTCTAGCAAAAAAAAAAAAAGAGAGAGAGAGAGAACAAACAAACAGTATATAGAATATAACTGCTATGAATAACCAAATCAGAGTAAGGCAGTATTTATAACACGGCAATAGGTTGTAAACATTCAGCTGGCAGTAAAATCGACTTGAGGGGATGTAGCCAGAATGATTTTCAATGAAATAATTAAAATGGAATGATATGAAACAGAGTAGAATGGAATGGGATCGGATATATTGGAATGCATCTCCCACAGTATACGTAGGTATTGTTTTATGAATTTTTATTGCAATCATGTGTATACATCATATGGGGTCATGATGGTAACAGGCAAATGAGTTTGAAAGCCACTGGGGTAAGAAAATAAAGAGTGCCAGGTGAGTCTTATTTTAGACACAATGGCCAAAGAAAGCCTTTCTGAGGAGATGCCTTTTGAGCAAAGACTTGAGTGAAATGAGAGAACATAGTGTTTCCAGGCCAAGCTAATGATAGTTTCAAAGGCACTACGCTGAAAGCATGTTTGCAGACCTGAGAGTTGGCAAGAAAGTCCAAGAGGCTGCAATGGAGTGAACATAGAGAAGAGTGGGGGAAATGGGTCACAGAGAAAGCCAGGAACCAGAGCATGAAGGTCATTGTGGATATAGGAACAACCTTAGATTCAGATCTAGGCAGTGACATGATCTGATTGATGTAAGTGGGACCACCTAGGCCTACACAAAGATTGACTGTAGATGGACAACAGTAAAGACTGCAAGACTCGGGTCTTAGAATTATTGCTGCCCCCATCTCATGAGTCAGGGGCATTCCCTAGAACTAAATTTGGGAATCTTTGCCAAGATCAATCCCTTAGCACTTGGGTATCTGCCCCAGAGGTGACCAAATGGCAAGAGGAGTTGTAAGGCAAACTGAAGAACACAGGGTTGTTACCCCCGTGCCATAAGCAAAAGCATTCCTACTAGGCAGTAACTCAGGGAAACCTGTGCTACAAAGATCTTGGGCTGCCAGCCATACAGTAAACTCATAAGTCCCCCAACACACTCTCCTGCTATAAACATAGAGAATTTGCCACGTGCCCACTTTCCAACCATGTCTTGATTCCTTCAGACCTGTTTGTGGTGTTCTTTTCAACCTATTCCTTCCAGGTAAAGATGTTAGAGGAAGTGGGGGCATGAAGAACCTCCATGGCAATGTGACAGTAATGGATGTTACTGATGTGGACCTGATGCGAAGATTTTATATGGGGTAGTGCTAACTCCCCAGGTGACTTTTAGAGACTTTTGTTCTATCTCATCTAGGCAAAAATACAGTATCTGGCATTGCTGAGTATGAAAACCTAAATTTAGAACCATTTTGAATTTGCCTCTGATTCCAGGAAGAATGCCAGAGTGAAAAAAGAAGTAAAGAGAGCTGGAGACATAGGATAAGAAGTTAAACAAAAAGAAAAAAAGAAAAAGAACTTGTCTAACTTGATAAAATGCATCAACCAATTTCCATTTGTTTTTCTAAAAGTGAAGTGCATAGCAGCTCAATGAGGCATTTAAATCAGCAAAAGGGAAGTGAATATTCATGAAGTTTATTTTCCTGAAAGGTCTGTGTTTTAAGTGTGTAGTGCAAGCAGTCAAACAGAATCATTTAAAAATCAGGTTTGAAAATCTAGGTTTCCTTCCAAGGGTTCAGTCTAGTGGGAATTTGTACCTCTGAGATACTAGGGAAAGCACCGGCAGATAGAGACTGCTAGGAAAGCAAAGATAGTATCTACTACTCCATAAACAAAGCAGTTACTGTACTGTAGGTAATTTAGCCGTAGGATGCAGGTGAACATCGCATGCTGTGTGCTACCACCCCCCTGCTGGATACCATCTAAACTGTTCCATGCCTGAACATTGCTGCGGGATTAAATTGCCCATCAGAATCAGGGGAGAAAGAGAAGCTATGTGTCCATGATAGTGGGAGCATATTCAGAGAAGTAGCTGCCGGCAAGCTTGAATGTGAGTAAAAATAGGGAGAAGAAATGTCTACAGAGAGAAGGGGAGAGCTAAGGTAAAAGGATTTTTTAAATGGCAGAAAGAATCACAAAAGAGAAGGGAGTGAGTGGGAGAGTCCACTCACTAGACCTACACAGAGATCAAAGTCACCCCAATCTGATATATACAAGTGTTCTAGAGTTCTGTAACTACACAGAGTAGCATCAATCACAGGGGTCTCTGCCATCACTACTGTGTGGAGCTGCCTTCATGAAACCAGCTGAGCAAAGATCCTGGAGCAGAAGTCCAGGGCAAAGCATTGAAAGAGAGAAGCTGCAGGATGAGGCTACCAGAGGAAGAACAGGAAATTCGAGGCAAGGCTGAGGTTTTATTTCCACCAATAATTCTCATCTTGTGGATAGGATGCAGTGGGGGGTGGTTGCGTGTAGCTTAAGCAAATCTGTGAAGATTAATATCTTCGGCGCTTGTTATCTCTATCAGCATCCTGGGCTCTCACTTACATCCCATGTCTGCCAGTGCTCAGTTGGAAGAAAGTTTGTAGATACAATCCAGACTCTGCAACTACCTAGCTGCATAACCTGGATAGGACATTCAGATCCTCAGTTTACCTTCTGAATAATGGGGGTATCAATTTTGCTTTATATTTCAAAGGGGTAATGAGGATTAAGAAGATGATATGCATGAGGAACTTAGCGTGGCAGTGGCACACACTACATACTCAATGAAAATTCATTTGCTGCTATTATCAAGACAATTTTTAACTGACAGCTAAAATGTAGTCTGACAAAGCCCTAAGGAATAATTTCTATCCCAGAGTTAAGAAAAAATGCTGTTTGATAAAATGTTTGGTTGAGTTTGGGGGGCAGGAATTTCCCCAGTGCCTTCTCAAAGCTTAACATACAGGTGTGTTCAAATAAAGAACAAGCATTTATTGTATGTCAGTTTGGATCAAGGAATTGTACTAGGCATCAGAAAAAAAAATGATGCATTCTCTTTAAAAAATAATCTTAAAAAGGAAAACTAATGGGAAGATAAAATATATAAGCAAATTTCTATCTGGAGACAAACTAAAAATGTATTTTAGAATTTAAGCCTTAAGATTTTTAAAGAAGGCCTTTTGGCCTATTTTCTTATTTGAAGTGATTTCTTAAACAAGAATATCCTATTTTCTCATTCCTGGTTTTTGTTTGTATAGAAAAAATATGTGTCCCTTTAAACGTCTGGTACAAAATGATTATTTCCTTCCTGTAAAGATCATAATATTTTGGACACACTATGTTGGCTTGGAATACAAGCACATAGAATCTCTACTTTGGTTCTTGTGAAATAAGTATAGGGCAGTGTATGAAGAGGACAATAAATTCTAGAAAATGAGAGGCCTTATGACCAAGACTGAAAAAACATTTAAGAAAGAATTAATCTTCAGAAGGTCAATGAATGTTCGTGAGAATTTGAAATATGTTGAGTTGTTATCTATATGACATTATCCTTACTTATGATCTGATTCTCTTCCCTCACTCTATCTCTGTGTTTTTTTGTCATTACCTTAATCAAGTGTACACAGCTTGTTGCCATAATGCCAAAGGATCTTCCTAGAAAAGCCATTATTGATGGGGGTTAAGAGATTAACCCTGTCACTTGACCTCTCACACAGAAGTTTGACCATTTAATGTCAAAATGAAATATGGAAAAATTAAGAGAATAAACTAAGGCTTTCAAAATTATATTTAACACTGTCAAAATCTTTTTGACACAGGCAGCTGAAATTACTCAGACTGAGCATTTTACTTGGGGAGAACACAAATCTCTCTTTTGGCTTCCCTCTTCTTCTCATTCACTAGATTTGAAAACTTTAATGTGATAGAGAAAGAAAAAGAAGCAAAAAGCCATATTAATCAGTCGACTCCACTTTACCTCATTTATTTAAAAAAAGTATTGGAAAAAAAATTGAGAAGTTTTAAAGACTTTCTTCTATGGATTATAATCATTAATAATTTCACTTTTCCATATCATACATGGAAGGCATTTTCCAAAAATAAATGAAAATTAATAAAAGGTTATTAAAATTTCTTATTAATTTTTTTTGAAATTTAGAATAAATAGATAAATATGGCCAGTGGTTTTTTCAAAAATATTCATATTTCTCATTTAAATAACTTTTCAATTCCTGTATTTTAAGCATTGGTTCCTCAAAGTCTAGAGTATTGAAATGTCAATGATTTGAACTTACTTGTAGAAAAAAAAAGTGGGAGAGTGAGGATGCTATATATATATATATATATATATATATATATATATATATATATATAATTGCACTATTTTTCAATGTCTAGGAGAGACCAATGTCCTGGCAAATATAAATTTTTGGAAATCTGTTTTAAAGAATAGTATTTATTTTAAGAAACATAATTACTAATAAGTAAGACCATCAGAACATGAACCTCTTTTAAAAAGAAAAACTGAACTTGTTCATACAAATGGAATTCTTCAAAACAGCTTAGAAATAGATATGTTTATCCATAACAACATATTTAGAAAGCATATTCTCACATACTATTTAATTCTTACCATAATCCTGTGTGGTAGGTTGATGTAATCTTCATTTTAAAGACAAAAAAAAAATGAAACTTCAAGCAAGTTGCTTAAGGTTTCACAAACAATAGTTGCAGAGCTATGACTTGAAACAGATTCTTACAATCTGTTAAAAAGAAAACAAATCCAAAATGGAGTCATTTGGCTGAATCCACATCATCAAACCAAGATTTAATCCCTAACCTAATTGCAGTTTCAATCTTCTCCAGGAATATAATCTTTACCAGTCATTTTGGAATTTTCTGATCAGCTCCAATGAAGTAATCTGCCACACAGACTCTTCCATCTCCCAAAGGAAGATAAAGTAATCTGCTCCTTCCTTATCTCTTCCCCCTTCTGCCCATAGAAGCCCTCCATTTTGTACAACTCCTTGGAGCTCCTTGCTATTTGCTAGAGGGGATGCTGCTCAACTCATGAGTCATTGAACAAAGCTAGTTTGATCTTTAAATTTACTCAGTTGAAAATTTGTTTTTTAACGACTCCAAGCCCAAAATTATTTCATCTAAACCACAACAAACTCCTTGTCAATTGTAGTAATAGTATTTTTGCTCAAAATATTAGTAGAATTTTGCTTTTGGAATCACCTTTGGAGCCCATTTATGAATCACAGAGGAAAATCAATTTCATTATATTAGAGTTGCTACTTAGCTTTTGATCAGTTAAAAAAAAAAAACAAAAGTGCCCAGATGATCATATCATCAGGTTATTTCCCAAAATCAAAGCCACTCTCAAATTATGAAAATTTTCCATCCAGAGGATGTTCCAAAGAATATAACTTGGTCTTAGCAACAAAAAAAGAAAAGAAAGAAAGAGAAAAAAATCAAAACTTGAAATTCTGGAACTATTTTAATCAATGCAGGACGTTTAAAATGAGTATATAGCTCTTATAATTGATACATTTGAGTTGCTTAGAACCTTTTTGTCTCTTCAATGAGAATAAATAACCCTCTATAATTTTGTCTACTTTCTTTGTATTTTTAGTGTAATGTATGACACAGTTAGGCAGGAATAGATCTTGTTCAAACAAGTCATACAGGAGTGCTACTTTCTTGTTCTGACCACTCTAGGAATTGAAACTCTGGAAAAAAAAAAAATCAGGTCCAATTGATTGCAATCTCTCTCTCTCTCTCCCTCTCTCTCTCTCTTTTTAAGGTTTTTTATTTATTCATTTGAGAGAGAGAGAGCACCAGTGGGGGGACAGTCAGAGGGAAAAAAGTAGACTCCCTATAGAGCAGGGAGCCTGACATGGGGCTCAATCCCAGGACCCCAGGACTATGACCTGACCCAATACTTAAGCACTTAACCAACTGAGTCACACAGACACCCTGAAATATCTCTTCTAAACAATACTTGAAACACTTTTTAGCCAGATCTTTAAAAAAGAAAGTGAGCAAGACAAAATAAGAAGAATTGAATTAAAATGACAGAACAGGGTTGTTAGCTTAAGTATATACAGTAAACTACAATTACTAAGCAACTTTTACTACAATGTTCACCTGATCATAATCCCACTCCACTTTCCCATTTGGGACTTGATTATATTCAGATTTCTTTCCTTTGATTCATGTTCCTTTTTTTTTGTCCAGGATCCTTGCTAGTTCAAGAGCTAGAACTGTTTATTAAACAAAGAATTTGGGAAGTTTCTGTGTGCAGTGATTTAAAGATGAGTTATTAGCATAGAAGTCACCACCTGAATTTTTATAGTTCTAACTTATTTCTTTCTGTTTCAATTTATGATTAGCAAAGCAAAATAAGGAGAGCATAGAGTGCTCAACACTTTCTGATGCATCCTAGTCTGTACTTTGCAAATAAACTTTATTTCAGTATACATAAGAATTAGCTAGGGATCATGTTAAAAATGCAGCCAACAGACTAAAAGAAATGTTAGAAAAACTGAATTTTAGCCACAAGAATGTTACTGGGTATGGGCTTCACAGGTTTTTATAAAGATGTCATTCTCACATACTAGATTATTTCCCTTTTATAAAGTAAAGGTCATTGGACAATTGACTTGAAGACCTAACCTCTGAGAATCATTTATCTGATACTATGGGCAACTGAGTAAGAATCTCTTTGGACTTGCTTTTCTCTTTTCTGTTCATTACTGAGGTTAATTAAAGCCTGCACCTTCCTCCAACCTCAAACCTAATTGGCTGAGACAATTGATAAGTATACTGTTTTCTTCAACTTTTCAGACTGTCAGTGTTTGGTAAAAGCAGGATGCAGAAGACAAACAAAGCATGAATTAGAACTACCTGTGGGCCTCTGAATCTTGTGCAAGCCTCAAGTAAAGAATTTCTACATGTTAAAGATAATGTCTCCTCCCTGAAGGTCAAGAGCTTGTTGCAACAAACTGCCCGTTTGGTGATACTTTCTCTGCCTCACATTCTAGAGTCTCATCTATCAGTGTCTTGGCCATTACTGGAAGGAAGGCCTTTCAAGATAAGAATGTGGAAACTGTGGAAGGAGCCACGATGTCCTTCGACAGATGAATGGATAAAGAAGATGTGATATATATATATATATATATATATATATATATATATATATATATGCACACACACACAATAGAATATTACTCAGCCATCAGAAAGGATGAATACCTACCATTTGCTTCGATGTGGATGGAACTGGATGGAATTATGCTAAGTGAAATAAGTCAGTCAGAGAAAGATAATCATCATATGGTTTCACTCATATGTGGAATATAAGAAATAGTGAAAAGAACTATAAGGAAAAGATGGGAAACAGAGTGGGGAAAAATTAGAGAGTAAGACAAACCGTGAGAGACTCCTAACTCTGGGAAACAAAGGGTTGAAGAAGGGGAGGTAGTTGGGGGGATGTGGTGACTGGGTGATGGGCACTAAGAAGAGCACTGGATGGGATGAGCATTGGGTGTTATACTATATGTTGGCAAATTGAATTTAAATTTTTAAAAATTTTTAAGAAAAGATAAGAAAGTGGGTTTGGTGTAGTCTTATTGTGAGAGCTGTATTTCAGCTGTTTCTTTTGACTGTGCTAAATGTGAAAATATTTTAAGGTCCACATAGAGAAGAATAAACTCTAAACCATGCAAGATAAACTCACTTTTTATCATTATAATTGGAAGCTGCACAGTGTAGTTTAATATTATCCTCAAGTTTAATAATTCCCTATGTAACATTCGCTGTTTAAAACATTAGATTCAAAACAAAAATTCAAAAGACATTTCCCTGTATGTGATTCCTGAGCCTCAATCCCAGATGAACCCCCACCCCCACCAACACACACACACACACACACACACACACACACACAATCTACAGGAATTCTGTACTTTCTGTTCATTTTTTTGTAAACTTAAAACTGCTCTAAAGATCTACTAAAAAAATGCTTTAAAAATCTACTACTGAATTGGCATGGTATTTATGAATATGCTAAACTGTATCTTGAAATTTACTATGAATTATGTAATTTCATCTGGATAGAAATGCTCTCAAATCAAAATTTGCTGGGAAAAATCATCACAAAAGCTTGTAGGCATTTAAATAAAGTAGGTCGTCACTGGGTTGACAAGTACTGTAAAAATGCATGAATGGAAATAAAAGGGGAAGGGAAGTTCTGATTTATTTCATTCCCACACACATAGAAGGATGTAGAATGAGATACTTAAACATGAGAGCATCATTAAACTAAGAAACCTGTCAGAAAACTGACAGGTCTGCTATATGTTAATTAATTGAATTTAAATAAAATATAATTTTAAAAAAAAGGAAAACTGACAGATCAAGCATGTGATACAATTACTCTAAAGCTTCTAGAAATTCTGGCCAAAAAAAAAAAAAAAAAAAACAAAGAGTGGTGACCTGGAAAAGTTTGAAGTACCTATATAAACACACAGAAATAGTAGTGGCAGAAAGCTGATAGACAATTACCCCTGAAGATACTTTCAGATATCAGTTGAAGAAAAGATAAGTAATACAGTGTTGATTTAGTCCTTCACCTATCAAAAGTTTACAAGCACCTGTTGTTTAAGGCAGTGGTTCTCAAACTATGCTGCACATTAGAATCACCTGGGGAGTTTTAAAAAATTCTGATGGATCGCTCACATCCCATACTAATTAACTCAGAGTGCCTGGGGGATAGGAGCCAGGCATTAGCATTTTTTTATAGATCGTCAAGTGAATCCAATGTGCCACTAAGATGGATGGTATTTAACCACTCTAAAAAATAAAAGTACATTGTACATAGATCTTTCTCTCTAGACAAGTGGTCAGTCATGTACACAAAGCAAATGTAAAGTGGAATGCAACACCATCTCATTTTGAGTTTGCCTCAACATGGTATCATTTCTCCAACCAAGCAGCTCTGTGACTCCATGGAGCTCTGTGCAGAATCTGTGTGTTTATGATGCTGTCATTTCTGGGAGCCTCATTTCCAGAAGGAGGTAGACAAACTGGAAAGGGCTCAAAGAGTAACAAAATGATAATAGGCCTGGAGGGATGGACTTATGGGGAAAGATGAAAAGAACTAAATATGTAAAACCTGACTAAGTGACAATTAAAGGGGGGTCATGATAACAGTCCACTAATACCTGAAGGGTGCAAACATCAAGGAAAGAAGCGAATTACTTTGGATAATGCAAAGGGTGTTAGCTAAGAGTAATAGGATGATATTATGAAAGAGAAAATGAAGGCACAGTGTCAGATAATCTTTACTGACTAAGCTACTGGGCCATGGAGCTGGTTTCCAAAGGAGAGGAAGCAGCCCCATCACTTGAGTTCCCATAAAACAAGTTTGGACAAAGACTTAGGAAATTGCTCTTAGATTATTAAGAGCAATTCCATATGACCTGAACAGTGGCAGGAGGTGGGGAAGAATGAAGAGAGGAGAGAACATAACTCAAAGCTTTTTCAACTCTAATACCAAAATGACACCGTCACAAGTTCAGAAACAAAACAGAAATCGAGAAGAATCTTTTTCTTTACATGTGATTGCAAATGAGGTTGATCCATTAGCTGTTATTAATGTATTCATTATAAACTCAGAAATTACACTTTGAGCCATATTTTGTATATATTTTATGTGATATGTTATCAGCTTTTTCATTTATTTCATTTGAATACAAATATATTCATTACATGTATCACAAGCTTCTTCAAAGATATTTAAGTACAGAAATTTCTGCTATAGTTTTATAACATTCTTAAACTGGGACATCTCGTTCTCTTAAACCAAGGACACTGCACTTCCTTTTTGTGCAGTGCTCCTAAATGCTACAAAATAAGGAATGATAATAATAGCTACTATTTTTTGAGCATTTTCTACATTCCAGACACTGGTCACAATAATTTCCACCATCAACTAATCTAAATTAATGGTTACTACAACTCTGGGTAGGCAATAATGTTTTTCCCATTACTTATATAAAAATAGTTTTGTTAAAGATGTATTTATTTATTTGACAGAGAAAGAGAGAACATAGGGGAAGGAGCAGAGAAAGAAAGAGAGAGAAAATCTCAAGCAGACTCCCCACTGAGCTCAGAGCCCAATGTGTGACTTGATTCCGGGACCCTAAGATGATAATCTGAGCCAAAATCAAGTTAGAGACTTAACTGCCTGAGCCATCCAGGCACCCCTAAGGAAAATAATTTATAAAGAAGAAGTATATTCAAGGTCATATAGGTGGTAATGTGCCATGGGTTGAAAACCCAATCCTACAGGGCTCCAGAGCCCACAAACTCTCTCTCCTATTTTTATAGAATTCTATTAAATAATACAAAACTGAAAACCAAATAAAAATTGTTGTCTTACAAATCCCCCTCATAAAACTTTATCTATAATATCAGAATAATAATGCCGAATATAGAATAACAATACTTTTTAGGGTTATGGTGATGAGTAAATAAGATAATTTTTTAAAAATAGTTGGCACTGACAGGCCATCAGTAAGTTCTTAAGAATTTATAGATTAAAAGAAATAAAACAAATTAAAACTTAAAACTCACAAATTGTCCATTCTGACGCCAATTTCTCTGCATACCTTTTATATACATCTAGCCATTACCCTTTGCTGTGCTCCCTTCTCCCTGAGTTTTTTCCATCTGGGAGGAAAACAAACTGATAAACTAATTTTCACTAGGCTTTCATGTCTTAGGAGTTGTGCCCTAAAGTTTAAAAGAAGAATCATGAACTCATAGAAAGAGGTAGAATGGTGGTTGCCAGGGTCTAGGAGGTAGGGGAGATGGGGAGATGTTGGTCACAGGGTACAAACTTCCTGTTGTAAAATGAATGATTTCTGGAGAGGTAATGTAAAGCATAACTACAGTTAACAATACTGTATCGCAGCCGTGAAAGTTGCTAAGAGCATAAATCTTAAGTGTTCTTACCACACACACACACACACACACACACGAAAATAGTATTATGTGAGGTGATGGATGTGTGAACTAACTCTACTGTGGCAATCACTGCACAATATATATCTATATCAAATCATCACGTTGTATACCTAAACTTATACAGTGTTATATGTCAATTATACCTCAATAAGGCTAAACAAATCATGAAAAAAGGCATTGTCTTAATAATTCATTCACCTAAAAAATACTTACCAAGCACTTATTGTATGCAAGGAGCTATAATGCTGATGAGGCAGGTGGTGGCCAGACCTCCTAGAGCTTATATTCATGCAGGGAAGACCCCAAAAGCAACAAAGACTAGATAACCAAACATCAATATAATGTAATAAAAATAAAGAACTTGATGTTATACATGATATGGAGAGGGGAGGGAGGATTGTGGTCAGAGAGGGTGATCACAGAACTGCTCTTTAAAGAAATGATTTTAAGCAGACACCTAATGGACAAGAAAAGCCAGAGGCACACAAAAGTCTAGGAAAAAGTTTTCACATAGAGTTTTCCAGCAACTGCCAAATTCTTGCAGCAGAAAAGAATTTAGAATATTCTTGAAACTCAAAAAGGCTATGAAACACAGTGAGTGAGGGTGAAGATGGCATGAAATGAAGCCAGAATCCTGGACTGCGGTCACATCTTGCCGGAATTCTAGACCATAGTAAGAAAGTGGGCTGGATTCTGAGCACGTTTGAAATCTTACAACTCTATAAAGACTTTTAAGTAAGGCAGTGATATGCTCTGTTTTATATTTCTAAAAGTTTACTCTAACACATGACAGGATAATAGATTATGTTCTGTGCTGCAGGGCAGTGAGGATGGGGGATTGAGAAAATGGGAAAAGAGAAGAATATTTATAATTTTATAGCATTTATATTCATTTGCTGACTTTGTGGGGTTTTGTGGGGTTTGTTTTGGGGTTTTTTTTTTTTGGTTGTTGAATAATTGTTGGTTTGTTGTCTATTGTGTCTTCTGCACCTAGAGAAGACTGGAAATTGGAAGATCAGATAAGAAGTTTTGATTTAGTTTCACATGGTGACAGCTGCTACAGGGTGAGGTATATAAATGTAAGATATATTCTGGCAGAAGGACTGAACATAGGAAGTAAGGAAAAGAAAGGTGCTGCTTAGGTTTCTAGCTTGATTTCTGGAGTTAGTATTTACTGAGATGGAGGAAAGGGGAGAGCCAGGTTTGGGGATAGATTGGTACTTCATTCTAGGCAGGTTAATTCTGAAATGCCCTGAGGCATCTAAGTGATGATGCCAAGTAGCAGCTGGATAGATGAATATGCATGAAAGGAGGTCTGGGAAGCAGGTAGTATTTTGGGGATTGATATATTAACTATGTTTCCTTATTTTCTGTATTCTTGATGCTGTGCCATCTGAAGCCTCACTGACCAGGGAAAGACTGCCCCCTCTGAGGGCTAAGTAATTCCTACGGATTGCAAATATCTCCCTGAGAGCATGCCTTTCATATGCAAACCAACTAATCCAGAGCTCAAACCCCAAGGACTACCTTCATCAGGCTCTCACTTTCAAAGCAATCTTTGCCAGCCCTAACCAACCCATAGGCAGATACAAGACAACTAACGACCATCCCTACAGCCCAGATCCCACCTCAATTATTTACACTACTCAATCTTAAACCTGTTCAGCTTGCTGACACTGCCTACCTCATTCCTTCCTATGAAAACCACAATGAAGTATCCTGTGCATGATTTCGTCTTGCTCCTCTGGCAGACCCTGATGCTTCCCAGTGTAGCTCTATGAAATGTGGCATGTCCTTCCTCTTGGGAACTATGAGTAACAAACCATCTTTCAATGACAACTGTCTTCTGATCTGTTGGCCTCACCATATCTGAATAAAAACAAAGTCGTATGTACATTTGATAAGGTATTTAAAACCTTTAAGGTGATGGAGATGACTTTAAGGGCAGAGTGTAAATGAAGAGGAGACAGAGGGACCCTCAAGGTGCCCAAAGGAATAAATATTCACATTTTGATTTTAAGCTGTGTGGCAACTAAGTGGAAGAATTACTTTCAAGCTTTCTCAGCACCTCACAAATCATGCCACATAAGCCACTGCCTACTCTGCATAAGGGTAAGGCTGATCCTGTTTCAGAATGAGTAATCTTCACTAAGCCCAAAAGCATAGCTGAGTTATCTTACCAGAGAAACAACTGAAGTTAAAAGCCATCTATAGGAAGACATACCCATTAGGTAGAACTCTTGAGATATAAAGCAACCACCTCAGCATGCTGATAAGAAGGAAAAACACATAGGCAAAACTCCTACATTGACAGGCATCTGTGGTCTACAGTGTCAAAATATCAGGCATCTAAACAAACACTAAGCTATGTCCCCAAAGCTGGTCCCATGTTCAGCCCCAGCACAGAGTTCTCACAGGTGTGGTATGATATGAGAACAATAGGCAGTGTCCCAACAAAACTGGATTCACTTAAAAGAATTCTTTTAATCTGAGATTATGACCTTTCTTTTTTCGGTATTTAAATGCCCTTTCGTTCATGAAATGATAGCAAATGTAGAGCTTGTTACCTTTTTTTAACCTGACAAAAATAAAAATGGGTAGTCCTATGGAGACCCCTCAATTTTTTTTTTTACTAGACCAAGAATTTAAGAACGTGAGGTCTACTAATCTGAAAGATGTAAATATCCAGATATTTGAAGAAATTCCATCATTTATAACCATCCAGGTCACCACTTTCCGTTTTCATCTTGACTGGAGTCACATGGACATAGCTTGAGTGAGATTTCCCAATCCCACCTGTGATACAGAGTTTCCATTCTGACAAGTTGGCTATGAGTGAGGAAACTCTTATCAGAGTTTTGGAGAGAATGAGTAGACATTGTGAGCTAAAGTGTATGTTTTCTCAGATACTGACAAGTAAGGACAAAGGTTCAACAGTGACTAATGAACAAAATGTTAAGGTGGAGATGGGACTTAATTGTTTAAAAGCAGTCACTTGAGGTATTTAGCTGCATTCACTTTGAAACCAAATCAAGATACCAATGATGTCCCAATGAAATATTTATTTGTTCATTTAAGCAATAACAACAAAAACCCTTTAATGCTTAATCAAGGGCCACTCACTGCTTCTGTGCTAAATGGCTACTATAAGGAAATATAAGATGAGTAAATTTGCTCATTCTAGGAGAAATTACAGTATCAAATTTCTGGACATGTTCTTCAATAAGTAGGTCAGACTCAAAATGTTTGGATAGTATAGTCAGCAAGAGCTCGTCTTGAGGAGATTGCTAAGAGAGAGAGTAGGGAGACTGCCAAAAGCATAAGTGATGAATTAATTATGCAATAATCAGGGTATTGTTTCCTCTTCCTATTAGGGTTAAGAGATTAAGCTATCGATCTAGCACTGAGGATTCTTTTTTTTTTTATTATAAATTAATTTTTATTGGTGTTCAATTTACCAACATACAGAATAACACCCAGTGCTCATCCCGTCAAGTGTCCCTCTCCGTGCCCGTCACCCATTCACCCCCACCCCCCGCCCTCCTCCCCTTCCACCACCCCTAGTTCATTTCCCAGAGTTAGAAGTCTTTATGTTCTGTGTCCCTTTCTGATATCTCCCACACATTTCTTCTCCCTTCCCTTATATTCCCCTTCACTATTATTCATATTCCCCAAATGAGTGAGAACATACACTGTTTGTCCTTCTCCGATTGACTTACTTCACTCAGCATAATACCCTCCAGTTCCATCCACGTTGAAGCAAATGGTGGGTATTTGTTGTTTCTAATGGCTGAGTAATATTCCATTGTATACATAGACCACAGCTTCTTTATCCATTCATCTTTCGATGGGCACCGAGGCTCCTTCCACAGTTTGGCTATTGTGGACATGGCTGCTAGAAACATCGGGGTGCAGGTGCCCCGGCGTTTCATTGCATCTGAATCTTCGGGGTAAATCCCTAACAGTGCAATTGCTGGGTCGTAGGGCAGGTCTATTTTTAATTCTTTGAGGAACCTCCACACAGTTTTCCAGAGTGGCTGCACCAGTTCACATTCCCACCAACAGTGTAAGAGGGTTCCCTTTTCTCCACATCCTCTCCAACATTTGTTGTTTCCTGCTTTATTAATTTTCCCCATTCTCACTGGTGTGAGGTGGTATCTCATTGTGGTTTTGATTTGTATTTCCCTGATGGCAAGTGATGCAGAGCATTTTCTCATGTGCATGTTGGCCATGTCTATGTCTTCCTCTGTAGCACTGAGGATTCTAACAGATGAAAAGCAGCAAGAAAGAAAATTTATATTGTTTTCCACAGAGTAAGTGATACGAAGTTTGAGCAGTTGTCTCCAAGTTACCCGACTGTCACTTCCACATTGACCTAAAATGATTACACTGAACCAAGACCATCACAGTGAAAGGGAAGACATATGCTGCTGGGGTCTAGATCTCTGATTTTCTGAACATCTTCACAGGCCAAAATGGAGACTGTAGGCAGAGCTACCAGAGGGCCTACACGTTCTGTATAAAGAAAGAGAAGTGACATCACTTCCTGACCCTGTTGGAGCTTTCATTCAATTGTAACTATAAAACCTTAACCTCACGCCAAAGAAAAAAAAAAGTCAAATATTTTGTTAATGTAAATATAAGCATATTTGTAATGGCATGTGTAAATCCATGTTTACATATGTGTGTGTGTGTGTGTGTGTGTGTGTGTGTACATTTTTAGAGAGGGGCCTGAGGAGAAGGGAAAAAATAATCCCATTAGAAATTCAGAGTAGGAATTTTTCTTTTTGTTACAGGAAATAAAAGGCTCATACAAAAGTTGGTTGGTTAAGGGAATGATCCTTCAGCCTGAAGACAAAAGTTTACCACACAATTCTGAAGATACCTTGCTTATGTATCATGAATTTTGAATGAGAAATATTTAACATTTAATGCTATAAAAATCATGTTGTTTGATTTTAATCTTATATAGAGAAGAGAAACTCAGTAAATGGTTGTTTTGCCCCAAAATCGCAATCCTAACCGAGTCTTTCTTTAATTTTGAATCATCTCTCTTCTCTGTCAGACTTCCATTCTCTTTCACTGACCCATTTCTTACATAATTTCAAGTCCCACACTAGGGAGACCCATAAAGAAAGAAGTCACAGTTGGTTTGCATTATTTCCCAGAGAGTTCTGAAGCTTTGGTAATGGAATGTGGATCTGCTAAAGAAAAGAAAAAGAAGTTGTCCCAGCCCATATTTGAGGGTGCCACCCTCATTAAAGAACAGGTGGAAAACATGTAATCAAAGTACCGAATTCAAATTAAAACTGAAATCTCCATCAGGCACTATCCTAATTTAGAAGTCCAACAAGCAGAATACCAGCAAATGAAAGAACAAACGAAAGTAACTGCTATCTTTTCTGGCAAACTGCTGGGAACCCACAGGATTTATGATGACCAATTAAGGGTGTGGTAGCCTAGGAGAACAGAAGTAGTCTTTGCTACGAGAAGAGAGAAAGGAATATTACAGAAACACCCCATTTTTGGCGCTCTCATTTTCTCCCAGCAAAAACAACTTGAGCATGCATTTAAACATGTATCTGTATATCTGAAGGCCTTCGATTCTCTTGTCTTAGAATTAAAAATAAAAATAAAAAAGAGAGGATTATCAGCATATTGGATGAGAAAGCAGGAACTCATTATGATCACACTAAGAAAATAAAACCATTAATGAAATTTGGGTTCTCGAAGAGATAAATGTTATTCTTCCTGGTAAACAGTGACAAAATAAGTTCTACAGAAATAACTGAGAAGTCCGAAGAGACATTAGGAGCCGTCAATCATCCAAAACAAGTTTCAATAACAAATCACTCAGAGAATGCTCCTGCTATGTAGAATCTTTAAAAATTAGACTCATCCCATCTCATTCCTCATCTTAAATCTAAATAGCTAGATCTGATTGTTTTAGAACTCTACCGGAGCCCTAAAAGCTTCCTCTGTTCTTGCATCATTAGGAAATGTATGACTTCATTCTTCCACCTCTTAAAGCTATGAGGGTACCACCAACAGCCCTACTGAAGCATGTACAATTTCTGTGCCACAATTTCTGTGCAAGTTTCCCCCAGCAGATCTGCTACTGACACTCCATAGGCTGGTCTGCTGGAGGGCTCTGTTGTCTGTGAGCTGCCACTCCTCAGCAATGGCAATTGGCTGGATGACAAGTGACAAATAGGGAGCAAAGAAGAGATTCCTTTTCCACAGGGAAAAAAATGGAAACCTACAGTAGAGTGGGCTGACTCCCTCAGAGAGATTGACAGGCAGACAGAAAAATAAATATCGCCCAATTTAAAACAACAACAGCAAAACATGTGCACCTTAAGAATAAACTTCCTATCAACATAATAATAGCAACACTTACAAGCATGCTCAACAATGTGCTGGACACCATATGAGGCATTTTGTCAGCATCTTCTAATAGAATCCTCAAAACCACCCTAAGAAAACTGAAATTTCAAGTTTGACAATGACAAAGGCATTTGAACCTACATATCTAGATTCAATCCTAGTTAGCCAATTCCAGGCTGAATGACCCTAGAGGAATTATTTCCCTGGAATTCTTTTTTCTTCTCAGTTTTAATTCATTCACTGCCCCCACCCCACACACACAATGGGCAATATAGCCCTTCAAAAAGACAATCATATGAGACTTATTCTACCACCAAAATACACCCTAAATATGTCCACATTTCTCCATCTGGTCAGCCACAACTCAGGTTGAAGGGCAGATCCAGGTTTGGTGGAACCTGAGGCTTATTCAATTAGAGAGGCCACATTCTAAGGAAAGGACATACAAGCTATGCATACAAAATTAGGTTTAAAAAAGAATATACTTTTTGAATGAGGAAAAAATCACATATGCATATACACACTTTTTAAGCTGAAAAATACAAAGTTTATAAAAACTTGGAAAGATGATATACTTACTATTTTTATTAATTAACATGTTCATGTTCATACATCTCTATAATTTTTCCTATGTAATTGGCTGCTGCATACTCTTTGATCACCTCTTAATACAACAGCAGTTTTGTAAAATAGTTTTTGATGAAGACAGTAGAGAATTCAATCTTTTTTCCAGCAAGTTGAGAATAGTTGCTGATAGCCTAACATTTTTATTTCAGCATCACCACGTTATTGTAGTACTATGTAAATGTTTCAGATTCTTGTCAAATTGGGAAAGACCATTTTCTAGTTTCTTTTGTAGATGAGCTCTAAGATTTCAGAACATTTCAAGCTTTCTACACATGTAGTGACTAACCTTAAATACTCTTTGGATCAGCAAAACTCATTAAGTAGTTTGTTCATGTTCTCATTGAGAATGGCATAGTATTAGTTATTATGTTCTCTTTCTCTTGTCAAGACAGCAAGAAATTTAAATCTTTTCCCAATATGTTCACATGATCCACTCCTCGTCATTAACTGGGTTATCAAATAATTAGTGAACTATCAATTTCTTCTTAAAATTTGTCTCTTTCTCTTAATGAATTAATGAAATTTGAAAATTTGGGGGTTACACAATGCGCTTCTGGATGTCAGAATAAATTTTGAGTGATTTTATTGTTAATCCTTCTCACTTTTGTTTCCTATCATTAGTTTTTAATCTATATTTCTTTGGTTCTCCAATAAATGTAAAGATTATCAAAGAAGCATGCTTTATTTGTTTAATGGAACCATTCCAAAACACCTTTCCAAATTGCTGTTTAAACAACATATGCCCAACTCAACTTCCCCTTGACTAGATTCTCAAAATGCCTACAGTCACTCTAATATCACCCACCCACGTGGTAATATAGTGGATGGAAGGTCAGTGTGGAAAGAAATAGCCATCTTAGCAGTTAATACATAAAATGTTGTATTTTTTTTACTAATATCTCAAAGATACAGGATGTCATGAATATGTTGCTCAGGCTCTACCGTAGCCTAAGAAGTGGCTTCTGTAAATAGGGGACCCTGAAGATAAAGCTTTGTTAGCTTCAAGGTGAACACATCCCAGGCCACCACTACTTCTCAGGGAGGCTACTTGAGTAGCTTCCTAACCAGTCTCAATGCTTTCACTCTTATCCTCCAACAATTCATTTCCATGTGGCAGCCTGGGAGACTTTCTAAAATGTAAATTAATTCATGTTATTCTCTTGCTTAAAACCTTTCAGTGGCTTCCCATTGCATATATAATAAAGGCCAAACTCCTTATCACCAAATACTTGCCCTGCAATGTAGATGCTGCCTAGCTCACAGACTCAACCCACATCTCCTCGCCACTACTCACACACTGGTGTTACGCTGGCTTTGTTTCCACAGTTAGGTGCCCTGCAATCCCAGTGAAAATTATGCAAGAGTATTTCATAAACTGTAAAGTGCTATATCCATATTCATCATTATTATTATTATCAAAATCAGGAGCAGGATGAGCATGATTATGATGGTTGAGGAAGAAAGTTTGCAGATTTTGATTCTTGTCAAAGCTATTCCTGTTTTTCTCTTTCCTACTCCTAGAAACACTGTTCTGAACCTCCACAAATGGAACTGCTACAAATACAGGTCCAAGTCTTGCAGCCATATAGCAAGTCACCATATGTGTGCATATGGTACACATGTATACATACAATATGTATAAGCAAATGGCAAGGGTATTTAGCTATAGTAGCTTGCCTACATTACAGATATTTTATCAAATTACAGTCTACATTTAGAAACCTAGCTAGTAATTAAAACACAACGTATGGCACAGTGTTGCTTAAATTAAAATAGCAATGAAAAGTTTTAAGATTTTAGTCAATGATTTCTAACAATTCTCCTTTATCAGAAAGAGTCAATGTTTTTCCACATTATCTAGCAGTACTGTGGCTGCTCTCCCCAGGTCAGAGATGAAAAGATTGAAGAATAAAGAGTTGATTCAGGTCATGTGTAATCAATAGAGCAGCCAAAAAAGGCCTTGTTATTCCAGGTCTTGAGTCACCACACTGGATTTATTTCCTGGATACAGCAACATCAAGCGTTTTTCAGCAACATAAAACAACTCAAAGACACACATGAAAATTTGGTGACCAGATGAATATAAAGAGAATTGATAGAAAGAAAAGGAAAAACATTGCAGAAGACCACACAAGCAGGAGATCATTATAACCATTCTGTTATTTGCCTAAAGATGAAGGCCGTGGGGCTCACAGGACACAACCAACACGAAGTTTGAAAACACCTATAATAACTCTCATATATTATACATGACAGGCTTATTCTCTTTCAAATGTGGTTTGTACAGTATTAAGCCACTTTTCATTGTCTGATGATTATTCTTTTAGATGATTCATGAACTTTACAGCACTGGATTTTGCACAGGTTCTGATCTCTCTCTCTCTCTCTCTCTCTCTCTCTCTCTCTCTCTGAATTTTTCAGCTTATGGCATCTTTATATTTAAAGACTTCCACACTCCAGGGCTGCCTGACTCAGACTTCCCCCAAATGAGTTTTACTTACAGGTCAAGAAAGTTTCATTATGGTTCCCTTTACATGCCATGAATATTCTTTTTCCCATTACTCAAATGTCCACTGAAATACCCCTCTAGCACCTCTTGGTTGATCCAGATTCCACTCACCCTCCAAGACAACTTCAAATCCTTTTCCTCTGTGGTCTGTCCCCATACTTTTATATAATGTCATTACCCAGAAATGCCTATAGCTCTGAAAACATGATTTTGTGTTGTAAATGTATACATTTCTCAGGTGTCTAAGATTTTTTGATAGATACAACCCACATATGCAAAAGCACTTTGGAGCTCTCAAAATTTTTCAAGGGAGTCAAGGGCCCCAAAGACTGAAACACTGCTTTAATATTTCCTTAAAACAGTGGTTTAGGCCGGTCTGGGTAGTAAATTGAGTCTTCAGCTTTTATTTTTCTGAAAATGTCTCTGATTCACCTTCATTCTTGAATGATAGTTTTTCTAAGTATACAGTTAGATGAACGGTTCTTAAGCTACTTCCCTTTCAACTCTTTGAGGATATTATTCCGTCACCTTCTGCTTTCACTATTGCTTTTGAGAAGGACACTATCACTCCACTCACTGTTTCGGTTTAATTGTTCTTTCTCTCTGGACACTTTTAAGGTCTATTTTGTCTTTGATGTTCTGCAATTTCACAACAATGTGTGAATTTATTTTTGTTTATCCTGCTTAGGCTACATTACTCTTTCAAAATCTGCAAATTCACATGGATGTTCATCAGATCTGGAAAATTCACACCTGTCTATCAATCTTTAAATATTACTCCTCTTCCATTCTCTATGTCAGAACTTTTCATTTTAGCCTTGGTTTTAATATGCTGTCTATAATATTTGACTTTTATTTTATCATTATGTCATCAGTGTTTTACATATTTAGAGTTTTTTCTTTTCCATTTTTCCTTGTTCTTTCTTAATACATTTCTGTTGATTGGTAAACTTTCATATCCTCTGTCTTTAATTATTATATAGAGAGTTGCTACATGTAACATTTTATGTGATATTCTATATGCATACTCTGTATTTGAAAAAATATAAATATTTCAAGGTTCTAAATCCATTGTCTGTTGGTTCTAGAACTTCAAGTCAAAATGGCTGCTTCCTCAAGTATCTAAGGATTTTTTTATTAGGAGCTCGTTTCTTAGTCTTATTTGCAGGAGTCTGTTAGTTGTTCACTGAAAATTGAGCAAACTTTTCTGCAGAGAAGACATTCTCCGGCAGATAGCCAGAGGATGCAAGTAAACTGGGTCAGCCGCAGGTCCCCTGAGTATCTCAATTCATTGTGGGAGATTCAAGCTCCCTCACTACGGATCATGATACCTGGAAATTCACCAGCAGAAAACTATACCTCAGGATTGTGAAGCCATGTATATTTTTAGTAAGTCTGTTAAAATGCAAATGCCTCTGGGAGTTATGAGATGCCTTCTATAAAAGGACCAGTTGGCAGATTAATATGAGCAATGTCCTTAAGACTGCTTCAAGCTGGTTTTCAGAGGACTTTTCTTATCATAGTAGAAAAATCTTTATATCTCTATAAGATAGTGATGACAAATTAATTTCACCTCATATGCAACTCTAATGTAGTGATAGTGGTTGTCTGGAGTATTATACTGAGGAGTCTGATGCCTTCTCATGCCCAGCGAAAACAAGTGTCATAAAAACTTGGTAATAGAACAAATAGAACAATAGCACTGACTATAGGGCAGGTGCTGTCCTAATGGCTTTGCATGCATTAATGAACTAAATTTACACAACAATCTTATTAGCAGGTGTTGTTCTTTTACATTTACAGTCAAGGAAATGGGCACTAGTTAAATAATTTGCCTGAAGTAACACAGATAGTAAATGATGGAGCTAAGTGATAAACCTGGAAAGTCTAGCTTCAAAGCTGTCTGCATAATCATTAAACAAAAATGCCCTATAAATTAGAACAGATAAACAGAGTGAAAGTGACAAAGTAACTTTTCTCCTCTCTGTGCATACGATGCTGCAAACCTAGGACTTTCAAATGCTTTATCTTTAGATATAATGAGAATTGGATTCAAGTTTCTTACCCTCTCTGGTGCTCTCTGCTAGTCCAATATTAGGCCAGAAATAAAAAGCTCCTTGGATGACACAGATGTCAATCAAGACCGGAAGCCTCCATGGCATGATTCTCGATGGATTCTTCACCTAGAATCTAAGATTAGAATGGCACTACATCTTCAAACAGAACATCTTTAAAAAGAACTGTTTGTCACATTTTTTTGTTTATAATTATGCCTATTCCTCCAGACTAAGTCCCCAAGACTGAGTCTATGGCACATTTTTATCTATACCCCAGCCTAAAAAGTTGTTGGTTCTCAATTATTGTGCATGGAGTGAAAGAATGGCAGGATGCATGATGTGTAGTCTAGAACCAGAGGGTAGTCTGTATAAATGCACCATGTCGATGCTCACATCCTAAGCTTCCTGTGGAGACATCAACTACTTTTGGTTCTTAAGTAAAAAAGAGTAAGGAGAGATACACTCACATTCACACACTCACAGTTCAATTTGGTTTAACAGTTCTTAATATGCATCCCACAGGCTGGATGAGGAAAGGAAGAGGAAACTGAAGGGACAAGATAAACTCTGCAATAAATTTTTCTCCATTTCAAAAGTATTTACATTTCTAAATCATACCTAATTTTGAGAAATTTAAAACAAACATAATTTCTTATTTAGAAAATATAAATAGATGGAAGGACATAGCCATCTTGTTTTAATTTTTTGAATAGCTTGGTATCATCAAGGCACATACTCAAAAAAAGCCGTAGGAATGGAGAAATACACATCTCTGGCTTCCCAGGACCACAAAAGCAACCACGTGTTTCTCTGATGTTTCGAGTTATGTCTCTAGGGCCATATGTGATGTGTTTCTCACGCTTACGGCACCTTTATATGTCTCTTTTAAAGTTATTTATAAGGTGTTTTTCTGTCTGTAGCATACATATTTATATTTCTTCACACTCATTTATATCATTTATTCATAAATGCATTGAATAATAAATTGGCAAGCATTTTGTTTTCCTCTTTCTTATAGTTTATGCATTGTGGTATATTCCCCTTGGCAGAAGTTTTACAATTATAGGTCCTCACAGATATAAACAAAAATACATATATATATGTCATATATATATATATGTCACTCGAATGTACAATAAAATTCAGCTATCTGGTCACAAGCAGATTAGTGACTTTGATAAAAACTGGACAACTAATAAAAATTTCAGTTAATTAAAAAATGGAAAAAAATGTAAAGATTTTACTTATTTGAGCAACAGAAAGAAAGAGATTGAGCACGAGCAGGGGGAGGAGCAGTGGGAGAGGGACAAGCAGACTCCCTGCTGCTGAGCTGGGAGTCGCATGTGGGGCTAGGTCCCAGGGCCTCAAGATCCTGATCTAAGTCAAAGTCAGACACTTAAATAACTGAGCCACATATGCACTCCAAAAATGAAAGTGATCTTGAAAGCACCATGTTATTTCTTGCCTTCTAAAACCAACTCCAGTAAACATAATTTAATCTTTTGTTGATACCTTTAGGATGAAAATTCCTTATTCTCCAACTTTACAAGATACCTATGACCAAATTTATTTACTCAACAAACATCTAATGATTGTCTATTGTGTTCAATATGCAAGTTAAACTTTGTTCTACAGACATTATAATAAAAGAATTCTTGTTTCGAGTGTCTTATAATCTGGCAGGGAATAAAGCTATATATCTCCTAGTTACTGGTAATAGGAATGCAACAGATGATACATTAAAGAAAAATTTTTAAAGGAGGTGATATTTGACTATTTCACCTAGTTCTAAAAAAAAAAATTAAAAATATATTCCAGCAGTAGAAAAGAAGGTGAGACATTCTAGGTGGGGAAAATAGCATATGGCTGAAGTGCAAGTTTGAAGGAGTGACAAGAGGGATAGAGAACAAGGGGAAATATCATAAAGATGCAATGTGAATGATGGCTAATATCATGAATTTGGAATCAGAACAACCTCATTTAGAATGCCAACTATCCCCACTTATTAACTTCATACCTGAGTTGATTTTACCTTTTCTGAGTCTGTTTATTCATCTCTGGTCATTGTAAGAATTAAGATAATGAATGTGAAAGGTATAGCTAAGATCCAAGAATCCAATAAAGAATACTCAAAGTTACTGCTATTGATTTATTATTCATGTGGCTATTATTAGAAATGGTCCATCTTTGTGTCTCAAGGACAGATCTCTAATGGCCATATCCCAGAGGGTATGTTCTGCATGCTCTGCTTCTTCATGCAGCATGCTTACCTCAATGGATCCTTGCCTCATTCTTCATCTTTTCCAGCCTTGTCTACCTATTACCACTACCAAGGGCCCCATAAGTAATGCCCACTGTACCTGAATATTGCTGATTTCTTACCTTGATTAATATTCTCTTAAATTCTATTTTGTCAGAACTCTGCTTTCTAAGAAAGAGGGGTTTAAGTTAGGAAAAAAAGGAAGGAAAGAAGAAGGAAGGAAGGAAGGAAGGAAGGAAGGAAGGAAGGAAGGAAGGAAAGAAGAAAGGAAGAAAGAAAGCAAGAAATTCCTAGCTGTGCTAAATTAAAAATAGGCTTCAATTGAATTAATCTTTCTACCCTTACAGGATATTTCTATGTATTTTAAAGGTTCTTTTACTGAAATGATGTCTTAGACAAAGCATTCAATGTAATGGTGAGAATTTCATATATGATAGCAGGCCTGAGGGAAAGATTTCCACACAGACATTTCCAGGCCCCTCTAATGAATTATGAGTAGGTGGTTTCCTCTACCAACATGAAGAGCCTTTTTTGCATAGAGCATTGCATTTGAGATCCAGTTTTGCATTTCATGCATTTCTAGTTACGTGGGTGGAAGATTTCATGGCACCATCCAGTTTATTCTTAGCATGTGTGGGTCATGCGTTATTCAGCATGATGAGACATCTATTTGAATAATAAGGGTAAGATTTTTTTTTAAAGGCCATGGCTAACAAAGCTATAAATATTATTCAAAAGACAGAGCAGATGAAGCCATGAATCTTCACAAGACACAAGCAATAAAGTCCAGAAATTTTTATAAGAGAGTGAAGAGGAACCAAACAGGTTCCTCCAATCTGGGAAACTCCAAATCTCACTGTGCCTGAAGGCCTTAGAAGGCCCAGTTGTTGCCAACTCATCCTTCTGCAGAACCAGTGGGTGTCCTATCTGCCAACATTTTATTCTTCAGTAGCAACATTTCTAAACAACCTAGGAGTTTTCTGGGATCAGATAAAAGAAGTTACAAGTATCCATAAATAAGAACTTCTTAATATGATTATGGGTCTTGCTTTGGAGGGAGGAAGAGATGGAGTAGAGTGATTCTCAGCCCGAGTCATTAAAATAATTCAGCTACAGGTCACTTAACTTAGGGGCTCCCTACCCCACAACTTCTCCAAAATTAGACTGGACAGCCAGAGAGTGTGGCTGAGTAATAACATGACAGGTGTGGCAGGTTTTCTTTAGGTGCTTTGATAAAAATATGTTTGTGCAAAAGACACTATTCATTATAAGCAACCTGGGGTGTGGTGTTTCAATGTTTCCACGTTTAGCAAGTATAAGCTGAAACTATTAAGCGCTTTGAAATCAAGCCAGAAAGCAGACAAACTGAAGAAAAAAAAAAAAACTGGGCTACACCTCTCTTTATGTACATCCTCTTTTCTGATCTTAAGTTACAGCAAAATATCTTGACCCCTCCCACCATTGACAAGTTCTCATATTAACATGTAAACCCTAAGCAAAAATAAATATTAAATTTGATAACCTCTGCTTCAAATAGAAAAGTGTGGTATTAAGGTAGAAGAAACAAACTGTTAACACTAGTGAAATTAAATCTGTCCAGAAACCTTTATTTTAGAAAGGTTGGTATTCAAATTTTGATTCCTCATGTTGAAACAGATGGGCATAGCAGGAATAATTCTTACTGTGTATCACTTTAAAATATACCATTTATATGAAGGATGTATGTTTTTAAAGCACCAGCAAAATGCCTTTACTCTTCTTTCCCACATGTCCTTGAACGTTTCAACCACTTCTGTGGTCTCAACTATCACCCCAAGGTGAATTACTTCTATTTCCACATTTCCTCTCCCTCTTGCTTTAGTTTAACAACGTATCTGCCTCCTGGTTCTACCAGCTGTGTCTCTCACATTAACCTCAAGCTCAAGCTGGTTGAAATGATTCATCCCCTTATTCGATAATGCAGAAAAACTTCTGGGCTTCTTCTTGCTCTGGATGAAATCTCCATGTCTGTTGTCACAAGTTCAAAATTGCAAAGTCTCCCTTTCTCTTTCTTTTTCCTTCTTTTCTACAGAAGGGTTTCCTTGACCTCTTCACTGCTGACACTTTGAGCTTGAAAATCCTTTGTCCTGAGAAAATGAGATTAGAACTGTTCTGTGCATTTTACAATTTTTGGCAATATCCCCATCCTCTCTCTACCAGTTGCCAGAAACAGTGCCCACTCCCCAAGTTGGAACAACCAAAAATGTCTCCAGACATTGTCAAATAATCCCTGGGAGGAAGGGAGTAAAATCACTCCCCCTTACCATAAGCCAGTTAGTTGCCCTACAGCCAATTAGTTCTATCCATTCTCTTATTGGTTCCTCACATCTGTCTTCTTTATCTCATTCCTGTGCAAAAACCCTCACATAGAAAATCAGAGTGTGTGCTTTTTAGTGTAATTTTTTGAAATGTACTTGACAGTGTACCAAGCCCAGTCAAAGTCAACAACCAAAAATCAATACAGGGGAAAAGAAAATTTTATAAAAGAAATCTGAGAAATATTTCTGGTCATTCCAAAAAGGTTGGGGCCTGAGGGGCTTCAATGTTGATTTCATCTCTAACATTTTAAAGTCATGATTTAGAATAGAAAAGACTGCATAAGAAGCTACCAAATAACTATTTAGACAACTTTGAGATGTGATGTTCTGGACAGTGACTTTGGGTTATAGCAAAGAATGCAAGTATGCATAATGGAAAGAACGTGGGTTTTAGGTATTACGTAAACCTAGTATGAATACTATCTTTGCTAATTGAATATTGGAACAGAAGAGTATCTAGCTCTGTAGGCTTGTTCTGGACTAGAATTATTATTTCAATATTACATTTTTTACCAGAATAGAGTTGAGACCATTACAAATGTGAAAAACTTAGCACATAGCAGGTGCTCATGAAATATAAGCTAATAATAACATGAATACTGATGCTGCTGTAGTAGCCTTAAGATGAAATTGTAGGTAATACTGAGAAGGATCCCATTAAGATAAAAATGATAGAGTATTCAGCATTTCCAGGGGAAAAAAGAGGAGCAGCAATAGACCTGGAGTCAAATGATAGACACTCCTGGGTGCCTACACCACTATAAAGTAACAGTAATAATACAATGACTTTAAAATTGATGATCAAAAGTTTATTTGTATCCCATAGATATTAACTGATACTATATTAACCTTCTATTATGAAAAAATTAAAATACTTACATTAGATCTTTGAGAATCAGCCTAAATTACGTGCCTATATGCAACAAAGACCAGGAAGGAAGAGCTTGAGAAATCACCAAGTGTAGTGTGGTGTCACAGAAACCAAGGGAAAAAAAACACCTCTAATGGAGGAAATAGCTAGTAGGATCAAGTGGTGCTGACTGATGAGATGAGTGAAGAATAAAAATTAAAAAGGCAAAAAAATTTTAATTAAATTAAAAAGTCAGATATGCTAGTGGACATCAGACTTCAGTGTGCTAAGGAAAAAATGGGAAGCAATAAAAAAATGACAGGTATAGATAACAATAGTTGCCAGAAACAGTGCCCACTCCCCAAATTGGAACAACCAAAAATGTCTCCAGACATTGTCAAATAATCCCTGGGAGAAAAGGAGCAAAATCACTCCCCCTTACCATAAGCCAATTAGTTTGGCTGTGAAAGATACAGGGGAGTTGAAAGGTACTGTGGAATTGAGGAAGGTTTTCCTAAAAGTTGAGAAAAACTAGATCACATTTAAATACTGAAGGGAGGAAGTAAGTTGAGGTTACCAAAGGGGGAGATATGCAGTAGAATATAGTTCCTAAAGAGGTCAAAGGGTATGTGACAAGGAAGGTGGAAGGATTAGGCTTAGATGGTAGGATGAAGCAAGTAGACTCGTCTTTCATAGGAAGGAGGAAAGGGTGGCTCCTTGGGCATGGAGGCAGTCCCAGGAAGTTGAAGGAGTTCCCATCTTATGACTTGCACTTCATTCATGAAAAAGTTTTTATTTCATCCATCCCTCTGACCCTTGTGCAGATTAGACAGTATATTTTCTTTTATCTATTTTTCATCTGAAAGAGCAGAGGAACAAAAGTGGCCAATGACTCAATAATTTTGGTTCTTATGCTTTGGCATATATTTTTTTGATAACCCATGGTTTTTTTTTAAATCTATGAAGCCATCATAACACACACACACACACACACACACACACACAAATATGTACACACAACAATTTCTAAGCTGTGCTCTAACTCATTAGTGTTTTCTTGAATTGTTAACATTTCTATTTAAGTTACAAATCAGTGTAGGATCCAGTCAAATAACACATGATTTTAGAGTTGAAGTTGAGGTAAATGTCTCTAAATGCAAAGATTTAGAGCTTTTCATCATGAAGCAGTGTATTAGAGAATCACTTGCTAAGAATGTGGCCGTTACGGTTCCGTTTTTCTGGGCAAAACAAAGGTAGTTGATACTGTACCTTGGCAAAGCTGCCTTACCTGCCATTGTCACTGCCCAGGTGTTTCCCAGGCCTGTGGCAGACTCAGGAGGTGGAGGAGCCTGCCAGACCAGTTGCAAAGTGCAGAACACGCCTCAGGGCCTCCATTCACAATCCCATCCACCTTCAGTGACTGTGCCCAGCCTTAGCACCGCAAACCTGACCTTTCGACACAGGTAAGTTCAGCAACAATCACTTGGCTGCAGCCATCAATTCTGCCCTAGTGCCAGAAATTCTGCAGTCTCTTGGGCGGCGGCCACTTGGCAGCAGTTTTCAGGAGATCTGCTCTGGCACAGAATGCGTGTGTGTGTGTGTGTGTGTGTGTGTGTGTGTGTGTGTGTGTTCTCCACTGCTAATGTGCGATGCTTGCTGAAAGAAAGAATTAGAAGAGATAGAATTTGAATAGGAACCGTGACTCCCTTCTCTCTTTCTACCACTGTCACAGCACCCTACCTATGCCCTGACTTCAACAGGAGTTTGTAAAGACAGGGAAAAGGGAGGAGGGGAAAGAAGAGACAAAAAGAAGACACAGACTGTAAAAACACAGAGACAGGGGAGGGCCTCAGAGGAGAGGCTGAGTTAAAACATCCTCCTGGAATGTGCCTTTGGGTGGAATGTCATTTCATCTCCCCTGCCTCTACTCTTTTCCAGTTCCAACTATGGACTCACTGAGGTGGACACAAAGAAATCTTTTTGTGTTATGATTTTCAAACCTTCCATATTTATGATATTTGCATTCCTATAATAAATTTCCCCATATCAACGGAATAGCAAGGGCTCTTTGTGGCCCTTTTTACTCAGGTCTACACAACACAACGATAATTCCTTGGTTAATATTACCAGTGGGACAGATAACTAGATAACCAGGGCCAAAAATATTCCCTTGTTCAATGACCACTTAACACTGAGTTGAGAAAGAAACAGGCAAATAATACTAACAGTCAAGGCATCTCCTTTGTAAAGATTCTCCTTCCTCATGTAATTTCTAAATGTGGTTTTACAGTAAAGAGAAACTCTACTTAACTGACATGATTTTCTTTATGAAAGCGAGCTCCTCTGTTTTTTGGGGGGGGTTGTTGTTTTATGCATTATGGTACTATACCTGGAATTGATTTTTTTTTTAAAGATTTTATTTATTTATTCATGAGGGACACAGAGAGACAGGCAGAGAGGCAGAGACACAGGCAGAGGGAGAAGCAGGCTCCATGCAGGGAGCCCAACGTGGGATTCGATCCCGGGTCTCCAGGATCACATCCTGGGCTGAAGGCGGCGCTAAACTGCTGAACCACCCGGGCTGCCCTGGAGTTGATTTCAAGGGGAAACTGAACCAAGGCAACTACCGCAGCCCAACAGGGAAGGTCCCCTTGCTCCAGCCTGAACTGTTAAAGAATTCAAAGTAGCATTTCATGATACTCTTAGTGCAATATCTGGCAGAGAGTAAATGGTCACACAATACCTGTGCATATAGAAATATGCAGAGAAAAAAAGGAAAAGCCAATGGCTATTTATAAGTAATGAATGATTTTAAAAGTGCTAATGAAACGGTGGAAATGGAATCCAAATTCCAAGGAATCAGAGAGCAGTAAACGGCAAATGTGGTGTGAGAAAAAAGCCAAGTGTAGACTACTTTTGCATGTCTACAAACACATGAAAATAATACGATAAAACACATCATCAGGACATGGAGTCTATCATATGAGTAAATGATTACCTTTTAGAATACAACATTTATTCTTAAATCGATTAACCCTTTTACGTCAACAAACACTTCCCTCTGAATGCAAACAAATATATTTGTGTAATCTATTACTTACATGCAGACACTTTTGGTAGATAGTGGAAAGTCTGAAACTCCAGAACAGGTAATCATTATATGAAGTCTCAAAAAGCACACATATACTGCAGCCACCTGTTTTGTTTACTGCCACAGTCAACTCAAAGATAGCTTGTTGGTTTTTGGATACCACTTCTCTTTCAAAGTTATAATGATGGAATATGAATGTTTCATTCACAAGTGGCCACTACTTCAGTTCAATATTTTACAACTTGTTTAAATAGGCTTCTAGCTTCAATTCTTTGAATAGGATCCTGCTCAGCCAAGTTTCTTTGGGATAACTTCTGGCTCTGATCCAAGTCTTTTGTGTTGATAACCTGCCTTACTACTCAGCACTCAAAAAAATTCACAGATGAGGCTGGGAAAACTACTCAAGAAGCTGGCTGTGATTCAGGTAATGTGTTGTCCCTCATCTCTCCATTTACCATGTTGCTGAATTCTTTTCCATTCCATGCTTCCATCATCTATTTTAGCTGCATTTTTTTGTAAACAATTTCCCTATGGGGATGCCTGAGTGGCTCTGTGGTTGAGCATCTGCCTTTGGCTGAGCATGTGACCCAGAGTCCCAGGATCAAGTCCCACATTGGTCTCCCTGCATGGAGCCTGCTTCTCTTCTGCCTATGTCTCTGCCTCTCTCTCTCTCTCTCACACACACAATTAAATAAATAAAATCTTTAAAAAAATAATTTCCCTATGTAACTGATTACCAAATTTCACTTGTCTACAGTGAATTCGAAGGCCATCTAGGTATCTGTTCATATTTGCCTGGTATCCCACAGGAATGTTCTCCTCATGCTTATATATTTCTTTTTCTACCACTTTGTCATTAACTTTCAAATTGACTTCCTTTTATTTTCTTCTTCTTATAATTCTGTAATATCCTCTATCTAAATTTCATTCTGTGGGGTGGGGAGTAAGGTTTTGTATGCAGTAGGATTTACTTTTTAATTATAATTTTTATTATAAAAATAATTAAAACATATTACAAAAGATGAAAAATAGAACAATAACCCCCAAATATATAATTATGTGTATTTCCTTCAGGCTTGTTTTCTTGTGCATAATTTTTTCTACTAAGTTTTACTTAGCTTCAAATATTTTTTAAACAAACACACATATAATAAACATATAAATTTTTATAATAATAGTATATAGTTTTCTAGAAATTTTTCACTTAACATTATGACATAAACATTTTTCATGCTGATAAATAGACTCCATAAGTATGATTTTAATAGCCATGTAACATGCTGTAATATAAACTACCTTATTGTTGGACATTTAATTTATTTCTAATTGCTTACTAGTATAAATAATGCTGCTGTGCATATATTAGTAGATACAGCTTTTCCTCCCATATTTTGAGCTGTGTTCTTTTCTTTTAAGATTTTATTTACTTATTTGACAGACAGAGAGCGAGCACAAGCAAGGGGAGTAGCAGAAGGAGGAGGAGAGGCAGGCTCTCCACTGAGCAGGGAGCCCAATGCAAGCCTCTATCCCAGGACTCTGGGATCATGACCTGAGCCAAAAGCAGATGTTTCATGGACTAAGCCACACAGGTGCCCCTGGGCTACGTACATTCTTAAGTTAATATTCCAGCAGTAGAATTAGCTCATTGGAAACATATATTTTCAAATTTCCTTCCAAAAGTGGTACCATTTTGCTGCCATTATGTGAAGATAGCAGTTTTGTTATATCCTCATAAGCATAGAATGAATTAGTTTCTTTTTGTTTAGAATGAATTGATTTGTAATGCTAGTGTAAAATATTAATATTGTACTTCATAGTTGTTTGAGGTGAATTTATCATTCTGACACATTTCAAACTTATTCCATGTTAATTTCTTCACATTACACACATGTTTGGAATGTTTAGCCTAATTGAGTAAAGTACTATTGTCAACAAAAAAAAAAAAGATGAACCCAATTTGAGTTTTGTTACTTTATTAAAAATTTTTTACAATGTAAAGATATTGACTTGCTTATGCTCTATCCATACAGCAGGGATCTTGTTATTCATGTGTTCTCTTCTATCTGATATTATCGGGCACAAAACTCTACTAGGTCACCATTTCACATTTAAATAACATGACTAATTAAAGCTTTATCCATTAGAAATGACTGATGTAGTATGTTTAGTATAAAGACATTATGAAATCCAATATCTCTAGGTCTGTCATGATGTTTTATAATATGAAGCACCTTAAGAGAAGGACTAGATCTCTTAATTTTTCTTTGAGTATTTAAAGGTGATTAAATCACATGAATGTGATCTTTAAAATTGGGGCTATTCATTAGCCCTTCCTTGGTTGCTCACATGCAAGCAAAATGGTCAGGATCAGGAGAAACCAGCCCTCAATGGCCTTCATGTTGTATTTGTAACCTCACAGCAGTGTCTGAATCAGTATACAAAAACCCATTTCCTGTACCTCCCTGCATATCTTACCCCTCCTGGAAAGAGAGGCTTAGCAGCTTCATAGAAGAATGTTGGGGAGGTTTCCTTAAAAAAAGTAACTGAGATGCTATGCAAATTTATCATGTACACTGACTAATCTGTCAAATTTCCTTGAATTGTGTCACAGATGTTTCAGGAGAAAAGTCAACATTCTATTTTTCCCGTAATGTTGACAAATTTTTAAGAGTACATTAATGATGTTTACTGGCTCAGCAGAGGGTAAGGTTTGACTAAATTATGAAAGGTACAAATAATTGATCAAATTATGACTATAAGTAAAAGCCTATTTCAGCACAAGAAAAAGAGGATCCAAAAAAATGTACAATCCCTGTTTTGTGTAAGAGAGACTTCAAAATCATTTCTTTTCAGCTTTCCATAGATATTTTTCTTTTTGTGGCTAACATTACACTTCTTACTGCTATTTCACGACCAACAAATTTAGTCAAACTTTTTTTACTAACTGGTCTTTCGTGACAAGATTTTGAACTCTAGCAAAATAGCAAATCTATAAATTATAAACTAGGATAGACTTCTAAGTAATAATTAGCTCCAGAACAGCTATGAAATCTTATCCTGAAATGAGTGAACATGAACCTTATGTATGTCTTCCCAATGAAGGATAAGAAGCCATACTTTGTAACCAGAGGATCAGCTACACTGTTTTTGTGGCAATTTCTCCAGAGGACATCTTCAATTTTGTCTATTTTCTGGTCAAATTCCTACTCTCAGTAATACAGATTCTCTGAAGATATGTGAAGATAAAGAAAAGACAATCACAAAACTAAAGTGTTCTGTGTCCACTCATCATCTGTGATGTTTTCCCTCTGAGTTTCACAGAAATACAAAGCCCCTAAGAAGCAAAAAAAAAAATCCATTAATTCCCTTCCATCTAGACATGATCCTACTTAAATCGTTCTAGAAAGATTTATCCTATTCTCCAGCGGATTGAATTTCACACTGAATTTAGAAGAATTTGACCCTCACATAAGTAACAAGATGGATTTATAAAGGCGCTTTGGTGGTTATGAAATCTCTGACATTTCTTAAAGTTGACTCATTCTAGGAAAACAATTTGAATGAGTTCATTGACATCACCACTTTGAAGCACCTACACAATTTCAGTATTTGAATGACAACTACAATTTAAGACTCCGGTAGTTTCCAAAAAGAAATAAACATTTTTTTGAACTCACTAATCTCCTGATTTGTTTATACATGTAAGAGTCTTCAATTTAGCAAGTACACTGTTTGTAATCTCAACTAAGCATTGCTTTACTTCTCATGAAAGACTGAGGCTGTTTTCTTTTTAGTCCTTAGGAAGGAGATTTCTTGACAACATAAAATACCTACCAAATGGTCACCTAGTCTGATATCAGAGGCTCTTCTAGATCCTCTCCTCTTTCACTAACCTCAATGTTACGTTAATAATATATATCTCTTCCCTCATGTTTTCTCCAGAAAAAGTTGTTGCAGCAATGCCTAACCAAACAGAATTCTTATTCTCAATGCAGCTGATATCTACATTCGCATCCTGTCATTATCTCTGCAATACTTATTAGTAATGTGTTTTATTCTCCAGTAAGTCATTGGTCTTAGACAAGGCCTAGAAGAGCAAATACGGGAAACAATGCATTGGCTTCTGTTGGCCAATTAATTTCTATAGCAAAGCCATCATCCATGATTGTAAAGTACTCAACACATTTTTACAAGTGGACTACTGCATGAAATGAGAAAAGGTGAAATCACTGAGAGTCAAAACTGTCAGATCATTCGATAACATTCCTTGGTGGTCAGGAAAGGGAATTCTCCAGAAGAGTTGTTTCTCTTGGTAAAAGGATTTAGTTATTATATGCATATTCATCATATTCTCAAATCTTAGTAATAGAGCCAAGGATATCCCCATTTAAAAAGCTATAAACTGAAGTGCAAAGAGATAGTACCTCATATCCCAAAGAAAACCATCAGAAGGAACACATGGACCATGATTTCTTATTTTGCAACTCACTAGATTATTTTCCTTCCCATATGGCTGACTTGGTTGCTATCCAAATGATGCAGGATCTTTTACCTAAAAAACAGCATTTTCCAATTAACCAAATACATAATAGAGAGAAGAGATTCTTTTGAGGACTCAAGGACTGATCTCTCCTGGAGGCAAGCTACTGAATTTGATGGACCAGAGGCTAAATGGGTAATGACAAATTCCAGGTTTTCATGTTTTGGTTCCTTGAGTGCCTGAAAGCATATGGAATGAGATTCTTTTCTGAGACACTGCAGTGATGACAGAGAACAGAAGTGTTCAAACTCACAGGATTTTAAGGAATTAAATGTATAGGGAGCTTTGGGGAAGACAATGGTAGAAAAAAAGAAGGAATGTAAGATCTGTCAAAAAATATCCTCAACTTCTACTACACAATTTGCTTTCTAAGAAAAACAGTCTTGACTCAAAAAAGCTGGTTCATAAAAAAGAGTAACTGGTATGTAGCAGCAATAAAGAAAAATATTTCAACAAAGTAAACTAAAGTGGAGGAGTAAATTAGAGAAATACAAAAAACAAAGTGTTAAGGGAAGTTTATGGTTTCCAAGTAAACAGATCTGCATGGATACGAGCTCTTGGTTTTCTGTGAGTGTATTTTGGACAAATCACTTAATTTTCATTAGTCTCCTTCTGCCCAATGTGAAAAATAGATTATTTGAGGACACAATGTGAGATAAGTTTTGACAATCACTTAACAGTGCATCCCATATAGTGGCCAATAAATATGAATTTGTTTTAGGATATGAGTCTAATCTATAATCCCATTTAATGAAACATAGCTTATGTTCTTATTTAATGAAACATAGCTTGCAAGGCTGAAATATAAAAATAAGAAAGATAAGACAATATCAAAATAATTATGACATCCATTAACTAGATAATAAATTGATTCCAGGTTCTAGCTCCTGCACTGTAAGACTTGAAACATAGGTGATTTATTTATTTTAAATGAATAAACATCTTTGGATCCAATTCAGGGCATCTTACAGCATATTCTTTTCTTCTTTACTATAGCTATAGAAATGTACCTCCCTCGGGATACCTGGGTGACTCAGCAGTTGAGCATCTGCCTTCTGCTCAGGGAGTGATCTTGGAGTCCCAGAATCAAGTCCCACATCGGGTTCCCCATGAGGAGCCTGCTTCTCCCTCTGCCCATGTCTCTGCCTCTCTCTCTCTCTCTCTGTCTCTCATGAATAAATAAATTAAATCTTAAAAAAAAAAAAAAAGGAATGCACCTCCGTCAATGGTATTCTGTGAAAAGTATTTGAACTAATTCATTCATTTAAGAACTGAGAGATAACATAAATAAGACTAGTTAGAATTAACCAGATCTCAGTTCAGAACTCCATTTAGACAATTAAATGCAGGTCAGCCACTACTAGATTACTCAATTTTTTTTTTTTTTTAGAATAAGACAGAAACCCTTATTATTACACAAAATCTACTGTGTTAAAGATTTTTCTTAAAAAATGTTTAACATTCCATGGTATGAAATACCCATATTAGTGCACTAAATGCAGTTGATGGGTCACTGTTCTGCAACCTATGGTGCGACATTATTTGAGGAAGGATGAGTTGTCTGGCATTACGATAAAAATCTAAGATTTCAAATCATTATTATAGACAGAACATGAAGTAGCAGAAGTCCTTAAAAATGAAAGGTCAACACACTAAATTGTTTAGTTACTCTTAAAAGGAAGTCTCAGCAATTCAGTTTGCTTAGTAACTCAGTGTTAGTTGATTATGTGAACCCTCTTGTTCCCAAGGACCTAAGAACCTACGTTTTGTATTAATTACTCTTAAAATTGTTAAACTAATAAACTATAGTTATTCCTCACAAAGAGATACCTAATGTATTAACATTAGTCATTTATACATATCAGATATTTTAAAAGGTATTTTACAATAAGAAATTGCTATAAAAAATACTAAGTACTCTTACTGCTCTTTTACAGTCTTCTATGGCCCCTCAAGAATTGTCCAAAGGATATCAGAGCACAGCTCCATTCTGCTTTAAATTCTTCCACCCAGTTTTCACTAGTAGTAGTTCCTATCTATTGATACACTAGTTCTAGGGGAACAAACATCAACTGACCAAAAGCTGATTCACCAAAAATCAATGAGTTGAATGAAAATTTGCTAAATTTTCTAGATCTTTATAATAATTGTTAATATATAATAGAGCAAATCTTCTGCTTCCAAAAAGATGGAGTAGGCAGATTTTTTCTAACCTTCCTACTAATGCAAATAACAATCATAGAACATTATATATAAAGATAATATAAGAAAACAGTTAAAGAAAGAAGAAAGCAGACTGGCTAGGGACTTTGGAATTATATGGTGGTGAGAGATCACTAAGCTTTCTTTCCACTCCATATATTCCAGATTTGGAACTGAAGACACTAACAACCCAGAAACACCAACAATTTCAGAGAAAAGAAAAGCCCAACAAAGCCTACTCAATTTAGCCAAAGGACCAGCAAGAGGCAGCCTAGAAAACAACATAAAGCTTTTAGATGACAATCTCTCTACTTTTGCCAAACATCATAGAAGAAAGAAAAACTATGGCTACATCCCCAAACCAAGCCAGCAAGACCTAGCAGAGATTCTCGACTTCCACCCCAATCTGAGAGTAAGGAGGCACCCCACCTCTTCCCCACTGAAATGGTGTCAGGGGAGGAGTAGTGGAATCAGGAATTTCTCCACAACCCAGTTGCAATGAGGCCACTGGCATCCCCAAATGTATCAGTGGAAACCATGCAGCAAGCAACAATGAATCACCCTACCTCTTCCAGACAGCAAATTAATGGAGGTCTAGTGTAGCGCTAGAAGTTTCAATCTCTTTCAGTAATATCTAAGAGACTACCCATCCCAGCTCAAGTGTCAATGAAGATCAGTGGGGAACCTGGATTTCTATCCTTGCATATCAGGAAAGAAGTGGCACCTCCTTTCCCTTCCCCTGCTGGAGCAGTATCAAAATGAGCCAGTTAATATAGAAGGTTTAAATAAGATTCAGTCTCATGTACCATAATACCCCAAATGTATAAATTTCAGCCTAAGATCACATATCATATCAATAATCAGGAATATCTCAAATGGAATAAAAAAAAAGATAACAGATGCTGACACTGAGACTACAGGGGCATTAGAATTATCTGAAAAAGATTTTTAAAGCAGCCATGATATAAATGCTTCAATGCACAAGTATGAATACACTTGAACAAACAGAAAGTCTAAGTAAGGAAGTAGTTGATTTAATAAGAACCAAATAGAAATTCAAGAATTGAATAGCTGGGGTGCTTGGGTGGCTCAGTCAGTTAAGTGTCCAACTCTTGATTTTGATGTAGGTAATGATCTCAGGGTTGTGAGACTGAGCCACACTTCAGACTCCATGTTGGGTGCAGAGCCTGCTTCAGATTTGCTCTCTCCCTCCCCTCTGCTCCTCTCCTCACTCTCTCTCTTCTAAAAAAAAAAAAATTAATTATAGAATTGAAAAATACAAGAACCAAAATAAACAACTGAATAAATAAACCCAAGGGCAGGATGGAGGAGATAGAGAAAATAATCATTGAGTTGGAAGACAGAACAACAGAAATTACTCAAACTGGAAAAAATAGAATGGAAAAAACTAACAGAGTCTCAAGGAACTGTGGTACTATAACCCAAGATGTAACATCCATGTCAAGAGAGTCATAGAAGAAAAGGAGAATGAGGGTCGGGTTAAAAAAAGTACTCAAAGAAATAATGGCTGAGACCTCCTCAAATTTGGCAAAGAAATAAATCTACAAATTCAAGAAGCTAAGTGAATCTTAATGGGATAAATCTCAACAAATCCCTATTTACCTCAAGATACATTGTAGTCAAATTTATGGAAACTAAAAACAAAGAATAAATTTTAGAAGTGTTGAGAGAGAAACACCTTACCAATATGACAATGGGTGAGGGGGGACTCATAACAGTACATTTCTCCTCAGAAACCATAGAAACAAAAAGGAAGTCACCAAAATTTTTTCAACTGCTGAATTAAAAGAACTATCTTCCCAGAATCCTACATGCAGTGAAATATCTACAACTGAACAGTTTCTTAAAAAAATGAAACATGTAACTATAATATGACCTAGCAACTATACTCCTTAAAATTTATCCCAGAGAAATGAAACTTATGTCCACACAAACACCTGTACACAAATTTCACAACTTTATTTGTAATAATCTAAAATTAGAAACAACCCAGATATTTTTCAACAAGTGAATAGTCAAACAAGCTGTAGTATATCCATACATCCATATCATGGAATACTACACAGCACTAAAAAAGGAACAAACTATTGATGCATACAACAACCTGCGTGTATACTCCTGCATGTATGCTGAGAGAAACAGGCCAATCTCAAAAGGTTACAGACTATATGAATCCATTTATATGTCATTGATGATTTGAAAAAAAATCTAGAACTAGACAACAGATTAATGGTTGCCAGGAGTTCAGGATGTGGGGGGTGGGGTGAGAGTGGATGTGGCTATAAAAGAGCAACACAAGAGATCTTTGTGGTGATAGAAACGTTCTGTATCTTGATTGTATCAATATCAATATCAATATCTTGGTTGTGATAATGTACTATAGTTTTTAAGAAGTCACCATTGGGGAATCCCTGTGTGGCTCAGCGGTTTGGCACCTACCTTTGGCCCAGGGCGCGATCCTGGAGACCCTGGGTTCGAGGCTCCTGGCATGGAGCCTGCTTTTCCCTCTACCTGTGTCTCTGCCTCTCTCTCTCTCTCTCTCTCTCTCTCTCTCTCTCTGTCTATCATGAATAAATAAATTAATTAATAAATCTTTAAAAGAAAAAAAAGAAGTCACAATTGGGAGAAACCAGGTAAAAGTTGCACAAGCTCTCTCTGAATATTTATTTTAAATGCATGTGAATCATCTCCAAATAGTTGGATTTTTAAAAATAAATCTAATAGGGCAAAACTCTTTCATTCTTCTTCAAATGACCTTTCTTGACTTTTCCTTATACATTTTGCAGCAGCAACTCCATGACATTTTATGCAAGGGCTTGGCAGGCAGCAGTTGTGGATAAGTACAAGTCAGAGCAGGAAAAACAAGAGTTGGGGGCCAAGTGATAACTGCAGCTGATAGACTGGTTTATAAAGATATAGGGCCACTTATTTGGGGGGATCCCCAAAATAACTGGGAAACACTGTGATCATGGATGGACTACTAGCTCATATGATCATTGAAAATATGACTTCATTTTAAAAACATGGGCTAGCAAAAATTGAAACATCTATGTTTTAACTATCCCCATGACTTTGACCAGCAGATTTGTCTACCTAATTAAATTTTAAAAAAGTCCTTCAAGGAGAATATTTTCCAAAAAAAACCGGATACTTTTATAAATTCTCCATGGTGCAGATTAACAATTTCATTATTATCTGCACACGCAGTCCCCAGTTCTTCTCTACACGCAGTATAAAGTCAGGCACTGTACAAAGGGAGTAAAGAAAGGGAGTTGCTGCCTTTGAGAATTTATATTCAAACCCAGAATATATACATATGAAGAGATATAGGAAAGAAATAGTCAAGCCGAAACACGGAATTGTGCTCTTACTAGCTCAAATCACTACCAACACCACCAGTGGCTCATGAAACTACATTCCCTCCCTCTCCATGTTCATCTTGGGCCTAGTTCCTTCTTTTCCTCCATGAGCCACCTGAGCCTCACACCCATTTACATAGCATACCTGAGCAATGGTAAGGAGTAGTTATTTGTCCACATGACAATGGCTTACTAAGGGCTTACTGTGACATCATAGTCTATGGTAATATTAGGTTCATAAAGAGAAATAAAACATGGTCTTAGCTCTCAAGCCTTGGTGTGGAGCAGACATGTCAACAAATAACACAGATCAGAGTAATTAGTCCAGTATATAACTTGACAGGGTCTAGTAGAGGTATAAAAAAGAGCACAATTCTAGCACATAAGAAGCAACCAGGGCACCTAGGTGGTTCAGTCAGTTAAATGTCTGCCTTTGGCTGAGGTCATGCTCCCAAGGTCCTGGGATGGAGCCCCACATTGGGCTCCCTGCTCAGCAGGGAGTCTGCTTCTCCCTCTCCTTCTGCCTGTTGCTCCCTCTGCTTGTGCTCTCTCTATATATATCAAATAAGTAAATAAAATATTTAAAAAAAAGCAACCAATTCATGGGCACTCTCAACTAGACTTAGGCCAATCTATTCCCTTGAAGTAACAAGACAAAATGGGACCATCATTGGTATGACATCAGAGTATCTACCTATTTCCCGGGGAGATTATGAAGTCCAAATGTGTGAACTACAAGGGGCTAAGATATGCTAATTGCCACAAATTTATCTGTAATGTTATGGAAGCCCCATGGCTTTTCTGACTCACATTTCCCTCATATGTAAAGCAAGAGGATGTACCAAGCTATAAAAGAAACCACCTAAGCTGGAATTCTTTGGTAAATCACCATCTAGTGTTCGTAAAAGGCAACCAAAGCAATCCCAGCTTCTCCACTTCCTAGCTGTGTAAACTTGGGCAAGTCACTATCATTCTATGCTTCAGTCTCCTCATCTATAAAGCAGCATACTAATAAGATATCTCATAGGATTGTCAAGAAGCTGCAATGAGTTCATCTACATGAAGTGCTTAGAAGAGTGCCTAGCACCTATTAAGTGCTGTATAAATATTACCTATTATTGTCATTATTGTTTTTATTTTAAATTTCCAATGCTTTTTAAGTATTTATTTTTTCTTTCTTTTTTTTTTTTTTTGCTTTTTAAGTATTTCATCTAAACCACTGAGATATCTGATTGTAAATGGATGAACTGTTTGCATATTCTATCCAAGAGTCACTATTAAGAATTCACAAATTAATAAATTAATGAGTCAAATTCTTCCAAAAGCATAGTCCTCAAAAATAAAGCAGGTTCTTTGGGAAACCACATAACTAAGAGGATGTTACTACATTATTTGATCATATATGAAATAATTCCCTCCTGGCCACAAAAAAATGTATACATACTTCCAAAGCTCTCTAAATTTCAAAATGACCTGAACACCTAATTTAGGATCCTTTGGGTCCTTGCTATTTAAGTACAGTTGGCAGACCAGCACTTGATTCAGTAAATCTTATTTGGAGCCCAAGATTCCACATTTGTACAAGTTTCACGGGCTGCCAGTCTGGTCCACAAACAATACTTTGAGCAGCAAAACACTAAGCTGCAGCAATCAGAAACAGACTCCAAAACAACAGAAATGATTGAATTTGTTGTACCAAAGTTCCCTGTAATTCATCAAATCTGGAAAATGTATTCATTAACACATCGTACAATCACAATTACGTCTATTAAGTATTTCAGAACTTACATGAAACTCTGACACGAGTACATATATAAACACAAGAGGTTCCATATTGGCAGACATGTTGCTTGTAATTTAATTTATATAATAAAATTTTCACAGTTACAGAGATGAGCTGCATAGCCTTCATAAGTGGGCACACATGACAGGGGAAATATCCCCTGATTTTAATTTGGACAACTGGGAAGGTCTTTATATAAAGGCATATTACAATCATTCTGAGAGTGGGATTCAACCTAAGCATAGTCTTAAACTATGGTTGTGGTATAGCTTCTGCTTTTTATAATCGTAATAGGGTTTGTGTTTTCCTAAAAATGGTGTGAATCCTACCCTTAGATCTGTATCTGTCAGAATATGAATTGTCAGTTGTGCAGTGTCTAAAGATTTAGGATTAAAATTGTATACATCCAGTCTAAAAGTGGCCTAGTTCCCAGCAGCTTCAACAACATAGTACTGAGAGGCCCTACCTTTGGAGTGGACTTGAACTAAAATTTAGACCTTTTCTTAAAACAAACGAAAATAGAATCTTGTTGAAGTGAAGACATACTGTAATGTGTAAAAGGATGATTTAGGAAGACGTGGAAAGCAAACTATTGGATGGCTGCAGCTCTTTACAACCAGCTTGAGAAGAAAGCCAAATAGCTGCTTGCTATAAAAGATGCAGCAAAGTCCCTGCTCCCCAAGCTGCAGAGCACAGGCAATGCTTGCATAAACCCTCCTCCTAACCTTGGAAGATGTATGACTTTGGGATTTCAGAGGTTTCCAAAAATACATGAAATGCAGAAAATACTTCCCTCCTTTGCCAAAACACGCCAGCCCTTTATTTACATTACATTTCCCCCTTCTATATGTTGGAAATAGTAAGATCCCTCATAGCACAGATAAGATTGAACATAGGGTAAGGCAAATGGGAGGCAGCTCAGCCCATTCTGTCTTGAAATCTTCTTTCACACCTCTCTCCGAAATGTAAATATGGACTCGGTCCAGCTTTCCCAGTCCGAATGACTTTGGCTGAGGGCGGTTGGTATGGAAGTCATTTCCCTTCTAGGTGCAGTAGCTGCTTTCCACAGACTCAACAAAGACACGAAATATCATTAACATCTGATTCCGAAAAGGTTGACAACCACTTCTTTGTTTTACTCAGCAGTCTGGGGAAAGCTGCTGCGCATTACTCTATCATGAGCAAAATTATACCTATTAGGCTCTGATAGGAGTATTGGAATATTTCTCTCATTTGTGCACAGCACTGAAGCTTGAATATGCCTATTGTTTTCACAGTATCCATTACATATTTTAAATGGCATGGAATGATCATATATGTAAACATTACTTCAGCTGAGGCTGAGTGATGCTTGGCAAGGCAAGAGAGACTGTCTGATCTCCTTGGGCCTTGGTTTCAAGAAAAGGGGTGCCAAGGGACTTTGGGGGGATGGCTGATGGTTACAGAAAAGAGTGAGATGGATTGACCGATGGGTGCTGCTGCATTAAAGAAGTCTGGATCCCTTCCTTTGATACACACAAAAAGCTGCAGGCCTCAAATAGCTCCCCCATTTTGTGGCATACAGAAGGAGGATGAAAGGCTTGCCTGAGGGTCTGAAAGAGCAAGAGGGAAGAGTAGAAGAAAGCGGAGAAGGCTTACTAGTTGCAGCTTCAGGATTCATGAATAAGGAGGGGGAAAATGCCTCCAAATTGAAAAACACTTCTAAAATAGCCATTAATAATCACATTCTCGAAGATAAAAGCAAGAATCCTAAACTGTTTTTTTAAGCACTGATGTTTTTCTTTCAGTCTTCAGAATAGGAAATGGAATTAGCCTAAAAACATGAAATCAACTGATTAAGAATTCCTGAAACTTCCCAGGGTCATGAGACAGACACACTGGATGGCACGATCCTCACTGTCATAAACCCTGTAAGCAGAAACATTTCTGCACACAGGACATTGATGCTTGTAGCAACCTGTAATCTTAATCATTTACAGAGCTGAGTGTGAGCCTTCACCCCAAAATCGAAGTCCTGGAGCCCTACACTCAAGTTGGAATGTTTATTGCTACTTTTCTGAGAAATTCTCAAAATTATCATGGCATTTTATTCGCCAATAGTCCACATTTCAAGTTATTTCTCTCCTTTTTTAGATTAGATTTAGATTTCCCTGATAACCAGGAACATAAACACCGGGGATAAGGAAAAAGTCATTATTTGAAGAATTTGGTCCATACAGATAGACAAAAAATTTCCTCTAGGCCAAATGTATACCAAAATGTTTATTGTGCTAAATAATTCTGCTTCCTTGATAGATAGCTCACACTCACTTTTAGTCTGAAAACCTGGCCTTAGGCAACCTTACAATAACAAACTCATGACTGTTTACTGCTTCAGAAAGGAGTAAAATTGCTCCTTACTCTACTGAAGTCATTCTATAGCAAATAAGGTCAACACACCTTATTTATATATTTTTTAGCATCCACCCTATGTTTGTCATGCCACACTAAGAAAAAACAAAACACATAAGAGAATGGTCTTATCTCCAGCTAAATCTTGAGCTTCTTACCAGCAAAGACAAAGTCAAACTGCAGGAAAGGTTTTAAATGAGCAAAAATCAGATCAGAACAATATGAGATTCATTGGCAAATGAGTGATATGGACAATAGACGCAGAGGCAAAAGAGATCTCATCAAGGGGTCAGGAGAGGCTTTATCAAGGAAATAAGATTTGCCCACCAATGAAATCATTGCTACTTATCAGAATTACAAGATTAGCACAAGGTAGTAATGTTTTCCAAAACAATACTTGAAATAGTTTTCTTTCAGTCTGGCTGGCTTCTTTCCCTGTTATGAGTTTTTTAAAATATCCATTCTGCTTGTCAGTAGGCTGTCTCTTTTTAAAAACATGAGACATCTTAATGATCGATCAATCCAGTGACATTGAAAAAGATAGGCTATAGCACTAGCCATTTGGGGAAACTCAGCTGTGCTGTCTCCTGCCTATTTTGTTGAAGTGAGATGGAGACAAGCTGTCCTCACTACAACCAAATACACTCCCCCATGAGCATCCGCACCACCACACTCCAGGTTCTAGGCCCTCCGAGCTTTGTTTATCTTTACAGAACTACATGCCCACTTATCCCCATCCATACACACACACACACACACACACACACACACACACACACTGCATGATCTTGCTCAAGAAATATTCTAGCTATAGCCCATAAATATAAACAGACAGGGTTTCTTAGCAGTAGAAAAGGGTTTCTATTTCTCCTCTTTTTTAGTGCAGACATTAGTGACCATATGCAAGAGTCCAATGGGTAGGCACCATACTTTCCAATGAGGTTATGATTTTATTAGTCCCAAATAAAGGGCTATTGCGCAGTAATGCTACAATTAGCTCACATCACCCAAAGGACAATGGTGGCAGTGTTTCCCAAGAACTGATGAGGATTCCAGGTGTTTTGAACTGGGGTGATTTTTCTCCCAACTCTAGTGACCAGTCAAGTCTCTGTTTTAAGTCCCAAGTGCAAAAAAATTTGTTTGTAATGTCCAAGGCAGGGCAGCATCTAAATTATTTGGGAAATGGTCTGCAAAGAAGAGCGCTACAATTTATTAACTCTTAACAGGTGTGAAACAGAACAGTTCAAAATCACCAATTTGTTATTCAACCCAAGGTGCCTTAAATTGGAAGAACTGTATAAAAATCTACTGCAATTCAGAGAAAATAACCCAAGGAGTTTGTAAATCTTCACTAGTTCTTAAGCAATCTACTCACATTTAGTAGCTCATAACACTGACTGATCTCTTTTCCATGAAATGAAATCTGAGCTAAATTCCATTAACACCTCTTCCCTAAGTCGACATTTCTCCTGCCCCTTGGCTCTCCCCTCTTTAGAGCTCTTTCTCAAACTCCAGGTAGGAGGAGCACAACCTGGGGAGCAAAGGTGGTACAAGATTCAACTTGGAATAGGATTCTTGCCCAACTTTGTCCCGATAAACAAGCTGCCTTCAGTCCAGTTAATTGACTTCTTTGTCACCCTGGATTAAAGGATCACTTAGATCCCTTCCCTTGCAATGCTGACATTATGTGTCTCCATACTTCTCTGAAAAGTATTCTTTCTCCTCTCACCAACTTTTTCCTCATTCTTCTTGGACTCACCATACATTAGAATGGAGCGATCTTACATATCAACTCTTGTACCTTTGAAAGCCAGATACCTGGGCTTTCCTTGGTGTCCTGCCTTTACTGGGTGCTTAAGTCTGAAATAAAATGCACAGATTCGGAAGGTCAAGCAGTACGGAAATTCTAAACTCACCCAGCACGGGCCTACGCAATTAGTATATAAAAGAGCAATAATTAAAGATAAAGCGTAGCTTGTAATGTTTTAAACTGACTAAAGAGGAAAAGCATGTGAACTTTTGAAGACAAGTTGTAACAAGGGTTAGATATATTACATTAGAATCAAGTAGAGTCTCGTGTATTTAGGAGTCAGTAGTTATACTCCAGAAAGTTAGAACCCAAGCCCTGAAATGCAGAAGGGTACGTGCTTAGTTTATTTTCTCAGATTAAATATCCAGTCCTAAAGTGATGCAATCATAATTGACATTTTAATAACAATCCAAACAGAGTACCTTTTGCATGTTGGATAATATACAGTTATTTGATACCATGGGTAATAAAATTGTATTTTAAATGTCATAGATGCCAAAGAAAAAGAAAGCTTCCACTAAAAATAAACCTCAATCAGAAAAAATAAAACAAAACAGAACACTAACTTTTCCCCCAAAAAGCCCTCATGTTTTAAACTCAATGTAGGGATAACAAGATATTTTCTTATCTATCTAATGTAGAATTCTCTATACATGATCAAACATGGCACATATACATATAAAAAGCTACACAGAGTTACCCATCCCACAAGCTTTGGAAAAGGGAAAGACAATGATTTCATAAAGAGAGAGAGAAGACGAGAAAAACCTAGTATCAACATCTTTTGCTTCAAATATCTAATATGTAGTAAGCACCTTGACTCAGTGAATGTTTATAGAATTCAGATTCAAATACAAAAGCATGGAACAATTTAAACTTGCAAGATCATCACAATTGATGGAATATTCACTTGATAAAGCCCTGCAAAGCAGCAGCCTTCTCCCATTTAAAAGATGAACAGAAGGCTCAGTTAGCCTAGCAGTTTCTCAGGCTCCCGTGATTAGTCAATGATGCAGCTACACTGTCACCTTGACCTTCTAACTCTAGTCCAAGGCTCTTTGCACCACACCTTGCTGTTCCCACTCCATAAAAATGAGAAATGCATTCCAGAATTCCCAGTCTCTGCCATTGCAGCAGCTCTTAAGAAGATGTGAAAGAGCTGGGCACTTCCCTTCTATGCCATTTTATTTCTCTCATGTCCAGAGCCTGTCAAGGGTCTGCTCTGTATGAGTAATTGCTTGGTGACAATTTGGGAGATGAAAGGTGTTTCAGGAGCTCTACTCCACAAGTTCAAGTTCCCCGTGAAGCCGTTTCCCAAAATGAAGGTTAAATAGTACATAGGTCTTAGTTCTTTTTGTCTAATAGGACCAAAGCAATCTTCCAGGAAAAGAGAGAGAGAGAGAGAAAGAAAAACCAAAATAAAGAACGAAAGAAAGAAAGAAGAAAAAAAATCTGAGTCCACATGAAATGTTGAACTTTGGCTCTCTTTGCCCGTTTTTATTTTCTTTCCCTCTTGTTTGTGCAACTACAATTGATGCAAAATGTAGCCACTTCCCCAAGAACCCCATAGTATCTTCAGGTATAGTCAATTCATAAAACCAACATCTAACTTTTTAACTTGTATTTTCTTTGACAATTCTTCTTCATGGATTTTATTTATTTAGTCCTTCCTCTCCATTTCTTTTCTTTTTTTTTTAATTTTTATTTATTTATGATAGTCACAGAGAGAGAGAGAGGCAGAGACATAGGCAGAGGGAGAAGCAGGCTCCATGCACCGGGAGCCCGACGTGGGACTCGATTCCAGGTCTCCAGGATCGCACCCTGGGCCAAAGGCAGGCGCCAAACCGCTGCGCCACCCAGGGATCCCTCCTCTCCATTTCTGCACTGGGAAACCATCCTCCATGGATTTCCCATGTTTACATAGTGGGCCTTCTGAGCAAAGAACGTGTTAAATAGCAGACAGCTTAGGAAGCTTGAGATTCTGGATGTATTTAGAGATGCATCTTTCCAGAGATGTTTATTTACATCCGAGGGTTATAAACTTAAGAGATGCCTTGCCCCTTTTATGTGGAGGAGACCGGCTTACATTCCAGGTAATAAATAATCTCTCTCTCTGGAGGGAAGATGAGGAGATATGCTAGTGACCCTATAAAAGATCAGAGTGTGCTAAAATTTGGGGTCCCCTCCTGGGGAACACCCCATTACACACATAGCTAACACCCAACCCTTATGGAGTCACCTCATGGGGATTAGAGCACATGGACTGATGCAAGTTGCTCCTGGAGCTGCTCTTCTTGCTGCGGGTAATACAGCATCTGTCTCTAACCCCAAGTCTTATGTTTCGGTCAGTATTTTTATGCTCAACTGTGGCAGACTAACTTGTTAGTTAGGATGAAGTTCAGACCCTTCCCAGTTTTTTACCAAACACCCACTGCCAATGCCTTAGCTTAGCTCAAAACTACCTGCTTGCCTGGCTTGTTTCTGTCTCCTTAGTGGTCTTCCTACTTCATTCTCCTTCCCTTGCTGAATATATCCCCTTTTCAGTCATCACCTAAAATTCAGCTGTAATGTTCGCCCTTCCCTGCTTAAAACCTTTTGGAGGACCACTGATTTGGGGGAAAGAAATTAAACTTCTTAGCCCGGCCCTGCACAATCTGAGCCCAAACCGACCAGTCTCCAAACCCTGAGTGCACTCTGACGTTTGCACCAGTGCTATCCCACGCTCCTTTCTTCCTCTCTGCCTGGAATGGCCTCTATCACCTGCTTCCACAACCCATCACCACTTCTGCATGATGAACACCACTCATTATTTCAATACCCAACTCAAATACTACCTCCTCTGGGAAGCCTTCCTAAACTCCCGAGGACATTAGCTTCTCTCTGTTCTCAGCTTGTCTAGGACACTGCACTTATGGTTCATGTGATACACTGATTAATATTCTTTGTTCACAGGTTTGTCCAATCCACTCAGTTGTGAGCTGTCTTGGTGAAACATTGTATTTTCCCCCTCGCCCTGTGATACAGAATGTACATTCATTTAACATTTGTTGAACAAATGAATGAGCAGAAGAAACACTGAAATGTTTTCAAAGACCTTGGTTCTCATCCTTTTTTCATCTACATGAGCCCTCCACCCAATCTTGTGATGATTTCCGATGAAGCCACACATGTTGTCTTCGCAGACTCTGTCGACACATGGAGAAGAATGACAAGCAAAGCTATTGTGCTCTTCATTACAAAGTGCATTTCACATTACATACTTTTGCCACCACTTCAACCACAGGCATCCCTCTATCCCCAAACTGAAAGTGGCCTCGGAGATTTGGAAAAGAGCAAACTGAGTAAGTTAACTTAGATAACTGAGTCATGTTTGAAATAGTTAAGGCTTTTGCTTATTAACATTTTATTTATAAAGCCTTAATGGCTCCCTCTTCCACTCAGTCAAGGAAATGAATCCATGTCATCCAGAAATTCAATCAGTTCATCTACCCTTCAAATCTAAAGTGCCAGTGAGTTTGATTAACCTGGTTCCCAAGCTGGAAGATCAGCCTGTTTGGCTTTGTTGCTGGCTGCCCCAGGAAGAATAATTTCACTGGAAAAAGGATGAGCAAGGCCACCAATCATGAAGGCAAAAACAGAGCAAAGGCTGAAAAAATAGGAGAAGGAGAATATCAGGTAACATTTTCATTGGGACTGAAACTTTAATTGGGAGGATAAGTGTTCATTACAGACTTTGTCCCTGGAATACTTTGGCTAAGAGATTCCAATGAGTGTTAAAATCATTACCGAATGGCCTCAATCTAAACAAACACCCACCTTTTCCATTTCACACTGAGATGAAATCACTTTGCTGTGTACTACTGAAAAAAACCTGGGGTTGTCAGTTTCTCCTTTCCCAGAGGGATTGTGAAAGCTTTTTCTCCATATCCCTCTGCTTTTCAAATTTAGATGTTAGTCTTCTGAAAAAGTTTTCTATCAAGCACTTAGACTAGTGCCTGACTTAAGTGACACCAGCATTTCTGCCCAATGCGAAGCTGATTTTCCATATGAGCACACACAGGTCCATACCATCCGAGCAGAGGAAGCTCTGACAACCATCTAACTTAGGGGAAGCACGAGCCCAGGGCTTTTTATAAACAAGAGTCATTGTGGAGCAGAAGCCAGTTTAGCTGGAGGGAAAAAAGCAGCAAGAATTGACAAAAAAGATGATAACCCAAAATTCAAGAAAGGAGTGGTTTCACTGGGAAAAATGTCCATCCTGTATTTTCAATTACTCTAGTTGTCTGGCTCATTCCTAATTGACAGATCAGGAAATGCAAAGGCTTTCTCCAGTCAGTCAGGTTCATTAGCATGCAGGAACCTGAGGCTTTGTGCCTTGAGCAACTTTTTATTATAAAGAAGATAAAAATGATGTATTGTATATTATATTCCATCAGCAGAGATCATGAAGATCATAATACATGAAATACAGCCTTGCCTTGCCCCACCTATCAATAGATAGATTATACGGTGCAGTTCCAGGGCTTCAACTTGTCTTCCTTTTGATTTTTTTTTTTCAAGAAATGCACATAATGAAATCTGTAAAAAGCAAATCACTCAAAAGAGTGATTGGAAACAAATTAAAATGAGTAGTGTTTAAATAATTAACACCTGCCAAATGAGGAAAAGGGGCCTTATTGCTGATATTAAATCACATCCTTTAACGTCTGAAACAGATGACAGTAAGTAATTCCAAATAGTCAAGACAGGAAGCTAATTTTTAGTTCTTGGAAAGTTGAATGAGTTTCAATAAAGTTGACCAAAAAAGAAAAAAAGAAAAAAAGAAGCTTCATTTTGATTTAGTTAGTTCTGCACAAAATTTGGGCCTGCATTAAAACTTTTCTTTGGTTTAATATTATAAATGAACAGCTTTAAGTCATGGTTTAAAATATATTCATTATTCAGTAAGCTAATGATGTATGTTCCACCTGGTTGCCGTGGAATCTTGTAAGTAAAAATTGAGGGTAGAGTCTTGTTACTGAGAAAAAATATTAGTCTTGCCAAGTTTCCAGTCAATAAATATAACTCACAATAGTGCTGCCAGATAGGCAAATAAGGATGCCCCATGCCTGCCCACCCACCAGCAGGAGAAAACCCAAAAGAGGAGTATTATCCTAGTCTGGACCAAACTGAAAATTTAACAAGCACTGCGCAAATAATCCTTAGCTCTCTTAATCCATGAAGAAGAAAATGGCATAATACAGCTGCGTTTAAAGAGTAACTAATGAAAACTCCAGCAGCTCTGTGCATTCCTATCTCATGTGGGGTTTTATGTCCAGTCATTGAACTAGACTTGAATGACAGTCTTCATGGCCAAAGGCTCCCTTCCATCTCGGGCCCTTGGACTGCAAGAGTCCGGAACCACAGTGAGGTCCTCATCTCAGAATTCCACCACTTTGCCCAACACAGAATTCAAACTAGGCAACAGTATGATTGTCTGTGGTCATGTTTCATTTCTCATTTTGTTTTGTGGAGGGTGGCAGTTGAGGAAAATAAGAGATGATGATGACACTAGCTCCCCTTCACATTGATGCTATTAAACACTATTCATTTTAATTGGAGTTAGTGTTGAAACCACCTTCCTATAAATTAATAAGGTTCTCTAACAACTCAGATGCTTCATATTAAAACACTTTTGGAAAATAACTATTTTGGACCTTAAATGGTCACTTCAGACATCTTGGCTATTGAACAGGGTTTTCCCTTAAAAAAAAAAAAAAAACTGTACAGGGACATTATCTCCAACAAGAACTACCTGTTGTAAAATACTAGAGCCTTATTAGAATCAGGACAATGACAACCTTTATTATATGAGTAGCAGTGAACTTGTTTTGCTGCACTTCTTTCAAACACAGCTTCATTATTAGAACATCTTTTGCAAAAAGTTATCGTCTGATCTAATAGAATGTTCCCCAGAAAATGAGTTGGTACTGGCTATCATATGATCAGAAATCATTTACTCTGGGGGAAAAAATGATGTGAGCTCCATCCTGTTTATTTTTTATTTCTTCTGTTGTAAAACCAAGACTCTTCAAATAATTACATTTTAACCATTTAGAGACTGTGTTCCTGGAAGGTAGGCCATAGAGCTCAAGGAATTGCTTCCAGGGGAAGGCTCCTCATTAACCACAGCATCTGAAGAGTTTATCCCCCCAAAGTACCCAAGCATTCCTTTTTTCCCCTATGAGGACAGGTTCACCAACACTATATAAATTGCTAGTACCACCTACTGGCAAAAAAACAGAACCAACCTAATAACTCATACTCAAGCGTAGACAAGAAATGATATGCAAAGACAGGCCATCTTGATGTTTGATGGAATCCAAGCCAATCTAATCCTACAAAAATAGGTCTTTAAAATATAATTCTATCTTCATAAAAATATTTAAATCTGTCATATATGAGGATCCATTATTATTCCCATAACATAGAGAAAAAGTGATGTAAACTACCTGTTAAAATATTAAGTCAGAAAGGACTTTCATTCTAGCCTTCATTTATCTTTAATAAATGTATTATTATTCATTATACACTATAAACCAGTGCCCATGTTGAACCTGAAATTTTGCTTTGGGACTGGTGAATATGTCAAAAAGCATGAGGTACCTGAAGTTATAAAATGTGGGGGTTTTTTTTTCCATTTTCACCACAAAATGCACAAATTACATAATGTCTGCAATGACTTAGTTTTCTCATGTGTAAAGTGGGTATAATTACGTCTTCATAATCCACATAAAAGTTATAAGGTTACAATCACAAACTTGGAAATGGAAAAAATAAATTTAAGAAAGAAGGATGAGGGAAAGGGAGAGAAAGGGAAAGGGAGGGGAAGAAGAGGAAAGAAAGCAGAGAAAGGAGAGGAGGAGAGGAAGACAGGGTTGGGGAGGAGAATTGGCAGGGAGGGTGGAAAGAGGAGAGGAAAGGGGGAGACCTTCCCATCCATCCAAAGCATTACATTCCATTTGAACAGTATGCTTCAGCAAATTAGAAATGATGGCAATTTTGATTAACTGAAACCAATTAAAACTAGCATGAGGGTTATTGTCTATTCACATAATTTGAGTTTCCAACATAGTGCTGTAATTTACAAGTTTCATGTTTGTGATTCCAAGGATGACAAGCTCTAGAGTGGACAGTATGAGATGAGATGGCATCCCACTTAATTTATCATATTGCTGACTAATTATTCCATGAGAATTAGTCTTGCCAGCCTGCTCTTTTAGAGGGCAGAGAATTGGCATTGTTACAGCCTTATGTTTAGCCTCAAGAAAGTCTAAGACAAGTTCAGTCACGGAGAGCAGACCCGCTATTTTTTCTTGATTAATAGCTTCAGATGAGTTGCTTCTTCCACACTGCTTTTCTTATGTTCAACACTCATATTTGCTCCCTCATTCCATTCCAGGTTAACTCACATTGTAGCACAGTAGGTAAAGCTTTAGAATTACATAAATTGGATTCAAGTCTCAGTTTTGCCACCTGCTAGCTGTATGACTTACAATTCCTTCATCCCTTCATTGAACAAATATATATTGTGTACATACTATGAACATACAATGCTCCAGGGAAAGTCTGTGAAAACTGAGATAAAATTGCTGTCCTTATGGAACTCACATACTGGTATGTTCCAATCAACACCAAAACCAGAAATGAGTGTTCAGAGAATGAAATCTGGGTAATTCACTTAGCTTGGTGCTTAAAACACAGCAAATGGTCAATCAATGGCAGTTTAAAAATTATGTCACCAAGGATGACAGCTAAAACGGGGAAGCTCTGTCTCTTCCCTCATCCCTCTCAGAATAGCATCAAGAGATATATAGCCATGACTTTCATTTGAAGTGACTGAGTCAATCATATGATCAAAAAGAACAATTGCCACCTGGGGTAGAATTTGGGGTACACCTTCAACTCATCAAGCAGAAACCCCCGGCCTTAAGCATCAAGCATACATGCACAAAGGTTTCCTCAGGAAACTACCCTGAGAGGGCGTACAGCATAAAGGAACCAGCCAAGTATTGGAACCAGCCAATTCAGGCTTCATTATTAGCTTTATGACTTGAGCTAAATTTCATATCTTCTTTGAAATCTGGACTATGAACATACCAATTGCATACCATTTTCTATTTTCTCTGCCTAAAATGCTCTCCTTGAATATTGGCTTGTCTTTCTCCTACACCGTTGAAATGTCTGCTCATCTTGGAGAACTTCCCTGATCAACTAACTAAAATAGCAGTCCCTCATGTCCCAGTCTTCCTCTCTGTCTTTATCAGCTCTTCTTTATCTTCAATGCACGTCATGCCACACGGCATTACAGGCTTGATTATTTGTTTACAGCTTGCCTATCCACTCTAGAATATTAGTAAAGATTTTTGTCTTTCTGATCATTACTGAAACCCTGGTACCTAGAACAGATCTTGATCCAAAGTGCTGCTCTGTAAATAATTGTTTCAAAAGTAAATAAATATATTTAAAATTGCCTCCAATTTCACTGGGGTCACATATCTAGTGAATTCCACTCTCTGGATGTTTTACTGGTTAGAAGAGTTTCTTGACCCCAAATTATATATCTTGGTCTGAATTCCAGATTGTTTGTCCAACATTTCAAATGGCAGGCAATAAAATAAAATTTTAAAAATATGTCAAATATTGCTCCTGGATTTTTAAATTGAGGTTCTTTTATTGGGGGACCTATAACCCCTAACACCTTAAGTGAGGAACACTAAAAATGACAAGGAAACCTGTTTTACCATCTTTCCTTTGTTTTCCACACCAGTATTTCTCAAACTTTGGCCTGCTTCAGAACCACCTGGAAGGCTCATGAAAATGCAGATGGTTGGGCCCCAACCCCAGAGCTTCCAGGTTCAGTAATCTAGGGTGAAGTTCATTAATTTGCGTTTCTAACAAGTTCCCCAGTGAAGCTGAAGCTGATGGTCAGAAACTCCTTTTTGAGAATCGCAGCTGATTTCACAATGCAAAAACAAAACAAACAAAAAAACCTCTGCTATAGCCCTTTACACTTTCATCCTAACTTCGCCTTAGTTGACCCTATAAGAAAAGTAATGATTGCATTTACTTACTCCCCGATTTAACAAACTTGAAAGTTATGTTCTGGGAGTGTGGGCAAGTTTTGTGTTTTAGTTCCATAATGAAATCTAGGCTTCAGCATCATTAACCAATCTGCTTCATAATGAAAATTAATTATTATGGTCATTAAACTAAATGGCTTCTGTCATCTGCAAAGACATAATTGGTACAGAAAATTGTTTCACAAGTATGAAATAATCAATCAGCAAAGGCTGGCTATACCCATGCTTTTTTTTCTCTCCTAGTTTCAAATGGACCAGCCCAGAAGTCACTTAAGAACAAGAAGGGGGTGCAGAGATGGCATGGGTTACTCCAATAAGGAGTGGGAGATGTGTGGCCTATGCATTCTAAATTATACAACATCATCTTTAAAGTGCACTTCTCACAATTCCAGGGGTAAGGCAAACCTTAGGGAGACTGAGATAGGGCTGGAGAAAAGCACTTTCTCCCTAAATCACATTCTACAAAAATGGCACCCTTTAAACAAATTTAAAGTAATATAAGAACAGGAGAGTAGGAAAGATGGTGGTAAAAAGTCAGTGAAGGAAGCAATGGGAAATATGCACAAGTGAAATATCAGACGTGAAACCATGAGATGCTTTGAGGACAAAGTCACAGGAGAACATCTATTTTATGCACTCACCAGTATAGGTCCCACCTCCTCCACACATGCTAAGTTTGTTTCATCAGATGACTGCACCTCTGAGGGGGGGTGATCATCAATCCAGGAGAATTGCCAGAGGTAACTTGCTTGGCAATCAATGTCCTTCAAAGGTTCAAAACTGCTTTTTCCTTTTTATTGGTTTTTGAAACTTCACATACTTGAAATTAGGCTGTTTCCTTATCTGTCTGAATACCCAAATTTACAAAGTTGTTTAACAAATATTTATTTAACAACTACTTCTTCAGGGTGTAAGATTTAAAAAGCATTTATTGGTAACTGGGATAGGGGAAAGGGACAAGGTTATAAAAGAAATAGAAACCTTGTTCTCTACCGTTAAGAGTTCAAAATCTGGTTGGAGAGACAAAAATAAACAAAAGTAATTACATCAGAACAATACAAATTAACACATCTCCCAGTAAGAATATAAAAGCAATTTAATTAGAGAGGAAAATTTTCCTTATGGATTAGCAAGAGGCGATATCAAATGCAGACTCAGATGCATCTGTGGTATAGATAAATATTCCAATGAATGAGAGGCTGATTTTGACCTCAATATATGCACAAAACAAATGAATGTTGACATGTGCAAAGACGACTGGGATCATTTAAGCTGATAAATAAATTACTAAATTAAGCAGCCTCAATCAAGCATTGTTTGTAGGGCTACCATACTACCAAAATTTATCATGTTTGCTTTGAAAAAAAAGTTCTTCATGCAAAAATGCGGCTAATTGTACATTGTTCTAAATAATATCAGATGTAGAAGGTAGCAATTTAGGGAAGATTGCTCCTAAGATAACAATATTGAACAAACATATAATAATAATGGCCTATCATGAGTTCAAAAACAGGGTCAGCTATTCTACGTATGCTTCTCTCCTCCCCCTCCCTTCACTCCTCCCCACCAAGGGAGGGTGTAAGGAACCAGCACAAACTGAGCCCATGCACTTTCCATTTTGAGCCTACTTCTTCCCCTGATTGCAGTGTAAGCATTTGACTGTTTTTATTGCCTCATCAGTACCAACCAGAAAAGGACCTGAACACAGAGAGCCCTGTGAACACGCAAAGTCTAACAGTCTTCATTAAAATGTAGAAACTGACGCATCCATCTATCTCAGTGGGAGTTAGTTGCTTACATATATCTGAAGGATTTGGCTGAGTACAACAATTTTTTCCAATCCCCATTGTTCATAACAAGTCTTTTATCATCTTGAAGTCTGAATTAACATTTCTGTCTCTACCAGCTTAGTTGTTTTTCCATTTGGCAAACTCTAGGTTTTTCCTGTTGTCTTCCCTTTGGGGCATGAATTAGCATAGTTGTGCAATGTTTATTGTTTGTTATTCCTTTATTTTTTGATGTCATCCTTGAAGATGTCAAATCCTCTTCCCTGAGTTGTACTGGAAAAGCCAAAGATTTCCATGAAGGGGGGTTCGGGAAGATGAAATAGTTGATAGGAGCCTGGGGCTTTACTAGTGAAGCTGTTTTGTTTTAAGCATATTCAGCAAGCTGTTCTCTTAAGGGCTATTTCAGTAGGCTTTTCCACACACCCTATCCCACCACACACACACACACACACACACACACACAACATTGTTCCAACTGTAGAGTCAGGACCGCAGTTACAGATAAGAGAGTTCCACTTTATGGAGACAGTGAGCAATATAACTAGAAGTTCCTTCCTTGGAGTAAAACTGTCTTCCTGGTTTTAAATCCCAGCACTGTTCCTTTGTTCCTTACCAGCTGTGACCTTGGACCTCTTATTCAACCACTCAGAGCTTGAGTTTTCGACTTTATGAAATAAGAGAAAAATTACCACCCAGGAATATTTTGAGCAATAAATAGTATATATAAAATGTTTAGCAGAATACCTGCTAAGCATATCACTAAGATACACAAATATCAATATTCTAGCTTTTTAATGATTATGATAAGAACTTAGGGATCCGTATCAATTTTTGATTATCAAGGGGTAAATTATTCTGTCTGTAGATTATTCAGTAGCCAGATTCCTTTTCCCCACAACCCTCATTTCTCTATTCATACAAGCCATCTAATTTCTTATTCTGACAACCTCCCCTAGACTGTCAAAGGGACAGGAAGTAAAATCATTTCTAGTACTATTTCATAGCTCTAATACAGGTGCATTGGGAAAGCATTTGAATTAAAAAATGGGACATTAGCTATTAAAGATTCAATTATCTCTATTCTTCCTTCCCCCACTTGAGGAAAGTCAGCAGTAAGGGAAAAAAAGGTATTGCATTAAAGTGCTTTAGGAATGTCTTGGGGAAAATAAATATGCAATCTAAATGCAAGGTATCATTATATTATTATCACACTGCATTCATTTAATAAGAGATTAAAGTGTTCCGGTTCACAGCAGCTAAACTTGCTTCAAACTTTCCTACGGTCTCTTTCATATTCTTCATATGTAGGAGGTTTCCATTTAGGACAATTGCTGCAATATGTTGATTTTAAACTAAGCCCCTTTTGGAGATTGGAAGTACCTTTAATCCAATCATAAAATTAACTGTTCACTTGTTTTCTCAGATTCATTTCTTCCCAAGCTAAAACAACCTCACCCTATCATATTAGGCCAATAACAAAGAGGATATAACTGCAGGCCCTTATTCCACTATATTCTAGGTTACATTTCCTGACCTCTTCCTTCTAGAACTCCAAAAGGAAAGAGAGTTTGGGCAATCTCAGGGATGTTGAAAGTTCTGAAAAATCTGTATGGCAGTGTCTGTGTTATGGGTTGGCTTCTCTAAAAACAGACACTTAAGATGTTTAGGTTGTAAAATTTTTATCAGAGATCACACTTGGGCAGAGGGGGTGGGGTGGGGGGTCGGGACACTAGAAAGGAAATTAAAATAGAACAACACCAACAACAAAAAGGCATGTGAAAATGAGGCAACTGTGGGAGAAACATGAAAGTAGAACAGAGAAAAGAAGCTATAGAAGGGAAAATAAATGCTATAAAGACTTATTCCCAAACAACTGATTGAATGTTGGAAAACTAATGTGGAAGAAAGCCAGAGGAAGGCATGACCTAATCTAACCATATGTAAAATGACTAGAGGGGCACGTGCATGGCTCAGTAGGAAAAGTGTCCGACTCTTGATTTAGGCTCAGGTCGTGATCTCAGAGGCATAGGATCAAGCCCCAGGTGGAGCTCCACACTCAGCACATGGGGTCTACTTGAAGATTCTGTCCCTCTCTCCCTCCCCTCATGCACGTGTACTCTCTCTAAAAATAAATGAATATAAAATATTTTATAAGTAAATAAACAAAATGGCCAGAGACCAGGGTAAATGAAGGAACAAATAAGTTAATCTGTTAATTTATGTTAAATAGAAAGTTAAATGACCAGAAAGCATGAATAAGTCCTTTACAAATTTTGACATAACCCCTTATTTTAGTTTCTACTAAGTACAGCAGGCATGGAAAATAAATAAAAATTACTATATAAAATTTAACATAAACCTACTCACAGTTCAATTTCATATTTCATGATACAAAATCATAAGGTATAATATAAGATTTTATTGGACAGAAGCAACAACAGAAGATGGCTCCAGCCCTGTACATGCTGACAGTCTTATTTTTAACAAAACGAAAATCACACAAACCATTAAGAAGAAAATGAGATAGGTTCTGACTCCTTGCTGATATAGACATATACAAAATTGACAAGGATATGCACTTCATATTTTACACCAGATCACAATGTTCTCAGTCTCGTTCTGCTATATATAACCCCACATCAACTCAGAGGCAGGCACAGAAGAGTGAAGTCAAGTAATGAAAACCTCTTAGGAGAAATAAACCCTAAAGTGACATATAAAAATGGGAAATACAAGTTGAGGAAATCTGTTGCTTTCCTAAAAGATACATGGGATATGAATTAACATATCAATAGCATTAAGGATATAAGGGGTATAAAAATACCTTGAAATGTTTAAACAAAAAAGGGCTTATTAGAATATTGTAGTCTCTCGCCATTCCCTCTAGTATATTTTCCCAATTCTTAATTGTTAGACAGTACTATGTTCTCAGTCCTCAGCTCTCTTTTCTCTCTTCAAAATCTTAAATTACCTTTAAAATAATCCTAAATAATCCTAAAATTCTGAGATTTGCTGCTGTGTAGCTTTCCCAAAAACATAATTTCAAAAGAAGTCTATTCATATGAAAGTCACATCTGGTGATATTGTTTAAATGATATTTCTCCTTTTTTGTTTCTACAGCCATGATCAAATTCAGACCAATGTTACCTCTCCTATGGATTACTATGATAGCTACTCATGCCTGAGCCATGTCACCCAGTGCTACTTCATCACTGTGCTTAAAGTACTCTCTTTTAAGGTTGTCCCCTGCTCAACTGTTCTTATTCTTCACCTTAGTCTACAAACTTGGGCTCCAGACTTAGGCCCTAGACTCCAAACTCCTCGTAGGTTTCAAGAGCTTCCATTATCTGGCTCTGTCCACTATCCCACATTGTTAGTTGCTCTGGAAACAAAGCCTTTGTTCCAACCAGCTCAACAAGTCTCCAACCATCTAGTACCTTCTAAGCACACAAAAACTATTTTAACACTGTGAATAGTAGCACTGAAGCTTAATGATGTTAGGTACTTTAAGCAAGGACAGGTTGTTTTTAAAAAGGTGGGAGAAGGATTCAAACTCAAGTCTTTCTCACTCCAGAGCTGCCCTTGCTGGTTCTTGAATTATTTTGCACCCAAAAGCTGGTAGTCTTAACCACTCTGCCCTGTCTTTCTTATCAACCAAAGCAAGTATAAATTGGGAGTAGCAACAAAGAGTCTAGCTCCATTAATAACCACGTTAGCCAAGACTTATATATGGTGCAATTTTCAAAGACAAGTACATATTTAAAGATTGATGCCTCACTTAAATATATATGCTAAAAATAGATGAAAGTATACTTAACTGAACCTAACTCCTTGATGTAAAACAAAACAAAAATGAATGCATGAATCAAAGGCTTCCATGAAATCAGAAAACATTTCTATGAGCTAAAGAAGGCTTTCAAAAAGTAGCTCCTGGGAGGAAAAAAAAAAAAAAAGATATATAATTCCACACTTTTCTCCTCACAAAGACAATGAGCTAGAGTTTGGTCTCTCTTTCAAGCAAATATATGTGCTTATGAGTTTATGTCAGTTTTATTCTCTCCTTATACTGAAGTCAAAGCATATGAACAGCAGTTTCTCCTTTCTTGGTAGTGCTGAAGTTCCCAGAGCAGGGATCTATCCAAAGCCTATAATACTATGTTTGTCATAGGTTGCAAAGTAGTGACCTGAAGACTCAGGCTGGCCTGCATGTGTGTGCCCTTGGCCCATGCAGTATTTTCCTTTAACTAAATTAGTCTCCAACATTCAAAATTCAAGAAATATCACATGAAAATCCAGATTACTAGACTTAATTGGAAAATACAGAGATTTGGGTATACTAGGTGCACCTTCCTCTGAAATCATTAGCCAATCCCTCTAGTTGGGAGGCTGTTGTGGGGGTGGGCTCCATAACTCTACAGCCCATTTGGTTGATCCTATACTCAGGGCTCCTGTCTTGTCTTACAGGCATTTCACTCCCAAACCTCAGTTTTCAAAAGTGATCAGTGTCTTGGAAAGCATTTGTGGAGGGAGAGAGCACAATGAAGAATGCAGAACAACAGAAATAGAAAATCAGAACATAATTCTAGGGTTGTTTTTTGTTTTGCTTTGTTTTGTCTTCTGTTGCATTTGAAATTATTCACTGAAATGCTTTTCTGTGAAGATGAAAAGTGCATCACAGTTCTTTCACACTTCCTGCTCCCTTTTCTGTCTCATCTGCTACTCATAAAGTATACTGAAGAAGAAGAAGAAGAAGAGAAGAAGAAGAAGAAGAAGAAGAAGAAGAAAGAAGAAGAAGAAGAAGAAGAAGAAGGAAGAAGAAGAAGAAGAAGAAGAAGAAGAAGAAGAAGAAGAAGAAGAAGAAGAAAGAAGAAGAAGAAGAAGAAGAAGAAGAAGAAGAAGAAGAAGAAGAAGAAGAAGAAGAAGAAAGAAGAAGAAGAAGAAGAAGAAGAAGAAGAAAGAAGAAGAAGAAGAAGAAGAAGAAGAAGAAGAAGAAGAAGAAGAAGAAGAAGAAGAAGAAGAAGAAAACTAAAAAGAGAACCATTTTAATTCCTTTTACTCACAACTCTCACCTCTGCTACCCTCCCCCAATCCTCCATTTGGGGTGCAATTATAGTTATGAGGTGATCAACTCTTATAGTTACATTTTTAAAAGTCTGATATTTTAATAGGAACTCACAGAACAAACTAAAAGAACGTGATACAATCGTTTGAGAAAGCACTAGTTATAGGTATGAAGAGTAACAAGGAAGAAATGGTAACCAAACAGAACACTGGGGATTGAACCAGGGAGTATTCTTAAAACTAAATAAAGTAACAGAGTCAAGATCTTTAGTTTTAATGATGTCTTTAGGAAGGATATTTTATTCTATATGTAGATTTTTAAATAAGCAGTCTCAGCAATTTCCGGGGGTTATTATGTCATTCCCTTCTATGCTGCTGAATAAAAGTAACCTGTGATTAAGTAGCAATCCATGATTTAAGGAACAGATAGAATTCATTGAACATTTTATAAGAGCATTTCTAGTGGCTTCTCACCTCTGAGGAACTAGTTTCGATTTATACACTGTAATTAATCAGATAGCCAGAGCCAGAGAGAATTCATCAAAGAAAATGGAAACTTATTTTTGGGTAATTAGCTACTCTGGTGATTGATCAGATAGTTACTTCTTTATTTTTTCTGTTCACTGCCAATTCCAACTCTATATTTTATCTTATTATCTAGGAATCTCCAAGTGGAAAATGCCTAATAATTTCTCAAGCCCTGCTTCAGTGTCAATGAAAAAGATAATAGAAGAAAAGCTCTTTGCAAAACTGGTTTTCAAACTTTTTATGTGGACTCCCTTTGAAATATTGGAATTCTATTCTGAATTTCCCATGGAAGTGGCTCTGTCTGAAAATATAAGGATAGAACAGCAGAAAACATAATGAAGCACAGACTTATGAGATAATCAGGATTTTAAAGAGAAAAGTAGACTTTCTGGCTTGAAGTTGGGCAATCCATTCAAAATCTTCTGGAGAAGAACAAAGAAGAAACTTACTAATTTGAAAATTATTGCCATTCTTTTTTGTTCCAGAGCTACCACCAATTCATTAATGCCCCTTTTGAAAAATCTCTTAAATTTTTCATTTGGCAAACAGATTTTCTTCATTGCTTCATACTGATGGGGGTAAGGGGGAGTGATGTCTTCTTATGTATAAAGTAAACCATATGAATGTGTAAATTTAGACAAATGGGAAAATAAATGGGTGGTTATTATGCAAATAGCAAAAGCCAAATGGATATGTGAAATGTCTTAGACCACAGTGGCGCCTTCTCAAAGAAATGTTCTCTTTGCCTTTGAGTTCCTCTACCCTTAAGAACCAAAATCAACTCAAGAGATCTAGCATTCAACTTTTAGCTTATTATTTATTTCACCTTCTTCTTAGTATAAAATAGATTTGAAAATCCTATATATATATATGGGCATCTATAGTGAAGAGGAAAGAATTAAGAAATAAAATTTTGCTATAAAATAAATAAACTGAGTTTATGTAGTTTTTTTTGTTCAATTTCACCAAATAAACATGAAACTCGTAGTAGAAAAGTTCCTTGCACCTTTTGATAATGTTTAGGCTCAGCCACTCCTAGCATGCAAAATGCTTTTCAGCTATGGAATCATTTTCTTTGAAAATGATTAGTTTTTAACAGGTAAGTTGGAGCAATCCTTTTCAATGGAAACCTATTTTTTGCAGTGATTAGATTCTCCAGGGATGGCAACCACTAAGTTTAAACTCTAAAAATTTGAGAGTTTTCTAAAAAACTCATATCCTTTTAAAATTGTAAACTAACCTGTCCTCTCCTTTCCTGGCTGCCTTGTCAGAGGAGAACTGCTCGGGCTGTTGGCATCAACATTGCAACAAAAGCTCCTTCAAGCCTGGAAGCCTAGGAGCCTGCGTTTCTCTCCTCTCTCTCCTTAAGTCTTGCTTCTTACCCATTGAAACTGTACTACTGATAGCCATTACTGACCTTTTAATAACCAAATCCAGAAGACTTTCCCCATTGATTACAATTGTACATCAAGGGTCTCTGCTCCAAATTATTGGTCTCACTTCTCTTCCAGCCCCTCTGGTAAGACCTGAGGTTTCAGTACACCAATTTATATTACAATATATTGCAGCATATGCTAATATTTGGTATTTCCCTGACCATTTTTTCCAATCTCAAATACCTGTGACTTAAGCAATAAGTGGTTCTTTTAGCCAATGGGTACTTGTTACAATCCTCTACATCAAGGTAGGCGAGGTCTCAACCTCAAGCTCAGGACATTCTCAAGGCCTTCCTTGTTTTCCCTCTCTCTTCCCCTACTCCCAGGCTTTTTAAGTTTCACATCTCTTCTCCCAAGCAAATCAGTAGAAGAGAAATCAGAGGCTAGAACCTATAGTGACATTTGGATCTATAGTCTCTGACCCAAACCATTCAACCAACTTCTTATGTGGGTCAATTTTATGGCTTTTACGGAGCTAAAAGACAACACAAATATCTCCTGAACCTCACATATTCATCAGAGCATGTGATAAAATTATACCTCCAAATGTCTGGCAACCAGCCATGGAAATTGGTATCATCAGTTATTATCTGCCATTACTGCTTTCAGCTGTGGGCAATCAAAGGGAATTAGGATTACAAGTATCATCCAAGGACAGCCAAGGCATTGACTCTTGGTTTCATCTCAGGTTGTGATCTCCTGGACGTGATCTCATAGCACAGTCTGCTTCAAATTCTCTCTCCCTCTCCCTCTGCTCCTTCTCACCTCCTGCTCATTCTCTTTCTCTCATAAATAAATAAATAGAAAGAAAGAAAGAAAGAAAGAAAGAAAGAAAGAAAGAAGAAAGAAAGAAAGAAAGAAAGAAAGAAAAAGAGTATCATTGAAGGGATAGGGGAAATCAAGACCAAAGTTCTTAAACATGCCTGTGCCACTGTTCAAGGTTATCTTTTGTTTGACCCTTTCAGATTTACTCTCTCATTTTCTCCAGCGTGCTCTGTGCCAAAAGGCTGATCAGCATGGACCACATGAATGGGGCTACAGGGCTCCCTATTTTCTGATTGGGTTTGATCAATGGGACTCATGCCAGGATATTCAGACTGGGGAAAAAACTAAAGTGGGCAGATTATTTTTCCAGTTCCCCCCTACAAAGTTTCTTGGATAGATGGTTCCTTCAGCACCACAGAACTTCGGTGGACTTCACTGATTTTTTTTCCTTCAGGATTCTAGTGACCCTTTCCTGCCTCACCCTTAGGGCCTAGTGTTGATAGGCCCTAAGTTTCTGTATTTCCTTTATGGCTCTCCTACACTCCACCCACATCTTTCTAATTGGTTCTGACCTAGATAAAACAAGATAAAAGTCATCCTAATTTTAGTGTACCTTCTATTTTCATTTGGAAACTTGACCAACATTGCCAAAAAATAATCTATAGAGGTTTTGAACAAGACATATTCTAGGCCTTAAATGAATCAGAACACTTAGTGATGAAGCTTGGGAAACTATTTTCAACAAGATTTTTAGTTGATTTTTACTGTTTGTGAACCCCCAGTTTAAAGCAGAGATTGGCAAACAGTGCCCCACAGTCGAAATCCAACCTGCCCCTGTTTTGGTACAGCCTGTCAGTTAATAATGGTCTTTAGATTTTTTTAATGGTTTTTAAAAATCTAAATAATTTTATGACGTGAAAATTGTATGAAATTCTGTCCATAAATAAAGTTTTATTAGAACATAGCCATGTTCAGGGACACCTGGTGGCTCAGTGCTGAGTGTCTGCCTTCAGCTCAGGTTGTGATCCTGGGGTCCTCGGATCGGGATCCTGGAATTGAGGCCCACATTGGGCTCCCCAAAGGGAACCTGCTTCTCTCTCTGCCTTCATCTCTGCCTCTTTCTGTGTGTCTTTCATAAATAAATAAATAAAATCTTAAAAAAGAAAAAAAGAACATAGCCATGTTCATTTGTTTACATTTAGCTGTAGCTGCTTTGGTACTATAATGGCAGTGTTAAGTAGCAACAACAGAGATCAGAGATCATGTGGCCCACAGAGCCTAAAATACTTAGTGTCTAGCTCTTTACAGAAAATGTTTGCAGATTCCTGGAAAGACATATTCTCATTCTTGATCTCTTCTTGAGACAATTCCCTATTATCTCTTCGGACAGAAGACCAAGATAACTTCTCAAGTCATATAGGCTACTGATAATACAAAGTAATGTCCTATGCATTTGGAATGACAACTCTAGGTTTTATGTGGTTGATATATTTATTCATATCGATATTTACATGAGTACATATGGTGTTTTAAATATTCAAACCAGAGCTAATGAACACTATAATTTTATACTTCTAAGCATCCAGACTTAGAATCCCTATTCCACTACTTATTTGTTGTGCAACTTTGGGAATTTACTGTTTTCACATTTATGTAATTTAAGATATGCCCCCTAAATAGTTTTGAGAAATAAAAGAGAACACTTTATGAAAAAGTGTAGCACAAGATCTTATTAGATTAACCATAGCTTTCATTCTTTTCCTCTACATCCATCCTACCTGCACCTTTACACACTAGAAAGTCAAGGGACAAGAACATATCCTTCACTGAGGACTTTCTCCAGTGAACTGAAAGTTTCTAGCTTATTTGGGAAAGCAAAACAGTCCTTAGAAATGCACTAAAGAGAAAATGAACATCACAGAGGTTTTTATCTTGTCTAACACAATAGCCCACACCCTGTGGGCACTCCATAAACACTAACTGAATTGGATTTTATTATGCTGTTAGACCACATCCAATTCCTTTGCTGCCTCCATCATCAGAAAAGCTGGTTTAAAGTATATGGAAATAAACAGTTTACCCATTGGTCCATGCTTTGAAAGGAAAACTTGCATGTCACAGTTGAGACATTATGCTTTGATAGATTCTACCCTTGGGGTCTGCTTTAAAAGTGTAACTTTGGTTTCTCTTTTATCAGTATACAAAAGTTTTCCAAGAAACACAAAGATTTGAAAGACTTGCCACACAGCATATATCATGTGGTAGCGTCACCACAGTCTTACCAACTGAAATTGGTTTAAAGACAAATGAAGTCTTGACACAACCTAAGAATGGAAGACTGGAAACAAGAAGTAAATCTATCACTTAATTCTACTTTGCCACATATGCTGAAAAATAAGAAACTATATATGTATTTCCAGAGTTTTAAAATATGTTAGACATGATTTTTTCAAAGGATTTTCATATTGGAGACCTGGGGATCTTTGGCAATAACTTAGGTGACAGGAAGATCCAAACTGGACGCATCCTTTCAATCTCAACCACTTCTTCTACCACAGAAACTTTGTTTTGTGTCTTTTTTATATATTGGAGTTTTGTATAAGAATTAATTTAAAAAATTAGTCTCACCAATAAAAAAAGTTTGAAAGCTAGTGACTTCTCTCTCTTACATTGTAGATCAGAGATCAGTAAGTTTTTTCTGTAGAGAGCCAGATAATAAATATTTTAGGCTTGCCTACCATGCAGTCTCTATCACAGCTACTCAACTTGACCTTTTTAGGCAAAAGCAAACATAAGCAGTATGTAAACAGGTAAGAGTAGCTGTATTCCAATAAAACTTTATCTACAGAAACAGGTGGCAAGCTGGATCTAACCTGTAGGCCATAGTTTGTTTGCTCTGTTGCAGATGATAAAAATAAGCTCTGAATAAGCTAAAATGACTAACCCAAATCACTAACCAGGTGGTGACGGCTAGGAGACCAGAATTCTTTTGCCACATTGTTGTATATTAGGAAAAATAAAAATGTACAAGATACCTTATCTTTTGAAAACTAGTGGAAAATATCAGGAAAGATTCTATTCAGGAAATATTTCGTAAATGCTTAGCCTGTGGCTAGTATTACATCCTGCCATAATCCCAATCAATAGTTTTCTTATAATAATTTGCCCATCACTATACCCAAAAAAATAATGCCTCAAGGTGAAAAAGAAAATGTGTGATGTTCTTATAATCTGACTCATTTGGTTTTGCTGGTGTTGTTCAGTAAAAGAATATTGATTTGATATGTCTACCTGTTGCAAAATGGTGTCTAATATCTTGCAAGTAAAAATTTATATAATATCTGCAACTCAGTGACTAGATCACAATGTGGTCACTCGAGCCTTAAGTACTCCCTAAATTGGGTTGAATCGCTGTCTTCCTCTCCATTGTTGTACACCTCTTACTGTGATGTCAACATAACAGACACTGATTGCTAGCATTCAGGTACTTCTAACAAAAGGGCGGCTCCTCATCCAGTTATCAAAGTCCCATTCACGAAGGCCCAATGCAGGAGATTTAACTGTTGAGCTTGAGATCTTGCTCCCTGTTCCCTTATCTCTTTATCTGTTATCTAAACATAGGGAGAGAGAAGGCTCAGAGAGCAATGGCTATTAATGCAGTTCTGTCATCAATGCCTTCTGACACTCCTCCTTTATCCCTAAATTCAGTACTATTTTGATCTTTCCCACATCATAAGTTTCAGTTTCTTGTTACACCCTCCTCCTTCACAGGTTAGTAAAAACCCAACTGGAAGGCGGTAAATTAAATCAGAGCATATGGGAAATACCACATATCCCTGTAATTCACAGAACATATGAGGCAATGAAGAACAGGAGAAACTAAAATTGCTATTATGTACATCTATTCTTATGACAGTTGTAATGAAAATGGAAAATAGTTCTAGTATAACATTCCAGTTAAGTCTCAAGATGGTTGTGTTGTGGTTTTCAGCTTATCTGCCTACAGACAATAGAGACCTGAGATTTCTTTAGGAAATAATTACAAAGATTCACAACTCCAAATGTCCACAAAACATGCATCAGAATTTTCAAACAATTTAAAGTGATAGTTCTTATAAGGGGATTCATATCATCTTAAACCATGGAAACTAGGATTATCTACCTTTCTAGCCAAAAACCATAGAAAAATATTTCCAAAAGAAAATTGATGATTTGATCTTTTGCATTCTGTTTATTATTCAGAAAAATGGGATATTAAACCTAGAAAGGAACTAAAAAATTGCCCACTTACCTTGATCTTATTCCTAAGGAAACAAGATTCAGGAAGATTAACAAGTGTTTTCCAAAATCTCACTGATTGGCAGTAAACTCAAGTCTAGAACCCAGGTTGTAATCCCCATTTGAAAATTCTACCTGCTACACCATTTGGCCTTTTCCATTCCAATCATAGTTACCATGGTTATAGTTTGAGACCAAATCTTTTTTTTTTTTTAAGTATCTTTTGTTTTTAAAACAAAGCAATCAGTAAATATTTTCCAGCTCTTTTCACAGATGAAAGATTGGCAGGACAAAAACCTGCTGAAAATCACTTAAGATTACTCAAGTAGTTCACAGCAAAGACAGAAAAGGTAGTTCTAGTTTGTTTTCATTTTTGTTTTTTCCTTATTTTTAATTTTCCATACATCTTGGGCCAAGCTATTACCTCTCCTCAATGAAGTGGTTGCTGGTTTCCACAAAATTGTTTGTTTAGCTCATGGCTATGAATCCAGGTAAATCACCAGTGCTTCCCCTCACTAGCTTTTTCAACCCACTCTAGAAGACTGGCATTAACTCTCATACATTTGAAGCTCTGCTGCTTTTAATGTCCTTTTTAGTGTAGGGCTTCTTAAAAATTCTGTTTCTCATGAAACCTAATCAGACATTCTTCATTATCACATTTCCACATTCTCTCTTCTTAGCTGTAGCCCTTTGTTAGCACCTAGTTAGTGCCTCATTACTTATCTCTGTCCACCCTCCCCCTCGCTGCAGTTCCTTGGCTTCAGAAAAAAAAAAAAGGCAAGAAAGAAAAGAAAAGAAAAGAAAAAAGAAGCAAAGCTAACACACTCATGGAAAACACTGAATGGTCTAATCAGGCAACCAGAGAAATGTAAGGCTGGAAAGAGAGTGAGCTAAAGCAGGGTCCCATTTCAGCTCAATTAATATAGATTTCTTTACTCCCTAGAAATTGAAGATCCTAAATTATTAATCCCCATCCCCCTGCCTATTGTGTTTGGTTTTTGAGTTTTGTTTTAATGAAGCATAAAACCTGTGTGGCCTCTTCAACTGCCAAACCCAATATTTTGCTTTTAATGAAAAGGTGCTCTGGCTTCCAGAGAGAAATTGAGTCACACTCAGAAGTTAGTTAGCTCATAAGAGAGGCTGTTGAGATAGTGGTCAGAGCAAGAGCAATGGAATTAGTGTAAGCAGCACTGATTAAGATTACTTTAAAAACATTCAGTGCTTATTATGTGGAAAGTATTCTCCTCATACCAAGTGCTAGTGAGGATGTGGAATAACTAAACTCTCATATCCTGCTGGTAGGAGGGAAAATGGTAAAGCCACTATGAAAAATGGTGTAGCAGTTTCTCAGTGGTGTAGCAGTTTCTCATACAGTTAAACATACACTTATATGAACCAGATACCATTCCTAGTTACTCGCACAAGTGAAATAAAAACATGCTATCATACATAAACCTGTACACAAATGTTTATAGGAGCTTTACTCCTAATTTCCAAAACTTAAAAACAACCAAAATGTCCTTCAGCTGGAAAATGGATAAGCAAACCATGCAACATCCACACAATGGAATACAATTCACTAATCAAAAGGAACAAACTAGTGATACATGCAACAACATAGGTAAATCCCAAATACATTAGGCTAAATGAAAGAAGCCATACTCAAATGGCCATATGCCAAACAATTCTGTTTATACAACATTCTGGAAAAGGCAAAAGTAAAGAGACAAAGAATGGATTGATGATTACCAGAGGCCAGAGGCTGGGTGTTGGAGGAAAAGTTAACTATAAAGGACCACAGAAGAATGGTGAGGGTAGGGGGTGGAAGCATATATTTCTTGATGTGGTAGTTATAACATGCCATATATTTGTCCAAGACAAATGAAACAACGTTTATGTATGATTGCATGTTTTTATTTCACTTGTGTGAATTTTACTGTATGTAAAGTATACCTTAAAAACAAAAAGCTCTGTCTTTGACACCAACAAAAAACACTATTTTCATCTTCATACATTAAAAAATTCATTTTGATGGGGCACCTGGCTGGCTCCTTTGGTGGAGCACGTGACTCTTGATCTCGGGGTTGTGAGTTTGAGGCCCACCCTGAGTGTGGAGATTACTTAAAAATAAAATCTTAAAAAAAATTCATTTGGAAAGACTGAAAATTAACCAAAAAAACATAGACAAAGATGTTTTGAAAGTTATACTAATTTCCAAATAGATACAGGACCTAATATTAACATCATTTAGGACTTATATTAAAAGTTGTATTTTCAGGGATCCCTGGGTGGCTCAGCAGTTTAGCACCACCTTCGGCCCAGGGCGTGATCCTGGAGACCCAGGATCAAGTCCCATGTCAGGTTCCCTGCATGCAGCCTGCTTCTCCCTCTGCTTGTGTCTCTGCCTCTCTCTCTCTCTCTCTCTCTCTCTGTGTGTGTGTGTCTTTCATGAATAAATAAATAAAATCTTTTTTAAAAAAGTTGTATTTTCAGTACAAGAAAACAGAGAAAATATATGTGTACATATTGAGTAGCCACCAGGGTTTGGGTTTGGAGCCACAGGTGGTCACCACTGCATAGACAGTAAGTACAGAGCAGTTCACAAGCAAAACAGACCCAATAACAGTAGTGAATATTTACTGCTACATGCCAGGTACTTCCCCATATGCTTTACATTTCTTATCTCAAACAATCCTCTCTACAATGTTGTGAGGTAGGTATTATTCACCATCATTTTGTAGATAAGGAAAGAGAGGCCAAAGAGGTCAGTGTCCTGGATCACATGATAAGGGATGGAACTAGGATCACTGTGGGTTGTGAATTGGGATATGTGAAGAAAGGGGAACTTCAGTTCTTCAAAAGTACCTTCAAAAGTATGACTGAGTATTAGAGGTGTGTCCATAAGTAGCATGAGAGGGAAAATGAGTAAACCAGCACAACTGGAATAGGAGATTTTCCTTAAGAAAATAATAAAGGTTACCTAGCATTAGCGAGTTAGAGAAAGAGTAGCTTATAGAGGACACTAAATGGCAGACTGATAAACTTGAAATTTGTTCTGTGGTTCCTTGACCTCACACCATTGGAGATGTTCAAAAAAAGAGCAATCAGTCTGAATAGTTAACTTGAAGATTAGAGTGAAGTAATCTTTGTTGAGGATTAGCCTGAGAGTGTCAGGGATGCTTCCTGGACTCCCTGGTGGCAAGGAGAAACCACCATGCTTTAGGTGTGGTAGCAGGGGCTTTCCCTGTATTTTCTCACTTTGAGCACACCTCAGGCCTTGGAGGAGGTCCTACTATTCCCATTCAACAATGGGATGATTGAGGCTGAAAGAGGGTCAATGATTTGCATTAAAGTTCACTGCCAGGTAGAGGCTGATCTGAGACTGAAGCTCAAGTGCACATGACACTTCTTAAATTCATAAGGCTGCAAGTTCTTGGAGGTGAGCAAACCCATCAGGGATATTCACAGTAGTTTAGGGCACTGCAGTAATGCTTACTAAGATGGAAGAAGGATCTTACTAGGTAATGTGGCAGAAGAATTGGCAGGACTTCCTGACTAGCTGGATATGAGAGAAAGGAAAAATCGAAGGTGTCCAAAGGGCCTGGGGAATTAGAGGTCTTAATGACAGAAACACACACTGAAATGCCACGCAAATAAAACTTAAATACATTGTTCATGAGTTTCAGGTTATGTTAAGTACTGAATTTCTATTGATTCTACAAACGTGAAAGAGCTTCACCTAAGTACCCAGAGTTTCCATCATCTCTTCCCCATCCCTAGTGCCTCTTGACTCCCAAAACAAGCAAGCCCATCTGCAGGCTAGTATGCAGAGAAAATTAATGTACAAGGCCACGTCAGCACCCAAGTCTGCAGATGCGAGTCATGAGATCAGAAAAGGTTGACTTTTCTGATTTTTAGAGTTCCAAGTGTCTTTTGACTCCAGGAACTTAGAGTCTGTTGTTAATAAGCTTAATAAAGAAACACCTTTGGAAGTCATTCAAATACTGAAGAAATGAAAAACATTCAGAAATAATATGTTCTTTTCTTTTTCCTTTTTTTTTTTTTTAACTTTGGCCACCCATTTTTTTCAACACTCACTTACTGAGAATGTTCTATGGACCAGGCACTCTGTTTATGTTAGGAACACAAAAATAGTCTACCATTCTAGCCATCACAGAGCACACAGTTAAGTTATCAAAAGGACTGCAAATAAAGCTTCTGGAAAACCAAAATCTAAGTCTTCCAGAATCCTAGCACATCCTTCATATTAGAGGTCAGTTTGTTAATGATGATACCTAAGCTTTTCATTTTATTTCTGGCATTCCAGTCTTTCACTAAGAATATTTACTGTTGTTTTTATTTACTTCTTGGTCTTGAAGAGGTGGAAAATCAATGTTGTACCATGACATATATGTGGTGGTCAGAAAAGCATGCCACTCAGGTCTCCTGCTGGAGGGAATATAATTGACCGCCATGTCCTAGCTACTAGGCTCTGAATCCACCAACATGTTCATGCTGAGACCATGCTTCCCACAAGCGACTCCCAACCAGGGATTGAGCCCCCTAGGTTCCCTAACAAAGACCCCATCCTGTGAGATAGAGGACCTCTCTATGGGAGATTCTGGCTCAAGGGTTTTCCATCATCCTGGATGCAAACTTTCTTATAACTGGGCTTCCATCTGAGACTCTTCCTGCCCTCCTTTCTATCTGCCTTCCCTATCTCATTCTGAGAGGCCAGACCTGCATGTTGCCTTGAAGGCCCTCCCACCTCCTCCCACCTCCTCCAGGTCCCTCCCTTGTAGCCTTTTTTCCAGTCAATCTTTTGTCTAATCCTGCCTCAGTGCCTGCTTCTCAGAGGACTCAACAAACACAATGCACACAGCAATAATTTTCAAGCTTGCCTTCTACAGTAAACTCTCCTCATTAATACTCCCTAAAGGTACATCCTTAAAATTGTTAAGTACCTATTCATAGCAACTTGTTGTTTTGTTGGTTTATAAGTATTTTTGAGGGAGTTTCAAGAGTACATACTTTGGTCTTTGGTGCTATGCAATAAAAGACCTTGTTTTAATCCATTGAGATTAATCTCCTTATTCCTTGGGTTCTGGTCCAAAGCAGAGTTGAAGGGCACTGTGGTTAGTGAGCAGCTGTGGGCCATGACCTCATGCTCTCCAATCCTGTTTCTTCTTCTTACTAATTATGACAGACAAGCCACTTAACCCCTCTGAGACTGTTTCCTCTCTAATATGCAGATAATAATGTCCTCCTTGCTGACTTCAAAAGACTGTTTTAAGGATCAAATGATTTAATCATGTGAAAGTGCCTTGCAAACTAGAGCACTATACAAAAGCAAGATATTATAATTATTGTCTTCTAATAGTAAATGCGATTAATCAACTTTCTTCATATTTGTTGAGGGACAAGCACTGGATATAAAACATACACATGTCCACAGCACAGTGGGGACAGTTAGAAAACTGTGAGGGCACTACATGCCAAGCTATATAAGCCAGTTTCACAGCATCAAAGTAGGCTACAAAATTATAAACCAAAAGCTCTACTGAAATTATCTTAATGCTTATGGATAAAAGTGAATATAAGATGCTAGTTTAAGTGGGAAAAAAGGAAAAAGTCAAGTTTAAGGTGACTTCCAAACCACTGTGATTTGGATGAACCTTGGAAGCAAATATAACACTTCCAACCTCCTTAACTTCGGATAGCAATAATAAATCCCACCATACCAGTGACTTGAGGTTTTCCTTGGTTTGGTTATAAATCACTTTTTATAGTAATAAAAGAAGAAAACTATTCTCAACAGTCCATGGGTGTATGTGAATATATGTCTGTTTTCACCCCCAATATTGAGGTAAAATTCAGGTGTTTCTATGTGATGATGAAATTGGAATAAAAAGGAAAAAGCACAAAACTACAGGGGTATAGGTTAATCTTTTTTGTAAGTATAAACTATTATAAACTTTATATAAGGAAAACCTATGAGATTTCTTTATAATGCTCTTAATCCTCAAAGCAGTAGCTTCCATTTAAATTAGAAGTCTTCAATCAAAAAAAAAAAAAAAAACTTCAGAAAAATTCCCTTCTTCCCGATTAATTGCAAAATAAACAGATATCCTGAAGGAAAATGAGGCTGACTTCTTTGTTGACTCCCTTGAAAAAAGGCAATAGTTGGGTGGTGCTTGGGACTGTGAGAAACTAACCATTTCCTTCCCTCAGTGTTTGCTTTGGGTTTCCTGTTTCATTACTATGCCAAGCAAGTCTCTCTACGTAAGAAACCTGCAAATTATACATTCATCCACTAAAGAGAGACACTAAGCAACACTGCTGGAAATGAGAAACCGGTTGATTTCTTCTTGTTTTCTTTTACTTCCTAAATCTGCCAACAAAGGGAATACCTATAACACAACAAACTAAGGATGGGCTGCCTCACTCTGGATGCAGGCAACTTTGCATCAAAGCAAAACTGAACCTCTTACTTTACCCATCACATTTATATCATTTTTGAGAAAATTAGAAAAAAAAAAAAGTTAGCTCAATCCCTTGAGGCAGCATGAAGTTACCTTGATTGATAATAGTTGAAGTTGACCTGAAGGAATGATAGTTAATCCTTAACTGTTAGGAATCTGGACATGTTAGTCCTTAGAAACTCCTCTCAAATATACTCTCCCCAACCATCAGCCAACTCCCTTCAAACTTATTCTACCTAAACACTAGAACACTCATCTTAAACACCAAAGGCTATGATCAGTCTATAAAATCAACATTAAAAAAAAAAAAACAGAGGAGGTCTAGGAGTTTCTACTCACAGAATGTTCTGAAACAAGAAAAAAAAAAAGAGGACTGAAGCTTATTAATGGTCATTTTTTTTCTTTCATCCAAAATGCATTCTTCAAGGGAGAACCAGCTTTCATCAGCTTTGTCAGGCTTCCATACCCTAGATCACCCCCATGTGCCCATCTAAAAAAAAAAAAAAAAAAAGCTTTTAAATAAATACAAACAAATGCATTCGTAGCGGGATTGCACTTTCAAATTAAACACTATGAACTTGCTTATGTGCATGCAAATAAAATGTCATGCTCATCAGGGGAGCATACTTTGGCATCAAGTAGTATATGGTAAATGGTACATAATCCGATTGAGGGAAAACATCTCTATGCCTGAGGAGAGCCAATTTGGCTGGAACTGCTTATGATAGAATCGACGTGTCACAGACACCACAGGCAGAGACTACCTTTCATATGCAATGACACAGACCTTTCTCTATTACCAAAATCAGTCTTGCCTGTGTTTTGTCCAATCATTCTTCCATCAAAAAAATTTTAGCACCTATTAGGAACCACTATTGAAAATACAACATAAACATAAGTGAATAAAACACTGTTCCTGTCTTGTAGGAGTTAAAAGTCTGGCCAGAACTTCACAACCTATACAAAGAAGCAACTCAAAGCAAAACTGTGCACAATGAACAGGAATATGCATAGCACAAAGCCCACCAAATAGATGGTGCTCAGTAGATGTTAAGTGAATAATATTTTGAATAATTATTTTAAAAACTGACATGAAGGGTGCACCTGGGTGATTCAGTTAAGTGTCTGACATGATTTTGGTTCAAGTCATGATCTCAGAGTTGTGGAATCGAGCCCTGCATCAGGCTCTGCACTCAGTCAAGTCTGCTTGACATTCTCTCTCTCTCCCTTTGCCCCTCCCTCTGCTGTCTGTCTCTCACTCTCTCTCTCAAATAAATAAATTAAAAAAAAATGGAGACACCTGAGTGTCTCAGTGGTTGAGTGTCTGCCTTTCACTCAGGGCATGATCCTGGAGACCTGGGATTGAGTTCTGTATCAGGCTTCCCCTCAGGGAGCCTGCTTCTCCCTCTGCCTGTGTCTCTGCCTCTCTGTCTCTCATGAATAAGTAAATAAAATCTTTAAAATAAATAAATAAATAAATAAATAAATAAATAAATAAATAAATAAATAAATAAATATTTTAAAAAGAAGACCATGTAGATGCTGGAATATACAAAGCATAGAATCATTCCTAGCATATAATAGGCTCACAATAGATATTTATTGATTGAATAAATGAAATAATAAATGCTATGAGCTCATAATAAAAGTGACCCAACCTAGGCAATGACTTCCCTATGAAGGTGACATTTAAACTAGATGAACAAAGTGGGAAGAAAATTCTATGCAGGGAGAATAATAGTAGTTGGCCAGTTAGACAATGTATTGATTCACATAAGCTGAAGGATTAACTTCAGAAACTGGCTGCACTTACTTCATGCTGGTGATTTATGACAGCCCAGTGCTCTGAATCATGACCATTCAGCCAGTTTTATTGAAGCCAAGAAGAAGATCCAAGACTGCACCTTCAAATAGGGTGATAATCAATAAGCCTGTGACACCTTCCTTACTATGAAGGCACATTTGTAAATGGTGAAATTCAGGGTACATCAAAGGGAACAGGATTATGAATTTTCTAGAAAAACAAGCTCACTAACTCACCAAAAAAGTAAGAAGATAGAAGGCATCAACAATAAAAGGTAAGAAAGAACTCAAGGAAAATACCGTCTTGAGTGGTTCTGTGAACAATAAAAAAAAAAAAAAACGGGAAAAAATAGAGTCTCCTATATTGAACCAAAATATTTAACAGCATAAAATCATTTTAAAGAACTTCAGATACTTCAATTCAAAGATATGCTCTTGTCAAGAAAGCTCTACAAAAAGAAAATTGGTTACATCAAAATGAATGCTCAGATTTTCAAAGGGCATATTTAATGTGGAATAGAAACAAGGCTGTGGAACAGATATCTCTTTGGATTCTATGGGATGAATGTTTTAAGAGAGGATATATGCAATGTATGGTCAGAGAAGGCTCTCTGCAAGCAAAGTTTTTAGACTATGACACATGACTACAATATTTGCTGAAGATTTATCTCTGAGGATTCATATTATATATAAATATATAATGGAACCCAATGGAAAAATTCAATCAACTTACCAAAATTAGCTTTACAGACAACCATTCAGGTAAGTATTAATTACTCCACAAAATTAAACTTGCTCTGTTTCTTGTCTCAAAGGAGTAGCAATTCTCAGTGGATGTCTCAGCAAGTGACATTTTGACAGGTTAAATTGGCTCCTAGGTCACAGGACTATTCACCCCTCAGTGACATCCTCTCCTCAGAATAACCCAGTCTCTGACAGATTTGCTGATGAAATAGGGAGTGTATCTACATTAATACAAAAACAATACTCTGCTTGCCTTAATGCAGAAGGAGTATGCTCACTTAGACATATTTTTCCTGTACTTCCTGTTTACCAAGTAATTTGGAGTGAATATTGGTCTTTGTGGTATTAGCTCATCTGTGTTAATGGAATTTGTTTCCTTTTGTGCTGCTCCACCATAACTATTCCACTTCACAAGCATTAACTCCAATAAAGTCAAATGAGAAAACCTAACAAAAACAGTCTTAAAGCCACTATCATTAGTAACAAATAGAAGTTTTCCTAGTTTCCATTTTATTAAAAAAATGATGGAAAAAGAGTAATCCATTACATTTATTTTCTGTTTTACAGTTTAAGATGATTTCTCCATCACTATCTCTTTCAACCTTCATTAAGTACTCCAAATAGGTGCTTCAGGTTAAAATAAAAATAATTAAAATTACTGTTTAACTTCTGTTTCCAAGAAAAATGGATACAATTTTCCCTACTCCTCCCACTAAGGATAGTTAAAAGCCCTGGGCAATGGGGCACCTGGGTGACTCGGTTAAGCATCTGACTCTTGGTTTCAGCTCAGGTCAAGATCTCATGGGTCATGAGATGGAGCCCCCCTTGGACTCTGTGCTCAGTGGGGAGTCTGCTTGAAGATTCTCTTCCTCTGCCCCTCCCCTCACTCTCTCAAATAAATAAATAAACCTTAAAAAAAAGCCCTAGGCATTATATATATAAAACAAACATGAAAGACTTTATAAGGCAGAAGGAATAAAGCAGATTAGCCAGGGAACTCAGAATACAAGGAAGGACACACTGATGAATTCCTTGGGCTTTCTTTTTTCCTCATATACTGTAGATTTATAGCTGAAGAAGCTTTCAGTGTGGAACTACCAGCAGGTTCAGAAAAAAATAAAAACATCAAAAACTTTTCCCTCTAGGCCAAAGGGCATCCTAGTAAGACAGAAAAATTTTAGAAAATAACCATTCTATTCTACACAAACACCTCCAAAAAAAAAAAAAAGATCCCACCTCCACCCATGGCAACAAAGGTCAAGTAGGAAGCCACACTTCTACCCTCATCTGGCTGTAACAAGGCAACCCATCCATCACAAACACCCTCATGCCAGTGTGGTATGAAAGAGGGCAAAATAAGGAACGAAGGATTTTGTCCCCATCAGATTCCTGTCAAAGTGTCAGTAGAAACCAAGTAGGGAGTTTGGACTTCCAACCTCCCTGGGGAGTAATGACAGAGAAAGGAAACAAAAATTAGCCATCTCAGGAGTGAAAAGGGGGTACTAAGTCTGCATATATCAAAAGGATGATAAAGGACTACTAAAAATTCTACACACCTAAGTTTGACAACTTAGATAAAATGAACCAATTCCTTGAAAAATACAAATAACCATACCTCATCCATATGAAATAATTTAAATAGCTCTATAAATACTAAGGAAATTAAATTCATAATTTAAATATTGCAAAAAAGAAATCAATTCCAGAAGCTTTCACTGAAATATATGCCAAATATTAAATGTCTTAAAATTCAGTGAAATCTCTCCCAGAAAGTAGAAGATAACACTTCCCAATTCATTTTGTGAAGCTAATATTATCCTACTATCAAAACCAAAGATAGAAAAAAAATATTACTAATGAAAACAGAGGCAAAATTATTAACAACTAAAATTTAACACTATATAAAAGGAATTATATACTATGACTAAGTAAAGCTTATTCCAAGATTGTAGACTGTTTTAATATTTGAAAATCAATCAGTATCATCCACTATATATATTGGTTAAAAAGGAAAAATTACATAATCATATCAATTGATGCCAAAAAAGCATTTGATAAATTCAACATTGAATCCTGACAAAAATTCTCAGAAAAACAGAATTGAAGGGAAATTCCTCAATCTAATAACACGCATCTACAAAAAAAACCTACAGCTGACATACTTAATAGTAACATTCTGAATGTCTTCCCCCTAAGATAAAGAACAAGCCAAGAATATCTATTCTCACTGCTTTTATTCAACATGCTGTTGTAAGTTCTAACCAATATAATAAGACAAGAAGAGAAAAGAAAACTCATAGTAATCAGAAGAGGAAAAAATAAACCCACTCCTACTTGCAAAGAGTATCATTATTTATATAAAAAGTCCCCCGAAAATTATCCAAAAACCTCATTTAAACTAATTAATTTCAGCAAGGTAGCAAGATACAAGATATCCATAAAAACATTCATTTTATTTTTATATACTAGTAACCAAGACATGAAAATTGAAAATAAAAATACTTATAATCACTCAAAAAATGAAATTCTTATTTGTAAATCTAACAAAGTATGTACAGGACTTACATGCCAAAAATGATAAGAAAAAAAAAATGAAATATACCAAGGAAGCCAAATAAATGGAAATATAACAATATTCATGCATTAGAAGACAATGTAGCAAAGATATAATTCTCCCTAAAAGAGATATAGGTTTAATATAACTCTACCCCATAACCCAGCATATTGGAGATATGGGCAAAATTATCCTAAAATTTATATGAAAAAGCAAAGAAATCAGAATTATTAAATTTTTTAAAAAATAAGAATATAGTGTGATAAAACCATTTACCCAATATCAAGACCTATTATATAGATAGAATAATCAAACCTGTAATATGATCAATGGAATATATAGGTCAGTGGAATAGAATATAGAACCCAGAAATAGATCCATACAAAAGGCCTAATATAGAGAATATAGAACCCAGAAATAGACCTCTACAAAATATGCCCAAGTGATTTTTGACAAAGGTATAAAAGCAACTTACTAAGGAAAAATCTTTTCAACAAATGGTGTTGGAACAATTAAATAACCATAAGCAAAAAAAGAAAAGAAACTCAAAGTAAACTAGTACTTTTTAAATTAATTCAGAATGGATAACAGACATAAGTATAAAATGTAAGACTATGAAACTTCTAGAAAAACTATAGGAGAAAATCTTTAGGATTTAAGGCTAGGAAAAAATGTTCTTAAACTTGACAATAAAGCATAAATCATGAAAGGAAATATTGATAAATTAGGCTTCATCAAAATTTAAACTTTTGCTCTTTGAAAGACCCTGTGAAGAAGATGAAAGGACAAACCACAGGCTGAGAAAGGATTAGTATCTAGAATAAATAAAGAACTCTCTAAACTTGACAGTAACTAAACAATCCAATGAGAAAAAGAGCAAAAGACGTAAAGAGACATTTTACTAAAGATAATACACAGATGTCATATAGCATATGAAATGACATTTGACATCATGGCACGTTAGGGAAGTGATAATTAAAACAACAATGAAGTATCACTACATACTAATTAGAATGGTTAAAATAAAAAATAATAAGAACACCAGATGCTAGGATGGATGAGGAGAAATGAGATCAATTATATGTTGCTGGCAAGAATGTAAAATGATACATCCACCTCAGAAAATAACTTGACAGTTTCTGAAATACTAAATTTGTAAGTACCATGTGACAGCAATAACACTCTTGAGCATTTATCCCAAGGAAGATTTATGTTCATTCAAAATTCTACTATGCATATATGTTTATATCAATTCCATTCATGATAGCCCCAAACTGGGAACAACCTAGATGCCCTTTTTTAATAGATAATTAGCTAAACTCTAGTACATTCATAGCGTGGAATATCACTCAGAAAAATAAATAAATAAATAAATAAATAAATAAATAAATAAATAAATAAATAAATAATAAAGTATTTATACGCATAGCAACCTGGGTGAATCTCCAGAGAATTATATTCAATGAAAAAAGCCAATGCAAAAATGTTGTATTCTCTATGATTCCATTTATGTATTATTCTTGAAATGACATTACAGAAATGAAGAACAGATTTATGGTCACCAGGAAGTAAAGAAGGAAGTAGGGTGGGATGGACGTAACAGGGCAATATGAGGGATCCTTGTGGTGATGGAAATATTCTTATCTTGGCTGCTAATGTCAATATCTGATTATAATTTGGTACTACAATGTTGTGAGATACTACCTTTGAGAGAACTGTGTAAAGAATACTTCGAATTTTGTTTTATTTCTTATAAGATTTTGGGATCTCTGGGTGGTGCAGCGGTTTAGCGCCTGCCTTTGGCCCAGGGCACGATCCTGGAGACCCAGGATGGAATCCCACGTCGGGATCCCGGTGCATGGAGCCTGCTTCTCCCTCTGCCTGTGTCTCTGCCTCTCTCTCTCTCTGTGTGTGACTATCATAAATAAATAAAAATTAAATAAATAAATATTTCTTATAAGATTTGAATGTATAATTATCTCAAAATTTAAAAGTCTAATTTTAAAAATGACCCACACATCTCTCAAGTAGAGGAAACAGAAGCACAAACAAATAGATGTACTATAAATATGTGCAATCGTTGACATGGAGATGAAGTTCTTTGCACAGAACATTATGGTCACCATGGGAGTTACCAAAACCTTCCCAAAGGAGCTGAAATTTGGGCTGGTTCTTGAAAGATGGGGGCAGTTTAGCAGATTTCCTTTAATCCTTGCAATCTTATGGGACAGATGTTATTACATCTACTTTCAAGAGGTTTGGAAATGTTAAATCAATAGCTCAACGTAATACTGTTTGTTTCCAATTGCAAGTTTATTCTCTCTCCATATTTACCATAAGGCTTCATTTTCAAGATAAAATATAATAGGAGAAAAATGCCAGAGAATAAATTATAAAACATTATTTTTTTAAAGGGCATTCATCTTTTCAAGCAGTTAGTTAAGTACTGGTAATATTCCTGATATAGGTTGGGCATGCAGATATGTGCTAATGATGAGACAAAATCATATGCTTCAGAAAGGAAAAAAGGAACCATTCAGTATCCACTATGTTTTAGAGCCAGTGATTCTCAAACTATTTCCTGGCTGCATGCTATTTCTTGTACAAGAAACTCCCATTTGTAACATCTCTTAATGTTTACAGTGACTTGGAGTAAGACAAGAAGTCAAATTCAGGATCATGTAAGGAAAGTGGAAGCATATGCGTAGTTTATAGAAAGTTCTCCAAATAATTTAGAGAGTCTTCTCAAAAGGGAATTGGTACCTCTCCCACAGAATATAAAGCACAACATAGACCATTTCATATTCTTCATAACAATTTTATTAATCTTTTAAAGGATCTCTCAACTTTAACCCTATTGACTCCTTGGGCCAGATAATTCTTTATAATGGGGGCTGTCCTACACATTATATTTTTGGAGCATCCCTGGTATCTATGTACTAGATGCCAGCAGCATCTATCTCCATCCTGAGCTGGGACAATCAAAATATCTTCAGGCATCACCAAATGTCCCCTGGGTGGTGTGAAATTTCTCCCCTTTGAGTACCACTACTCTGGTAATGTTGTCATTTTGTAAATAAGAACTGGTATTTGGAGAAGTTCAATAGGCTGTTAAAATTATACAATGATTACCTGGTAGAACCAGGAATAGAACAGAGGTCTCCTTGATTCTAAAGGAATCCAAATGTTTTCAACTACACCTAGCTTCTATAAAGAGCTCACATCCTTATAAACAGTTTATGTAGAGAGAGAGCCATAATCCAACATTACGAAATAAGGTGATTGGGACTCTAAGCAGAGATCAGAAGGCTATAAGAACCAAAAGGATGAAACAACTAGTTCGGCCTGAAGTAGACAAGGAAGACTAAGTGTGTTCATTTTCTGTTGTTATAGAACAAAATTAGTAGCTAAAAACACAAATTTATTATCTCCCATATTCTCAAGTCAGGAGTCTGGGTACAGGTTAGCCAGATGCTCACAAGGCTGAAATCAAGATATTTTCCAGAGGGCAGCCCCTGTGGCTCAGTGGTTTAGTGCTGCCTTTAGCCCAGGGCCTGAATCTGGAGACCCGGGATCGAGTCCTACATTGGGTTCCCTGCGTGGAGCCTGCTCCTCCCTCTGCCTGTGTCTCTGCCTCTCTCTCTCTCTCTCTGTCTCTCTCTCTGTGTCTCTCATGAATAAATAAAATCTTAAAAATATATATATATTTTCCAGAGCTATCATTTCATGTGTGAATCAGGATCCTCCTCCAAGCTCACTGGTTGTTAGCAAAATTTATTTCCTTGCGACTGTATAACCAAGGTCCTTATTTTCTGGCTGGCTGTCAGCCAGGGACCACTCTTAACTCCTGGAGGCCACTCTCACATCCTTGTCACATGGCCCTTCATCTCAAAAGGTGATGATCTACTTCTTCAAGGACAGTTGGAGATTCAGCTGCTGCTTTTTGTCTCTTTTAAGGGATCACCAGGTTAGGTCAGTCCCACCCAGGATATTTTCCCTTCTGATCAGCTAACTCATAGTCAACTGATAAGCTGACCTTAATTATGTCTGCAAAATCCCTCTCCCCATATAACACAATATACTTATGAAAAAGATATCCAATCATATTTGCAAGTCCCATCCCCATTCACCAGAAGGGGATGCCAGGACATGGGTCAATGGAGGCTTATCTTAGAATCCTGCCTGCCACAGTAATGCATAAGCAAGTTTTCTTCCTGGCCAGCCCAGATAGCACCTGACTTGCCATGGGCCCTGGTCCTCATATGCCTGGCCACCCCCACAAATACCTCCTAGTCCCCTTATGTGATGGCTCCATCATCCTGCTTACCTTATTTACACATAATGTTGCCTCCTAGATCCTAGACAAAACTATTACATACTTGAATCTTCCTTTAAAAATTTGGCTCTCTAAATTTTTCCTCTAACCCTTAGGCATGTAACCATTCCTGTGTATTCCGAGTCCTGACATTTAAACAAATAGTCATAATGTTAGGCAATTTTGCATGAGTCATGTTAATTCACATGTGATCTTATGTAATGATAACCTAATAAAGTATGTCTTATCCCCACTTATTTAAATAAGAGAATTTAGGATCAGAGTGACTAAGCAGCTTTCTCAATGTCCCACAGGTTTGTTCAAGGATATGACAGTCACAAATTCATGTGATTCCAAGTTCACATTTCTTCCAGTGGGAACTTTGATTTCATGGAGAGCAGTAGAAGAGCAGTGACTGAGAAATTTATCATTCTTAGGCCCTGTTACCAAATAGCATCCCAACTATTCAGCATTTCTCATCTCAACTGTCATAACCATCTAAATAACTCCTGTTTTGACTCTTTTTGTAACTGATATTTTAATTAAAATCTCATCTTCTCAACCTTCCAAAATCTTTTAGGGCAGGAACCATGTCCCTTTGGAGTCTCTTTAGTGCCTACTCAGCCTTGCATAAATGACAGCACTTGAAAATTACTTGTATACATGACAAATGAATTCTCCTTATCACCCAACTAAATACTACAATTCAGAAAAGACCTATAAACTGGGAAGAGGAAAGCAATGTGTGCACAAAACATCCTTTCCACTGTGCCTGCTTTCCCCGCACTTCTTTCACTGGCTTATTCTCTACAAGAAGCTGTACATCAGTTCTGCTCCATTTCCACTACCTGCAGACGAGAAATAGAACTTCATGCTCCAATATCTCTTAATAATATTTCATTAAATCACAATAATCCAGGTTTCCAGTGGCATTTCTATAAAAGAACCTTTCCTATGTCCAACACAGACTCACATATAGATAAGCCTATATCAAGGTCTGATGTTTAATTGTAGGGAAAGGGAGCAGAAGATTTAAAATAATATATTGATTTAACAGATATTCTTTGAATAGTGAATATGTGCCACTCAGCTAGAGTGGAATTATTTCCTGCTCTGCTGAGTTTTCAGTCAGCAGGTGATATGGACAAGGAAATAGGAACTAGAATTCACATGAGAAGTTCTCTGCAGAAACTGGTGCAGGAAAGAAAGTAGCTTAAAGATTTCATCATGGCTGCAGAATGGAGGATTGGAGTGGGCCAAGCCTATGACAGGAAGAAAATTAGGAGACTGTAGTGATTATCAAGCAAGGGATGAGGACAAGGCAGTGCTACACACATGTGAGCAACTTTAGGATTAAGTAGTCCTGGTCATCAATTAGATACAGAAATGAAGATGAGAGAAGGAAATGAATTAAGAATTAATTAATTTAATTAATTATGATGGTTAAGAATGATAATAGGGCTCTGGCACAGTCACCTGAAAAGATGTTGGTGCCATTAACTGGGTTGGGGAAACCAAGAGAAAAACATACTTAGGAGCTCTCAAGTTTAATGTTCAACATGTTCAAGAGCTGATTCTGAGCTACTTCCAGCATGTAACCCAAGATAATGATGACAACAGTACATGAGTCTTTCTTTTTCCTTGTCAGGTATTTCAGAACAGACTTTATAACCAGGGTGCTATCTCTCCAACTACCAAGGCCCATTGGCCTAGTTGTTTAATATGAGTTAACATTAAATGTACTTGGGTTCAAAAGACCTTACCTCTCAACCAAAATGTGAAATCAAAGCACTGCATAAGTTAAGTGTGTCTGTCTGCACAGATGTTGTACCCACCACATCAAAGGCATTTTGCACTTGCCATGGGGGATGGCTTCATGACCTTAGAAATAAATTTGAAGTGTATGGGCTCCCTGAGACCACAGCATTGACTGAATATGACTTGAATTATGGTAATGCATTATATACACCATGAGGGAAACTCAGTGCAAATTGTTGAATTTGAGAATTTTTAACAAAAGAAATGAGACCTATAATCAAAATTACTAGATGGCAAAGTAGACCATTTTCAAATCCTCAAATAACAAATTTAGATAGACAGATAGATATAGACACATAGATAGATAGATATAGGTCTACAAAAATGTTCGCTCAGACCATAACATTTTTTAGACCATAACATTTTTTAATAGCTTTCCTCATATTTGTCAATACCAGTTCCACTTATTTGCCATATCCATATTTTCCTACTGGAATAACAGTTGTGAAAAATGCTTTGAAACTGCAATGCACTGAATCAAACTAAGTTTACCTATGACATTAACACAAGGCCATACCTACTTGTAGGTAGACAAAATAATGTTTTCTTTTTTAAAAAGTCTTCTTCTAAACATAGTATTAAGTTAACCAGATACAATATTCAAATTTGCTTTTCTTTTTACAATAGTTTTTGGGAGCTAGAAATGCATTGAAACCGCAAGGGAATAATGCCATCCAGTCATGAAAATGACATAAAGAACCTATTGTCTATACAGAAATTAGATCCTTTCAGCTAACCATCTTGTAAGAACTACTTGGATATTTACATGATTTCTTGGTATGGTATTTCTGCCTTTTGACCAAATCATGGTTTCAAACCCTGCATAACCTTTTTAATAACAGACAATATTTATGTAGACTGTACCATGTGATAGGCACCATGCCAAGCATTTTATGCATTATTTTAATCCCTACAATAATCCTATAGCAGATATTGCTTTCATTTCCTAGATGGGGAAGCTGAGACACATAGAAGCTAAATCTAAGATCACACAGCTAGCAAAAAAAAAAAAAAAAAAAAAAAAAAAAAAACAAGCTAGAAATCAAGCCCATGTTTGCCTAACCCCAAAGGCTTCCTCTCAACCAATTATTGCCACTTTGTTTTGTTGCTCTCTGGGATAGAGGGGCAAATCTCAAAATACATAAATTTGTTTAGTATGTGTGTGTATTTATGTGTATGTGTGTGTGAGTGTATATATCTAATTCATGGTAACAGTGAGTATAAAACTTAAATAAATGATATTTATATATTTTAGTATCTGATATTTAGTAAATTATAGATAAATAAAAAATAAAGATGAAATATATCTATATTTTCCTTCTGATTGGGAGGGTTTTACAGTTTAATTTGTTAAAAACTTTGAAGAGTGCTACTTTTATTTATTTTTTTTAATTTTTATTTATCCACGATAGTCACAGAGAGAGAGAGAGAGAGAGAGGCAGAGACACAGGCAGAGGGAGAAACAGGCTCCATGCACCGGGAGCCCGACACGGGATCCGATTCCGGGTCTCCAGGATCACGCCCTGGGCCAAAGGCAGGCGCCAAACCGCTGTGCCACCCAGGGATCCCAAGATTGCTACTTTTAGAAAGGTTAGTTAGCTCACTATATATACACATCACCCACTATCAGAGTCAATTCAAACATGAACAAAAGTTAACAATGTTAACAAAATACTAAACCCACTATCTTTGCTTTAACCCCCCCAGTTGATTCTAAAAGTATGACTTTTAAAAGATACGTATCATAGGGAACATTAAATAATAATAATAACAACAATAACAGTTCCTTTTTAAAGTGCTTGATATATGAAGACAGATATATTCTAAAACTTTCCCCATATTATCATTTCTAATCTTTATGGGGCCTTAATAAGGAAGGTATTATTATACCCATTCTAAAGATAAGAAAAGTTAGGCTCAGCGCAATTATGTAGGTTGCATAAGTTCACTCAGCCAATAAGAAATGGCCCTAGCACTTGAAGTTAAAGATTTCTGATTCCATGGGCTTGTGCCTACAAAACCCAATGCCACAGTATGCCCCGCTGAAAACATTTTATAAAGCTCAGGTACTTCCCTGAAATGTTGTTGAAAACCCTAGGTAGCTGAAAGTCCATTTTATGCCTTCCATGTGTTAGCAAAACTATAAAAGTTAAATTCATCGACATCTGTAATATAAGAACTAATGGGATCAGTATTCTTTGAAAATTATGCTTTTTTTTCCAAATGTCACCTTATGTTCCACACATATTTTCAAAAATGAATGCTCAGGTTTTAAAGAGGGACTAAACAAAATTGACAATGTAATTTTATCCAGGTACAAAAAAATACATTCTCCTACCTTCTGGGTTACTCTACGAGTCAGGCCATGATAATAATTTACTATTCTGGAATACAGTTATTCTTCCAATTTTGACATAACTGCCATGTTATTTCACTCACATATGCCTCTATCTATCCCAGTAGCCAGGGGCCATTTTTCATGCCGTTCATTTGCATCAGAAATTATAGGTTTTGATACCACTGCCACAGCCTGTGTTTTAACTTTGAAATATATTGTAGCTAAACCTCTAATGTGGCTAATCTAGTTCATGATTCAATATGACTGCAGTCATGGTTCCCTGAAAGGGCTGCCGCTGACAAAAATACTGCCCTGTGCCTATGCTGAGGGACTCCATGGGCTCACTCTCCCAACTTAGGCTGAAAGACTTCCCTTAGGAAATAGTTGTCTGAGGCTCTTCCTATCCTGGTCATCAATTTATTCTATGACCTTGGCACTGCTGAATCTCCTTTCCATGTCTCTCTTTCTCTTTCTCTCTCTTTTAACCAACCATAAGTAAGAAAAGCACAAGCATGGTTTTCTTAATTTCTTTCTCCTTTCTACCTTTCAGACTCCCATAGATGTGAAGAGATCTTTCCCTGGGCTCACAGCAAGGCAGGTGTTGACAGCTATCTCTGCAACACCTCCAACTCAAGGCTGGGGCTTTCCTCTGGTTCTCAGAGAGCACATCTAAGTCATCCAAGAGGAAGGATATAAGCAGAAACTGCTCAATTTGGGAAGAGTTGTAAACTGGGAAGTTGGAAGGACCTTGAAATCACTCATCTACTGCTCATTTTCCAGAGACACCAAGAGCTCACCTGAGCTACTCAAGGTTACCCAATGCGTCCCCAACTAGTTAATTCATGAGTTCCTTCATTCACCAAATACCTACTGAGTACCCACTGTGTCCTAGACACTGTACAGGGTGCTGGGGATCTAGATATGAGTGAAACATGGTCTGCTCTGGAGAGAACATGATCAGGTGGGGAGGTTAGACTGGTGAACAAAGTGCCATCAAGAGGCCTTGTAGCCATACAACCTGATTGTATGGCTACAGAAAAAAATAATCTCACTTTATCCCTGTTGTTCTGGTTTAATTGCCAGTAGCACCACCTTTCACTTTCAAAAGTGTCTCCGTTTGGATAATGATGATAAATTAAACAACATTTCAGTTGTAGGCCATAAGAGAGAAGAACATGAAGTGACGGCACAAGGGAAAAAATACTGCTTATGCTCCTTCTCTAATAAACCTTGCATAATGTTGTTCCATGGAGGGAAGTGGTCCGGTCAGTCTCAAGGAGTCCTTTCTGTTGTCTTTGAGAACAAAGGAGGAAAACATTGTTAAATAGACTTCAGAGGACAGTTTCTGAACTGGCTGGGCCTAATCTGATACTTGGACTTGGCTGTTGTTCATAGTCACATAGCTAGTTTGCAACAGAGCCAGGCAATGAATCTAGCTTTATTGACTCCATGTTCAGTGCTCTTGCTATTATGTATAGTGCAAATGAATGCCCAGGATGGGTTTTTGTGACTAAATAAACCTCACCTAATAAGACTCCATGCAGCCTCTACTGGATGCCTTCCACTCACCAGCTTGGCTGCCTACCCTCTGCCAGTCTCACCAATACTCCTCACTAACCATGACATAAAACATAAGTACAGAGAGATAATTCACTTTAACAGAACCTATCCTGACATTGTCCCTACAAAAGTGATGTCATAAAAAATTCTATGGCAACCAATTATGACACATAATAATTATGAAAGAGCTAACATTTCCTAAGGACACATTTCAGGTCCTGAGCCAGATATTTTATTCTGCAAGATAATACCATTCTCATAATAATTTTGCAAGGTAACACTATCATGCCATTTTACAAATGAGAAAACAGACAATTCGGTAACTATACGACTTGTCATGCAAGAGGTGAAGAGCAGAACCAGAGTTAAAAACCAGGTCTGGGGATCCCTGGGTGGTGCAGTGGTTTGGTGCCTGCCTTTGGCCCAGGGCACGATCCTGGAGACCGGGGATCAAATCTCACATCGGGCTCCCGGTGCTTGGAGCCTGCTTCTCCCTCTGCCTGTGTCTCTGCCTCTCTCTCTCTCTCTCTCTCTCTCTCTCTCTCTCTCTCTCTCTGACTATCATAAATAAATAAAAATTTAAAAAAAAAACCCAGGTCTGCGATGTCTCAAGTCATCTTTTCCATTATAGGACACTGCCTACCCTGTTTCATTCCACTCCTCAAGGGGAAAAATTGTTTAAAACTTCTGAAAAACAATCATTGTAGGGCTTAATAGGTACTGCTAATTAATTAAGGCATTTGCTGAGGAAGAGAAGTATGAGACACAGATCTGCTATCAAGAGTTGTAGGATCTTTGGGAAAATAAAGCACACACACACACACATAAATATGCTAGCCACATGGAACAGAAATTGGAGTGCAACAGAGCAGATTTTAAGTTCTACAGGACTCTAAAGCAGAGGAGACCAGCATGGTGGTTGATGATCACAAGAGGCAGGGTTTGAATCATAAATGAAAATGAGAAAGTTTCCAGGTAGCTAAAATCTGGAGTAGAAAACTCTTTCCAAGGCTCTGCCATGGTCAAATCCAGGAAGGAGTGATTAGAAACAGAGTGAACAGAATGGAAATGATGAAGTACTTGAGCTGTCACAGAATGATGGTCAGGAATAGTGGGGATCCACTTACCTTGTGGGGAATGGGGTTAAATATGCCTACTTACAAGGTGGTCAGAAGAACTGAAGGAGCTGATAGATGAGAATCACTTCAGCATAGTAGGTGCAAATAGCATTCATTCGGCAAATTGTAGCTCTCATTATTACCTTATGATGTTGGCAGCCATCTCACTGACTTCCAGTGTCTTGTTGGTGCTGTAGGTAAAATGAAAATAATCTTGAAGGGTACACTTTTTCAAGAAATACCCAGAAACTCTTGCAAACTCTCTTGTCTTCCAGGGACAAAAAGTCACTGCTGTTTCCCACCAGATATTGACACCTCAGAACTGGCAATAGTTGGGCTGCAGCCTCGGTTATTCACTCCAGTGCGCAGATCAAACATCGTTTTCTCATGACATGAAAAGGGTCGAAAAGCACCATGACATAAAAAGGGTCGAGAAGCACCATGACATAAAAAGGGTCAAAAAGCACAGCATGAAGGACCAAAGGAAAGTGGCAAAGCTTTATGCAAGGCTGGTATGTGCTTACTTGCACAAGGAGGTCTCTATCAGTTATCTGCATTTTTAAGAGAGGAAATAAGGATTTATTAAGCACTTACTTCTTGTCAGACACACTTAATTTTATCTTTTTTCGCTCCTCAGAGTGTTCACAGAAATAGTATAAGCAGCATCCCGTGGATTTGCTCCTATCTGAAATCCCCAAGATGCATTTCCATTTTGATTTGAGAAAATTACAGCCCATAACTACTCTCCTTTTACGTTTTCTGTTTTTTTTTTTTTCCTCTTTCTATTTTGTAGAGCAGAGGTTATTAACTCTGGCTATCCATTTAAAAAGCATCTGAATGGCTTTTTTAAAATTCTGCCATCTGGGTGCAACCCGAAAATTTTTATCATAACCCCTAGGAGTTTCATGTAGGCATCAGTGTTTTCCAAAGTCCGCCTTACCTCCCAGATGGTTCCAGGGTGGAAATGTCTGCAAAAGGATTCTACTACCTTCTGGAGCTGCACAATCAATTCCTCCAACTTAAAACTACATTCAAAACTTGATTATTTGAGGGTCAGTATATATTTCAGACCCAAAGGAACACTTGAACAGAGATGGCACTTTACAGCACAAGGAGATAGCAGCCACCATTAATTCTCCTGGGAATTTTTACATCTATATCTATTCCTCCCCACCCAAACACATACACACCATTACCAAATGCAGGAGTATGCAGTATAGCCACAGCATACATGCCTCTAAGTAATAATGTCTTGATTTATAGTTTGCACAAATTGCAATAAATGGCATTTTCTGTTATGTGAGAGGGTAATAGATTGTCCTGGAGTGAATGCAAGTCCATAATTCATTCAAGGGTTATGCTGATGCTATACGCTAAAGCTCACAATTTAAGCAGTTAATCCATGGTAGTTTAATGCTGAGAATGGGTTTTGGGGTGGTATTCAATTTGGTGACCATCTATTATTTTAGTTGAAGCATAATTAACTTGACAGATATAAGAAGAAGCAAGAGAAATGTTTTCAGGGACTTTTCTCCTATCTTCTTAACTTCTTGCTACATCTCCATATTGTTCTCCAGGTTGGTCATATCTTGCTTCAGTGCAGACTGGGAAAGAGGAGTGGTTGTTTTAGAGACAACAGGCACTGTGTGGTTTCCATTGCTGAGCTGTGAGTTAGAGAGAACAGGAGGCTAGACACTTGTATTTGCCACACTCCATCAGATCATCAATCTATCAGAAGTGCAGTAGAATTGTGTGACCAAAACTTAAGGTTGCTAGGGAAAGGAACAAATCTTTCTTAGGCCATGGTTTCCCTCACTTCCACAGTCTCCTTTTTCTCTCTGCTCATCTTTTTTGGCCTTCTATGTCACAGACAGATACCCTCTCTCCTAGAAACTATGCCTGTTTTCTCACAGGCAGAGGTGAAGGACAACCAAAATAGAGGAAGTGCTTGGACAAGGATCCTGGAAGCAGTCTTCATCCACTTGAAATCTATAAACCAAAATTGAGCCTTTTAAAAACAAATAATTCCTAGCTTATAGTTTTAGAGAAAATTGGCGCTAGAAAAAGCCTGTGACTCCACAGGACTAAACATTTCTCAATGACAAGCTCTTCTAACTTTTCTGCTTAAGATTGAGCCAAACAGGTGATATTGGGATATTGGTTCAACTAACATTAAAAGAGTCCAGACCCTTACAAATTAGCATTGTTGAAAGAACATAATATAATCAGGACTAAGTCTACATTCAAGAATCCAAAATATCCTATATGTATTTTTCTCAGATTCCATACACAAATGGAAAAATTAAGTTAAACCATGCACCTAAAGAGACATTAGATAATGAAAAAAGTGTTAATACACCAAAAAAGCATAATAATTCTAAATGTGTGGGCATCTAACAACAGAATTTCAAAATACATGAAGCAAAAACTGGCAGAACTGAAAGGAGAGATAAACAAGTCCCCAGTTATACCTGGAGACATCAACACCCTTCTCTCTGCAGTAAATAGAACTAGTAGGAAGAAAATCAGCAAGGATAGCAACTGACCTACACCACCAACTAACTCCATCTAGTTGTATACAGAACTCCAACCAAGAGTGGCAGATAATCTATTCAAAAATATATTGAAAAACAGACATTTTTTTCTTAGTGTCACATGGAACATTTACCAAGGTAGAAAATACCTATGTCAAAAACAAACTTTAGCAAACTTAAATGACTTGGGATCATGCAAAGTATGTCCTCAGATCATAACTGAATTAAGCTAAAAATTAATTACATAACTACAACAAAGAAAGTCTCTTCACACTTGGAAATGAAAGTTAAATTTCTAAGCAAACCATAGGTCAAAAAAGGAGACTAAAGGAAGATTAGAAAAACATTAGAAAATATTTTGAACTGAGCAAAAATGAAAATACAACTTCTCAAAATTTGTGTGATGTGTTTAAGGCAGTGCTTAGAGAGAAATTTATAGCATTAAATTCTTATGTTAGAAAAGAATAAAGATCACAAATAAATAATCCAAGATTCTACCTTAAAACAATGGAAAACAAAGAAGAGTGAGGGAATTAATTAAAAATAACAGCATAGCAATAGAACTGAAAACAGAAAACCAATAGATAATATAAATGAAACCAAGAGCTGGCCACATGAAAGATCAATAAGATTGGTAAATCTCTACCAAGACTGACAAAGAAAAAAGAGAGATCCCAAATCACCAATATTTGGAAGAAACTAAAAGAGTGCAATTCTGTTGGTGTCTCCCACCATAACTGAACTCCATAGACCATTAAGCTTCCTAACTACACGTATCAAATTTGGCTACAGGGAAGAGTGGCCATGTGGTAGACTTTGCTTTTTTCTTGGAAAGCCCCAAGAGGTCTAAATATGGAGTTGTTAGGCCTTACTTTGCAGACCTAGATAAGGAGAGGTTGTAGAAATGCCGGTACTGTCAAGAAATTGGATCAAATATCCTCTTTTTAAAAAATTGCAAAGCTCTAAAAGAGGTAATTGCAAACTTACAGGAAGTCATGAGTAGATCTGAGTCAGCTTATGATGTATTTCTTTGGAGGGAAACTGAAGAATGAAAGTTAGAAAAATGGGATAGAATAGAGAAAGATCATTTTGAAGCATGAGTACAGTTTCTGGAAAGTATTGCTGAATGGATTCTATAGTTAAAATAATCAAGACAGACATATAACCCAGTAGGGAGAAAGAAATTGGAAGAAAATAAACACTTTACAAAAAGTCCAAATGGCCAACAAATATATGAAAAAGTGTTCAACACTTATTAGTCATCAGGAAAAGCAAATTAAAACCACAAAAAGATACCACTGCACACCAGAATTTCTAAGTGAGAAAAGAAAACTTCAGATATCAGCAAAGATGTGAAGTAACCAAAACTCTCATCACTTCTAGTGCCGAATTTACATAGATAAAACCATCTCGGAAACATAGTTCAACTTTAGTTGAACTATGCATATTCTATGACTCAGCAGTCTCCTCCCCAGGGATGTATATTCTAAAGCAATATGTTTGTATGTTCACCAAAATACAGGTACTAGAATGTTCATAGTGGCTGTACCCATAATAGCTCTGTGTTAGTTTACTATTGCCGCTATAACAAATTACCAAAGACTTCATGAGCTAAATACCAATGTGCTATCTATGATTCTGTAGGTCAGAAATCCCCATGGATCCCATGGGCTAAAATCAATGTGCTGACATAGCTACATTCTCTCTGGAGGAGCTGGGTGTAAATATTTCTTTGCCTTTTCCAGCTGCCATCCTTAGATTATATCTTGAAAACACATCATTCCAACCTTTGCTGCCATTATCACATCTCCTCTCTGACTTTGACTCCCTTACCTCTCTCTCGTAAGAACTTTTTCAATTACATTGGGCCCATCTGGATAAACTAGGAAAATCTCCCCATCTCAAGAGCCTTAACTTAATCACACTTGCAAACTCCCTCTTGTCATGGAAGACAACATATTCACAGGGATTAGGATGTAGACATCTTTGGGGAACCATTATTCTGCCTACTAGAAACACCAAACAGAAAGTATTCCATTTCCTGGCAACTAAAGACATAAGGATAAGGATAATTGTGGTTTATTCATATACTGGAATACTATACATCAATGAGAATGAAATTTTTCAATGACTTGCAGTATTATGAATGAATCTTACCAACACAATATTGGGTGAAAGAAAGCAGGAACAGACGGTATGAGTCTAGGTATAATAAACAGAAAGAGGCAAAATTAATGCATGATAGGAGTCAGGAGAGTGGTTACTCTGGAGGTAGGGGTTCCTGACTGGGCAGATATATAAGGAACCCATGAGGATGCTGATGATCCTTCATGTCTTGATCTGGGAGCCAGTTCAGGGATGGGCTCAGTCTGTGAAAACTCCATCAGACTTAAGATAAGTGTAAATTTTTCTCTGTATATGTTTTAATTCAAAGAAAAGTATGATTCTTTTATTGATAAAGAAGAAGGATAGGGTCCTCCGAGCAGAAGTAGAAGTAGCTCCCAAACTTTTATAACTTGGTGCAGTCGGAAAGTTGAAGCTTTAGAATCAAATAGTAAAACTAGACTTGTGACTCTTACTAATTCTGTGCTATTCTACAAGATTCTATTTAATCTTTTTGGTTTCCTCCTCTAGAAAATGGGGATAGTAACACTTCCTGCCTCACTGGATATGTTACACATGTAAAGTCACATATGTGAAAACAAATGGAACATAACAAGAACTGAGTTTTGCTCTTATGTCTATCTTTCAGCAGAACAAATACACAACAGAAAAAAAAAGCCTCAAAAGCTATATTTTTCTTTTCATTTTCACTGCCATGTTTAGAGTCATTTGCCAAAAAATTGTATGAGACGTTACTCCACACCCTGTAAAATTGGTTAAGTAGTTTCGTTTCTTTATAAACACTGCCTATTTCTTTATAAAACTGCCAGCTTCGTTGTGAAAATTCGTTTACAAAGATGAGCTACTTGAGATCATGAAAGCATCAGGTATCACTTCCACTAGCGATAACATCTGTAGGAAAAATTCAAGGAACAAGGTAAAAATACAGCCACTCCAGACTTTGACCTACAAAGCAAACACAGCCTGGAGCATTACACATCCATCCTTGTGACTAGAAGGGATATCTAGAGACCAAACCAAGCTTACAGTTCAATAAGCACCTCTAGTCCTCACTGCCCTGCAGCAGGGCATAAAGAACAAAGATAAAAATAAACATAGATAGAAAGTGGGTTTCCCTTGAAATACAAGAACATGGCATATTTAAGATAGGGACAGAGATCTGGAGCCTCTGGTTTAAAGAGTTTTGGGCACTTGGAATTACTGAGCTTGGTCAAGGTCACTCAGACCCACACACAATCTGGTTTACAGTTCTCTTCCCAGGGGTTTGTAAGTCATGGTTTACATTTTCCATTCCCAGCCAGAACATTTTATTTGAAGTGCTTAGTTCTTTTTTGTATTTTTTCACCCCCTATTTTTATTGCCACTGGTATTATTTCAACATCATTTAATTTTTGATCCCGACCTGACCTACTTTTCCTGCCCTATCTTGCACCCGCCCCTCTTCTGAGACTCTTCGCTCCCCAAATTTCTCCACTATAACTCTCCCTGAATGCCTTTCCACTCCTACTTCTCCATGTTGGGCGGACTCCTTTTGAGTGCTGCTCAGCACCTCCACTGGGATGCTTGCCTGGCTCCTTGAGTCTGTACCATTTCATCACATCTTCAGGGAAACTTGAATCACTGTATTTATCACACATATACTGTTTGTTTATCCATGTGTCTCATGCTCTTAAGATTGCGTCCTTCTTCAGAACCAGAGCTGTGTTGTTCACCCCTTGCTTTCCAAGTGTCTCGTCTAGAAAGTATTCCAGAAACGTAGGTTGAATGAATGAATGTCTGTCTGGTGGTCACCAGCTAGAGGAAGCAGTTGAAGCTCTCTTGGGTTTCTCTGTATCTTTAGATGGGCAGTCTCTTATTACAAGTCTCATCAGATTTCATTTTAACATAATGGTGCTTAATTTACCCAAAGAACTACTCCCGTGAACATTTGTTATTGGCCTTTTGCTCTTACTTGTCTCTTTTCCTCAATCAGAGTACATTCCTTATTCTACAACAGTCTCCATGGTATATTTAGACTTCTCTTACCTATCAAATCAGTGATTTTAAACCAAGTATAAAAAATAAATTCTTGTAAGACCTTCAGGTAACTGGTGAAGCAATATTGCTTTATTTTTATCATAGAGTCTAACAAAAATCACTTCCCCAAGACCTAAGTGATTATTTGATTCTGTGTGTACAGAGATTTTTAATAGAAGAGGCTGAAGAGCTATGCATGGTAGCCAACCCTTATACATAGGTAGATTTTTCAGTTTGTGGCGGTGGTTGTTCTTGCTTTCCTCATTTTATTAGAATAAAAATCTAAATTTAAAAAATGGAAGTAATTCTACTTAACAGTACATAAGCTCAACTGAATTTCATAGAAAAGACAAGATTTTATGTCAGACACGAGGTCAAATTTGAAAATAAAAGCAAATAAGATGTCTCCCTAAGCAGAGCTGCTGTAAAATGCAGAATGATGTAAATCAGTGCTTGAAAAGACAGTATTAAAGCAGTAATCACTTTTTTCCAGTGAACAGCAGAGTGGTGATGATAAGGCCAGTCTTGCTCTCATTGGAATTGAACCCAGGCAGTCTGGTTCCAACATTTCTGCAGCTTCTCAGGAAGACAAGAGCAGTCCAAAGGATCTTTACAAAGAGTCTGTAAGAACAGGACAGACATAGGCCGCCCTTTTCAGAAATTTAGCAATCACAGGAAGAGAGAGAGATAGAGAAGTCGCATTGCATGAAAGAAAAGCAGGGCCAGGGAAAAGTATTTTTAGGGAAGGAGAGTTTTGAGCCTGGTTTTAGCTTGACAGGAAAGAGCTAAGGAGAGATTAAGATATGAGGGAGCCCATGGCAGGTGGCAGAAAGCCCCTCACTCCCGTCAGAAGGATATCATGCATGGAATCCAGAAGAGGGATAGTCAGACTCCACTTTTCAAGGTGATGAGACTCTGAAACAAGGAAGAGGAATGAGCAGAAAATGGATGAAGATAAAAATAAATTTTGAGTCCGAGAGAAGGGAGGTTGAAAGTTCACTGTATACGGCCACAAGGATCTCTGTGAATAAGAAGTAATTTCATCTGCTTGAGAGGGAAGGAAGGAAGTAAAGGGCTGGGGCTTGAACAGTGTAAAAAGGGCTTAGAACACCTGATCTGGGGACCAAGTTGTGAAGGTAAGAGAGATAAAAAGGAGGCTTGCTGAAATTCACTTAAGACCGCAATGCAGGAACAATCTTATTTGTGCTTTGGTGAGCAAGGCCCTGAGAAAAAGGAGTTCAAGGCCTGACACTTTATTCTTTTCCATAATTGCTGCTTGATATGACAGTTTATTAAAACCCTCTTGCTTCGTTTCCCCTATAAAACAAGTTAATAATCCTTGCCCCCTTCCTACCCCATAGGACTTTAAAAAGCATTAATTAGTATCTTCAAAGTGTCTGAAATGCCTTGGGAAAGCACTGTATAAGGACTCTTTTCATTGCTTTTATTACTTTTGCAATTGCATTTCCTCACTCTCTGTTTAGAAGGGAGTCAAAATACAATCTCAACTTCCTTCACTTGTTTCCAAAATTTGTTTCCTAAGCCCACCTGAAATCAGCCACTGAAGCATCAGATGCAAAAAGGAACAAAATCTAAAATGCTGTCTAGGTGCTATTAAACCAAAAGAGAATTATTTGAAGTTAAACCACATCAAAATTTATAGTCTTTTTGGAACTCATTGATCTATCCTACATAATGAACTTATGCAAAAGATTTCAAACTGGACCTTCCCTCAAAATGCCAATGACCTGGTAAGAAAAACCATAACCCTAGTGAAAAATACAACACAGTAATAATTAATATCTTTCTTTAAGATTGATTGATTGATTGATTGATTGATTTTAGAAAGAGAGCTATAGAGAGAGAGAGTGACCACAAGTAGGAGGGACAGAGGAGAGAGAATCTCAAGCAGACTCTGTGCTGAGCACAGAGCCTGATGCTGGGCTCAATCTCATGACCCTGAGATCATAACCCTGAGATCATGACCCTCAAATCATGACCTGAGCTGAAACCAAGAGTCAGACACTTAACTGATGGTGCCACCCAGGCACCCAATAATAGAACATCTTAATGCTTAATGTAGCAATGGCTCAATGCTAAGGCATCCATTATTCTGCATATTTTTTCTATCTTCTTTTTTGTTACATAATCCCAATTCCTTCTCCCTTCATTTTGTTATTCAATACATAAATGCTGATCATTTGTACGTGCAGGCGCTGTGTTAGGCCTGAGTATATGCTAGCATCTACCTTGCCACACACACACACACACACATTTCCCCCTTTGGATAGTGGTCCTCTCATTATCTAAAATGCTGTAGTATCCTTATTTTCCTTGTACGAGGGCTCCCTTTTTGTTCCTAGTATTGTAGGACTGCTGCTATTATTAGAGCATAGGTAAATAGAGCTGAAATTCTATACCATCTCCACATTAGCTAGGGTGACATTATTTATTGGTATTAAGACATAAAGAGTATGAGCAATATCTCTAGTATCAATAATTTGCTGACCTTCATCCAAATGACTGCTTTCAAGTGCTAATTAGCCCGTGAGTATCATGGGCTATGAAATCACTTGTATGAAACCATCAGAACTCCATTTCAGGGTAAAGGTTACTTTTCCAAGTTTACTTCTGAGAATAGCAACTACTTATTACAGGATGTGGTTGCTATGGTGATATGGGAGCAGTGAAATTTTTGACTTTACATAAAGTTTTGTCCAAATTTGCTCCTTTGAACTTAACTTGAGACACTACATGGTCCAGCTGATTCCCATGATACAGAGTTGAGTTTTGAAGTCAGTAGAGTTTCTTCAGATTCTTTAAAACAGACTTATCTTTTATTCTTCTACATTATCTGAGGACCCCTATTGAGGCTATAGTTGGCTGAATGTAGGGATTGGGGTGGGGGGAACAAAAAGGGAGCCCTGGTACAAGGAACAAAAGGAATTTCTCAAAGCTAAAGTCATAAAACTGTCAATACAGCACTTGTAGTCCAAAGATTTAACATGGCCACGAATTAGGTTTTATAGGGTAGAGCCTGCCTTGAACCCCCAAAACAATGTGGAGAGAACTCAAAATTCTTGTGGCCATTCCACAATTAAAAACATTTAGAAGTCTGCATGTATGGCTAGGTGGCATTCTCACAATTCCTTTTGACAACTCCTCAAATTTGCATCACCTAAAACTATCTAAAATCCTTTATTCTTTGTGTGTTATATTTGAATCATTGTGTTGTTATGTTTGGGATGATTCCACAATCACCTTAACCCTGATGGAAATCAAGTTCAGATTTTTTTCCCAAAATGTCTCACACGATAAAATTGTCACCAGTGTCCAGGAATTTTGCCCCAAAATAATGATAGCAAAGTAAAGGTAAGGATAAATCGAGAGGTCAAAGAGATGCCAGTGCAAGAACCAATCCAAGAAATTCAGGAAGCAAAGCCAGTTATAGCCAACATAGTTTGTATATGGAGAGAGAAAGGACTTCCCAAGTCCAAATTGTGGCAGATGATTTTCCTATGACAGTAACAGCATGCTTTCCTATCCCCCATCACACACACTTTCTTAGAACTTTGCCATTCTCCCATCATGGGGTGAGTCTCTGTCTCTCCCCTTGAGCCCAGGTAGGTCTACCATCTTGACCAGAAGAGTATGTCAGAAATGACACCATATGACTTCTGAAATTAGGCCATACAAATGTCACACACATCCACCTTGTGCTCTCACGATGCTCACTCTTAGAACCACATGCTAAGGAAGCCTAAGCAGGTCCACACAGGGAAGAACTGAGTCACTTGCACATCCTTATTCTCTTCCCATATTTTTTATATATTAAATTCCCCATTTTGTTCTAATGACCTATTGGTCTTTTTGCTTTAATTATCATTGTTTTATAAAATATTTTAAAACCTGTTAAGGCAAGGTGCCACTCAAGCTTCTTTGTTGAATTATATTTGCTAGCCTTAGCACTTCAATGTCCAAATCAACCATTAAAAATACTATAATTATCTACATACATACATATATAAATATATATAGCATTAGTATTGTAGGACTGCTGTAACCAAGTTTTATCTTTTTGGAGAACATAAGTCAATCCATAATATTTATATGTATACACACACACACACACACACATGCATGCTTTCTAGAAATTTTGCTACCTAATGATGAGACTCTCAGTTAACTTTTTTTCTAAATGATAAATCAAATTTTCCTAAATAACATATTACTTGATTCCTCTCCCTCTCATTAGGGTTATCTGTTTTACCACATATTAAGTTTTCATATATTCTATAGTTTGGATTTGAACACTACATTATAATCTATTTTCTGTCTACCTGTCCAAATTTCATAGTGGTTTACTTATTACTGTTTTATAATATGTTTTATTAGCTTTCAGAATACATACCTTCATTACTCTTATTTTTCAAAACTGCCTTAGCTATCCTTACCTGTTTATTATTCCAAATAATTTCAGAGATATTTTCTTAAATTCCATCAAACATTGGGATTATATTAAAATTGCATTAAATGAATAATGTAGAGAAGATATAAATTCTCATTTAACCTGAAAACAACTGTCAAGACAGGTAGGGCTGAGGAGATGGACTTGAGCTTTTTATTCCCTTTAGAGAGTGGGGAATCTACCTCCCATCTCCTGCCCCAGCTCTTATTGGATTAACAGGTGGCGTTGACAACTCCTATCTGCAGTTCACCCCGGCTCTGGGGAACTTATAAGGCAAGTGCTCTGTATCTTTGGCCTTTGTGCAAGGATTCCCACCAAGAGTGTACCAAGGTTCCTTTTTGTCCACAACCTTGCCAACATTTTGTTACATTATTTTCTCAATAATACCAATCCTAACAGGTATGGGATGATAGCTCATTATGATTTTGACTTACACTTCCTTGTTGACTAGTGATGTTGAGCATTTTTTCATATACCTGTTAGCCATTTGTATGTCTTTTTTGGAAAAATGTTTATTCGGGTCCTTTGCTAATTTTTTAATTCAATATTTAGGTGGTTTTTTTTTTGTTATTGAGTTTCGGAATCCCTTATGTATTTTGGTTATTAATCCCTTTTCAGATGTATGGTTTGCAAATACTTTCTCCCATTCTGTAGGTTATCTTTTCATTTTGTTGTTTCCTTAGCTGTACAGAAGCTTGTTTAATGTAATCCCACTTTTCTATTTTTCTTTTGTTGCTTTTGCTTTTGGTGTCATACCAGAAAAATTATTTCCAAGACTAATGTCATGAGTTTTTTTTTCCTAAAGTTTTACAATGTCAGGTGTCACATTCAAGTCTTTAGTCCATTTTCAGTTGATTTTTGTTTGTAGTATGATGCAAGGGTATGATTTTATTATTTTGCATGTGGATATTCAGTTTTCCCAGCATTGTTTACTGAAGAGAGTATCCTTTTTTCATTGTATATTCTTGTTGCTTATTGAAAATTAGTTGATAGTATATATATGTGGGTTTATTTCTGGCTCTCTATTCTGTTCATTGATGTCTGTTTCATGTTAGTACCATACCATTTTGATTAGTACAGTTTTATAATATAGCTTTGGAAACAGGAAGTGTGATGCCTCCAGCTTTGATCTTCTTGCTAAAGATAGCTTCAACAATTTGGGGTCTTTTGTGGTTCCATGTGAATCTTAGGACTGTTTATCTATTTCTCTGATATATCCATGGTATCCTTTCTTAACCATATAATAATATAGTACAGGCTGGATACAAATGCCAAGCACCTATTACTTCTCCCTTCCTGTCACAGCTTAAGAAAAAAAAAAAAAGGTAAAAAAGAAATTGATATCCTATCAGCCTTCAAACCATTCTCCCCTCCCCCTTTTAGAGTCAGTTTCCTTATCCCAGAAATGAACCCAATGAATTGTTTTTCTTCCCTTCTGCCTACAGACTGGGCTGGACAACTGATCACCCCAGACTAGATAGTTTTCTTTTCCATCTCTTTCTTCTGCTTTTCTCTTCTCCTTTGTTCTTTTGATTTAGAGTTCTGTGATGCTTAATGAACAATACACTTCCCAGCAACCATAAAGCAAGAAAAATTCAGTTAGGATTATAATCACAATTTCAATTATTTACACATGTTAGAAAATATTGCCATTGGTTCTCAGAGTTATTTACTTTGGTGTTTTTTTCTATTTCGAAGTGCTAAAATATTAGCTCTATTCATTACCAACTGATTGTTTTTAACATGATTCTTTCCCTCCCCTCACCCTGTCTGAAATCCAATTTACAGCCTGCTAAAGGCCTCATAAGTTTTTTATGGATTATTTCCTGGGGTCACATTAATCGGGCTCCTTGTTACTTTACACTAATTTCACTTTGCCACAGTAAAGTAACGAGATTCGATCTCTTGGGAATTAATCCATAGAGACCTCTTAATGAGGCAAAGCCAGAACGGAGCGCATCTACTGTATTTCATTCCCCCAAGCACAGCAGAGAAGAAGGAAAGGGTCATCCTACCCTTGTGTGCAGTGTAACATGGGGCCCCAGTCTGGAAAGAGAGCAGGGCAGGGGCAGAAGCAAGCAGGGAAGACACAGAGAGGGACAGCAGCCAGAAGCTGGGTATGGCACCAGGCTTAGCACTTTCCTCTTCTTCCAGTTTGCTAGAACCAGGACCACTGGGCCTGCACCCCTTGGAGAGGAGGGAGGGAGGGAGGGCAAAAAGAAACATCAAAGGGGCTAGATGGGAGCAAAATGATTTTTCTTTGCTTTAACTGAGCAAATGTTGACACACAGAACATGACTTCTGTCCTCCAGCCTGCCTGCTCCCTGAACCCACTTTCTGCCCCCTAGTAAAGGGCAGAAACACTAACACTTGCTTTCAGAGAATGCCTTCGTGTTTAGAAAACTTAAAGTAAGATTCTGTCCCCCTTTTCTCTTGTGTAGGATGTCTAGGGTTGTTAAGATTTCCTTTCACAAGAAGCAAAAACACAGACGCTTGCAAAGTTTTGTACAGTTAAAGAGAAAAACAGTTATTTGAGAGGAAAATGAGCAATTCTCTCAAGTTGCAAACTGAGGATAAGAATAACTTGAAGTTATAATTTTTATGAGGAAATGATACAGAAAATAGAATAAACATTTAAAGAGAAGATGTGAGAAAATACATGTAAAATTCCCAGCACAGTGGCCTGATATGGAAAGGAATACATAACGGATGGCTGTTATTACTTGTGTTACTATTACAATTTCCAAGCAGATTTTTGTCATTTAGCAACAATTGGCCACTGAAAACACATTTAGAAATAACTTACTTCTTCATAAGCATATTAATATATATGAATATATTAATGTGTTAATACATTAATGAATGTATTGATTTTTACACTCATCAGTTAAGAAAAGCAGGTTGTATTGTCCCTGTTTCACAGATAAGGAGAAAGGCTATGGAGGTTAATAACCCATGGTAATTAGTAGCCTAGAGACAGAACTAGTATGTTTCTCTGAGTCCTTTCCCATCTCCTGTCTTCCTAATTACCTTCCTGACCAAATGTAAGGAGATTCCATCTGAGGAAAACCTGAATTTTCCCTGCTGTGTCAGAGACCGAAGGGATAGGGAATATAAAGTCTGTGTATTCAAGGTTGAAGTAGTAGCAGATTCCCATGACTGAAAAATAAATGTCTTATTTTATCAGTGATAGAACTGACACAATCCAATGATGTCCATCTATCTTACTACTGGATCCAACTTTCCAAATAGAAGGACAAGAAAAGTGTGTTATATACTGACTTTTTCTCCTCTTCAAAAAAAGTTAACCTGTAAAATATCAGTGAAAACAAGGCATCACTTGGGGACTGAACGCTGTTAGGTAGATGGAGAAAATTGCAAGTTGCCAAATCTTGACATTAATATGAAGCCAGCATCCAAGCTGGGAAGATTGCATTACTCCAACTGTTATATCAAAAGATAATTTCATTTTGTAGAGACCTTAAAAGGGGAAAATACAATTTCTGGATTTATGAAAGAGACTTAAATTGTTGGCTATGGATATGATCAAAATCTATCAGGAGTTCAAATTATTGTGTAAGAAAAAAGTTAGTGACTAATATGATAGTAAATTTTAAAGTCATTATAATGATGGCAATGCTCATAAGTAACATAATCTAGGGCAGCTTTGAGTAATGATAATCCAATGATTCGTTCTACACCAATAAATCCACTAACATCCCTCAGAAAAGATTTAGGCCAATGCTTGAATTATAAAACTACAGTTTGTAAAGTTCCTAGTTTTCCTCAGTTCATTCATCTGTTCTTTCCAAATGATTTTATTAGCAGATTATTCATTAATCACTCTTTAATATGTTGGATTCATTACATGATATATTTTCATCTCTCTTTCATTTAGACATAGTTGCTGACTTACTTTTGGGACTAAAACTAATTTTAAAATCAAGTTCAGTGATTAGGCATTGTTCCTGGCACTTGATCTTGAATGGTAAGGGGATGGAGAAATAATCAATAATTGATGTCTTTTTCTACTATTGACTATTCTAAACTAAAACAAAAACCTCTCCAAGAAGATTTTAAGGCATAAAACTCCTTCATCTGAAAAGATTTCCATTCGCAAGAGAGAGAGAGAGAGCCTTGGAATTTTGGCATAATCAATTGTCCCACAAATTTATCCAAATGACAGTAGGAGCTAAAGTTTTCAATGTGGAGTCTCTGGGACAGAGGAAAAGCAATACAAAATTGAAAATGGATAGTGTCTACTTGTGGAAAAAGAAATATAAACAGTATATGTTTGGAGGAAATTCAGTCTCACTAGTAGTCAAAGAAATAAAAATCAAAACCAATTTTTATTTTCATCTATCAAATTATTATACATTTTTAAAAATGGATAATTGTCCAAATTCCACCCACAGCAAAGAATCCAAGGCTTGCTAAAGAAGTCAGAGTGAAGATCCTGAATCTATAGAATAAGTGCATGGACCCTCAACTGAACTGATCAGAGATGAAGGATTAGAAAGGTGAGTGAAATTAGAATCTAGGCAGAAAAATCTAAATTCAAATAACAAGAAAAACATGGGGAAGAGAGTGGTAGAGCCTGGAAGGGCCAGAGGTGGGGATCAGGGGCAGATCATAGACCGAGGAGTTTGTGAAAACACAGTTCTGATAAAAAAAAAATAGGTCTCAAAAAAAAAAAAATAGGTCTCAGAGGTTAGTGAACAAAGTTCTCTACCCAGGCAAGAAGGAGTAACAAGAACTGAACTTAATCTGTCACCTTAAACAATTAAAAAACACCATAAAATATGTGAAATAATAGTTTTGGACAACTGGCATCACAAGATAGTAATGTCTAGGAGAAGGCACATAAACACAGTAAGCCCTGCAAGTGACTCAGCTTATTACCTGGGGAGCATATCCTGACCACAGCATTGAGATTGGAGACTCAAACACAGTTTAGCAGTCTCCCTGAATTGAATAGACAGAGTTCTGGATTCAGAGAGCTCAAGGTGGAATAAATTCTGGAACAGAGTACTAGAGCTGAGAATCTTCACTGGAAAAGCTCTAAACATATTCAGAGGGTTACCCTGGAATCTTTAGAAAACTATTGATTAGTGCATACATGTGAAAAAAACTATAATGGCCAAAGAAAGAACCACTGGGAAAAAAAGCAGGCAAAACAGTCCTCAAAGAAAATACAGAGTAAAGAAGAGTTGCTACCCTCACCAACCAAAGGAGAAAGAACTCCTATCACACAAAGCATTGAACAGAGTCCTCAGAAGAATATTGCCTCAGTAGGACCAAATTAATCCTAGACTAAAGGCTGCTATAGATTTCCCCTAACAAAACTGTCAACAAATAACTGTGTCCTAGAAAGAAAAAAAAAAGCCCAAAATTATTTAAAGGAAAAAAGCTAACAACTAACAATATAAAATTCACAGTATCTGCAATGACTCAAAAATTACCAGGCATGCAAAGAAACAAGAAAATATGGCTCATAATGAGAATAAATGTCAATCAATAGCAACAGACTCAGCAATGACACAAATGATAGGATTAGTAAAAATCAAGGATACTAACCAGCCACAATAAATATACTTCATATGTGTGAAAAAGTAGAAAAAAAAAGTCTAAGATGAGCTGATGTGGAAAGTATGAAAAGACACAAATTGAACTTGTAGGAATGAAAACACAGTATCTGAAATGAAAAATAACCCTGGATAGGATTACCAGCAGATTAGACACAGCAGAAATAGTAGATGCAAGATGGAGCAACAGAACTTTACAACATGAAACATAGAAAAGATACCATGATGGAATAGGAATAAACACAGAATTGGTGATCTGTGAGACAATATCAAGTGAACTAATATTTGCATAATAGGAGTCTCAGAAGAAGGAGGAGACAGCAAAGAAATATCTGAAGAAATAATAGCTTGATTTGATGAAATTATAAACCCATAGACTAAAGAACCTGAGTGACCTCAAGCAAAAGAAACACAAAGAAAACTACATCAACATAAATAACTAAATTTCTGAAAACCAATACCAAAGAGAAAATCATAAATGCATAAAGTTACATAAAGAGGAAGAAAACAAAGAATAACAATAGACTTCTCATCAGAAATAATGCAATCCAGAAGACAGTGCAGTTATATATTTAAAATATTAGCCGGGGTTGGGGTTGGGTGGGTGTCAACCTAGAATTCCATAATCAGTGAAACTATCTTTCAGAATGGAAGTCAAATAAAGACTTAAGGGAAAGAGACAAGAAACAAACATGTCCTCTGTCATGAGTCAATATGTAAGAACATGAGACAAAGGGATGGATGAAGGAAAATACAAGGATAAGGTGCTCACTTGTATAAGTGGTTCAGGAGGCGACATTTGAAAAGTCCTAAGAGAGGTAATCATGAAAATATCTGAATGAAAAGGAATCGAGGCAGAGAGAAAGAGCAAGTGCAAGGGCCCTGGGCAGAAATGTGCTTGGTGTGTTCAAAGAAAAGCAAGGATGCCAGTGTGGTTATATCAGAGAGAAAGGGTGGAGAAATCACAAAAAGTGAAGGGGGTAGAACAAGGATGCACAAAGAGAAACCATCTAGAAAACAGATGCCTCTGTCCAGTAGAGAAATGACAAGCTTAAAGCAGGTTGGTAGATGAGATAGGTAGAATAATAGCCACCCCAAAATATCACAACCAATCCCCAAGAACTTGTGGGATGTGATATATTACCTTACCTAGCAAAAATAACTTTGCAGATGTGATTAAGTTAAAGACCTTGAGGTAAAATGATTATCCTGGATTATCTGTGTGTGTCCAGTCTAACCACATGGGTCCTTAAAAACAGAGACCCTTTCCCAGCCATGCGCAGAGGGAGATGAGACTGTGGAAGCATGGTCAAAGATGCAACATTGCTCCTTTGAAGATGGAAGCAGAACATGGACAGCCTCCAGAAGCTGGAAAGAGCAAGGGAAAGATTTCTCCCCTAGGACTTCCAGGAAGGAACACAGCCATGCCCACACCTTGATTTTAGCCCACTGAGACCCGTATCAGACTTCTGACCTACAACACTGTGAATAAATTTGTACTGTTGTAAGCTGCTGAGTTTGTGGCAACTAGTTATAGCAGCAATAGAAAATTAACTCAACAGGGACGAAGGTAGAAATGTCATTCTGGCTGTGGTGGAAAGACCTGACTAGAAATGAGTAGGGGGGAAACTGAAGGCAGGGAAACAGCAACAATCAACTTTATATTTTCTGTGTCCAAGGCTCAGCTCTTGCATTTAGCCCTTTTTTAGAAAGAGTTATACTAATGTGCCAATCACAAAAAGAGAAAGCTTCACCATCCTTATTTGTTTAGAAGGACAAGACATGCTTATTCAAAGGTGGAATGGAAGGTTGAGCAGGGTGTCGAAAGTCCAGACAGAAAAGAAACTAGCCATACCGGCTGACTGAAGAAAGGTGACTGTAGGAATAACCACTGTAGTTAGGAACCCATTGAAATAACTTTAGTAACACCAAATAAAAGTCACCAGAGATGATTTCTACATAGACAGAAATCTCAAATCACTCCCATTAAAGTATCTCCAGTGGTTTTTGCTGAGCGCTCTTCTGGGGGTGGCACGTGAGGCAAGGCATGTGAAGTAGGCATCCATCACTGGAGCAGGCTGTCATCTACAGAAACTCTTTTGCTCAACTGGGAGGATTGTCAAGACCACCCCTTGAGCCCCAGCCTCCTACACCCATGTTTCCAGAGCCCTGAAGTCACTCTTAATAATCTGAGTGAGATCAGTCAATATTCTCCATGCCCACATGGATGAAAGTCATGGCATAACAGTCCTTTCATTGAGCCTAACGTGTCTCTACAGAGTTTCAGCATCTGGCTTGCATCTGGGCCCCTTCAGGAGGGTGTCGCTGATCACCAGATTCTTTTCTTCTTGGAGCTGCCTTCTCTAGCCCATAAACTTCCAATGTCTCCAGCTCTTGTTCTTCTTTTGTGGAAACAGATTTGTTTTTCTGTGGAAACAAGATACTGAGGAGATTTAAGAAAGGATTCCTCGTCATTTATAAATAGGACATATAGGACATAACCAACCAGTATAGCAGAGGACATGGGCTTATGGCACAAATAATCAATCAGTGCCTTTTTTTTTAGGGAAAGCCGGGCGCAAGGAACAATAGCTGATGCCAAATTTTGAGCACAACTGTGCCCCAAGTACTGTGTGAAGCATTCTACATATGGTAGAGGATTTAATCCTAACACCACCACTTTGAAGCAGGTTTTATTATCTCTGCTTTAAAGATGAAGAAATTAAGAGGCGCCTGAATGGCTTAGTCTGTTAAGTGTCCAACTCTTGGTTTTGGCTCGGGTCATGGTCTTAGAGTCCTGGGATCAAGCCTGGAGTCAGACTCCATGATCAGTGTGGTATCTGCTTGAGAATTCTCTCTCCCTCTGCCCCTCCCCCTGCTTAAACTTGCTCTCTCTCTCTCTCTCTCTCTCTCTCTCTCTCAAATACATAAGCTTTTAGATAGATGGTAGATGATAGATAGATAGATAGATAGATAGATAGATAGATAAGATAGATGATAGAGAGCAATTAAGACTTGAAAAGCTTAGATAATTTGGCAGAGTTCTCATAGCTAATATATAGCAGAGACAAGGTGCAAACTCAGGTCTACCTGACTCCACTAGGCTGAAGCACTCTAGCAGTTAATAAAGAGAACTCCAGGATTCCTTGACATGTCTGTGTCTTTTGTTCAAGCACAGGAAGATAAGGTTGTACCACATACAGCCTATAATGGAACTCATCTGCCCTACATAACCACTGTAGCCTCCAACAGTCTCTCACTCAGAAAAGTATTCAACATATATTTGCTACCTGGAGCTATGGGTTACAATGAGACCAAATTATCTAGAAATAAAGAAGGACCCAGATTAGGTTGGACGGTTTCATTTTTAACTGCATAAGCACGTTTGTATTTCTATAAATCTGGCTGTTTCCTCTCATATATCCACACCTGCTGTGAACCCAACCTTTTGGTCTGTGCAGCTGGTGATTCTTCCCATTTGAGTCACTTCAAGTGATGGAAATCCACCCAGATCACTATCAGTAATCTAAGCACTAATCCTACTGCCAGTAGAACATAGCAGTCCAGATGAGTGATTTGGTGGAGAACAGACTGGGGTTCAAATCCCAGCTGTGCCACTAAACTAGCCCTATACCCGTGGGTAAGTCATAGCTTTCCACACCTCAGTTTTCCCATTTGTAAAACAAGGGTAGCAAAACTTCAGAGCTGTAATAAGAATAATGAGGTAATGTGCATAAATCTGTTAGCACAGTGGCACATAGTAAGCAGTCAACAAATGTTAGCTATTAGCCCTATTACCACATAGCTTGGGACACAAGTGGCAATTAAAACCAAGGACAAACAATGCAGACCAAAGCAAAGAGCCCTTCACTCACTATGAACCTCCAGAGAGATCTTAGCAGCGTGTGTGCCTTGGAAATAAGCTGAAACTGGGCAACACAGAGAGGAAAACACATTGTCAGCACATCTAAAATGTTTCCATACATTGTCCAGGTGTTGTACTCCAACTAGCCTCTCTTACCCCTGTTCCCCTACTCCATTTCAGTGGTTCCTTTAGTGGGAGCATAAGGAGATGATCCATGAAGATGATTCATTGGGGTGAGAAATGAAAATATTAGGACTTCCATTTCTAACTTTATGGTCTTTTAGATATATTTGATATATTTTAAAATAAAGATAGTAATCTACATAAACATTTGTACTGAATCTAAAAATACACAGATAAAATATTTGGGATACATGTTCAAGTGGGTTTTTTTAATCTAACAGGGAGTGAAATCTAAAAAAACTTGAAGATTGGAGTTCTCTCCAGTTCTTAAAGGGATACAAAGTTCTAAGTGCAAGTGCCTTCAGACTGTGCAGGTAGGTGATATGCACAGGGTGAAGGGTGTGGTGAAGAAGAAAGTGAAGAGCCAGACAGTTCCTGTCCTGCCTCCAGGTATTCAAAATAAAAACCAGTTTGAACATCTGTAATTACTTTTTTTATAATATTTGCTGAGCAAGTCAAGGTGGCAGGCATCATTTGACCCACAAGGTCTAGGTGGCTAAGCTCCACCTCATTGCCATCAGCTGATTGCTCAATAGTCCCTACTAAAGTGTCCCTTTTAGAAGTCAGCTCAGAGCCCTAACTCCCCAGATGCTCAAAGTAGCTTAGACTAAGGATGGAAGTCAGAATACCTGAATTCAAATCCTGGCTCTGCCCTTTACTTATGTAACTTGTCACTGGGTAAGTCACTTAACTCAGAGATTCAGTTTCTTCATCCCTTTGTGGAATAATAATGCATACCTCAAAGGGTCATTGTGACCTCTAAGGGAGATGATGTATGTCCAAGGGCTTTAATGGTTTCAATGACAATTGAATCTCAATCATTCATCTTTGTGGCAGTTTAGCTAAGAATAGTGATGATTTATGAATTAACACTAGTTGATTGTCTGCTGTGTGGAAGGGGAAGGAGAGCTGTCCTATGTCATCCTGGATGGGAAAATCCAATAAAAGGAGGAATTTGGAGAACACAACTAAAAATCTACACTGCCTTATCAAATGTTGAATCCCCATCACAAATACGTTCAAGCTGTGGCCATATGTCTGAGATTTTGTAAAGTAGACTCATTTTGAGTGAGAAGTTTGTAGTATACAACTTTCATATTACCTTCAAACACTACAGTTGTATCATTGTAACCCAAATAAAATGGGAACCAATTAAAGAGCAACATGTTAGCCAGCAATTTTAGGCCCTCTGGCAGGTAAGAGGAAGAATACAGATATTTGCATACAGAGGTAACTTTGGATACCCTTCAAATTATACAACCACCTAATTCATCCACATGAGACCTGAAACTGCCTCCCAAAAGTCCTTCAAATCCCTGCCATATAAAATAAGTTGTTTAGCAATTCACTTAACATGGTGTCCAAGATCAATGGACTTACTCCTACTTACAGAGGTGTTGTTCCAGAAAGATACTGAAGAGGAATAGATCATGTTAGTATCAAAATTATAAGCAATTCATTCACAAATACTTTCTCTCCAGTCCAAACCTTGCCTTTGAGGGTCAGACCCATATAGTCAACCTCTTAAGATAAATGTATCCTCTTCCCATCTAACCCCACCTTCCAACATTCCATCTCTGTGAATGGTACCATCATTCATCTGTTTTCTCCACTCAGAAATCTGGGGTCATCTTTGTCCCCACTTACTCACTTCCTCCTCGTAACATTTTTACATTCTAAGTACCTCTTGAATGTATCTACTACTTTTCATCTCTTCCACCCCTCACTACTTTAGATAGCAATAGTCCCCAATGGTCTTCCCTACCCAATCTTGCCCCCTCCCATTGTTTGCTATATGGACTTCTCATTACCTGTAAAGCAAAATTTCAAAATGAGCCACAGGTGCTGCAGTGTGTGGTTCTGACTCACTGCTCAGCCCATCTCTTTCCTGCTCCTCCTCCCCTTCACTCCAGCCACATTGACTCTCTTTCAGGTTCTCATACTCTCATGCTTATATCCATCACAGGGTGTTAGCCCATGCCTTTCCCTCTGCCAGAAAGACTTTTCCCTCCTTGATATACCTCATTAGGCTTTACTTATCCTTCAGATCACTGCTTTGGCATTATTTTCTCAAGTAAACCTTCTGTTACCCCGCTGACCAACTCATTAGCCTATTATAAGCTCTTAAGGCATCATGTAGTATTTGTCAAGGATGAAGTTGTATATTTCTGCCTGATTATTTTTATTGTTGTGTCTTTCCCTAGTAAATTATAAAATACTTGGAGGGCAGAAACTGGCATTTGTGTTCACCACCAGTTTCTAGAATGCTGCACAGAGCCTAGACTATAATAGATCCTCAATAAACAAATAAGCAAATAAGTAGACAATTCAATAATGATGGATGAAACTAATAATAAATGCTATATGCTCTTGTGCTTGTGACCTCATTTCTCCAGTTCTGATTTTAACTGTGAAGTTTGGGGGTGGCAGGGGTTGCAAATGAGGAATGAACACAAGAAGGAATTCAGAAGACACCTAGAACTGCCAACTACTCAAATTCCTTGGCTCCAAAATGCAAAAAATTTTTAATTATAATGAAATAAAATATCCACAAAGAAAGTTGTGCTCATGCTGAGCTCACAGATACATGCCTTTTTTCCCCATAAATAGAACAAACAGATGCTATCTGCAAGGCCCACAGCACATCTGCGTAGATAAAGCAGCAGTGCTCAAAGTGTCCTGGGAAAGAAGTGATTTACATGTTTGCTCTCTGACAGCGCACATGCTCGCACGTCGTTTCCAGATAGCAATGAAATGGCCACATTCAGAGAATTGAGGTTGTGGTTTCGGATGTATTCTTCAGGTTCCTCTTCAGTCCATGTGTTTAAGAAATCCTCATGTTTAAAAAAAATTAAAGAAAGAATTGCTGGCTGGAGGGCTTCTTCCCTCCCTGTCACCCTCCCTTTCTCAAGCTTTTACATTTGAGTGTTGTCAAGTTATCATGCGCTAACTAATCAAAACAAAGAAAATATGAGACATGACTAAAAGTTTTATGCCAAGTATGAAAGCCGCCTGAAGCATGCAGTGGCACCAGCCATTCAAAAGACTCAACTTCTTTCTGACAAAATAAGACTTTGATATGCTTACAGTACTCTCTTCTAAGGATCTCAGAATCCTTTTCTTTTTTTTTTTTTTCAAGTATTTAAAAATGTTACCTCGTAAGGAGTTTTCTTAAGCAAGGTGGACAAACAGGCATATAATAGGCATATAATGTACTTTTTTAAAACAAGGCAGTAGCTGACATAAATTGAAAGTGATTTCTGTATTCCCACAAGAGACAATGCTAAGAGGTGGGAATGGGAATTATTTGCTCTGGGAGCCCTGGCCACAGAGCAGTTTAATCTAATTTGCATGTGAGACTGGGAGTTCCTGGAATTGCATTCCCTTGTGGCCCCTACACTCCCACCCCTATTTCCACCACTGACTACGTGCTGCTTTTTATGGTAACTGGACATGAAGCTTCGTAAAAGCAGCAAAGTTTATCCAATCACTTAGAAAACCCAGTAAATATACTATAAAATGCTGACATCTTCAAGAACCTTTGGAAGTTACTGAAACAAACAGGGAATACTGTATCTACTGATAGTGAAGCCAAGAAAGAAAAGTTAATGTTTCCTACTTAATATATTTTCCCCTTTCAAACTTCATACGACTTCGCCCTGCCACACCCAACTACTTGTGATTGGTTCCAAACAGTGACACCAGCTGATGAAAGATGACATTCTTGCAACTCTTTCCCTCAAAGGACTCCTCGTGAGATGGCGCTCCTCCAGTAGACTATAGACTTCATCATCTGTGTCCATCTTTCTATCCCTAAAGAGACAAGTTCCAAGGGGAAATCATTTTTCCGAGGCAGCTCTGGATCAAACCTTGGGAATTAAAACCAGGATGTGCAGATGAGCTTGGGCTGCTGGCTACCCCCTCGGAAGCTGAGTCACTGACCTGGCGGTTCATTTAATCGCTTGGAAAGTGGTTAGACTGAACAGGACATGTAGTGATTAGTAATTCAGACTGGTCTCAGAGCTTCATGTTTTTCACTGTGGGACGCCAACTGCAGCCTTTCTCTTGGAGTCAACAGGAAGTAAGAATGGCAAGCCAAATTTGACACCACTTGACGTAACTGGGGATAGACTTCAGCCTTTATTTCTCAACCCCAATAGCACTGAGATTTTGAGAGTCCTTCTAGCTAAACACATCAACCAAGTATCAGGTCAGAATAAAGAATTGAAGAAAATCTGTTTTGATAACTCATATTAAACCTTTTCTTTTTACTTGGCTTTTGCTTAATAAAAAGTAAATTTAAAAAATTCTTTAACTCTCAAAAACAGATCTGAAGATGCTATGATTAAAGAGAAATATTTACTAAATAAACTATTCCTCATACCAATCAGAAAAAGATTGTGACTGAGGAGAGCACAAAATCTACTTTCCTGATAATTTTTTTTTCATCATGTTGCATTTGTGGAATATTCTAAACTAGGCACAGTAAGACATAGCCAGGTAGCCAAAGAGAAACAAATAGACTTTTTATGAAACATTTCCTACTTCTGGTTACAACTACTACTCGTGCAATGACTGGTTCATGTTCAGCTATTTTCAACTATAGTTGTGGTGCTAGCAATGAGACTTAAAATTTGATCATTTCACAAGGAGTGTTTGGTAAAGGAAACCAATGTGTGCATCTTTGGACTTACCCCCTATCTTTTCACAATTTTGTCTTCCTCTCCAATTCATCCCACAACTAGACCCCAGAACTTTTCCTAAGATATAACTTCTGTGCATTTATTGACTTGAAATTGGTCGGACCCTGACCACATGTTGATGGTCACTTAGCTAAGCACAGAAAAGAAAAGATAAACATGATGGTCTTGCACTTGAAGAATTTATGGTCAGTGATGCTTCTCTAGTCAAGGCTTCTGGTTCTCTCTGGGACTATGAGATCCAGTTTGCAGTTTAACCTAAACTCCTAAATTTAGCCTTTACTAGAAGTATCTCCTCTCCAAGTGCCTACTGTCAAGCTCACACTTCTGACTCTCCATCTCATAGCCTCAAATGCCCCTTCCTTTGCATATCCAACTTCCGTTAGAACCTAAATCACTTACCTTTAACAAAGCTATTTCTGATTCCCCAGTCTTTCCCCTTCCTAAAATTCCAATACCCAGATTATCTTTACCAATTTTTCAGCTTGACACCATCACACATACCCTGTCCCAACCAAAATTCAGCTTAGATGCATAAATACAATACAATACAATACAATACATACATACATATATACATACATACATACCTGTGTGTGAAAGAAAAGGGAGCTGGATTTGGGACATTCATTCCATAGCAAAATATGGACCAAGTGTTCCATTGGTGTCATAAAACTGGGATTTTTATTTCACCCCCCCAAAAAAAACCCACAAAGAGGGGGGATTCCCAAGCCATTTTATTAGAAAGAATACACATTTCTTATGTAACCCAGATAGGATGATGTTTAGAAGAAAATGAATTCTTACCATAGGAAGCTTTGCTTATTTCAGATTCTTTGTGAGAAAACAGTAACTTCCCTCGGCAAGGCCTCAGGGTTTCTCCTTCCTGCTCCTTCATTCTGACCCTCTACCACTCATACCTTGACATCACTCCAAGGAGACACCAAACATAGCACTTTCACCTTTCTTAGAGTCAATAAAGGAAGGAACAGTCTACCAAGGCTTCATTTTTGGTAAGGACAGGGAGCAAATCTCAGAAGGAAAACATCAATGTGGAAGAATCAAAGAGGAGAGGTCTCCCTGGGGCAAAGGAAAGTGAGAATAGGAATGCCCATGTGGAAAACCCTTGAAAGACCTAGGCAATATGGCTCCATCCCTTCATGTGGGACAGAGGATTAAACTTACTGTCTAGTGGCCTGGTTCCAGATCCTCCCCTCTCCTCCTCACAATCTAAGACTCTAAGGAAGGTAGTTTTCCAAACTTCTCAGTAAAAAAAGGAAAAAGACCAATAGTTATAAGTGTGGAATAAATGACCAAAGGCTATCCCTGTACATCACTGCTCATTATAAATTACTAGAAAAGACATCCCTGACAGTGACTAAGAGTCTAGGAAACTCTAAAGCTGAATGCCACTCTGCTCCCCAGCCCCCCATCCCAGTTTCCATCACCTTCAACAGATATCCTGTGGTAGACCCAGGTTCTAACACAGGAGGAGCAATGACTTCCTTTGATTGTGGAAAACTAGGACATTTTAAAAAGAAGCCTTCCTTTGACTCTCTGTTTCTCTCCACCTGACCACTGATGTTTCAATCACAATTTAGACACTGTTTCATCTGATGAATCATCTTCAGTCTTATGAATTATTGTGTCAAAATAGTTTCTTAAAATATGTTCTGAATAAGTGTCACTTTGGAAAAAGTATTCATGGACAGCTACTCTATCCCAGCTATATTTCTACATATAGATCACAGAGTCCAACCTGACCTTGCAATAATGTTAATTTCTTCTTTCTAGGTTCCCCACAACTTTGAAGCCAACTATCATTCATCTTGGTACCCAAACCCACAGTATCAAGTACATGGTACATCAATAGTTATAGCCTTTGTCATGTATGCCTGTTATAGTCATCTAATGTATGTGCCAGGATTCACTGTGTCCTTAGTCACTTTCTTTACTTGCAAAATAAATAATAATATACATACCCACAACCATAGAGTCGTAAGGATTAAATGAGTTAGTGTAACCGTGCGTATTTAGACCAGGCATTAGAAAACTTTTCTGTTAAAAAACCAGGCAGAAATATTTTAAGCTTTGTAGGTCATACAGCCTCTGTCTCTACTCAGCTGTCATTGTTGAGCAAAATCAGGCACAGACCAATGAGTGTGGCTGTGTTTCAATAAAACTTTATTTACAAAAGAGTTCATAAGCTGGATATGGCACACAGGCAGTAGTTTGATGGCCCCAGACTTAAAGGGTAAGTGTTCAATAAATTTGTTATTCTCATATGTATTAACCTAATCACTAATGACAGTACTTCCTTTTCAGATCCGGTTTACCTTCCCTAATAATGTCTATAATTGAATTCTAAATACCTTAACTTACCTATTACCACTGTGGCCATTGACAAAGACAAGGAAAGTAGGAAGATTTTTTTATCTTGCTTATACATGCATATCATCTAGTGGTAGAAAAGTGTAATTGCAAGTTTTTTTTTTTTTTTTTCAAATGTCCTGACCTTGTTCTAGCACATCTGTGGTAGAGGGTTGCTTCCTCAGTCTGCCCACAGTGGACATCTGCAACTAAACATCCAGGACCAGTTTAATCCACCTGGTTTCAAGGAACTTTCCAACAGGCCTTTGATGGGGCTCTTATAATTCAAGGTTCTGTGTAGACAACCAAAAATGTTCACTGAGGGAGGAAGAAAATGAACCTATTTAAGAAATAAACTATTATTTATTAACCAACTAACTATGGTATATGGGTGTGTGTGTTTAGTGATACAAACTAGTACTTTAGAGAAACAATACAGTTATAGGTATGTTTTTATCTTAAATTAGCCTTAACCAAAGTATCTAATGAAACTTAGCATGAAGTAAAGGCAATTCTTTGAACCCAGGTCATATTTTTCTCTATATATCCTCAGTCTATAGTGTTTAGTGATCACCGTCTACGCCCCATACTTAATCTACATTCCATGCTGACCCATACTACATTTACTACTGCCTCATATCACAGTGCTGGCAACCACTGAGAAGCCTCAGTCGCTCTGCGACCATGCAGAGGTTAGAACTTCAATAGACAGTGTCTTCATAAAAGCCACCATTCTAGAAACCTGGCTCTTTGTTTTTAATATTTTCTGCAGAGATCCTGTCCATCGGCATATACCCTGAGACATTTTTTGATAATGAAGATGTCTGAAGATCATTTTTAACTGTATGTTATAATCATGAAGTGAGGAGATCAGGAGACAAATGTTTTAAACTCCATTTTTATAGTGAGGGGGAAAAAATCTTCCAGTTTTATATTTCCCTGATATGTCTCTCTCACTAAACAGAAGCCTTTTATGGGCATTTTGGGGGTTACTTTTAAAAATGAACTCTGACCTGTAAAACTTTCATTTTTTTCTTGCTTGTGGAACCAATAAGAAATCATTGGGTTCATATCCCATTAGTGAGTTCATATCCCACCAGTACACATGACAGAGGGATGAATTTGAGATGCTTTGTCAGTATTTTGAGACAGCTTCTTGCTTCTGCCACTCACCCCACCCCCAGATGGCTCTGTTTCCATTCTTCCTGAGGGTCTCAAATCCTGTCTTACCACCACCACCATCATCACAACCACCAGACCTTCCATAGCAACTGGCCGGCCTGGGACTTGCTTCCCTGTCTTTCTTCTGGTAGTCTTGCTTCCTGGACATCTGAGCTCTATTCCCTTCATTCCTACTGCCTTGACTTAGAAGGATCTTCCTCCTCTGCTTTTGAGGAAACTCTCAATGCCATTCTACATTTCCAAACAAAAATCCTTGTTTTGTTTCCCCCAGATCTTGAAGCTGACCAGAAAAACTGGACCTAATTGGCCACAGTACTATTTGGATTCTCTTTTGTGATTTTTGGCTAGTTGCTCTTCCTGGTAGTTTACACTGACATGTCAACTTTTCCACAGTGGTCATGTAACATGCCCATTCCTCCTTACTCCTACCTTGGGACTCACCCAGCTAAGTTTTAGGATGCTTTTTGGATTTATGTATAAAGAAAGGGCTGAGCATCGAAATAACCCAGGCAAAGCTCTTACCAGACCATAATTGTGATCTTGGCTAAGAGATCACTCACTGGACTTCAATTTCCTCATAAAAATTAGGAGGTGGGCCTCCATGTGCAATCAAGTCCCTCTCAGTTCAAATTATCTATCATTCTAGATATACCTTAGATTATTTGGAAAGAGGCCACCTAAGATCTAATTATAACCCATTTGTCCTCATTTTAGGAAAAAGTTGGAAAATAAGACTTTGCAATGCCTGGTCCTGTCAACCTTCCCCCCTCTGTTCCAGTATCTTAAAACTTTGAAGTTCTTACTGTCATTATTTGGGTTTGGATAAATTCTTCACTTTTGGCATTGTTTACCATTTATTCCAGATATGCCCTTACCACTGAAGGATCATCCACATGGATCTGAAACTGTCCAGTTATAAATCCTGGACCTGATTCTTGTTGGAGTTGTCTTCCCTCCCATATCAAACTCCTCAGGGCCTGCATTTAGGGGTATCTGGATTTAGCATGGACTTTACTGCCTTCCATCTTAGAAAGGATCTGGGGATCCTTCTGATGTTATGTAGGTTTCCTTCAATTTCAGAATTTCTGTTTCCAAGTTCTACAAGAAAGAGATATTTTTGAGTTTTTATTTGTGGCATATTTCCTGCTTATGCCAGCAGATGCGTCAAAGATACCGCAACTAAAATAGGATTTTTATAGAAAAACAGAATTTAGGGCCTTAATTAATTGCTGACATCATATGTACTCCCTCGGAAAACTAGCTATTCAAAAATGACTCTGCTCCCTTCTAGCATAATTTACCCCCTACCCCTTCATTATTATTAAGGACATATGTACAGAAACAGGATCTGTTCCTTGTCAGACTTCTTCCATGCCAGCCACTCATACCCCATCCGATGTTATAACCCTCCTTTTTTACATCACAATTGATTATTGTGCAAAGGAGTATATTCTTCCAGGAACAGATTGTAACTTTAGGTGGTGCAAGAACAGGCATCGGAAGCAGATGAACTCTTAGCTAGCCAAGACTGGGACCTTACCACAAATGTCCTCAATAAGACACAAGGGAAAAAAAATAAATAAACACAAAGAGAAATAAAAATCACAGAATAAAAGATGAGGTGAAATTATTTTTTTAAAAAGATTTTATTTATTTATTCATGAGAATACACAGAGAGGAGAGAGAGAGAGGCAGAGACACAGGCAGAGACAGAAGCAGGCTCCATGCAGGGAGCCCAACTTGGGAATCGATCCTAGGTCTCAGGATCACGCCCTGGGCTGAAGGCGGCGCTAAACCGCTGAGGCACCCGGGCTGCCCGGTAAAATTATTTTAAAAGAAATCAGGAACCAAGTTTTCAAAGACAGGTCAGCTATTTTATATACATAAATTTTCCAAGTTTTCATTCTCAAAACAGAATCTGTAAGGAGCTTTGTAGCTTCAGCCTTAATTTTGAGGTTTATTTCTTGTACATACAACCTGTGTTCTAACAAAACAACAATTTTACTACTTTTTGTTCCTAAATATATTTGTATATTTATATACCATAACTTCTATTAATCTCATCGCCTGAACACCTATTCTCAGCTATAAAAAAAAAAAATCCATGCATTCTTCAACATTTTTCTCAAGTATCACCCTCCTCACCAAGTCTTAAAATGTAAAGATAATGAGCAAGACATGGAGAGATCAGATTAGATATTGCAGATGGACTCCACCTGGTAATTTTTTTTTTTTTTTTGGTGGTTTTAATTTTGAAAGCAGAGATGCAGAGGACTTCAGACTTAACATATAGGTAAAAGACTTGATAAGCCTATCAGAGAACTTTCTAGAACTGTGTTGTTCCTTGATGGTGATTTAGTTGACCACTTCCTAGAAATCATTTTATACTGTATGTCCAAAATCATGCACTTCTTATAATCAGCCAGTGTGATGGTCTTTGAGTATATACTGGGAAGAATGCCAGGTACAATGGGAAACACAAACATACGCAAATAAAAATTAAGGAAACTACAAGGAAAAAAATTCAGTATCTCTACTAGAAGAGCTACATTTTATTAACACTTCCCAAGTTCAGGCAATTTGTCAAGCACTTTCTACAGTACCTATTACAATGAGCCTTCATTAAAAACAAAACAAAGTGAAACAAAGAACCCTATGAGGTAAGCACAGAGTACCTGCACTTTCACAGTTGGGGAACAGGGTTCAGGAACTTGCCCAATATTCCACAGTTAGTGTATGAAATCCCAGGTTGCTAATTCTAGAGCTTAAATTCTTAGCTCCTCCTCACAGGCTTCTCCATTGCTTTCCAGAAGCAGGGCAGCTGTTGTCTCATCCCACCCAGCAGGTTCTCTCAACTTTCGCATGCCCAAGAGTTAGCTGTAAAATCATGAATTTGAGTCAGCCATGAGTCAAGAGTGCTTTAGAAAAGTGTTTCTAAACTGGTCCAGGGGCCCTCCGTGGCTCAGTCAGGTTAAGCATCAGTCAGGTTAAGCACCTGCCTTCGGCTCAGGTCATGATTCCAAGTTCCTGGTATGGAGCCCCACATGGGCTGCTAGCGGGGATCCTGCTTGTCCCTCTCCTCTCTGCTATCTCTCTCTCTCTCAAATAAATAAATAAGATCTTAAAAAAAAGAAAGAAAGAAAAAAGAAACACTGATCCAACAAATAAAGCTCTAAAGACAGTGAAGAGCCTTCAAGTTCCTCCTATGCTTCCTGGCTTCAGCCAAACATTTAATTCTCACCTTCAAAAACTACATGTGCTCCTCCCATTGCCTGAAATGCTTCATGGAGAATGGCTACTCCTGTATATTTCCTCTGTAAGCCTTTCCGCCTTGCCAGGCACAATTTCTTCTTCTGAATTCATCTGAAACATCCTTTCATACATGCCACTTTAGCAGTTCACAGTTCTTTAATTTCTTGATCACATTTCATGTCTCCCACTAGCCTGGGAACTCCTCAAGACCGAATACTCTTATTTATCCCAGCTCATCAATGCTTAATAACATGCACTGAATAAATGAACATATTAAAAGATGGAGGTTTTGCACACATACAAATATATATACCTGTTCAGAGCTTTGAGTGTCGGAAAAATGTGATGTGCCGATTCAATACATTATTTTTAGAAATTTATCTGCATTTAACAGCTTTTTTAAAAAAAAAAAATATGCTTCTCAAAAAATGAGATAAATTCAAGTATCTCTGCCCTCCTATTTGGAAGACACGGTTCTCACCACTCTCATGGAAACACAATCAGAAATGAAAGGTAGAGAAGCAGTTGAGTAAACATTTACTGAATTGAACTGTGTGTAATTCAGTTCGAATTAAACTGAAAGGCAGTCTTCGCTTCCAGTGATGGAGATCAGGAAGCTGTTTGGGTGGAAAGTCGACCCAGAGGACAGAAAAGGACTGTTTGTGGGATCAAGAGCTCTGGGTCAGGACTTCTCGACCCTGGCTATACATTACCATCACCTGGGGAGCTCTAAGAAAAATTTGGATACATAGATCCCACCTTTAGGGCATCTAATTTAATAGGATTGAAGTGGGGCCTTGGCATTGGGATTTTTTAAAGCTCCCTAGATGTTTTTAATGTGCACCCGGCCCTGAGGTGACTCCTCCAAACAAAAGGGAACTCAAGCACATCTGTGATTTCTGTGACTGGTGCATTGCAGGGGGTGGGATTAGAAATTTGGTTTCTGGTACTGGGTCCACTTGTATCACATTTCAGACTCTGTGAGGCAAGATTTTACACCTTCCAACGATCAGCACAGCAGGAAAGCTTGCTTGCATTCTGAATGTCCAGAACTTGTGCGTTTGAAGGTGGGGAGGGAGGGTCACTTATAAGCCTATCAGACACACCCTGTGCTATAAAAGTCAGCATTTTGACTGCAATTTGGTTCTAGTCAAGCAGCTCTCTTCTGTTTTTATGGTACATGGTTGCCACCAGGTAAAAAGATCCAAAGAAAACACTTGGGAAAGGCTGTAATACAGCCACAGCTGTGCCTCCATAGGGGGAAAAAAGAAACAAAAACAAAAACAAAACTGCCTGAGGCTTCCCCTTCTCAGGGAGGCTTCTTCAGCACTTGTTTTCCTGTTTGGAAACAAATGAAACTGAAAAGTTTCAAGATGATTTGCTACAATTACACAATCTTTTCCCCTTCCCTCTCTCATCCACAGCCTGCAAAACGGCAGCCCCTAATCTTCCAGCCAGAGCCACAGGACGTTCCCCAGAAGGTCATTCCCCCCCTAAAGCTGCCGCTTCACAGCAAACTCAAAACCACTTGGCTTCTCCACTCAAGTGCTGTGTTTTTCTGCTGCATTTCCAAAAGGCTCTTGGAGATTTCATGTTTGTATTTTCCCCTTTTCTGGCTTCATGTTCTCCTATGTAAATGAAGAAAGCTCTTCCAGTAGGGAAGAACGGCACTGTTGGAGAGTTTGCTGATTTCATACATATTTGCTCTCATTTAAAGTAACTTTGCATATAGCAGCATTCTGTACTGCTTAACGGAAATCCAGAACAATTTAAGAAGAAGCCCTTTTAAAAATCAATTCCAATTAAGGACAAAGCAAATTAAAGTGGAGCCATGCAGATTCATCTAAGAAATAAATATTGTAGCCATACTGCTGAATGTTACTAATTTTATTTATTCCAACCTTTTGTTTTTCAGTTATTAAATATGTAGCATTTTCCCTGCTAAATCTTTCCTCATATAGTCACTTCAGATTTGACAACTGCTTCCCTTTTTTATGATTATGTTCACACATTTACCTTTCAGTACTACCTGAAGCCCATACCATCTTCCCCTCAATGTAGAAAAGGAAAAAAAAAAAAAAAATCAAATGGTCCAGAAAATCAAATCCAGAAAGCCATGGCCAAAGACACTTCCCAATGGTTCTCTTTTTCCAGGGCCAAGATTAGGTGAGGAGAGTGAAGCAATAAAGTATTATCTGAATGCAAAAGGAAAATCGAGAACACCAAAAATATCTTTATTTAAACTTCTGATATTTTGTTCACCATGATACACTTGCATCAATTTTGATTTTTCGGCATATTGTGTTAAAATATTATTTATCTTGATTACTATGTGTTTTGGTGCCTCCTTAAATTTTGTGCCGGAGTCCCAGTTTTGGTCCTCCTTGAAAGATCAGGAACCAGTCACAGAGACTGACACAGCAGAGGGTTCAAGGAGTGGGTGTAATCAGACTCTTTACATGGGGGAATTAAGAGCCCTGAGTCTGGGTGTTCCTCTCCATTGGCAATGGAGTTAGGCCAGACAAGGTTAGCGTGACTAATTTCTTAGGGATCTTGGAGGCCCTTGAAAACTCCATTTGAGTCTGCAAATTGTATCTACAAGAAAAGCAAGGTAACATGACTTAGAAGGTGTCATCTGAACTAAACCAGAACTCAACCCAGAATGCCTGCTCTCCCTTGCGTGCCTTAGGAATCAGACTCCGTTCAATACAATACGGTATTTGCTGAGCCCCTCCCATGGGTCAGACATTGCACTTCGGGCACTGATGCAACTACAAATAAGATAACCTCAGCCCTGCTCCTGCAGACTTCTCAGCCTAGTGAAAAAGTCCAAACAGGTTAAAAAATTAAAAAGCATTGATATCAGTGCTGTGATAAAAGTAATTAAAGGAGAGCTTCAGCACAGAAGCAAAGGCTCCTGATCTTGAGAAGACCCTCTAAGTGATGGCATAATAAAGGAGGAATTGGTACATGTGGGACCCCTCTCCTCATGCATAAACTAGGATTCTAAAACTCTAAAAATGTGTGTGTGTGGCTAAGACCTCCTGCGAAGCACAACTTGAAAACATACCTCAGACCGTCTGCATTGTGCAAATACTGCCTGCCATCTCCACACCCCTGTCAGTAGGACATGTGCTTTGAGTTGTTTTAACAGTAGTAATTATGGCTCACACTCAGCTATCTACACCCTCTAGTCTGGTTCCATTGGTGACCAGGGACAAACATTTGTTAAACAGCTGGACAAGGGCAAGGGTGCCAAGTCTTGTAATAAAACAATTTACCTCTATTTAAAGCTAAAGCCTATTGAAATTGAACCTTCATCCTTCACTTCATTATCAATGGTATGGCTGCTAATACCATCCCATCACTTACTTTAGTATGAAGACTTTGAAGCCATTTGTTTAAGATTCACTGTTGGAGTCATAAATAGTATGAGTAGTTGTGGAAGGATGGAGGAGAGCATACCTGAGGGAAGATCCTTTACTCAACATTTATCTTTGTGCACAGACATTAAGTTCCCAGGACTCTGTGGATTCAAAAGAGAAGACTGAACTCACTGATATGAACCAGTTTAACTTGCAAGTAAAATGTCTCTAAAATGTCTGAATCTATTTCCACAAACTTGTCTTCATAGAGTAAAACCTGGGCTGTGTGTTTCCTGATCTCTATAGACATCAAAGTAGACAGTCCTGTCGGAGAAGCACTCATCCCCATTCCTGATGTTTCGTTCTGTGTGGAGGGTGACCAATGGCATGATGATCCTGGCTCCTCTCTACTCCCTCAATCCCCTCCCTCATCCTTCACTGGCAATGGAGTTGAGCTCTGTCATGTCCTCTTGAGAGCAAGCTGTCAGGAGGCAATACATGTCCTTTGTTCCTCTAAAATGAGGCCAGTGCCCCCAGCCAGCTGGAAGGGTCAACCTGGCTCCTGCAGGGATTCCCTGTGAAGAAGCCATAGACATAGGCCCCAGTCTTCACTTTCAGTTTCAGTTGTCATGAGAGTGACTTTTGGTCTCTTAATTGGTTCAGATCTTGAGTAGAGAAGAGGCTTGCTATTTACTGTCCTTCTGCATTATAACCCAACAATTCTCTTTTAGTGTCTAATTGTTTAGCCTGAATCAACCAGATACCCAATCTAGCGATGTCACAATGAAATGCTAGAGCTCAAAGAATCTCAAAGCCTTTGAAACCAATCTTCCAACACAACAGGGTAACATACAATAGAACTGAGTACTTAACATGTCCTCATCAGCTGGTTAATATGCCCTATCTCTTGTACACCTTTCTACAGCCAATAAATAGGTAAACCATCAGTCCATTTTACAGATGAGGAAAGTTTTCAAAACCAGCCCCATTATATAACCAGTGGTGGAATCAGATTTAAAGTCACATCTGTCAAATCCAGAGGCCTCTGGATTAACCTAGATGATAGTACTTACCATCTCATCAAATGGATGGCCACATTCTGCTTACAGATCAAACACAATAGTTGAATCAAGGAACAAGTACGGTTCACAGCAACATACTTGAAGATACAGAGTGTCTTGCCTAGCCTGAGCATGACACCAAAACCCTGAGACTTGTCAGTACAAAGCATTGTTCCAGCCATTAATGCAGAAAAAACACAAGCTCTGCTGGGCAGATTGACTAGGAAAATGTGGTGCTTCTATCAGAAGTTTGTAGTTTTAAGATTCCCTTGTGTTTTAGTGGCACCAACACACAAAGGGAATTAAGCCATTTTGATCTCCAATAATGAGAAACATGGCTGACGTTCAGACCTGAAACTATTTAACGCAAGTTAATCCTTGAAACAAATCTGGAATGAAATGAGGGAGAAAAAAAATCTTATTATGGTAGACATCAACTAATGGGTTGCATTTCTTTCTTCTCAATTAGAAATGGCAGAGGGGTTTTAATTATTTTTCCTTAGCAAGCACATCAAAACATATCTACACAAAAACACAGCAAATATGTTATAAACTTATTTAAGCCAAAGAGCTCGTCAACACTGTTTGCAATTATGAAATCATTTGGGGATATGGTATTTTTTTGGAAAGAATTGTTTTTCTCTTAGATGCAAACCACATCACAGTCCATCAGGCATAAATCTATTATTGTATCTTCAAGAGCAAAAATGGAAATTGTGCAACAAAGGCGCCACTGATAAATGCAACTAGCCCCCCAGAATCATTGGGATGATCTCATTAGTTAGGAGAGATAACAGGGAATGTCATGGTTTCAAAAATCCTCTTTGGGGGGAGAAAATATTGTTGAAATTAAATATTCCCAGAGTTCCACAGAGGAATTTCGGGGAACTTTAGTCCCCCATCTCCATATGTTATCATACATTAAAAGAAAAGGAGGCTTTTTCAGAGACTTTTTTGTCACTTGGTCAGCAGTGGAGGGCATGGTAGAGATGGAATTGAACAATGAAATGTATCTGATGAGAGCACAGGTCTAGAAGTCAGACAGCCTACATCTCAATTCTGGCTCTGCCACTTAACATTTGTATAACTCTAACCTATTTGTACCTTAGTTTCTCTATTTAAAACATGGGATAAGAATAGCACCTACTTTCTATGTTTGCTGTTAGGATTAAATGACATACTAAGTGTAAAGTGGGTAATACATACTCTATAGCTATTTAGTAATATTGTTATTATCACCCTAATTATCATTACATCAGTTATAAGGAGAAAAACGTGATAGAATATTAGACTTAGGTCATAATCTAGAAGTGGTGCAGAGTCAAGCCTAAGAGTCAGAATTGGCAGTTTACAGATTCAAAAACCAAAGTCAGGAAACCAAAAATAAGGATAAAACAAGTTAGGACCCCAAAAGGCCATATAAGAAATGAAGAAAAATTCAAGGATGACAACTTTAGGAATGGTGCCAATAGTTGAATTACTTTGTCACAGTAGAGATGTCCCACCAAATCAGATATTCTTCCCTTATCATCTTTATTTAACCAATTACTACCCATTACTTATTCCGGGTCCAGAAAATTCTATCTTAAATGAGTATAGAGAACATGAACCCAGTTGTAATGGACTGGGATTCAGTACCAAGACCCCAATTTCTAAGAAATGTGGGGAGGGAGTGGTTATAAGACAAGGGACAACATTGGAGTAAAAGGCAAATATTTTCTCACCAAGAAGAAATAAAAGTCCAGAGTCTAAATCCAAGAAGGTGGCCATTGCTGACCCCATAGTAAGGTTACTTTCATGCTGATAACCAAAAGCGTTCTTAAATTTTCCCTACTTGCATACTTCTCAAAATGATGATCCTATGTGGGGACTGTCATTTTTAAAAGTCAATTCTGAGGCTCCATATGAATCAGAATCCTGGGGGGATGAGATCTAGGACAGCAAAATGTTCCCCGGGAGATTCTTATGCACACTAAACTTGAGGACAACTAGACTAGAGGTTAAGCTAGCTTAGAGCACTGGTCTCAACTGAGGCAACAGAAGATGTAGAAGGACAGGGAGCCAGTCAATAATTGTTTGTATGATCTTATCCTCCAAATTCCCCCAATGCAACCTTTATTAAATTTAATATTCATTGATATTAATATTAATTATTAATATTCGCCACCCAATGAAAGTCATTAGAAACTGTGGGGACCAAAAATAATTCTGCTTCTCTCATCATAGAACAAAAATTTCAGTGTAGTGGTGTTATTAGAATCCATTGGGGTGACTATCAAACTTTAAAGGTGTGTCCTCTTCTAAGGGCTATAAGACAAGACTAAAAGAACTGGAAATGCAATTCCTATGTTGGGGTAGCTGTGCAGTTAGGAGAATGATACAAAAGCAGTAAGCATTCAGTGGGTATTTGCTGAAGTGAATTGAGTGACAACTGTCTGTAAGAACTTGAAAGGTTTGCAACTGGAATAAGAAAAAAGTCAAACGAACTAACATTTATTGGGCACATATATTCCAAACTAGGTGTGGATACCAGACAGGGCTCTTTTACTCCCTGCTACTGCCATGTCTGCAGCCCTCTTCTGAAGGTAACTCCCACACATGTAATCTCTAATGGGGTACACCTATGGCATAATCTTAAAATAGGACATCTAACTCCTGGCCCTTGGGCACAAATGGGCACCTGAGACAAAGTAAGTCAAGCTACCTACTGCCCAAAAGCCTCGGAGGTCACTGCTTCAAATGTTTTACCCTTAAAGTACCAATTAACCAAACTACTCAGATTCTCTTGGAAGTATGAACCTCTCCTTTAAACATTATTTTTACCCCTACACTATTAGAGATTCTTTTCCCTATTTCAATAATGAGCAAAACTGGAACTAAGCAAGAATAAACAATATTCCATGTTAGATCTCTGTGATGTCAAAGCTTATACTCATACAGATGACTGACCTAGAAACTCTCAAATAAGTATTACCAAAAAAGAGAGAGAGAAAAGAAAAATCAACAAAAAGTAAAAATTCTCTAACAACTGGACCTATGTCAAAGCAAGCCATTGCAGGATCAGTGGAATTTCTGCACAAAGGTTGAATAACCTCTGCTTAAGGAGGCCAATCTGGGAAGGAAAATCTGGACAAGATGGTTTCTACAATCTCTTCCAACCTAAGATATTATAATTTATTGGCAAACAGCTGGGCACCACATTAAGTTAATTCCTTTTTTGTCTTGGCAAAAGTAAAATGTATTCTTACAGAAACTTCTATTGGCAGTGTGGTTGCCTTGTAAAAGTAGAAAAGAAACTGGGAAAACTGTTTATTTTCTTCTCAGGATTTTCATAAATGGCTTATAGTAGAATAGGATTCAAGGGATACACAAAGTATAGCACAGTGGTTAAAAACACCAGTAGAAGTGGGTTTGATTCCTGGCTCTGCCACTTATGAGTTGTGTGAGTTTGGGCATGTTGTTTAACCTTTCAGAAATGCATTTTCTTCATTCAAAACACTTACCTCACAAGGTCATTGAGAGAATAAAATAATGCATGTGAAGTACTTAGCACAGAGCATGTATCAAATTGTCAATAAATGGTAAACTAACTAATATACAGTAAAGTTGGTTGATGGAACCTCCATGTGTTTTTGGGCTTCTGTGTTACCCTGGTACTTGACCTGACAGTTTCTGAACATTCCTGGAGGGAGGAGGAATGAGTGAAATAATGTCCAATATGTGAGAAAGAGAAAAGATACGTTCTCCATCTTGTTTTTTGTAAGACACGGAGACTGGGATTTGGATTCCAAGAGCTGGTTTTGCCTCCCTGTTCAATATCAGAAAGAGTTTGAATAAAGATTTGGACTACCTACACTTCAGTAATCTAACCTATAAGATGGCAATACATAATTAGGGTGCTTGTGGCTGTAAGTAACTGAATACCTGACTGGCTTAAACAATTGTGGCTTATTTTTCTAATATATCCTGTGGTTCAGACATAGTGAGTTCCAGAGTTGATTCCGCAGCTCAACTATTCAGAAACTAGGTTGGTTTCTCTGCAATTGTCTTGGCTCCCTACTATGATCTCAACATGGCTACAATGAATCTAAGACTTAAAATCTCACATGAAAGAGCTGAAAAGCACTTTCTCTTATGCAACAAATTTGCCTTTTCACCAAGAGGAATATCTTATCAAGAAGCCACCAGTAGATATCTCCTTAGGTCCCATTGGCCAGATGGGGTCACACATCCAGGTCTAAATCAATTACTGGTAGGACATGATACTATGGTTGAATCATCATTCATCGCCCATGGCCAGGAAAGGGGTCTACACCACCACACATCTGAACAAATCAGAGATTTGTTAGTAAGGAAAAGTGTATAGGGTAGGGCGGTGAATAGTAGTGACTGCTCCTTGTACCTCCCAAGCATGTTGAAAAGCTTGAATGATACCATAATGTCTCTAGCACATGGCAAGTACTCAAAACATATTTGTTCCTCCTTAGTAATTAAAATATCTTCAATAAATAAATAAATAAATAAATAAAATATCTTAAAGCCATAATCCTCACAGATTAAATTATCCCCAAACTAAAAGTACTGACTTGCATAGCTATATAGGAATCACTATTCAATATATCCAAAAAATGTCTTTTACTTAAAAAGATTCAACATCATATTCATGGAACTGTTAGGTCTCCATTACATTTAAGCTGTATCCTAGTAAATGCCAATTAAATAAAATATACATAATCAGGGGATCCCTGGGTGGCTCAGCAGTTTAGCGCCTGCCTTCAGCCCAGGGCATGATCCTGGAGTCCCGGGATCGAGTTCCGCTTCGGGCTCCCTGCAGGGAGCCTGCTTCTCCCTCTGCCTGTGTCTCTGCCTCTCTCTCTCTCTCTGTCTCTGTGTCTCTCATGAATAAATAAATGAAATCTTTTTAAAAAATATATGCATAATCAATTTTCTGACACACCTCTGCTGCTTCGAATATACTCGCATTAATGTATCATCATAATCTTCCTCATTTACTGAGGATTTATTGATACCTACAGAAATCATATTTAGGGATAGGAAAGAGGGGTCATACATAATCATTTAGTTCAAAAGTTTATAGGACTAAAATGGAGTGTGGGTATTGATTTGTAGCAACAGGTATGAACATCAGATTGGTCAAGAGCAGGGTCTGAGACACTCCTCATTGTACATTACTTTGCTGATAACTCCTCACAAAGTGTTTAAATGCCATAAACCTTTCCATGCATCCATGCCTGGCAGTTTCCTCTACCCTTTAGAAAGCTTGTTCCCATCTTGTGAAATCCAACTCCATTTTCTTCTCCCCTGCAAAGGCTTTCTGGTCTGCCCCTCAGGCAATTATTTCCTCATCTGGTCTCCCAAAGCTACACCTCTTTTGTCTCACTTAACACTGTAATTATTTACTCATGTGTCTCTCTCTTGCTAGACTAACAGTTCTTGGGGGCAAAGAACTGGATCATATTCACACTGATAGCCCCAGTGCCTAGGGCATTGTTCAGCATATATTAAAATAGCACAGCCAATAAATCTTTACTGAATGAGTGATTTTGATGTTTTGTGCACCTACTATGCGTCAGGTACTTGTTAGAGAAGCTTTAGATACATCTTGAGTCTCCCGAAAATCTAACAAATGAATAGAATGAAGCTCAGGGAGATTAAGTAATTTACTTAAACTGAATAGTTTATTGAGGCACAATCTCCATTTGAACCTATTTCTGTCCTTCGCCAAAGCCTGGATATTCTCCAATATGTTACGAAGGCTTCATGGAGGCTTCATGGCTGGAGCAATCTCAACATTAGCCAAAAGTACCATTTATATGTTTACTTTGACTTCTCTTATACTCTTTTTTTACAATACTCGACCAGGAGTCATACCCTTCATTTATTAGAAAGAAAAAAATAACCAAAGCATACAATTATTATTTTCATTTCCTTCTTCCAGACAAACTCAGTCCTACAGTGCTATAATGAAAAACTTAAGTAAACGTGTGATTATTCTATAAATAAACTATCTCAAGCTGGTATTAATGCAAAATAAAACTTGGTTGCCTACTGCTGAAGTTTTAGAGTGATAATCATATCTCTTTTCTCACAAGTCAAGAGTAAATATAGGGGTCAAATGGAAGATATAAATATTTATTTCTGTTAAAACTCAATGTGAAAACAGAGCTTGGTACCACAACAAGATGCCCTTTAGGGCTCAGGGCACACGCCCTCAGCTGCTGTGAGAGTTGACTGCTAAACAACTCACAGACGACCACCACCACCACCACCCCCCCCGCAACGAGTTGTCCTCAGCTGATGGAATCACTTCACCTGAGAAGTGAGAAGCCCATCACCCCCCTCCTCCACCCCATCCCAACCATCTTGTGTCAAGGAGAAGTAACTTTGTTGTGGTTTTTGTGTGCTGGGCCCTTCCCTATGGTGCAGGTGAACCTGATCTGAGGCCACGTCTTTCTCTTCCCCTGTTCTGCTTCCCTCTTCCCTTACAGGGTTTCCTAAAGAACACTCTCTCAATAAACCATGTTTACTCAAATCCCTGCCTCAGGCTCTTCTACTAGTGAACCCAACCAAAGATGCTTTGCTTAGATGTGAGTCCACAATTAGGCTTTCTAATTCCACCATTCATACACACACCCTGAATTTAACTTTATCATCACCACCCCAGTCACAGGAATAGCTGGACACCAGTAAGGATGCACTAAAATGGCTTCTACAGAGAAAAGGAGGCCAGGAAGAGACCTAAAATGTTACTTTTCTCTCCCAGGAAAGCAGAGCAAGAATTCCCTTGTAACTAGCACTAACCTCTCCAGAGCCTTTGTATGACATCAGAGAGGCACACGTCAGATGGTAGAGCCCACAGTGTAGAGGCGGCTTGATGAATGGAGAACACCACAATTTCATTTGCTCTCAGCCTCCTATCCTGGCTCCTTTGGAGGACCAACTTGCACAGTGGCAATGAAAGCCTTACCCTATAGAAACATGACTGGGGATAAGCCCCCCTCCACACCACTCATATTGAGGCAGCCAACAACAAGCAATAGACAAATATCTGACTCTGGGGTTCGAATCCTGGATTACCGGTGTATTATCATGACCCCAGGCGAACTACTTCACCTCTCTTTGGCTTCATTTTTCCATCGTTAACGTAGGGATAATAAAACTACATTCCTCAAATGGTTGTGGTGAGGATGAAATAAGTTAACATGCAACATGCAAGGTGCCTAGGGTAACTTCTGATACATAATAACTTCTAAATAAATGTGAGATACCATTACTTGTCATAACTTTTCATAACTGCACATGAAAAACTATAAAAAGTCCACCCCACTTGATTTGGGGGATAAGGTCAGGGAAAATGCCACCTTCTGGAACTGAAGCAAGTGCAAGAACCTGTAGTAAAAGACATTGCCTATCAGAGAAATAGCCTCATCTTAAGGACGTGGCTTGTAAGCTATTTGTAAATGAGAAAATGCAGATTCTCAAACTTCTACCTAGGAAATCCAGTTACCAACCAAAGCATAGCACCTGAGGAATGTGCTCAGAAGAGCATAATTGGGATCTCATAATTATTAGAGAGAGTTATGATCATCTCAATGATGCTATAATGTACCTAGCAAGTAGCACATCACAATAATATTGTCTTATGTCTGAGGTAGAAAGGGTATTGATTAATAAAACTTTGTGTTTAGCAAAGTTGGGGTGAAAAGTAATTACATTTGGTAGACACAAGTATCCTCATCATTGGAAAATTATACTCTATGACAAAGGCAAAATAATTCACTAAACTTTAATACAATTTAAGCAACATGTTACTATTATAGAATAATAGTCCTTAAAGTGGACCTCCAAGCCACAGCATCAGCATCATGTGGGAATTTGTTAGAAATGCAAATTCTCAGGCTCCTCTCCTGACCTACTACATCAGAAACTCTGGGGATAAGACCCAGCAATATATGTTTTAGAGGGCCACTAGGTGATTCTAAGACATACTAAAGTTTAAGAACCACACTGTAGACCATGCATATGTGCTCTGATTCTGTGCTCATAAGAAACCTGGAGATGAAGGAGTTGATTTGACAAGCTAGTGTTTAAGAGGACTCTACTTACTAGAAAACTGTTTTGCTCCTTAAGTAATTGGCATTTTGGTGCACAATAATCCCTGAAACTTTTTAGTGTGCAAAAAATTCCAAGAGCCTGACAATCCTAAATATATTGACAAGCTTCCTTCTCAACCTACTAAATCTTCTGATAGCATCTCTCTCTTTGGTCAACCTTAGCTATAATGATCCTTTCTGTTGAAATTAAAATAAGAAAAAAAGTCAACTAAGGTAATACGCATAAAGAGTAAAAGATGGGTATCTCGCCATAACTGCCACCATCCATACACACATACCCACCCCCTGAAAGAAATTATATATGGCGCTGATAAGAAGAACCAAAACTAACTGTATCCCCTACACCTGTTTCCAAATTCATGGCACACGATAAATTCAATGGGAAAGGATTCAGCTTGACTTAAACATGCCCATGGTCTAAAGTGTGTGTGTGTGTGTGTGTGTGTGTGTGTGTGTGTGTGTGTGTGTGTGTTTGTATGTATAACAAGATACCATTTCAGGGAAGCAATGTTCTTTCCTAATATACCAGATAAGAACAAACAGTCTCAGGATCATCACAATAATAAATAAATAACTTCTAATTATTCTAATAAATAAATAACTTCCTTGTATGCCATTTTTACTGACAGTGGCAGAGATGATGTCAAGAAAAAAAAGCACCATTTTAACTAAATCTGTTGCATCACATTGGTTTACTTCCTTTAGAACTCTGTTTTAATCAAAGCAGGTTGATTTCCACTTCGTGGAAATGTTTCATTTCAAGCCACTGGAGTTTTATGAGTTTTTCTACCACATTTTACTGGAGCCTTGTAAATCTTATGAAATTCTGGAATGTCTAGACCATAAAACCTGTCACTTGAACGTATTTTCTATAGAGATGTTTCTCCCCTATACAGACTCACATGCTTTGCAAAGATTCATGGAAGAAAAAAAAAAAAAAAAAAACCTTTAAGATATGTCCCATAGTACCTGAGTTAAAAGATCACCTTTTCAGTTGACTGGAATTTCACCTGTCACAGAAAAACCGTTTATAGAACTATCTAAAAGACTGAAGCCATTCATAATAATCATGATCTTAGAGTCTATTACCTTTATCCTGAATGCCTCTTGCATTCAATCCTGTTAAAGACACATAGTGAAGGAACATTCATCGCCATTATTAAAGGAGGTAAGTGCAGCAGGAACTGAGAACCAGCTTCCAAGATTGCTGAAAAGAGGCCTCCCCAAACACAGACACTGCTACAAGGAAAAACTTCTACACACTTTAATGAAATAGTACCAATTTCTGAATGCTGCTAAATGAATCACTCCTTCCTACTCATGAACTTTATCAATTTGGCCTCAAAGTAAACAGAACAAATTAGCATTATTTTCTATTTATTTTTCTAAAACATCGAGGACTGCTAATCATGCATAAGAGTTTCTGTATCGTGATTCCTAAAGCTATTTGCGTCAAATCCCTCAGTCACCCATGTAAATAGTTTCAATGCATGGGCAGATGCTGATGGATGGATCCAAACATTTATTTCATGCTAATTTTATGAATTCTATGTGAAACCACTTTTTTATCCTAAATATGAAGAGAAAGGTGCTAACATTGCTTACACTTTCTTCAGATGGTTGGTGGTTGGGTTTAGGGAAGTCCTTTGTAACAGGAGTTAATTCTTTTCCTGGAAAGGAGGGAATAACGGAAACCCTGTCACTGAGGCAGTAATCTGGCAGTAGTTGCATCAGCTAAGAGTGGACCAGAATGTCTTGGTTAAGACAATTGGAAAGTTGTTTTATCCTAAAGAAACAACTTTACATGTGGGACACTTGTGAGTCCTCATCCTGGGAATAGGTGTGAAAGGCCTGAAAATAAACATTTTAATTGAGTTATCTCTGAACTAGGATATACTTAGTACCATGTGATTTCCAGATCCTTGCTCATTTCGCTAAGGATGTTGCCCGTCAATTTGGAAACAGAAAACCTAAGTTTTTTTTTTTTCTCTAACTTAACTTGTTCTGTGACTTCAGATCACTTACTACCACTTCTCTGAGCTTGATTTCCTCATTTGAACTAAAATAAGGTTGGCAGTTTTTAAGATACCAATGAACGAATTGAATAGCTCATTGTATGACCTCTGATTCCCTTAAGCCAATGACCAAAAGCTCTGGAGTGCTGTTTGATCCTGAAGTGACACAATTAAGTGCTCTGTGATGAACATAAAAACTGTTAATCCCATAACTCTTATAAATCTACCTCATAAATAATATACAGTCTGAATGCAATAATAATATCACATGTGATTGCACTTTATATGTTGCATCAAATCCTCACAGCCACTCACTGTAGTATGATATTAAATGAGGAAAACAAGTTCAAAAAAGGTTATGGGGATCCCTGGGTGGCGCAGCGGTTTGGCACCTGCCTTTGGCCCAGGGCGCGATCCTGGAGACCTGGGATCGAGTCCCACGTCGGCTCCCGGTGCATGGAGCCTGCTTTCCCTCTGCCTGTGTCTCTGCCTCTCTCTCTCTCTCTCTCTCTGTATGACTATCATAAATAAATAATAAAAAAATTTAAAAAAAGGTTATGAAAATTGTTCAAAATCACAGGAAGGCACAGACTACAATTTCTCTGATTTTTACTATATCAAAACTAAAGGAGGTGGGGAGAGAAATTAAGAAGCGCTTAATCTTAAGACTAGACAGGCAAGGAGCACCTGGGTGGCTCAGTCAGTTGGGCATCTGCCTTGGGCTCAGGTCATAATCCCAGGGCCCTGGGATGGAGCCCCACATCAGGCTCCTTGCTCCTTGTGGAGTCTGCTTCTCCCACTCCCTCTGCCCCACCCCACCCACTCTTGCTCACTCTCTCTCTCCCTCTCAAAATAAAATAAATAAAATCTTAAAAAACAAAAAGGACTAGAGAGACAAGGTTATGTCTACTTAGCACCATATGCAAGTGAGCCCGAAACTGAATGTTACATTTTTACTAAAGAGGGAGGAGTCTCAGATAAATGAGTGATCTTGATCTCATAGTTCTCCATAAGATTCACCTATTTTTACCTATACATAAATATAGTCTAACTCTCAAAAAAAGCATTGTGGCATATTGGAAAAAAAATATTCTGGAGTTATAAGGCCCATCTTGACATTACTACCCTGCTATTTACCAATCATCTCTCACTTAGTGTCATTTTCCAATCATTTCCCATTTTGGTGAGGCAAAAGCACTCACCAACTATATCTTCTATTATAAGTATTGATGATTATTATTAATAACAGTGAACACTAATAAAATACATGGAGTAATAACACAACAATAATTTCTTTTAACATATGTTTATCTGTCATCAAAACACATATAAAATAAATTACATTAACTTAAATGAAGGGGAGGGGAGGAAAAGAATCATGTAGGAACTAGAAAACGTCCAAATTATAAAGCACATTTGGAAAAATTAACTTATTAGTTTTAAATACTATTTTAAGTCTGGGAACTACAGAAGAATTACTGTTATTCAATTTTCAAAGAACCAAAATTAATGAAATTCTATTGAACAGTTTTAAATTTATGGCCCTCCAAATGCATAAAGTAACCCTAAAATGGATATTTGAGTATGGAGTAAATAATACATCTTGGCATAGTAAAATAAATAAAGTATCCTTAATATTGTATTAAATTAGGTTATAAAACACACAGGAAACAATGAAGTTACTAAAGCAGCTTCTCTAACTGCTCAATAAGCCTTTTATAATGCATGACCTATAGTCATCACAGTCCCAAAGTAAGATGTGTGCCAAAGTAGGTGTCAGAAAGGAACAAATACCTGACACCACTGAAAATGAATATACATATAAGATAAACTGGGGGCACAGTAGCAGCCAACTGGAACGTGACACGTGGTGGACAATGGAGAATAGGAAAAGAGAGGCTGAATTTCAATCTGTAACTGACATTAAAAAAAAAAAAAAAAAAGGTCTGGCCCAAAGTGAAGTAATAGGAAATATATATCAGTCTCTGCCACCCTCCATTTCCTGACACAGAGCTCTTAAAACCCCTGTAAACAGGGGTGTGATTTCCTCAGTGACAGTAGTGTGTTTTGTCCTATTGAGGTGGCTTTCACTGGGCTCCTGGATAGCTTCTGGATATGAGCTGGTCACTAGAAAGGCCAAGCCATGATTAGGAACTTGAGCTTTCAGCCCCACATCCCATTCTCAGAGAGGGGAGAGGAGATGAAAATGGAGTTTATAAGCGATCATGCCTATACAACGAAGCCTCTATAAAAATCCCAATAATATGGGATTCAAGGAGCTCCTGAACTGGTGAACACGTCCGTGTACTGAAAAATGGCCCACCCCATCCCACAGGGACAGAGGTTCCCGGCTTGGGACCCTTCCAGATCTCACCCTATGTATCTCGTCATCAGGCTGTTCATCTGTATCCTATATTATACAATAAACTGACATGTAAGAAAAGTGTTTCTGAGTGTCCTAGCAAATAATCAGATTCAAGGAGAGGAGTCATGGGAACCTCCGTTTTGTAGGTAAGTAGGACAGATGTTGTGGGTGACCTGGGACTCTACTACAATAGTCCCCTCTTACCTACAGGGGATAAGTCCCAAGACCTCCAGTGGGTGCCTAAAACTTCAGACAGTTCTGAACCCTACACATATGATGGTTTTTTTCCTGCACGTATATACCTAAGATAAAGTTTAATTTATAAATTAGGCACAGTAAGAGATTAGCAATAATAAAATAGAACAATTGTAAGAATATAAAGGCATACCACAGCAATTCTGCAGGTCTGGTTCTAGACCATCACAATAAAGCAAATATCACAAGAAGGCAAGTCAAACAGATTTTTTGGTTTCTCAGTGCATGTGAAAGTTATGTTTACACTATTCTACAGTCTATTCAGTGTGCAATGGCATTACGTCTCTAAAAAAGTGTGTTTTTACATACCTTAATTCAAAAATACTTTGTTGCTAAAAAATGCTGAACCATCATCTGAACTTTCTGCGAGTCATAATCACTGATCACAGACAACCATAAACGAACACAGTCATAATGAAAAAATTTGAAATGTTGTGAGAATTGCCAAAATGTGACACAGAGGACACAAAGTGAGCAAACACTGTTGGAAAAAAACCGGAGCCAGTAGACTTGTCCACACCCGGTTGCTGTTAAGTCTCTGATTGGTGAAGAACACAGTACCTGCAAAGTGTAATAAAACAAGGTATGCCCGTACAATAATAAAAGTTGTGTAAACGTGATCTATCTCTCTCGAAGTACCTTTTTATACTGTACTCCCCCTTCTTGTGACTCAATGAGGTGATAAAATGTTGGGGTGATGAGATGAAGTGAGGGAACGACACAGGCTCTGTGACTAGAGTTAGCCTACAATTGCCCTCCTGAGGATTCGACAGAAGGAAATAGTGTCACTACCAGATAAGGGCCTACCATGAACTTAGGTCTCAGATAAACCTGGATGAAAAGCCAATTTCTACCACTTGCTGGCTGCGTTATCTTCAGTCTCTCAGAATTTCAGTCTTCACACTGAAGATTAATGATACCCATCTCTGAGATAATACAGATAAAGCCTTTTTTCGTACCAAAGACTGGTATAAAAAAAAAAAAGATCTGTTGTTTGGTATTATTATTAATGTGCTCTTTCTATGTAATCTCTTAAATAGTCTTTCAAAAAATAGTTCATAAAAAGAGATTAGATTAAGTAGTCCTAATGAATTGCAAGAAGTATCTTTACCATAACAACCTTTTCATATTGTATGAGAAGAGTCTAAAGGAAAATACTCTTCAAAGAGATTATTTCCCTTCTTAAAAAACATGAATAATTTGGGATGTCTGGATGGCCCAGTGGTTGAATCTCTGCCTTTGGCCCAGGGCATGATCCCAGGGTTCTGGGATCCAGTCCTGAACTGGGCTGCTCGCAGGGAGACTGCTTCTCCCTCTGCCTATGCCTCGGCCTCTCTCTGTGTGTCTCTAATGAATAAATAAAATCTTTTAAAAAAAGCCACAGATAATTTAAACTGTTCTCCTACCTTCCATCTTCCCCTACATAAATCTACCCGGGCACAAGTAAGCACCATTATGCCAGAGTGGTTTGAAATAACTTAGGTATCCAGTGCTGTCACACATTTCTCAACCCTTGAGACCTATGGTATACTGTATTTCCACAAAATAAAAAAGGAAAATGTTGCATGCTGACAAACCTGGTATCATATGCATTGGCTATGGGCATTTCTAGTACAAACAATGTCTCTTTAAATAAGTCTTACATTTAAACATTTTCACCAACTAGCATGATGCCAGGACTTTACCAGTTTGCCTCTGAATATCAAGACAAGACTTTCCAAATCAGATAAGACACAAACTGTATTCCTTCCCCCCACACCCCGCACAACCCATCTCAGTAGGTATTTGTCCAGTAGTTGGTTTCCTCAGGGCAACAGAAAAGGCTTAAGTAGCTGACATTCACCATACCAGTTAGAACAAAACAATGAAGTCTCTCATTTCCTTCCAAGCATCATTCAGAAAGTATAGGAGAGGATTCTAAACTCCACACCAAAAAAAAAAAAAAAAGAAAGAAAGAAAGAAAGAAAGAAAGAAAGAAAGAAAAGAAAAAGAAAAAAAATCCACCAAAAACAAAACAAAACAAACACACACACACAAAACACAAAACAAAAAACAAAAGAGTACTATAACTGAGATCAAAGCTTATATGTTTCAAGAACACTACTGTTAAGTGTTCAGGTTAAAAGAAAAGTGTTCACTCGTTTAGAAAATATTTACTGAGCATCTAGTGAATAAATATCAGACTCTAGTCCCCACTCTGGGAATGTGCCAGTGAAGGAGACAGACAATAAGTGCTCTCCTTCTATTTAAAATGGCTTTGCCGTTGGAGCACTGGCCTTGTGAATCAGCAGCTGCAAGATCAGACTGGGCCAGGAAGGCAAATAATGGCAGTGGTGAACTTTGGACATGAACTTTGGAGTCTCGATGGTCAGAGGTCAGTTCCTGGCATCCCTTTATTGTAACCTTGGCCAAGTTGCTTAACATCTCTGAGTCTGAGTGTCTTCTGTTGTAAAAATCAGGATAGCGAGCATGCCTGCCTCATAGGACTATTGTGAAGACCAGCTTGTTCGGACTGTTGAAAGTGCCTAGAACATAGACAACACTAAACAAAACACTATTTCTTCCATGCCCTCATTCAAGCCCAATTAGCCTCAACGGATAGTGGAAACACATAAAGACTTTTAAAACATTTGATGTAGTAACTTTGGGTTGTCTCTGAAATCAAAGTGGGGCTCACCTTAGATCAGGTACTGTTTAGGTTTGAGTCTTCTATTAGCCATGTGGAAGAGTGCAAAAGAAGAGGAGCACACCGCTTCCTTGCATCATTCTTTATTTTAACCACTGACGCTCTAAGAAGCTCAAAGTAGAAATTAGGAAGTCACAAAATTCCGAGATGCCTGAATCTATAAATGCTCACCAAAAAAAGTAAACTTCCATCATCATCTACTACTACATGAGACCTGAGACACCACTTTCTTCTCACTAACCTTCCTCGGTTTTGAAAATAAAGCTCAAACACTTTGCCTCCGTTCAGCTCAGCAAAGGTAGCAGCTTAAACATAAAAGTGCAAACACTGCAAAGAAAAAAAAAAAAAAAACACCACCCGTGGCCGGCTGCCAGCTCTTGGCCAATCAGTCCTCACAAGGAAGGTTGCGTCAGAGGCTTCCAGCCTGCTGGAACCTCTGCAGCTGCCTGCAACGCAAGCTTGGACCACCCAGGCCGCAGTGGACTGGCATCTGGAGAAACACACAAACAATGGAGAACGTTAGAGCCTTGCATTTCCGAGCCAGAGATTCTGTCCTGGGCTGAGCCTGGTCTTTGAGAAGTCCTCGGCAAAGAAGAAATCTAGTATATGCTAAATGGCTCTACTATTAAATCACTGTCTCGGGTCAGCAGCATAACCCCCAGGATGGAAAAATATTTTTTCAGTGGAAAATCACCCGTATTGGTGTTCATGGATCTAGTTTTCAACTGGTGTTGGGCTCTCACCCAGTGTAATTAACATCTTACCTGTGGGCGGCCGGTCGAATTGCTTTCTTTACACCTCTCTCATCATCCCAGCCCCAATGCTTCCTGAAATGCTTTATACAAACAGATAGGAGGTGATGCTTCTAAAGACAGACTGGTTGAGGGCTCTGTGGCAGCCCCTCCATTCTGCTCTCGGCAAATTTATTTTTCTAATTTAATGTCAGAAGGCAGGCCTACATCACTCAAAGGTTTGCTCAAACGCAAGCCATGCCAACTTGTTATAATTACAGTGAGCTACAATAGCGGACGTGGGGGACGCTAATTAAAGAGTTGGACCTCGAATCCCAGATGGAAAGCCAAGTACGTGGACTTCTATCAGATCTGAATGGAAACTCTGCCCCACTGATGATGGATGTCTCTGGGAAATACGCACCCTCCTCGCACCCAAAGTACAGATACTTGGGAAGGCGTAGGAGAGAAACATCCTGCTAAGATTGAAATTGAAACTAAAACCTGGGGGAAAGCACTGATCCCGATCCAGACACTTGGATTTAATTGGTCCGGATACAGCCCGAGCATCAAGACTGTCTTTATTCACCAGGTGACACTAATGGCAGCCAAAGTTGAGAAACCCTACAAAGATTCCTTAGATAATACTTACTGCCTTAATGGAAAATCTAACTGGGAAGTCAGTGGATCACAGCACAGTAATTTACTAGATCTATCAGAACAAAACAAAGCAATAATTTACGACATTGCACTATATATGTTGACTTTGCCTCCTGAACTAGACTGGAGGCTTCAGGAGGGTGTTGTATCTCTAGCTCCTGGGAGAGATCTCTAGACATAGTAAATGTAATAGAAGCATTTGCTCAATCGTTGGACAGGTGCTCAGAAAATAGTACATTGTGTGTTTAAACAGAAAGACTAAGACTTTATAGAAACGTGTTTTCTACCATCCTCTAAAGCATTTATTTTCAAATTTTAGTGTGCATGAGAATCTTATTAAATATGTAGTTTCTATGCCTCCCTCAGAAAGTAATGTCAGACCAAGAAAATTCAGTTCGTTTCAGCAATAATTTCACATGAATTCCTCTAGTGCCTAGGACAACCCAGGAATAAAACAACAAAATGGTACAATCTATGCATCATTATTATCAGAAGTAAAGGGACCAAGGACATAAATGAATTGTGTAGCTCAAGACAATTCAACACACAGAGAAAGCTGCTCCTACCGATTTAAGATAAATAGTAGAGAGTCGGTGGACTGAATAGTCTGGATGCTGTGTGGGATCCTTGGCAGTCTGAGGTAGTGTTTCTGGCTGAGGGCTGCACTTTCTACCCGGTGAAGGGAATCCAGATGAGTTCCCTTCTAGAGTGCATTGTGGAGCTCTAATTGAGGCTGCATTTCTTAGGATTTTAAGAAGTTCTGCAAGAGCCAAGTTACAGGAAAATCAAGAAATCAAGTAATCTTATGTTATCAGAAGAGATTGGGCAAAATACACTGTGGCATAAAGTTCTAGTATTGTTGCAAAACAGAAAGATTCCTGCTTACAGTTCTCCCTCTAGAGTTAATATGGCAGGATTTAAAGTTTTATCTTCTTTAAGTCACCAGCTTAGAACTTAATGATGCCTTTATAAGGACTCCATTCCAATGCCAGTCTACCTATATATTTGGTGTTTGACCTTGGATAAATTACTTAGCGTCTCTGAATCTTGGTTTACTCATTTTTATCAAAGGGAAACTATTGGTTACCTCACAGAGTTATTGTGAGGATCAAGTGTAATGTACCATATACAGTGCTGACACATGTTAGCTGATAATAATAATTATTATCATTATTATTATTTGTCTTCCTTGCCTCCCTCTGGTTCTAGGCAAAGTGAAGTTCTTCATGCCCAGTTGTCCAGGTGCAATATCTGTGCTTACCCTATATTGTTTTATTTGATGCTCTGATTTATTTTCTCTCTCCCTCTTTGCACAGAGGACCACCCAGAATCAGCCCAAACGAAAGCTTTAGATTAGCTTCTGTAACAAATAAACCCCCCAATTTTAACAGCTTAACACCTTAAATGCTGATTTCTCAAATAGCGGTCCAAAACTGGTGTTCCTGTTTGGTACGTAGTTCTACTCGATGACTGGTGACTAAGGGACCTGCTCCCTTCATCTGTAGCTCACCATTCCCAAGGCTTCAAAGGATTCTGCACCCAACTGGCAGACAGGGATATGAAAAAAGAAGAATCTCAACCTGTATCTTAAAAGCCCTTCCCAGAAATGAGTCCCCTCCCTGCCAGGCTAGTTCCATGGGTGAGAAGTGTCATATGGCCACACCTAGAGGGGAAATAGAAAGCAGAGCTGGGGCAGCCCCAGTGGCTCAGCGGTTTAGCGCTGCCTTCAGCCTGGGATGTGATCCTGGAGCCCCGGGATCGACTCCTACATCAGGATCCCTGCATGGAGCCTGCTTCTCCCTCTCTCTCCCTCTCTCCCTCTCTCTCTCTCTCTCTCTCTCTCTCTCTTCTCTCTCTCTGTCTGACATGAATAAATAAATAAAATCTTAAAAAACAAAAACAAAACAGAGCTGCTGGCTGAGCAGCTGCCCAGACCAACCACTCCACATCCTGCAAGAACACAAACATTTGGTGGGTCATCACCCATGTCTACTGAAGAGCTTTTATTTAATTTGCATGAAGGTCGGGCCCTGGAAACTTAAATTGAAAGGAAAGTTAGAGATCTTCTCCTGCAGGTGCAACAAATGCAGACGTGCCTCAAACACCTCAGAATGGTCACCCAGGCAGCACAAGATCATTGTGAGAAACTTTGATTAGCAGAGTTTTCCTTGGGGATCCCTGGTTGGCTCAGTGGTTCAGCACCTGTCTTTGGCCCAGTGTGTGATCCTGGAGTCCCCAGATCGAGTCCCACGTCGGGCTCCCAGCATGGAGCCTGCTACTCCCTCTGCCTGTGTCTCTGTCTCTCTCTCCCTCCTCTCTCTCTCTCTCTCTCTCTCTCATGAATAAATAAATAAAATCTTAAAAAGAAAAAAAAGAAAAGTTTTTCTTTCTTTTCATGGTCCCCATTGAGCCATCTGGTGTAACAGAATAAGCACGTACTTCACCAGACCTCAAATGAAATAAATGTAGCTATTTGGTTCTTTTTCCCCCAGTAAATGCCCATAGCTCTTCAAATGTTCTTAATATACCATGGTTTTCAGACTCTTCACCATCATGTCTTCTTCTCTCAATTGAAAGTGCACCATTTGTCATGGTCCCAAAAGTATTTGACCCCTGCCAGATGCATACAATATTCCAGACACATGACTGGATATCCCATTTGGAATCATCTTTTCTAAATTATGCTAACCAGAGTCATAGTTCTTCCTTCACCTTTGGTTTCTTCTTTCTCCCACATTTTAATTTCTCTAGTCACAGTTATTTAACTGGTGGCTATCTTTAGCTTCAATTTGTCTGTTCCCATTGTCATTTAAATTCCTGCCGGTCACTTTCTGGCCCATCACCAAATTAGCATTCTTGCATCAAACACACAAGGGCTGCTCAGAAAGTGAATTTACAAGGTGTTTTTATGAAACTGATTTTAAGAGAAGGCGACTAATCCCTACAAGTATTTAAACAGCAGCTGATTGCCACTTTCCCACATAATCCAATAGATTCACACATTTGTTATACCACAGAACCAGCTTTTTTTCTGCCAGCTGAGTAAATTGCAAGGTCCTTGGTTATTAAATCAACTTCATATCACATCAGTGAACACAAACTTTATTGAGTTCCAGGCTTGTTGCAAATAATGTCTCTAAGAGAAAGAATGAATTTTGCTTGCAACTGGGGTACAGTTACTTTTCCACATCTTTGAGTATTGATTTGTTCTGTGATTTGTCCTCTGTGTGTTTGCAGGTCTTCGGATTACAGGGCTTTGCTCCCTGCTGTTCTACTTCCTCTCCAGGACTGGGCATGTCATTCTGATACACTTTCAATTAAAAATGTTCTTGCCATAAATTTAAACAAGTTGACCATGAAATTCTGCAGCAGAAACCACTTTTTTTCATTAAAAAAAAAATGGAAACACATGTTATAAAAGAACAACATTTAATGACATGGAAAAATATTCAAGATATATTGGTAGACGAAAAAAACAGATTTCTAAAATGCAAACACAATATGAATCCATATTTGAAAAACAGAATATGTGTGTGTGTGTCTGTGTGCACATGCACGCCTATGCTTGCATCGGAAAATTCTAGAAGGACATTCACCAAAGTATTAACAGATATTCTTTGGGTGGTGAGTTTTCAAAATAATTTCTTTTTCCTTAGCTATATTATTGAAATATTCTATAATGACATTGGAACTTCATTAAGGACAAAATTTAAGGTTACTTATTTCTTTAAAGCTTCATAAAGGTAGAAACATAACTCTAAACAATTAAATACCATACCACATGTCCAGAAAAATGATTTTTTTTATATTCAGAATCCACATCACTATCTCTTTTCTTCTGCACCTTTGGTGTCTTAAGAAACACTGTTTTGGACTAAAAGTTTGTGTCCTCCACCCTAGATTTGTATGCTGAAGCCCCAACCCTCAAGGTGACTATATTTGCAGTAGGGCCTTTACAGAGGTAACTAGGGTTAAATGAGATCTTAAGGGTGGCACCCTGATCTGATAGGATTAGTGTCCTGAAAGAAAGAGACAAAAAAGAGCACTCTCTCCCTCTTTTTCCCTCCCCTTCTCCCTCTCTCTTTCCCCTTCCTCCCTCCATCCTGTGAGGACACAGCAAGAAGGTGGCTGGCTGCAACCCAGGAAGAGAGTCCTCACCAGACACCAAATCTATAGGCACTTGGATCTTGGACTTCTCGGCCTCCAGAACTGTGAGAAAATAAATTTCTATTGTTTAAGCCATTCAGTCTATATGGCATTTTGTTATGATAGTCTGAGCTAATACAAACACCACAGTGCAACCAATTCGTTTTTATCATCATGCATAAGTATTTAACCTCATAGGTAATTTCTTGAGCAATCACAACACTTAGATAATCCTCATCCATTGTTATCAAGATGTTGAAGCAGAAATATTCTTCCACAAACACATGAATTCCAAATGTTCCTGAACTACTTTTCTTTCCAGACTTTTTGGTTCTTCTCTATACCCAACTTATGACATCCTTGGGGTCCTAGTTGTTCACACATGGTCACTCAAGAATTCAGGAGGCAATGAATTTAGCAAGCATGGACAGAACTGAGGACACACAGATGATGGGGGTGGCAAGAGAGATTTTTTTGTTATGTACCTGATGTCGAGGTAGAAATAAAAACAGCAGGTGGAAATAAAGAAAGGAATGTGGAAGGGTCTTGCTGAGTACATCTTAATTTATGAAACCCAAAGATATTTGCTGTAGGGCCAGAATATAAATTCAAGTTAAATTAAGCCCAGTTGCTCAAAGCAAAAACTCTTCCTACATGATCCCACACCGACCTGAAAGGTAGACTGGAGCTGTAGCAAAGAGGTTACAAAATGTGCTTGAAGCTGTGCTTAGAGTCAACAGAGTAGAATTAAAGTTGTAAAATCCTGGAGGTTGTGACCCCAGAGAACAGAGTAGACAGTCCCCTTCCTTAACACCCCCCCCCCAAATAAGCATCCCTCTGAAGGTTTGTTGGAGTGAGCATCACTGGGTGTGCTCCCCAGTCCAAAGACTCCGGATGCATCAGTGGAAACAAAGCTTGCTACAGAGCATACCTCCCTCCCACTCATTTCAGGAACACATTTCAAAATGCCACTTTATTAGCAGCTAAACAAAAACACCTCTTCGACAGGGATGAGGGAGCGTGGTGTAAACATGTCATCCCCACCTATTGTTCTGCAGAGTTGAAATTCTCCTATGACTGATTATAAAAGGCAGTTATAGAGGAAACTGTTTGAGTCTGCTGGATGAAAAACAAACAGAAAGGCATTCAATGACGAACAGATCTGATGGATTAAAATGCACCGAAGAAAGACATCTCAGGCGATGCCTGAATAGGCCAAGTCGGAATGAGAGGAAATTCGGCCTGCAATTTCAATCAAGAGAAAACTGGCAAAGCAACAGAATTTGAGGCTCCCTCAGATTTACACTTTATCTGCTAATTAGCATTAACATGCGTGGTAGAGGTATCTCACCAGCTTGTGGCACAATAAAAAACGAAATGTGTTATCACCACAGAATGTGTAATTACTTTAAGCACTGGCTGAAAATTGCAGGGTACTTCATTTCAGAATTTGTATATATTTATTGTTAGAGATAAACTTGTTGAAGTATATCTAATCTAATTTTATGTTATAATTCCTGTTTAAGATAATTTTAGTGTCAGCAAGCCAAGGACTGAAGTAAACACTGCCATAAATTGTAATACATTAAAATACCAGAGCATTACATCCATTCGGCCGTGACTTGATTCGCTTATTGTTTAAAGACAAAAAAAAAAAATCTCAGATTACATCAAAATTAGAAATATATCCTGTGGGGTTGCTTCTACCCATGTCAGGTCATGCAGCCGATGGAGTCTGCCAACAGACTCCCTACTTCAGCTCCTTGGAAATGTGAATCACTGTTAAAAGAATTGTAGATTTCCGTTTCCCTTAGGTAGAATTTATTATTTTTGTAAAATCTCTTTAAATTGCCCCGTACCTCCCCACAAGGGAAATGCATTAGGACAGATTATTTGGCTTTAAATCATAACTAGGTTAATATTTGTTTTAAGTTTGAGTTAAGACCTAGTTTAAATTCCTCCTTAAATTGTTAAACAAGACAATTTGGGGCTATGGAAAGGAAACTATAGCATGTTTTTCAGTAATACGATATTATGGCAGAGGCTACCAAATCATGCAAAAGCAATTTCTTATTTTCCTACTAAATAGAGGATTATAGCAAAAGTGTTGCCTGCATACAGACTGTTCATTTTTGAGCAGCATTCTGTCGAGGCTGCTATACTTGGAAAGACATGAAGATAACACTGCCTCAGAGAAGGGAATGCTGGATCTAACACTATTTCTGTTCAGTAACTAGCAATCTCTCTGCCTTTTTATGCCCTTGTTTCTCTAGAAGAGAAAAAAAAAGAGGGGAGGAATAGGGGAGGGGAGATGTAGATATATGGATATACAGATATTTGTGGTTGTGTTGTTCACAGTGGCAATGCTTTTATTCATATAGTTTTGTGTTTATAAGATATAAAAGCCTTTGCAAATTTTCTCTCAGTTTTCTATCTACCATTTCCTTAGGAAAGCACTGAATTCAAGGATCCCATAGGATATATCTTACTATGATTTTTTCAGAAAGAGCCCAAGGATTTTAATGTGTGCCCACTGGCCTCCCTGCGGTGTGAAAAATGGTGGGAGCTAATGAGGCCTTGAATGACTTGGCCCATCTCATAACACTGATGTATTGGTCCTCCAAGAGCCTTTCTACATGTTGCAATAATTAAAGCATATAGATTGGAAGTCTTGCAACTTTGAAATTCTTTGCCTGGGGAAGCAACTTCACTCAGCACATTCAAAACACAACTGGATTTTCCTTTTCATGGATGACTTTTAACTTGGGAAATTGATATTTTATATTTAATGATTCCTAGAGATAGCTTTGCACCAAGCTCAGCGTATTAAACATGGGGCCAGTATGTAAACAAAATCTAAGCTGCCCTATAATGTAAGAGGAATGGACAGAATGGAGGAATGCCCTGAGGCCAAGGGAACCGGGGAAGGGCAAGAAGCAGCAATTTACATGGTTTACCTCAAGTGGCCAAAAACACTGAACAGAGGTCTTGTCCCTGCTGCTCTGACTAAGGACCAGTTAAGTATTTACAAGATGCTGCCTCTGATTCCTACTATGGCTTTCAAACGTTTGGGAGAGGAGGATCCTTTCTTCTCAGACCCCATTCCTTCCCTGTTGAGCCATGCTGTGAGGTTCCCTTGAAGGAGCTATCCTTGTTTCTGAAGTTGTTTCCACTCCGAAGACCTGTGATTCCTCTTCCTCTCTCCCTATGTGTGGAAAGTAGTCTGGAATCTTCCCAAATGAAAGCAACTAAAGACAATTGGAAGTCATGATTGTACATACCATGTGAAAATGAACTCTCTTCTCCAACCAAGCTTCAACAAGGAGTTAACTTGTGTTGACCTGATGCTGATATGTTTTAAGGTCTTTTCTAGGGATGCATTCAGGTGAAAGATGTTTCCAAAGTAAGACTTTCTCTGTGTGCACTGGGACTTAGCACAATTTACAAGAAGCAGCATGAACCATTTGCAGTAGCTTGTGTTTTTTTCATCTGGAATCTTACCTTCTACCTTGTCCCATAGCATGTCCTAGAAACCTAACACCGAGTCTTTTTTTGGCCAACCCAACATTAACCAAAGGGACAAGGCAAAGTCTGCCATCAAACACCTGCTGGGTGTCCTGTGTCTGCCTCTTCTATAGACTCTCTAATGTAAACACCCACATGGCTTTGCTTTCGTCTCATTCAAGGCAGTTTCCATATTTGCATTTTGGCCAATAGTATCTTTTATAATATTTTATTAGAATAATTTATAATAATTTGAAAAGTTACTTAAAATCCTTTCTGTAGGCTCTTAGAAGGGCTCTGCAAAGTAGCCTGACCTGATCTGCTACACAAGGTCAAAGTTGAAGTTCAGTGAGTTAGCAGTCAGGAAACAGAGGGTACATTCAAATAGGGAATTTAAGGAGAGCTTTTATAAAGGGACAAGATACAAAGACGCAGGAAGAATCAAAATGAAGCCCACTGGAGCCATCAAGCACTAGGAGGTCTTGCCATCCTTGGATGGTCGCATGAACTCATTCAGAGCTGTAAAAAGTACAACACTGGTAACTGTGGCCCTTGGTAGAGAACTAAAGACACTGACAAACCAGTAGGGAGGTGGCCAGAAGAATTAACTTCCCGACTACACTCTTCTTCTGCCCTCTTCTCTCCTGCTACTGCCTCCATTACCCAAGCTCAAGTAGAAGACAGAGAGCAGGGGAATCTTGTTGATGCCATTTATACAGGTTAGCAATCCAGAGCATGTAGCAGGGTAAAGAAGGTAGAAGCTAATCTAGAGGGGCAAACTAGGACTACCCAGCACAAATGGGTTGCTCGGGTCATTTAACTTATCAGAAGAAATGCTTGATGTAAAACAGGCTTCTCATGAGTTCCTATACTACTATAAAGCCCACCAGTAAAACAAATTTGTTACCACTTCTCACTTCTTATGGATTTTCATAATAGTCCTCAGAGACTAACAAATACTGTTAACTACTGTTGTCACCAACATCTTAATAGAAACACACATTCCTGTTTTACATATGTCCAAACACGCTAAGTGGTCTTTTAACTACCTTTTATCAAGAGCTCCTTTTACAGGCTCTTAATTATTTCCTAATTATTTACATTTTCCTTTATGACAGTGCCTTGTTAATCACACATTAAAAGAAAGTTCTCTATCTTGGTGATTTCAGACATAATTAATTCCATCATCCTATGGATTTATTAATGGGACTTATTTGTTCCCCCTCTCTTTTTTATTTCTCTCTTGCTTTGTTCATAAGACATCCTCTCCCCTACACTGATACTTTTCTTATGATTAACCAACTCTCTCATTCTCTCTCTTTCCTTGGCAACCTTTGTTAGATCTATCATAGACCATTTTTTTTACACTCTTAACATCTCTTCAGTGGCTTTACTGAGAAGATATTTCTGCAGTTGAAGCACTGACATATCTCTTCTTCCTATGCAGCATTAGCTATGGCTTTGCTCTAAAAAATCAGGAATATACTATTGATTCTAACTGTAGTTTTAGCCCAGAAGGTTCATGTTGTATATGTTGAGCAGCCCTTGCTCAGACTCACCTGGATCTGCTCTTTGGCCTGTATTTCTACATTTGAGGGGTTAATATTCTTTGTGATTAAACTAATTCCAACTTCTTCACTGGAAATCCTTTATTCAATAAAAGGGATAATTTAAGTTGCAATAATACACATTTATTCTATAGTACATGATAAAACTATTTTAAATCTACATGAAAAAGAATGTGATCAAGAAGTATTTTAATTTTCTCCAGGATTGGACTTGGTACAAAAACAAAAACAGAAACCATTATGATGATAATCAGTGTGGTAGGAAAGTGGGAAGAGTTTGGCTTTGGAATCACATAGCCCTGGGCTTGAGACCCCAGTCTATAGCTAGTACTTATCATCTTGGGCAAATTATTTAACCTCCAAACCTCCCCTTCATAACTCTAACCTGATTGTAAGAATACCCCTTTGTGGGAGATCTTTATGTTTATTAAATGGGATAAGGAGAGTAAAATGCCTGGAATATCTAACAGCAATCAGTAACTTTTTCCTCTGGCTCCTTACTCTCCCTCCCTCTTGGGACCCCATGTTGTTTTTAGTGGACTTCTGCTCCAGGCCAAGCCCTCCACTCAATGGTTCCAATTCTTTGCATCCTAGGCAGTTCTAGCCTTCTCTTTTACTATCTCTGTTTGTTCCTATTCCTCTTTTTCCTTCCCATGTCTGTCAGAGCTAAGTGAAAGATCCATAAGCCAGTCAACCAATATAAACATGTGAATTAAGGAGTAATAAGATAAAAGTGAGTGATAAATATTGTAGAAAACTAGAGAATGTTTGTTCTGTCTACAAACACTCAAACACAACACACACACACACATACAATTTGCCAAGCAAAATACACCAGTATGTTGGATTTGGCTCTCCAGCAGCCATTTTGTATACTGGCCTTCCAAACCGGTCGATAGCCAGTCACTGTTCCCAAATGTCAGGTGCTGCTGACACCTGAATTTGAGTTTTAACTTTGAGTAGTTTTCTGATAAAACTCCCTTCTGAAAGCATTCACACATAATATATAAGAAATCCAGGCCAATTTGCAGATATACAGGTATAATAATCAAGGTTTATATGCTTTTTTGTCTCCACAAAAAAAAGCTGTAATTATAGACAAGGATTTTCCCAGTTACATATAACCATATTTTTTAAAATTGAGGAAGCAAGCTGAATCTCTCAAGAAACAGACAAACACCAGGCAGCTATGCAGTATCCATTCCAAGTATCTCTATAGGATGTCAACACTGCCATGACAACATTTCCATAAGGCAGGAATTGCAATAATTATTATGTCTTCTTCACCTTGGATCTGGGTTCATGATCAAGTTTTTCATAAACAGGTGCCTTGCACAGTGCCTGGCAATGGTAATCATTCTATAATTATTTCTAAGTGAATAAAGTCAAAGAATCCTTAGAGAACGCCCTCCAAGGGCAACATCAAGCTCCTGGACAAATGGATTTGGTGTGTGGTTAGTAGAAGGAGGTAGTCTCTTGCTCAGAGACTCAGCGCACTCTGGAATGTTGTGAAATGATATCAGGCTCTAAAGAAGCATCCATAATCACAAACTCAGAGCCAGACTCTTACTTGGTGCCATGTGGAAAGGAATGTGGGTCTTACACCTGTGGTGTTTGCTTTTTTCAGACAAATATGCAAACTGATAACAAGACCATCTGCTTCTTCATCCTGATATAAAAGATGACTACACGTGCAGAGAACTAATCATTTTGCTTCCTCTCATTGCTTGTCTGATTTCATAAATATCTTTATACAGTTCATTTTAATAACTATTGCCTCAGAATTTTCTGATCCTCGGCTTTGTTTATATATTCTTAACTTCCCAAGAATGAAAAACTATCAAGTTTTTTCAATTACCATATCAACAACAACAAAACTGTCTTCTTAAGAGGAACTGAAATCCAAACTTCTATCTTTCCAGTATTTGCTTTCCAGGAATTATGGGGACTAATATTTGAAAGTGTCAAATGAAAATAGATGAGCAAGGGTGAATTGAGGATTTCTGACAAAGTAGTAGGAGTCTGAAAGAGGAAATCTTGTTGCCACCTCTGCTTGCTTCACTCCTTCGCTTGGGTTTTTCCTGTTTGGGTTGGCTCCAATCCCAGCTACAGTTCCTGGTACCCTAAGTCAAAAGGCTGCAGCACCAGCACAGCTGACATCCCTGACCTCTGCTTATCCCCAACCAATCATGGTAGAAGAAATCCCCTTTCCTATTAGTTTTAGTAAGACTGTACTGGAATCTTTCAAAAGGGCATCTTAACAGGAAACCAAAAATAAAGAAAACAAATACAAAAGTATAGACCTCAAAACATTTGCAGGGTCCGTGAGTGTTATCCAAAAGTAAGTCTGTTATACACAGGTACAGCCAATAAGATTCCCTACCACCCACCTGTATTTTTCCCCACCTCCGCTCTATCTCTCAAGGAGTTTGAGATGCAGAAAAAAAATAGGGTGCTGGAATCTTGTAAACAACCCCAACCATGCTAACTGTGGCTGGGCTTTGGTCAAGTCAGTTTAAGAGATTGCGTGTTTTCCTTTTGTTTTTTTGTTTTGTTTTGTTTTTTTTCACCTAGTTTCCAAGTCAATACTACTTGGAAAATAGATATAACCTTACCTTTGTGAAATAAAGGAGAAAAGAGCTCTTGGTACAGATAACAGGAGCAGTAGGAACTGTCTAGAGTGGTGGTCTCCAAAATGGATCCATTCACCCTACGGAGTGACGCAGTAAGAAAACATTAGAACTTGTATGTTTATTTTATCTTATCCTTTTTAAATATTTTCTTAGCTTTTCCTTCAGTTACAAAACATATGTAATACGAAGTCCGGTGGAATATGTATATAATGTTTAAATAAATGCCCACGTGTCAGTTTGAAGACCACTGCCCACAAAGATTAATACTGTAATGACAGCTTCCATGGCAACTCAGGATCTGGGGAAAATCAGGTGGAGCTAGAGCAGATCAGAAGTGAAAACCCAGGCAGGAATGAGCCCAAACACCTGACAGGCTGATCGCTTCCTTTTTGGTGTTTCTCATATACCATATTTTTTGCTTTCTGTAGAACCCTGTTAAGGGACCAGGCTCTGCAACCAGACAGACCCCTTCTACGTTCTCTGTAAACTTGGGCAAGTTCCACAACTTTTTACACCTCAGTTTTGTTTCTGTAAAATGGGATTTGTGGTACTTACATCATATAAGGTATTCTAAAGACTAAATGAGATCATGTATATAAAATACTCCACATGGTGCTTAACACGTAGTGATCTCTCAATAAGCAGTGGCTACTATTACTTCTACTTGTTCCCTACATTAAAGCCCCCTGAGCCCATAGCTCTAAGCAAGGGAAATTCCAAAATTTTAGCTTGAGATTTATAGGGTAGTAATTCCTTACTTCCCAAGTAAGAGTAGGGGACTTGCCAGGGACAGTTCTGCTTTCACATGAGTTAACTGTTCAATCGCTACGAGTTAAGTAATATTTTCATTTAACTTATGACAAAACTCAAACACGAGGAAGTTGAGTAGTACCCTACTGAAGGTTGCATAGCTGCTTTGTGGTGGAGCTGGTATCTGGACCCAGGCAATCCAGGTCCAGAGATTTATTTACCGGCAACCAAAGGCTTTCTCAACCTTGGCATTATTGTCATTTGGGCTGATTAATTCACTATTTTTGAGGGGGGGCTGTGCTGTGCATTGTAGGATCCTTACCTTCTGCCCATTAGATGCCATTAGCACTCTCTCCTCACTCAGGACAATCAAAAATATCTTCAGACACTGCCAAGTGTCCCCTTGAGGGCAAAATCACTCCTGCTTGATAACCATGCCCCACACCAACCAAACCTTTTATTATTCTAAAGGTCATTCTGCTAACTGTGAGTTAGGTAATATTTTACTATTTTACTCACGACAAAACACGGGCGCAAAGCTCATTCTTGATCTTGGTTATACAGTAGAATCACTTGGGGAATTTTTAAAAGCCTTGATTTCCTCACTGCCTCCAAGGTTCCTTGCATCAGGATCTCTGGGGCAGGGCAGTTTGCAAGGGGGAAGGAGAGGACCCAGGCATCTGTGCTTTCAGAGCCCCCCCCAGGTAACACCTGTATGCAGCCAATGTTTAGAAACAAAGCTCTAGTCATTCTTTTTAAGAATCAATTCACAGAACTATTTATTTCCTATATAATTGGGAGACTAACTCCCTAATAACTATACCTGTACAGTCCCCTCTTCTTTTGAAATCCCTTCCTCTAAATGCTCCCACTCAAGATCTCTTTCTCCAGTCACCTAGACTGAACATGTCTTTTCTCCACCACACACCTCTCCCCTGCATACGCCTCCCTGTTTTTTCATGATAGTCCTTCTGAAATGCTCTTCCCATTTTTTCCTTCCCCGGACTCTACCACCATCACCCTTCCTCTGACTTTAGCTGAAGTCAGCTTTGACATCACCCACTCTGGAAACCAGTTTTGATCTACCCTCTAGCTTTAATCTTCTATACCACCCTAAAAAGCCCTAGAATAGCTTCTATCCACATTACATTGTCATCTTTGATATTTCTCCATCTCCCTTCAACCTTCTTCCTTCCACAATCACAGTTCTCAGATGGATCTCCAAAAGGGCTAGATCCGTGTCCTTTGTCTCTGACCCCCTAGCACTTACCTGTGTCTGATACATTACAAATAGCTTAATGAATGTTTGCTGAATGAGTAAATGAGTTACCCACATCTTTTTTTCCACCCTTCACCAATCTGTGTGGATCACCAACTCACTCTTTTGCTAGTTTCTCCTTGCACATTTCATCACTGTCAAACCTCCTTCCTAGTTCTGAGCCATCTGCTCACTGGTGCAAGTAGTGGCTGACCTGGTTTCACTTCGTGGGACTCAGGAGCAGAGCCAGGGCACTGTGGCTGGAACTCATCTCTGGCTTTGAAACCTAAATGAAGCTATCATCGGCAAGCTCCAAGTTGTGGTAAGCCTTGTTCATACTCAGAGCATCTTCTGTCTTCACCACAATTCTAGGCTTGCACATTTTAATACAAGAGTGTTAGTGAAACTGCCATGTTCTCTCCGCACTCCATAACTGAGGACAATCCAATTTGTTTTCCATAATGGAGATGTACATTACCTACTGGCTTTACTCTGTAGAAAAGTAATTTCCTTCTGCAAGATCCCTATCATTCAGAGGATTTTTAAAGATGCACTAGTCATGTGTGGGAAAACACTCAAGCTAAGTATTTTTCTTCTTATAATCAGCTCTTAGGGCAAAGTGCAGCATGCAAAACATCTGTGCAGAGGAGGAACTCATCCATATGAAGAAACTCCTCCTCATAGGTTCATAGGCCAGGGAAGGAATGGCGTAGGGGAACTAGTCATGTCAGTACAGTGAATAGGCAAGTGCTCATCTCTGAGACTCCCCTCCACTGCCAGTCTGACCATGGCCCCTGACCAGATGACTCTAAAACTGGGCAAGGATTGATCTAAACTCAAGTGGGGCTTTGAGAATGGCTAATTCCTAAATCTTGCTTAGTCAGGAACTCCTCACAAACCTAAGTTTCTAGAACAGTCCTCCCCATTCTTCAATTCTCACAAATATTGATAAAGTGCCCCTGAATTCATAACTCTTTAATCCTCAAAATAGAGTGATTTCTCCCCATGTGGAGAAAAATTTTACTTCAGATTTATCAAGTATCATGTTGATCATACTCTATGTTATCTGATGGACATGTTCTAAAGAAATCATAATTAAAGTTACCATTTATCACCTAAGGTAGAATTATTCTAGCTAGTGTTTTTGGTATGATTGCTAATTCTAATAATGTTTGTTTCACTGGTCACCCTTTGGACAAAAAGAGTCGATGAAGTTGGTGATTTTTAAATAAGGTACCATTTACAAGAAAGAGCAAGATTAAATCATGAGTAAAACCCTTCCACTTTTTTTTTTTTTACCATTTAAATGGAAACTATTCTGTGAAGATTAATTAGATAAATAACAGTTTCAGTAAAATCAACAATGAGTAATATATCAAATGAAAGTTTCTTCACTTTATAGAGAAGTCACAAAAGCTGCTCTATCAGATAACTTCCAAATACTCCCCAACTTTTCCCAAAGTTAATAAACTATAACCTACTAGGTATTTCAAAACTGTAAACTAAGGAACTAAATAAAGTGACTATTTCTATCTTTTCTGTACTTGTTCTTTGGGCTCTTTTCTTCTCTAAGGCATGATTGTTTCAGTTGTCTTGAATGCATTTCAGTGTTTTTTAACCCAAAGAGATAACTAGCTGCTTTTGTACAGATTTGTTCAAGAATAAACATTAGCTGGCATTGTAATACAGCTTTCATAGTATATTATGCATACTACTACTTGCCAGAATAAAGTTTCAGTTATTGCATGTACATTTATAGATATACACATATGTGTGTCTATATACAGACAAGTGGAATTTTATATAGAGAGACTCTGTGTATATGAAAATGAGACCTTTATTTGCTTGTGTAATGTGCCAAAATATTAAAATTAGATAATTCAGCCAAGTTCTTCATGGTTTTGCTTGAAAATACCTTTTAAAATTCATGTAAAGTTGATACACTTTCTTGAGACTTTCAGAAGAATTATGGGTCAGTCTCAGTTTCAAAAATAATCTATATGATCCTCAAGAATACAAGAAGAAAAAGAGGTGGAGGAGGAAGAGTTGGAGGTGGAGGAAAAGAAAGCGGGCGGGGGGAGGGGAGGAAAATGAGCCACAGAAGAAAGAAGTAGACACTAATCAGTGCCAATTTGTTAAAAGATTTTATTCATTTCAGATAGAGAGAGAGAGGGGGAGAGAGCACACAAGAGGTGGGGGAAGGCACAGAGGATGAGGGAAAAGCAGATTCCCCACTGAGCAAGGAGCCTGCCAATGCAGGGCTGGATCCCAGGACCCCAGGGATCATGACCTGAGCTGAAGGCAGCCACTTAACCAACTAAGCCACCCAGGCGCCCCTAATCAGTGCCAATTTACAGTAGAAGGAAATCACTCCTAAATAATCATGATTCTCCTCTTTGATCAGAGAAGTGGGCACCAGATTTTTGTTTCTCTAAAGTTCTCCCAACTTCCTTACACAAACCTTATCTGAAGGAACTAATACCCAGCTGGTAATATAAATCTTGAAAATGAGACTAGATCAATTAAATCCCCAGAAAAGTCATTCGTCCCCCCACAACATCCCTTGAAAACTTGCCTGGCCCCTGCTGCTCATCTTTCCTCTCCAGACTTTCATCACACACTTTCAGCTGGTTTACTATGTTGCCCATCTTCACAGATGTAAATTGTTTGTGCATATGCTACTCCAACGGGACTAAGAGTACAGGTAAAATCTGAATCAGGTCAGCTTTATAAAAAGACTTAAAAGAGTGCCTGCCTCCTTTGCCAGAGCACTAAGAAATTCATACTGGAAAAAAACTGGAAATACAGCTGACATCTATGTCTTCAGATGGCATAGTTCACTGCCATCAGCCATTGCCATTAGTAATTGTGGCCCTAGGACACTGAAAGGCACACCGAGGGTTGGTCATCATTTCAACACTGATTGACACATTTTTGGAAGAGTAGAAACTCCCCTATTAGTTAATTGCAACATCCTTCCTCATCCTACTATCTCCACAAATTCAGTTTTACCTACCTAAGTAAATTATACCAGGAAAGAGCCTTGTCGTGAGATCAACCTATAAAAAACTATGCTACGAGAAAGTGCAATGTACAGAGCACATCCATCTGCCCACTCATTCATTCTGTTGATTATTCTTTTATTTGTTCATTTCTTTGTTTCCTAATTTATTTTTCTAATAATCAGATACACAGAATTGCATTAATCCTAATCTTCAGTTCACACATGTCATCACCCGTGTTTCATGCAAGGCTCTATTTCATCTCCTTTAATTGTTGGTTTGTTCTAACAATACATGAATTCCCTTGATCCCAACACCCAACTACAGAACTAGAATATTGACAATGACTTCTATCTAAGTATTCCCTCCCTATTTTGTTTCCCTTCTCTCCCATGTGAGGAAATTATCCAGAATTTATTATCCTCTTAATTTTTTTAGTTTTATCACAATTTATGCATTCTAAACAATATCTTCATTGTTATCTACTCAAAAGTACTTCTATTAATGTTTCCATGTCATAAAATAGCAGTGATTTTGTTTTAAAGGGATACATAGGAGCTTTAGTCAATGTATGCATGGCACATAGGCATGGTTCAGCAATCTCTGGGTGAAGGCTTCAAGCCTGGGGAGAATAAAACCAGTCTGCATTTTGGCTGGCCCCTTGTCCTGAGGCCACAGCTTCACATGCCCAGGAGCATGATGGGAGCCTGCATCTCTCGAAAAAAGCACACTTCCCTTTGTTTTGTCATTGCTAGTCCTCTTAGGTGGATGACTTTTTTTTTTAAGTTTATTTATTTAAGTAATCTCTGCACCCAATGTGAGGCTCAAACTCATGACCCTGAGATCAAGAGTTGCATCCTCTTCCGACTGAGCCAGCCAGGCACCCCTCAGGTGGATGACTGTTAATGAGGGCTAAATAAACTTACATATGCCATGCAAATGCTTGGTCTATAGTGTCATACTCAGTCCATATTACTTCCTCCCTGCCCCCTTTTTATATTACTGCTCTAGAAAGGTGCCTCCATGCATACTAGTATTGAATCTTACAATTTAAAAATATAATAACCCATCACCTGCAAAGGCAGAAGTGTTCCAAATGATATAAACAAATGCTTAAAGAAAGAATATTCCACTGTGGAGTGATACCACACCACTCTTCATCCTAGTTCTTTACTTCTTGGACACTGTCAGCTCAGTCCTGGCCAGGCTCCAGTGGCCATCTGAGGCTCCAGCAGCTTGGGTGTCTGTCTGTCCTCTCTTGTCTCTTTTTCTGTCTATGGTTCTACTTGGATAAATAGTACCTGAGACTTGTAGCAAGAGGCAAGAGCTGACAGCAATTTAAACCATATGAACAGGGACACCTGGGTGGCTCATCAGTTGAGTGTCTGCCTTTGACTCAGGGCATGATCCCAGGGACCCAGGATCAAGTCCCACATCAGGCTCCTGCTTCTCCCTCTGCCTATGTCTCCGCCTCTCTCTCTCTCTCTCTCTCATGTATAAATAAATAAAATCTTTTTTAAAAAGCCTTATGAACAATATTGTTCTCCTCTGTATTTGAATCTCACTTTACAACTTTTCAGTACATTATTTGAGGTTCACAAAGGTCTTTGTGACACATGGCTGTGGACAATGTAGGCATTTTATAGGAGACAAAACCAAAGTAGCTCAGGGCGGTGAAGACATTTGACCAAGGTCACATGGTGACAAGAGTAGGTGGGATCTAGACTTTCCAACTCCTGTAGAATTCTTTTTCTTTCTACCCTCTTCTCTACCTGCTCCAGGCCCGTATCAACAAACCAGTGATAGTCATCAACCTACAGCCCTCTCATGGAGGTTTGGAACTGTGCCTTCCTCATTCAGCTATTGTTCTTACAACATTTACAAGAGAAATGCTATGGGGCAAAACAATCTTTGAAAAACTGTCTCAGTTCATTTGCAATTTCACTCCTGGCTCCTTTACATCACGTTATGTAAAGGCATCTTAAAGACATGCTGCTAAGTTTATTCTTAAATGTCTTTATAAGCATTTTCTTTAAAATAGAACACTTCTTTACATCATCCATAATTATGTCAGCCTTCCCATTGTCACCTTTGAAAGACCCTCCTCAAAGTAATGTTAACAAACAATCCTGAGAGACAGTTTAAAGCCATCTATTCCTCTAGAACCAAAGGAAATCGAATTTATTCTATTAATCCAGCCTGTGGGGGTTAATGAAGTCCCTTCATTCATCTTATCACAACTGGAAAGACTCATGATGGGTCCCCCCCAGCACAGACAACAAAACCACTCTCTCAACTTCACCTCAGCCCTGATCCAGCTCCCTACCACTGTTGTTTCTTGGTTCATAGAGTCTTTCACCAAGAACAGTACTCTTTAATTATTCTCCACAACTCATAACTAATCACTGACATTGTACAAAGGAATGAAATATAAAGATTCATTTGAAAACATGGATAATATGAACCATTATATTTCTGTACCTTGAACATCATCAACATTCTGGATCGATTTCACTTGGGTTTCCATTTTTAATACTAGTATTACATGTACTGGAGGCATAAAAATCTGCCGTTAAATGCAGCATTAATCTGCACTTGCTAAATGCCCAACCCACTCACAGCTGACTCAATCTAGGGCATTACCTGACATTCAGCTTCGTGTCCTTCTGGCCTCCACTGGCTATGGAAGCCCCTACAGGGCACCTGCACTTGCCTAGCATCTGTGAAACTACCCTGATTCCCCAGGGCTCTCCAGGCTCATGTGGGCCTGAGTAAACCGGGCAGGCGGGTGTGCCAAGCAGCCGGTTTTTATTCCGGCATTTGCCAGAAGGGAAATTGCTAAAATGTTTTAGGGCCCCCTCAGGAGAATAAAAATGTCACACTGCCTTTAGCTTTTATCCCTCAGCTAAAATCAATGTTTTCTAAAGGAGAGAAGCTTTTAATACTCTTATAAGAATATTGCTTCAGATCCAGCTTATATTAATTAAGCACATACTTTTGGCAAGACTCTTAAATAACTTCATTCCCATAGCAATCAGCTATTAATCGTCTTCACCTCACATTGGTGGAAACTGAACCTGAGGGACTGACTGGTCCCTGAAGGTCACACAGCCTAAGGGACAGAAGCAGAATTTGCACTTGGCTCCTGCAATTCTCTATTCGATGTCCCATTCTATGTCACAGCATCTCACCATAAATCTGATCAGACATCTATAGAGGTTAGGCTAAAATGAAACAAGCTATGGCTGAGCCCTATATGGAACTGTCGTGACTCACTTACTCATTCTTTCAACAAATATTAATTGAGAAACTACTGTGCACCAGGACTTCTTTTAGGTGCCAAAGATCCAGCTGGGATTAAAAGAGACAAAATTCCCTGCCCTCGAAGAGTTTATATCTACTGTCAGTTACAGTCAACAAACAAGATGCGAAAAGTCAAGTGTAGAGATGTTAGTGTGCATTAAGTACTAAGGAGAAAACATAAAACATGAATTAGGGAAGAGGGATGAAATGCCACAAGTTGGAAGGGGTGCAAATTTTCAGCAGCATGGACAGAGAAGGCCTCCCTGAGATGGAAACTTAAAATATTTCTTTGGTATTTCAGTTGCGTTTGATTATTTCATTGATATTTGCCTTTCAGGATTGTTGTAAGGAATCACATCATTTCATTTCTGGGAGATACACTGTCAGAATCAACTTGATAATATTGATCAACTGTCCTATTATTTGCATGTTCATTTTGCCCCAGCTGGTGACTTATGACACATCTAATGACCAAAAACTGGGGTTCTTGGGTTGTGGTTTGGATAGTTCTTGGCCATTGCAGAGAATGCAGAGTGGACAAACATGAATTTATGTCTCACCCTTTCTATAGTCATGTTCTGATGGCTCTGCTACCAGCTTGTAACTTTCAGCATGTTACACAACTTTTCAGTGCATTAGAAAAGTCTGTAAGCTAGAGACATTATGGGCACTCACCACGTAGGACTGCTATGGGGGTTACATGAGAGCAATCCTGATGAGTCTCTACTCAGATGGGAGTCTGCTATGTCACTTATACATGTAATGTACATGTACAAGTGTTAATGTAAGAGACATTACTCTTGATGACATATTCCTTAAAAATAAAGAAGTAACGCTACCCATACAATCCTATTGCTTTAAAAGAACACTGATGTGAGTATGGATCTCATGTGGCAAATATCCAGCACTAAGGAAATGTTTTTAATTTAAGGTGTGAACATAAAATAAAAAGGCAGAGTTTCTTTAAAAAGAGTTTTGAAGGCAATTTCATAAGCATCTTAAAGCCTAACTGACCTCAGATCAGCATGTTGAAAAATACTATGCATTGGGACACAGGTATAACTGTGGAGGTGATTATTTTTCGTTAGTTAAAAAAAAAAAAAAAAAAAAAAAAAGATCAAACCCATCAACAGTAAGGACTGCATATGGCCATCATCTGCATATCCCTGGTCACCAGAGCAGTGCTCACCAGACAAGTATGAGGAGACCCAGGAAGTGTCTGATGACAGCCGGTATCTGAGCATGGCAAGCCAAAGCTTAGCTGTAGGTCTGTGGTTTCAAGTTCTGTTCCAGATTGCCCCAGGGTTTCACAGGGATGCCTGGGGACTCTCACTGGCCCAGGCGCTGAGAGCAGTCCTCCAGAATCCTGCCTGTGCTCTGACTACCTCTGTACCTCCACTTTTGTTGATTTTTATATGCCGGAACCCAGGTCAGAATTTATTTTTTTTTTTAAAGTCCTACTGCTTAAAAAAAAAAGTTTGAAATCTCTGAAAACCATTTTTTTATAACTAGCACATGGTTTCCATACTCCCATACTTTCAGTATCCAGCTCAATACCTGCTCCATGATACTTACTCCATGACTATTTGCTAAGTAGCTGGATTACACCGGAAAACTGGGGTAAGCGCACAAACATAGCTAATGAGGAAATCAGCTCCATCCAAACTGAACTGGTACAAGCCGCTCTGGATTTAAATATTGTACCAGAATAGATAAGATAGCTAAGGATAAGGATTTAGTAGATTTCATTTATTTTTTTAAATGACCAAGTCCACTCAGAATTTTAAGATGAGAGGCAATGTTACAGCAGATGAACAGACAATTAGTTAAGAGAGGAAAGTAAGACTCTGAAGTCTGTCAAATCTGGCCTGAAATTCCTTATTAGCTGTGTAACATTGGACGACAACTGACTTAATCTTGCTAAGCCTCAGTCCAGTTGTAAAATGAAGACAGTAACAATATTTATGGTGTCATGGGGTATTGTGTAGATAAAATAAGATATTCTATAGAAAGTTCCTATACAATTTGAGGCACATAGAGAGCATTCAGTAAATGTTAGCTGCATATACACATGCATATATATGTACACACATACACACTTTATGTGTACATATATAAATAAACACATGCTATATATACATATATACTATATATGTACTCACTAAGTGGATATATGTGTACATATATATGTTTAGTATAATTTTTAAACTGAAGTATAAAAAAAATCAAATATATACGCTATACACACACGCTAAATGAATATGTGTATACATATACGTTTATTAAAATGTTTAAACTAAGATATAAAAAATCATATAATCCTGTGATTCTAACATGTGTTTATTAGCAACAGAATTCCTTATTCCAATACATAGGAAAATCCCAAAGTATGGGTTCTCTGGCTAAACCTAAAGGTTAGAAAGCCCATTTTCCCTCACCCACACACATGTGCATGTGCCCACACATGCAAGCATGCATGCACACACATATGCATGCACACGCTATGCTAGCCCAACAAGCACCCTATGTCTTAATTTCTCTTACAATCACCCAGCAAGACTCTAAAACTCTTTGGAAAAGATTTATAAAGTCTAATTTTCTCACATGTCAACAGCATAAACAGGTCCAGAATAAAGAAGGTATTTGTCTGATGTGTATGGAATATCCAAAAAGAATAGCCAGTACTTACTGAGCACTAACTATACATCGGGTACCATGCTGAGCAGTTTACCTATATTACCTTAATCTTCTCAATAGCCTCCTGAATTAAGCATTGTTATCATTACCATTATACACACATGCACAGATTAAATAAATTGGCCAAAGTCTTAATGCCAGTAAGTGCAAGTGGATTTTAACCAGGTTTGTATGATTTCAAAGCTTTAGCTCTATTACCCTTCTGATTTGTAACCCAGGCAACATGATTCCCCATTCCATCAACTGAAGTCCAGCTCTCATATCGTTCCAGAGCCCCTAATTGATGTCCTTCTTTTCCTTTCAGAATATGAAACTCCATCTCTGATTCTAAAAGACTCAAGGCACATTTTCCAGAGGTCTGACGTCCCTGCCAGAGAATTTAAGCTATGTCTACACAACAGTACTTTTGGAGTCAACTTGATCAGCCTGTGTTAAGCACGATGTTTAAAAATTTGATTTGGGAGAAAATGAAGCAACAAGAGGATTGCCTGAAGTTTTCACTTTTCTCCTGGCCATTTTGGTTTCATTTCAGAAGAGCTCCCTCTCGAAGAATCAACAGCATATCCTCCTGCACCCCCGACTTGCAGAGAGCACTTCTGTGATCAAATTCGCAGTAAACAGCCCTGGCAGTCTTGAAGATGGAGTCATCTGGTAGATTTCTGTGCGTGCTCCCTTCCTGTGAGCCCCAATAAAATAGGCATTTGCTACCATACTTAAAATTCATTACTGATCATGGGAGCCAGCAAAGGCATAAGTGATTTTAAAGCAAGAGTACCACCGCGATATTGGGTTTTCCTGAATGAATGAGTAACACTGCTGGCAATGTGTTTCCTTGACCCTTTGTATTTCATAACTCTCGCAGGCAGCTATGACAACTAAACATTTCGGTCATTCATGTATTAGGAATTGGTAAGCACTTCCTCTGTGCCAGGCACTGAGCAAGAAACTGAATATTAATTTTTTAAATAAAAATATCTTTCTTACTTGAGTGCCTTCCAGGGTCCAGGTACTATATAGTGCTTTTCAGACATTGTTTCATTTAAGTCTCAAAACAGGGAGCTTGAAACTGTTATTACCCCTGGCTTACAGATGAGGAAACAGAGTCTTACCAAGTTAAGTAATTTGCTCCAAGTCCCATAACCATGTAGTAATGGAAGCTGGGACACGTTGAGTCAGAATGGGTTTTCTGGAGTTTACTGAGTGACCTCACTGACAGAAACATACACAAGGTTTGTTTTTGTTTGGTTTGGGGGGTTTTCTTTGTTTGGGTTTTTTGTGGGTTTTTATGTGGTTATTTTTGAGATTTGGATAGATATTTTGTCCTCCAAGAAGCTTTCGGCTTAATTGTATAGAGCAGTGGTTCCCAACTGGGGAGACTTTGCCTCCAAAGGAACAATGCCTAAAACCAATTTTTATTTGCACATTTGGGGTAGGAGGAAATGCTACTTGCATCTGGTAAGTTGAATCCAAAGATGCTAGTAAACATCCTGCAATACAGAGGGTGTCCCTCCACAACAAAGATTTACCTGCTGCAAGATGTCAATAGTGCTAATGTTAAGAAACATGGACATAGATAAGACAACCCATAGAAAATTAAAATCAAAATCAGTAATGTACAATTATGCTAAGGCACTGAAAGGAAGAAAAAGGTTGGATTGTGGAGGATGATTCAAAGAGAATAGCTTTGGAGTGCAAGGTCTAGAATACGAGCTTCCCATTGGAAAAACCAGTACTTAATTCCAAATCTGCCCTTAACAAATCATATAAGAGGCAGAATTTCAATGTCCTCATCTTAAAATGTAAATAAAAATAATGACTTTACAGGAATATTATAACAATTGAAAGGAAGCATAAGTTGTCCCTGCTGCCCTAAAAGAAGTGATAACCAGCCTGAAAGGTTTTACTTTTTGAAGTTACAGGTATCGAAGTGCCTAAAATAGTTGGACTGGGGTTACTATAATGTGGTTATTTCAACTATTTCAATAACATAACAAGTCACTACTTAGTCTCTCAAGCTGGTTATTGCATAAGCCATTACATTCTTGGACAAACCCAGAATAAGAGTCAAGATTCTGGCTTTCTCACCAATGCCTTTGGCTTCTTCATGTTCTTGGTAAATAGTTGCTATAGACTGGATGCTTGTGGGCCCCACCCCCAGATTCATTTCTTAAAACCTAATTCTCAATGGTATAGCATTTGGAGGTGGGTAAGTGATTAGGCCATGAGGGTGGAGCCCTTATTAATGGGATTGGTGCCCTTATAAGAGACCCCAGAGAGCTCCCTCAACCCCTCTCACTGTATGAGAATAGATGAGGAACAGCCCTCTGTGAGCCAGGGAGCAGGTCTTCACCAGACACTGAATGTGCCAGTCCCCAGGTCTTTGACTCTCCAGCTTCCAGAGCTATTGATAAGCCACCCAACCATTTAGACTTGGACACTAACTTCTCTATTTTAAACTACTACACAATTCCTAAGTTGTACAATCCCATGAAGCCCCAGTGATTTAAAAAGTGGGCAAAATCCTGACAGTTGTAATGGGCACACTGAAAGCCTACACTCTCTCCTTCTCCTTCCTACCTTTTCCCTTCCTCCCATTGCCACACAACATGTCTTTATGTGACCAAGGGGTCAAACTTCCCAACAACCTCCCACAAGGAGATCTGAATCTTTAAAGGATCCACCAGAGTGGCCCTAAAGACAACCAGGATGAGCACAGAACTCTCTGGACAGAGTCAAGCCCAGGTCAGCCTGAGACCAAAGAGCAGAGATGGGATTGTGTCCCGGGGCTGAGGATGAAGTTTATGGTGCCTGAAGATCTGGCAAGAGCCAACATGGTTAGAATGCTAGGCCACACCAGGACCCACCAGGTCAAGAGTTGATTTTTTTTTTCTGAGAACCTTGAAATCATCCCACTTTCCTGAGGAAAGGAAACTGGAATGTGTGGGAATTGCTCCCGAATAACTTTGGAAAGAGTTCTGCTATGCGAGTCTGAGCATGTTGTTCTGCTAACCAAGAGATAGTGGCTAGCCCTTGATAAAGCAGTGGATGGGTTTCCATTGCTCTCAACTACCCACACACATGGCTCAGCAGGGCTTTTTTTCACCATAGTCTTGCACCAACTCATCTATCATTGATGTAGAACCTGTTCACTCCAGGCTTCACACACAAGGCCCTGCTCCTCTGCCAACTTGGCTTGGAACACATTTGGTCCCTTTGCACGAAACACTTTCTGAGACTTACCATTTCTATGTGCTACAACATTTCTGTCATACCAAAAGTAGATTTTGCCTCTCTTTCCATTCCTACATTACATGTGCTTCTGACGTAGCCTTGCTCTCTCATTCTCTACAGTGTAAAGAACAGTAAAAATTAGACAAGTAAGTTTCCCTCTAGGAATGAATGAGCTTGACCACATTGCAGCATTTTTCTCTGTGAAGTATACAAAAATGGAACTACCTCAGAGGTTTGCTCTGAAGATTAAATAAAGAAGTAAAATGATATTTTTCAAGTTCCTCACTTAATGTCTGGCACTATGAAGGCATTCAATAAATGGTGATTGTAATTGCTATTATGATGGTTATTACTGTAGTTGTTCAGTTTCCTTATCTGTAAAACTGCACGTTTGATCATTCAATCAACACCAAACTACACTCCAGGGATACAATGGTGAACAAGACAGATGAGGCTCTTGCTGTCTTGGAACCTCTTCCAACAGTAGAGAAACACAATAATCAGGTAAATGAACAACATAATTTTAAAGAGAGGGAAGTGCTATGAAGAAAAACATGGCAGTGAATTGTAGAATGACTGGTTGGGAATTGGAAACTATATAAATTCTATAATCAGAGGCAGTTTCACTACAACAAAAAAAAGAAAAGAAAAATAAATGAAAAGAAAGAAGGAAGAAAGAAAGAAAGAAAGAAAAAAGAAAGAAAGAAAGAAAGAAAGAAAGAAAGAAAGAAAGAAAGAAAGAAAGAAAGAAAGAAAGAAAGATAAGTATTTGTGCTGAAAACTGGACAGGAAGAAAGAGTCAGCCTAAGAAGGAGTTCTTCCAAAGAACCCTTGGAAGCAGAGGGTTCAAGCCTGAGAGAACAGCAAATGCAAATATCCTGCAGTAGGAACAAACTTGTAGTGTTAAAGACAGGAAGGAATATCAGTGTGACCACAGGAAAAGTGAGCAAGAGAAACAGTGACTGAGATCAAGTCAGAGGAGCAGAAAAGAAGACCAGTGGAGTAGGCTACTGAATTTGGGTTTTATTCCAAATGTGGTGGAAAGCTATTGGGAGTGTTGAAGCAGGAAAGTGATGAGCTTTGAATACAATTTTAAAAGATAATTTAAGCTTTAGACTTAAGCAGAAGAGGGCAAAAGTGAAAGCAAAGAAACACAATTAGAAAGCTAATAATTCAGTAACCAAGAGTGAGATGATGATGGCTTCAACCACAAACAATTCTTTCCTTCTCCAGGTTTCTGCAAAGAATAAATGAGAGAACATAAATGCACCTGGGACAATTCCTTGCACAGAGGAGATGCTAACTAAAAATATTTTCATTCTCTTCTTTCAACTCTTTTCTGTAGCAGAGACTCTATTTCCACAAAAACCTCTAAGAAGCAGACATAATGCATGTAACTGGGAATGCCAGAGATTTGAATTCTCATCAACTGAATGTTGATACAGCAACATTATAATAAGGCTGAGCAAATGCCAATTTAAGCCTGGTACATATTGCCTTGTGTTGCCATTTTGTTAGAAGTCCAAAAACTATTATGCTGGAACACTGTAAACTCGTTTTTTAAAAAAAAGTAGCACAGGGACCATAATGTGTTTTGAATTCACAATCTAGGATCACCATTCTCCTCCGGTCCAAAGAGAAGATTAAAAAAATTTCCAATTTAAAACTATACCAGATTTGTCTTGCAATTAATGCTGAAGGCACAATCCGGCTGTCTTGAATTAAAGCTGCATGCTTTGCTGCTATCAGCTAATGGATACTAGAAAGGGTTTGTTGTAAAATAAGTGCAAGGAATACATATTAATTGTCATTCAGATGAGGGATAAGAAGTGTAAGTGGTGCTGCTGAAGCCTGGATTAGGGCATTGACAATGAGTCTGAAAATAGAAGGTATCATCACATAATACTTAAGAATCGAGGTTCTAAAGAATAACTTCTGGGAGTGGGTCTGTCCTTCCCTCTGTGTTCTCATGTGTGCACGACCTTGGGGGAATCTCTTCATTTCCCTAAACGCCAATCTCTTCATCTGTGGAATATGAAAAATAATAATACCTCTCTCATCAGGCTACAGTAAAAAGTACATAGGATCATCTATTAAACTGTTTAGCATGATGTTTGCATAAGGTTTAAAGAAATATCAGTTATCTTTACTACCCTCCAGTACCCTGGGGCGCAGGTGAAGGAATTGGAATTATTTATTCTGGAATTGAGAAGGCTGAGTGTGTAATTTAGATTTTTACGATGAAAATTGCCACAATGTATTGAATCCTCAGGGGCTAGATGCCATGCCAAGGGTTTGTGTTTTTAAAAAAGCGAAAAACACAGCCCCAGACATTCAGAAGCTAGCCTAGCACTCCCAGCTAGGCCTTGTTAGTCTCCTGTTAGGCATAAACCATCTCACAAAATACTGACCTCAGACAAGTCTGCTCTGAGACCATGATAAAACGACACAAAGCAAAGTCACTTTATAACCCTGTCCAAGCACAGGCACAAGCAAAGCCACTGTGCCGCGCTAAAATACCCACACCTCCTCCCTCCCCACATGAATGACTGCTATGCGTTTACCAGTTACAGCTTTATACTCTCTATAGACAAGTTTTCTTGAGATACACAACCATAGAACTGCCTCTGCTTTCTGACAGTATCTAATCTAGAGCAAACCTTTCCCCAAGTCACCCACCCAAAGTCCAAATTCTCTAGCAGGTTCTTTCTAATGCCCTCTTATGAGACATTCCTACAGTTGCTATATGTTCTCCTCTACTGCGACGAATAATAAATTCAACTTGTTTAACTACAGGTGTTTTCCCAGGATCTTCAGCTGAAGGGCATTAATCCTTAAACAACCCTCTAAGGCCTGTATCTCTATTCAACAGCAAAGGAAACTGAGGTTCAAAACAATTAGATGGCATGCCCAAGATCCTCCACATAGCAAATGAAAAAAAAAAAAAAATGGGCTTGAAATCAGGTCTGTCCACACTGCAAAGCCCAGGTTCATAAATGCCCCAATTTTATCGTGGTCTTAAAGAGTGATCACACTTTGGATATAGTCCAATGGATGACTAAGCAAGAGACAATTGTCAAAAAGTGACAGGATGGATTCCATGGGGACTTCTTAATAGGGAAAAAGTATCAGAAGTATTGGAAAGAGGAGATAATTTTCCCACCAATGGAAGAGTATCCTTTTTAATTCAAATATATTAAGATGATAGAAAGAAGGTAAAGGCAGAGACATTCTAACTTTAGATAAATGTTGAGCAACTAAGCAGGACAGGTTGGGGGAGAGAGAGGACGCCATCATACCCTACAACTTTGTTCTGTTATTGATTCAGAAATAGCAGTCTATAACTGAGTGATACTTACATTAGAAACAAAGATATAGAAGCCGTTAGGAATAATATTATCCTCTAAATGATTGGAAATATTTCATATAAACAAGAAATAATTATTTTTACATTTCAAATTTATCTTAGTAATTGGATAATGCAAGATTTAGTTTAATTATTTTCAGGCAGAAAGGGAAAAACTGGCAAGTGAACATTTAATGGGGAGAATATATAGCTTGCACAATTTAAAAATAAAATCTAACAGTTTGCATGCTTAGCACCTTTCATGCAAGAATTTCAGAGTGTTTTGTAAAATGAATTACACCACCTTCCCCTCCCCCACCATCCCTGAAGAAGCTTTATTTTATAACTGCAAGGGAAGGCTCATGAAAGCATGACAAATCTTGCATGCCCAGAGATGTAGGGGTATGGTATGAGTTGAAAGGAGGACTTGGGTTGATCTTTGGAACAGGAGCCCACTCACATATGTTAGCCAATCTCTAGGGAAGTAGAGTCTCTCCTTCTGGACCTGCCTTCCCCTCTCACCCTATGCCCACCTCAGTCACTTTAAGCCTTTGTCCTCCTCCTGTGGACCCCCATATCTGCTTTCCCACAATTCAAGAAGTCAGTCTTTCAGTTCTATCTGGTTTCCTTTGAATAATCCCCTGAGACATGATGGGGAAGAAGTTTCACAGGAGAGGCCAGCTTTGACAATCAGGTCTTTGGAGAGGGCATCTGCAAGATAATAAGTCTTCCAAGGGGCCCTGTAGGCTTTGTCTTAGCAGTCAAAGAAGACTTCATTTAGAAGATTATGTTCAAACAATCTGAAAGAAGTGAGGAAGCAAGTGAAGGAAAGTAATATTCCTAGGCAGATGGAATACAAGAATAAAGGTCTTGAGCCAGAAGGGTATCTAGAGCATTGAGGTGTGGTTGAAGAAGAGAGAGAGATTTTTTCTGAAGGGCAGAAAAATAGCAGTCAGAGGTCAGTGTGTAACAGGAGCAGACAGGTTGTGTAGGGTCTTGTGACCACTATAAGGACCTTGGCTTTCCTTCTGCAACAGAGGCAGAGACACTGGAAGCTTTTAGAACAGGAGTAACATCAACTTAAAATTTAAAGGAATCTGAATGATGTCTTCAAGCATAGACTAATGGGAGGCCAAAGTGGCAGTGGAGAGTTCACTTAGAAGTTTATTCCAACAATCTTTGTAAAAGATGATCATGGCCTGGCCCATAACTTTCAGAGAGGAAGCTGGAAAAGGTATCAGGAGTCTCAATATATTTTGCAGAAAGAGCCAATGATATTTGCTGACAAAATGGGTGTGAGGCATGAGATAGTTGAAGAGAACTCCCAGCATCTTGGCCTGAGCAACTGGGAGGAAAGAAATATCATTAACCAAGATGAGAGAAACTGGACATGCAGCACTTTGGGGAGGAAGGACCAGAAGTACACTTGTAGGGATGCTCCCTTTGAGATGCCTATTAGACATCCAAGGAGAGATGCCCAAGAGGCATGTGGAGAGACAAATTTGGAGTCTGTAAACGGGTTCAAGTTGCAAATATAAATTTAAGCACTGCATGTCCAGAGACGTAGGGGTATCTCAATATGTCAGCATATTGGCAATATGTAGAGTCATGAAACTAGGTGAGAGAACCTAGAGAATGGGTGCAGGTGACAGAGAAAAGAGAACCAAGAGCTAAGCCCATTAGATGTTGGGAAGATGCAGAGGAATCTGCAAAAGAAACAGGAGGAGGTGAAAGTAATGACAGGAAAAGACCCAGAATATGAAGATCCTGGAAGCCAAGTGGAAAAAAAAAATTCAAGAAGAAAGTGATCACTCTAACGTTTTTGATGGGTCACGCGTAGCCACTGAAAGTTGACCAATGAATTTAGTGATGTGAGGTCATTGGCATCCTTGAGGAAAACAGTTTCTTTGACAGTATATTTATGTGCTGGAGAGAATAACCCAAGAGAGCAGAGAAATGATTGATATGAGAAATAGCATTGCTGAAGCACGTCCTTGAGCAGTATGAGAGGAAACAGAATTCAGCATACACATGGAGCAGCTGCCCTTAGATGGGAGAATGGGCATTTTCTCTGTACAGTAACAGGAGCAAAGGGAGAAATGTCGCTACAGGTGCGGGGAGGCAGGTAAATGTGCTGGTGATCTGTGCGAAGTTACCTTCTGTTTCTATGTTTTCAGTAAAAAAGGAATCAAAGCCATCTCTGGTGACACAGACATGCTAGAGGTTTAAAAAGAAAAGGAAAGATAGAATACAGCTGTCCAGAAAAGCAGGATGAATAAATGAAGAAATGTAGCATGAATTCTGGAAAGTATTAGATACTCACATAAGGTTCATGGCCATTATGTCTGCATGTGTGTTTTCCAGCCACATCAATGCACAGACAGGTACACGCATAGAATAGGCAGAGAATTCTGTTTAACCAAGATTAGGGTTTTGCCCCATCAGTACATGGAAGTAAGAAGGGCAAGAGAGTTGAGAGTATGTGGAAGATAATGATTATAATGACTGGGTGCAGTATTTGAGTTGGGAAGGGAGGTGTGTGATTAAAAGGAAGGGTGAAGAATAAGGTGATAGGATGGATGGGTTTTAGGATGAGTCAGGAATAGAAGGGAGGAGGAGAGAAAAGGTAGTAGGATCAATAGGTTGCAGGTCCGAGAGAGTTCCGAGTGATGGTGTCAGGCTGTTAGAGGAGGAAAACTGGAAAGATTAGAAGTAGGAATCAGATGGTGGGATGCTTGAAACTGAAATTATGGGTTTGTGGGTGTGTTACATGATGTCTCGACTCCAGACCATAACCCTGGGAGGGAGTGACTGAGGGAGTCGGTCAGGGGAATTGTGCTGGAATGAGATCCCTGGAGGAAAGGAGTTCAGGGAACTGAGGGGCCAGGATACGGGAAGTACCATCTGGATATTAAAACAAGGCAGGATTAAGAAAAGAGAGAATAACAGTGAGGCAGAGTGAAAGTCTTCCACAAGTGGACAGGAATGATCCAGGGCATCTACAGAAGACTACAACAAAGATAGCGGTGGGTGGGATTGTCTGATGACAAGAGAGTCAAAGGTGCAGGATTTTAGGGAAGAGGGAGGGAGAATGAATGGCCTAGAAATGGAAGTGGTGACCTAGAAAGACACCAACTGTGTCTCTAGCCCCAGGCACAGGAGGTGTGGGAGGAGTGGAGCTCCCACCAGAGGGGCTGCAGGGAGAGCAGGGTGCTCAGGGAAGTCCAGGTGTAGGGTAGTCCGGTGCACACATGCACACACACTTGTACATACACCTCTCGTACACACAAATACACACATACAAGGAAACACAGAGATGGGTGTACGCTTACATGGGTGGATGTTATGGTGTGTGAAATATAGCTTCCTCTTAAAGGAAGCATATTGGGATCTTTAACAGCAGGGAAATCAGATCCATTTTAAGAGAGGTCAAAAAAGTCTCTTTAAGAAAGTATCTGATGGGGATGTCACAATATGAAAAAATATATATTTTTAGCAATAATGATATTACCTTTCCCTCCTTTGAATTCACAGTGCTCTCTTTGAATTTCCTTCATGGCTCCTTCATCACATGCCTCTGAGTATCTGTCCTAAATTGTCTACAAGACTGGAAGGCCCCTAAGAGCCTGGAGAATGTTCCCTTCGGTTTGATACCCTCTATATGATGTAGCACCATGTCTAACACACTGGAGACCCAAATAATATTTCTTTAAATGTGTTGAATAAATTTAAATATTTATTACTTCAAAGTATCAAAGAAACACCTACTATATTCATATAAAGAGTAAATCACACAGTATTTTATTAATTTTCGTTAACCAATAATCATCTTAGAGTCAGAGACTGAGAAAGAAATGGTAAAATAAATATCAAAAATGTGTCCAATATGCAACTTTTAGAATTACATGGTGAAAAAAACTAGTATATAATTGCCAGGAAAGCTATTTAAAGCAGAAATATGAGATTAAAAACGCCAAAGGTGTAAACAACTTTAATCTGCTGATTTATTACACGTGTCTCTTAGAGCCAAGTTTTATTTTAAGATTAGATCTCGGATTTTTTCACTGTGTTGCCGCAAGTGAAACCAGAATTTTCTAAACTCGGACGCTATTCATTTTTCATCTTGTAGATGTCATTTCATCTCTTCTCAAACCAAGTTCATTTCTATAACTTAAGCAATGTGAATATATATATATATATATATATATATATATATATATATATAATCTTTTAGGGACTTTGTTTTAAGACTAAAAGTCACTGTAACAATGCTCTCCCGCGTCTGCATTCCATCAACAGACCATGTTAGGGAACAGACTAGCTATAGAAATAAATAAAAGTTACCTTTTTATTATTAGACCAGTAAACATGGCTTTAACTAACAGAGATGATTCAGGGCCACTTGCTGAGGAAAATCATCCTTTCAATCATATGTGGAGGTGTGAAAGTGTATTATGGATCCCATATTTCACACCGGACCCAATTACCTTCAACTCTTTCCTCTCTTACAAGCCACGTTCTACTTGGGTTTCTATACATATCTAATTCTGACTGTTAACTTAATCCTCTAGCTATATAAGGGAGCAGCCACAATAAAAAAAAAATGAGGTCCAATCAGTTATTTAAGAAATGATTCACTACCAAAGGTAGTGGCTTCTGAATACATCTATGTTCTCAAACTTTCCAGCAAGGCTTTGCTTCGTCTATTCCTAAGAAACAGTTCTCCAATTACACCACCATGAAATGTGACCTTTCTCTCCAGCTGGCACTGAGGGTTAGCCATAATCATTAAAAACGTACAGGTGTGCTGACAATTCAAGCCAACTCAACAGTGGCATGGTATGAGACTGGGTGGATGAGAAGGGGAAATTTACAGGAAGGCTTGCACAAAATTGAATCCTTAATATGATCTTAATAACGTGAGCTCCTTAAGCCAAATATTTGGTCTCCACACCTTCCCCATGAAATATGACTGAAAGAGAGCTTATATAAAACTACAGTTTAGGAATATTGTAAGTTTTTAAATGTATGAAGTACAAGTATTTGCGGCATGTATGGCTTGTCCAATTTGACTCTGTCTTGTCTCTTTCAGAATTTTGTCCCCAAAAGGATGGGGCTGGGTCACTGGCCAGTGACCATTAACTACTGGAGAAGCTTTGAATTGTCCTGGTGACAAAAAGGGCCAGAACAAGGACCAGTGATGAGAAGCAGAATGTGGATTTCTTTGCCTCCTATGGAAGGACTACATTAGAGGTGCTAAAAGAATAGGCTTTCTTAGGAAGCTTTCCATCACAGGAGGTGCTCCGGAGACAATGAGTTGTAGGGCATCTTGGGTGGCTTAGACTAGATGACCTGAAAGATTTATCCAAGCTCCAAGATTTTATTCCAGACCCCTAGGCAAGGCACTATACTGGGGTTGGTATGGTTCCTGTTGTCTGAAAATGCCATTCTTCTTCTCACCTCTGAGCCTTTGTACCTCCCATTCCCTCTGCCTGGGCACCCTTCTACCCTTCCAAGCTCAAATATGAGTCCCTAAGTCACTTCAACCTTCCTTTACTTACTCCTAGGAAGGCTTTGCTGTCCCAACAAATTTGGGTCAGTGTATTTTTCTTTTAGGGCACTCGATACCTCCCCTCTCATCACACTTGTTCTACCCAACTGTATTTCTTTAAGGGTAGGGAACGTGTCTTTGTCATAATTGCATGTCTCTTACCACACAAGACCTGCAGCAGAGCCAGTTCTCAATGAATGTATGTGAAATGACTAAATTACATTGCTATTAAAAAACATGCTGTGTCCTCCAGAAATCCATTGCACCTAGAAATAATTGAACCAGAGATACTTTACCTTGCTTAGTTATACTATTTTATGTGTCTCAAATCTTTTTCCTACCCAAGAAGTGATCTTAAGAGAACTTATAATTCTTATATGCTATCATATCACAAACGGTCTTCAGGCTACAGCAGTTAATTAATACATTAATTAATACAGCAGCTAATTAATAGTTTAAAAGCTACTAAAAAAAAGTGAATAAGTCCACTTACAGCAAAACTTTAAGGCCACCATTCTCATTTTGGGTGGGGCAAACTGAGATCTAATTAAGAATTCTGATGAAGCCAGTCCCAGGGAGAATCTTGCCTAGGCCAGTCCCCACAAGTAAATCTACGAATGTTCCAATCCAGTGAGAGAACACTGAATGACTGTGATGTACAAGACACCTTGCTCAGCTACTTCCTACAACTGCCTACCAGGGCTAATGGGCATAAATCAGAAACTGTGATGAGTGTTTGGACATCAATCGAAGACGCCTAATTAAAAGAAGATAGTTCAAACCACTTTTCCACATGATGTGAAACCTATCCATTAACCTTAACTATTTTAAGAGGGAAAAAACAAACTGAATATTGGATAGTTTAAGTGACTAAGTAACAGTCAAATCTATAATTTCACCATTTCCCATCTACTGTCGTTTTTTGAACTATGACTTCTGTAAAAACTGCTGTGTGCAAACTGCTTTAATCTTTTGAAACCCAGGGACACCTGGGTGGCTCAGCGGTTGAGCATCTGCCTTCAGCCCAGGGCATGATCCTGGGGTCCTGGGATCAAGTTCCGCATTGGGCTCCCTGCATGGAGCCTGCTTCTCTCTCTGCCTATGTCTCTGTCTCTCTCTCTCTTTCTATCTCTCTCTCTCTGTCTCTCAAGAATAAAAAAAAAATTTTTTTAAATCCTTTGAAACCCAGTAAGTATAGGTGATTGATCAGAAGAATCAGACAACCCATGCCAGTTATTCCCCACATCATGACCAAAAATGAGACATGTCTACAGTTAACAATCCTATGGCCAGTCTCCAGCCATCACCCCATTTTCTAATAAATCTGTCTTTCTACTCAACCACAGCATTCCCTACACTTACTCTCTACCTCTTCAATACATGTCATAAAAAAGATCCTACCCTCATTCTTACTTGACTGTTGCTTACCTTGACCAATGTTTCTCAAACCTTAACATGTTTAGGAATCATCAGGAGATTTTATGAAATGTAGATTCTAATTTGGTGGCTCTGAGATGTGCTTTCAGAGATTGCTGATGCTGCTGGTCTATGAACAATGGTCTAGAATAGCAAGGACAAATGCCAAAGACTCAGCATAGGATCTATCAATCTGAGCAGCTTTAGCCAGTCTGCAAATTCCTAAAATTTTTATATGTATGGAATTTTCCAGGGAAAGGATCTATAATTCCCAAGAAATTCTCAAAGGTCCCTGCACAAAAGTTAGGAACAACTGGCCAAAGCTACCACTGTTCAACTCCTAGCTATCTCATGTCTCCTTTTGTTCTCCAACTGTCTCTAAGTGCTCTTGAAGTATTCATCTGGCAATCCCACCAGTAACTGGTTTTTCTATGCCCAACCAGATTTACATTACTCAAGGTACCTATTACACTGGTCACGTTGATTTTAAGGAACAACAACAACAACAACAACAACAAAAGCAGATTTGAGATTAATGACCCAGAGACACAGGGGGTTAGAGCAGCATAACGTTGAGCAAAGAAAAACATTTGGGGAAGCAGAAAGACCTCAATTTCAATCCTAGCTCAATAACTACCTGATTGTATGACCTTACACAGATTAGTTAGTTTCTCTAAGCTTTGATGCTCCCCCCTGTAATAAGATGTACTTGTAGGCCTTTTGTGAAGATAAAATAATAAGGACAAACTTCCTGGCACATAGTCCTCATACAATTAATTAGTTACCTGCCCCCCCCCAACTTTATTATAGATGAAGAAGAAAGATAAATTAAGAACTAAATTATTAATAAACAATTTAAAACTAAGATCTAATAAGTTAATATCCAATATCTAGACTTGGATTCTGAATGGTAAGATAAAATATCTATTTCTAAAATGCATTTAGGTAGTTTTTCTCTAGGGCCTAAAATAACTAGAACTAAAAATTTGGGAGGAATTTTTAAGGGAAAATAAGGAATTCTTATGCCACATTTCAACCTTTTTTGGTTTAAGGAAATTGTGTTAGAAAATGCCTGCTAACTAAGAATTCACAGCAAATATGTATCCAATTTTAATACAACACTATAAAACTGTTCTGGAAAGTTAAAACTACTTATTAACAGAGTCTGGGTGGGAAAAAGTATTCTCTAGGGGTGACATGATTTCCCATGCGAAGACGCGGGCTTAGGGACTCTTGATCATAAGCCATATTACATAATAAAAACGCCATTGGTTCCTTATCAAACAGTTTCTCGGTCCTCACTAGCACATTTTCACTGAACCTCAACGCAGCTAACCACTGTAGAAATGATGTTAAACATCCCCCATTTCATGCTCAGTGTGATATTACACCTTTACCAGTTTGTCCCAGAAACAAGCATTTAAAATATTTCATGGCCCCAACACAGGATTTTAAGGGCATACTTATTATTCTATCACATTCGGTTTTTTAAAACTACTGAAGAATTTGAAAGAAAAGCTATCTCTTTGGACCAATTTGTCAAATAATGAGAGTTCAAAGCTCTAGTTATCTCTTATTCTAAAATACTCTGTTATCCCTCAAGGATAAATTGTTCCATTTCTGATAAGGTCCTTGTCCAATCCAAATTATAAGCAGAGGAAGTCTTGGGGGAGAAATGTGTTTACTTATTTTTCCACGTAACATCTTCAAAGAAACTTTAAGGAAGAAAGAACTCCTAAGGATATCTTCCAAAAGTAAAAAATTCAGTAAGACATTTTCCTTATCCTCCTAAAACAATCTTTATCTCCAAGGAAATTGAACCAATACTCAAGATCCTACCTCTCAATTTTTTCCAAAAGAGTTGTCCTTATTCATCTAATATAAATATCATCTGTGGAGTCATTCTTTATACCCCCAAGATTCACATTAAAGCTAGTTTAAAAATAATTTGCCATTTACATATGTTTTCACTAGATTGAAAGTCAAAAGCTCTTCAACCCTTGCCATTCCGGCAACAAAAGACAGAACCACATTATCTTAGGGGTTTTATTCAGCAAGATAGAGTGCTGGGCTTCTGAAAGAGATACGTTTCTCGTGGTGAAGGGTTAAAAGAGGACACCAAACCACCCTCTGGAAGTCATTAAGTTACAAAGCCCCAAGAAGATAAAAGTTTCCATTTTCTAAAATGTAAATCAAAAACATATTCATTAGTATTGCAAAACAAACATGCAAATCTTCACCACTTGAAAAGCTCGGCTAAATATGTACAAGGGCTAAACCCAAAAATACATCTGGTCCTCGGTTACAGAACTTGCTTTTTTGGTTTTATCTAAAGAGTTTGTCTGTCTTCCATGGTTGGCTTCTTGGATTATTGCAATTCATAATAAGCCTTTTAGCTAAGGATGAAATAAACAAAGATAAAGTCTATGTCCTAGTTTTAAATGGTCCAGATGGGATGATTTTTCCATATGTTTAGCACACCCACTGTTTATTAATCATTGCTAGCAGAGCTTAGAGGATTACTGGGTTTAGTGCCTGGGCCAGGGCTGAAATTTACAGTTTGTATAATCTCTGCACACCTTTTTAATAGTCCATCCTTTCTGGATTGTTCCTTGTGCCTAATTCAGGTTGGGTGTGTGTCCAAATCTGTGTGTGTGTGTGTGTGTGTGTGTGTGTCACAGTGTGTGTGACATATTATAGGGCAGAGAATCTCAGCCAACTGATCAAGAGGAGGATTTTGTGCCCAAATTTGGATACAATATCAGTCTCAAGGAATGTGTTACATCATAACAATGACAATGTGGGTAAAACTGGCAATACTTGACTCACCACTCTTTATAGTGATTTACTTAGTGTCTGGCAATCTGTTTTTCATATGATGTTTGTTTCTCATAAACAGTTTCAACATGGGAGAGTATGGTGTCAAGATAACAGTCATATCATTCGTCATTGCAGAACATCTATGGGGTTTGCCAAAAAAAAATCAGATTCTTTAATCTTGGGCTTCTTACAAGTACTTGCATTTTGGTGATTATTTCTTCTCAACGTGCTATATTGTGTCTTGAAACCTGACCATCACTATCTTGGTTATGTTGTCATTTCAATGTATCGTAAATGAAATGAAGTCTCCAGAAGGGTCAGCCACAGGGACAGTGGAGGATAAAATTACACGAGAGGAGGTGATCTTCAGACATGGTGCAGCGGCTAAAAGGGGAGAACCCCAAACAGTGAGTCAGTGTAGCAACAAAGGCACCAGGATCATTTCCGGTAGTTTTTTTAAAATGGATATGGTCTTAGATAAAGTATATTACTTCTATTTTCATAAGTGTATCAAGCTTTAAGCATATTTTTAGTTGCAAAAATGCTTAAAACAACAATTTGGGAGGAAAAAAGGAGAAACCTCTGTCTTTTTATATCATGATCATAAAGCTACCCTGTCAATCTGAGGGAATTCTGACAGAAGGCTTCCATATTTGGAACACCCCCCTAAAACTTGGAAGGAGAAAAAAGAGGGGGAGATACTCTTTAAATTTTCTTTTAATAGAATTGGTTAAGACAGTTAATGTAGAAAATGTTCTATTAATCATGTATGCTTTTTATAGTATTTTTACATGGGTTTTGAGATGTGGTTTTATATCTTCAACAAATGGAAGAATGGAAGGCCTCCATAAAGCATAAGAATAGACAGCTGTGGGCACAGCAAACTGAATATTCAGTCATTCAAAAAGGCTTTGAAATCCCTCTGCTGGAGTCTTGTGTACAATAATTACACTCCGAGCAAATATCTTTTATGCTATCTTATGCTGTGGGTACATAACATTTGCCCTATAAAAGAAAGAATCTATGCTCAGGAACCAGCGTTTTTTCAAATAAATTACCTAAAGGAGTAGCATTTAACTTATGTCCATGAATGGAAATGATCTAACTTGCTCTTGGAATGTCAATTCTATGACCCAGACAATGGCCAGATATTTTGGGAAATCTACACAAAAGAATCTCCTTCTGAGTCTACTTCGTAGTTTGTGTGGCCAGGAAAGCTGCTCCGTCTAAAGCGTTGTTGGCAGGCAAGTTGGTACCTCAGCCTCTGCTACAGCGATAAACCCAAGCCCATTTTCCTACTCAAAGAAAAAAAAAAAGGTAAGATGACTAATGAAGGGAGGAAAATATTGTTCCTTTTAGGCAGCTGGTGCATGTGGAGCAAATCTGGCCCACTACCTTAACAGACTTCTGGCCTCATTTTGCCCCTCAACATCGCCATATTGATTTCTTACTCTTGATCTCTCTTTTTTCTTCTCTTCACCTCCCCCTCCCTAAACACAGTCTTATTTCAGGTCCTTCTGCTGAACGAGCCCTCTTCTACTGCCAAAGTCCATATTGCTGTCTTCCTTCTCTGGGCCACTAAGACTCACTCTGACCACCTATACTGTTTGTATAGATACATTATCAAATGCTGCCTCATACCACTAGTAAGAGTTTCGTGTCTCTTTCCTTCTTTACCTTACTAGATACTCCTGGATGACCAGGGTATTTTTCTAAAATGTACCAATAACTACTTCATTGAGCATATGCTATATGCCAGGCACAGTGTTCCCTTAGTTATGTCACTAACTCTAGAATATAAATTCCATGAAAACACATTTGCTTTGCCCACACAGTGCTGGTAAAATGAACAGCTACGACAATTCTCTGAGCTCCAGTGCCTACATCAACATTTAATGCCCGATTTTGAGAATAATTCAAATGCAATACAGAAAGCCTGAAATCCATAGACATTTTAGAGGGTCACAGTCAACAGCCAGAAAAATTATTCTGACAGAATGAAAATATTCTCTCATCTCAAAACTACCTCAACGGTTTCATTGGTTTACTTTGTGTTACTTAAATGAACTTTGGTGACACTTCATTATTTCACCGTGATTTTCTACGGCTATGCTCGTGAGTTTTAGTCATTTATTAGAACTTCCTGAGAGCACTCGCTAGAATTCAAAGTTTCTGAGTGGTCATTTTTGTCTTTTGAAAATACCTGACTAGATTATATCATTTAGTAATAGCTATTTTCATTTTTCTGCACATTTAGTAGTTCAGTTAAATCGAACAAGAAAAGAAGGTTCCCAAAACCATTGCCACTGCTTTGCACCTCACTTCTAGATTCTATTCCTTTCGTCTTGAAAGCACCTTTATACCCCTGTAGCAAGGTAAGAGTAGCCCATCAGTAACAGTCAAGCTGCTCCCTGACAAGCAAAATGAAAGGAAAGCTGAAGCTCAAAGCCTCTTTGAATTAAAATGGAAGTTCAGAGGTCGGGATGATGCAGACTGTATATCTACACTGGTAAGATTAGCCACATAAACCCCACCCAGCACTGTGCTTAACATTTTTCAGAAGAGTGAAGGCCATGGATGCCAACTGAAATGAGAAATTATAAAGCCAACCTTGGCCCAGTAGGAAGATATATTTTATCCTACCACATTTTTACATTTGCATACATGGCACCCTTCAAAGCCAGGAGTTTATATTTTCCCACCAAGGCTCAGCATGTGTGAAAATTGCTTTCCAAGAAACGAGGACTGGCTAAGATGCAAATGCAAATGTGAATTTGTGGGCAAGCAAACGCAGTTTAACCTGGACTGCGATCTTCCCTCCATACTTTGGATGAGTTTGGAAATAACCGAAGCCTCATCCAGACAAGAACCTTGAACCTCAAAATTAAAAAAAAAAAAGAAGAAGAAGAAGAAGAAGAAGAAGAAGAAGAAGAAGAAGAAGAAGAAGAAAACAAGGAAAGAGTCACTGGAAAAGTCAGTGCATTTCTCAATAAACACTATATAACTTGAAGAAGAAAAAAAAGAAAAAGGGAGTTGGGGGTATTCAGCAAGAGATAAGCATGCTCAAGGCTGGGAATCATTTGCTATTTCATTCTATCTATGAAAAGGATTATATCTGTGGCCACAAATAAATTCCAAAGTCTCTAGTTCCATGAAAGCTTTTTTTTCTCTTGGAGAAGGAACAATACTAGAATTCTACTCTATTGATTTACAACTCTAAAAGGATTCTCATTGCAAGGGTTTGGACAGAGGGTCTTGTGCTTAAAAGGGTGATCAGATTTACCTGTTGCTCTCTTTCTCCACCACCACAAAAAAGGTTTTCCGTAGGTCATCAAACATATATATGCAAGTTCAGGTCTTAGAAGTTGTAAACTTACAGTACATATCAGAACCAGAAGGAAGTAGTTGACGTGGGCTGGCGGCATGGAGAAAGTTGGTCAAGCCTGAGATTCCCGCTCTATTATTGGACTTCATCTTGCCAGGACCTTGACCCACATTAGGTCACCCCTGAGCAACTTAAGATGATTTATGCTCAGTGGCACCGGCTCTTTCATTTTGTGTTTTTGGAAACAAAAGAAAAAAGATGTCCAAGAGAGATTACTTGGAGATTTGAAATTTTATTTAATGCATGATTATTTGCCTACATATGGCCTAGGCCTGTTTGGCATAAACTGCCAAGTATCTTAAACAGTTCCCAGGAAACTCCCAGCTCCAGCTCCATTGCCATGACTTTTCTGTACCATTTTAATTGTTCCAATAAGATGCTGCTAGTGAACAGCCAAGCACTGATAAACCAGTAATTTGCCAATCTGGATGTTAAGACCAAACAAGATATTCCCTATTCAAAGAAAAATGACTTTCCGGTGGTCATTTTGTTTTTAACGCTTTTGCAAATAACATTTTATTTGGATCAGCTTCAATTGCCAAACATGAAAAATGACAAAAGTAGGCAACAGAGAGTGGCATTGTGCCCCAGTACAGGGTCCTAAGAAGTAAACAAACTTTTCTGTGGTGTGGTAGAGTGCCAATTCACAAAGGAGAAGCCAAAATCCTAAATGATGCCTGAGCTCATAAAACTGTTCTTTCCCTTATCAAGATGAGGTTTTGGGCTCTCAGATTTCAAGGGTTTGCTTTGATTTTTATTTTTCTTAGACCAGCACATGTAGCTCTCACATGTTTTGCCTTGGGCATTAATTAATATGGGTAACCAACACCTCACATAGGAAAAAGCAAAATCAATTAACAAATAGGAGCTATTAACTACTCATTACATACCAGGTTCTAGTATAGATGCTCAAAGGACACAAAAGAAGAGGCAATGTGGCTACATCTTGAGTTTCTATAGGGCTATCTAAAGAGCAGAGATGAGAAATAATAACAATACAATACACTTTTAGTACCAAAATAGAGTCAGACCAACCAGTATTTTAGGACTTGGAGAAGGGCCTGGGTCAGTTAAGAAAGACCCAAGAAAACAGTTGAGATTTGAGTTGAACCCAAGAAAGAAGAAAAGTCAGGCTAGGGAATAGAGAGGATAGATCTTCACGGCAACAGGTAAAAGAAAATTCTTGCTGAATCTGACACTGTAATAATTTGAGTTTATATATATTTTTCTTTTCTTAAACCAATTTGGAAATTACTTATATATGTATGCCCCTACAAAAGTAAGTAGCCTTCAGGCAAATCAACAATAAGTTTGAGACGGACCATGTAAACAATTTCACAGATACTAATGGGCACTGTAAGAACACAGGAAAAAAATACAAATTCATAATGAATAATCAATGATATAAAGAAGTATAGTACATGTGCTGTACATTTGGTCTGCAATCTATATTTTTTCCGAACCATGTTTAGGGTAAAATGCAGCATTCTTCATACCTGTGAACAAAGCTTCCGATGAGTTCTTTGAATTTTGAGCCTGTGTCATCCAGTTGTGCATATCTAGTGCCTAGTAAGTTTTCTAGGTTTATAGTAAGTGCTCAGTTAGTATTTATTAAGCTAAACTGGTCTAAATCACATTTCAAGCTGATCAAAATGTATATACATTTATGAGCTATAATTTCTTCAGTATTAATTGGTATTCAGTAAACTATGCCTAGAATAACCTCAGAAAGTACTTCCTTAAAATGTTACACTTTTAATCTGTCTTTACCTGTCATTATAAACAAGACTTTTTGGTTCAACCCATCTATGCCATCTCTGGATGCAGATAAAGGGGTCAGGATTTGCATAATTCCCCTTATCCTGGTCCCTAATGTGTTTCTTAGGTTTTTTTACACGAAAACCTAAGAAACATAGACCATGAAGACCATTAGCATAGACCATGAAGGAGGGTAAATCTGACCTCAGCACGATGATGTTAATTAAAAAAAAAAAAAATCTTAGGGGATGGGATAATTGGGTGATGGGCATTAAGGAGAGCATGTGATGTAATGAGCACTCAGTGTTATATGCAACTGATAAATTATTGAACGCTACATCTGAAACTAATGATGTACTATATGTTGGCTAATTGAATTTTTTAAAAAAAATCTTAGGTCATGAATTAGTGGTGTGTTGTGATGGTGGCACTAGTGTAGAGAGAATATACATGCAAATGAGTTCCAGTCTATCTCTCAAAGCAATAACAATTCACAATAGAAATTATATGATGTTCTGAGGAATAATTGAGCCAGTCAGAAATTAAAAGAACTATGTGTACACAACATAATGAGCAGATTTATTAGGGGAAAAGGCAGATTTATTAGGGGAAAACACACAGCTGAAGAGGGAACTATTGAGCCAGCAAAGAAACTATGGAAAAAGTTGCCCAACACAGTTTCAAGGCTTCACATTGACTTCTGGACAGCCTTCTTGATGCCCCAAAGATATAAGCTATTGCAAGTCTGCTTTTGGCTTCTCAAGTCTTTTTTTTCTTCAAAGAACATACAGATCCCAATTTGAATAAAGATCCTATACCTGATGCCAGTTGAAATGTGGGTCCTGTCAATGATAAGGGAATCAAAAGAAAGGCAGAAACTCATCTTAGGTCATCACTAGCCCTGCGCTCATGTGACCACTTTGAATTTTCATCTGGGTCATTAATGAACACACTCATGATTCATGACCATTATGTTTTACTTTCCTGGCACATATATAAGCCTGGCATTATTCAATTTCCTATCCTCCAAATCTTTATTGGACAACAGCCATGTGTGGTACCAGAGCAGTAGCTCCATCCCTAGGTCCCTTGGATACAATCATGAATAAGCCTTTGTAACTCCCCTCAAGATGCTCATTATGATAGATACAACCAAATCAAAAGTGATCTTCATGGCTGTGAACTTATAACTGAAGATAGAAGATATTAGTTTAACACACAAATGGATGCAGAAACAACACAGCAAATGATGGCAATGTGAGTGGCTTAATGTCAAGAGAAGGTTAGCCTCTGGGACCAACCAAGGAGTGTGATTATCTTGTGAGAACAGTGGACACAGAGAACCTAGAGGGGGATGAAAACTTGGGCACAGGGGCATTGAGACAGACTTACTCCCTCCGGGTCCCGTTGATCCTTCAATGACTTTCCCACAGGTGTTATTCTGCTGCCACTGGAAGAATCACTTGGGAGACAGCCAGTAGTAATGTTCCTCTTTGTCTTTGCAAACCACACCCAAACCCACAGTGAGAGAACTCCCAGGCAGAGGTGCCAACCTCAGACACAAAGGATAATACAGCAGATGCAGAAACAAGACTCAGGAGAAAGAGGAAAAGGCTGGTCAGACAGACAGGGCCAAGACACGCTTTAACAGAGCTAGTAATCCTTAATCCTGAGCTTCATGAGTGACTGTCATCAAGGATTAACCCATCCCCGAGTTGCCTTGAGAGCTTGGAGGAACACTTAAGCAACTGACTCTTTCACACGTTGAACCTCATGTAAACTAAAAACATATTTATATGGTTTTACAGTTTTCCAAAATCACCAGATCTTCCAAATACATATTTGGCCCTCAAATAGATTTGAAGCTCATCCCAAAAAAAAAAGGCAGGGAGCTTCTTCAACTCTTCCATTGTCCCTCTTATCCCTCGCTGGATAGAACATAAGCTCTTACCTTAACCAGTGGACCTATAATTCTCTTCAAACATCCATGGGGATTAAGCATTTGGTTCTTTCAAATCTTCAAGTTATTCCTTTTATTTGGCACTGTTGCTTTTAAGGCTGGTGTTTTCGAGCCAGTGCTGTTGTTCATGATCAGTTCTGGTGCATGCTTGGCTGTCATGAAAGAAGGCACTCATATTCTCAAGAGCACCGCCACTTGGCCTCCCAGCTATTTCTCTCCTATATGTCCTTGTAGGAAAAGACGGCAGTTGCCTTCCTAAACCTCTAACATCACTTTCCTCTCTATCATCTGTCTATCTATCTATCCATCTACCTTATTTCCTCTATATCACTCTCTCCTCCACCTCTACATGTCCCCAACCTCCCCAATCTTTTAAGGGCCCCTCCTTATTGCCCTAAGTTTCTCAGAGCTGGCAAAGAGAGATTGCTTTCGGTTTAAGGCTGGTTCACTTGTTAACTCTATCAAGATACTGATTCAATACTTCAATTGGGCCACTTATGTAAGTGGCCCTGTTAAGTACTGCGACATAAAAATTGATCATCTAGAGCCTCCTGCTTTAATTTATTTTTTTATTTATTTTTTAAAGATCTTATTTATTTATTCATGAAAGAGAGAGAGAGAGAGAGAGAGTAGAGGGAGAAGCAGGCTCCATGCAGGGAGCCTGACTTGGGACTCAATCCTGGGTCTCCAGGATCTCGCCTTGAGCCAAAGGCAGCCCTAAACCGCTGAGCCACCCGGACTGCCCCCTCCTACTTTTAAACAGTGAGCTATCTAGCAGAAATATCTAAAAGTAAGTAAAAAAATGAGTTGCTACTATAATTGGCAAGTTGCTATGTGATTTGACAAGTATTTCCTCATTTATTATTTTGTTTAATCTTTAGGCAAATGTTATAAGAAGGTTATCATCCTCTCCATTTTATCATAATATAACAGTGCAGTCCAGTGACTTTTCCTGAGGACAGTCATCAGTACGGGAGCAAAAATCCAACTTGAATCCAGGAATTCCAACACCAAACCCCTTTGCTCTTTCCCAAGTGAGGTGATGTAAAAAAAAAAAAAAAAAAGTACAAAGAAGGTGCTATTGGAATTCAGAGGAGGAAACACCATGAAAAACCAGGATGTTCTCAAAACCACATCACAGATGAGTTTCTCCCCCAGGCATCTGGCTGCAGTGTCTCCAGTAACTAGTTTATCAAACAGTTGCTACAAGTTCAGCCAACAGGGTCCTTCCCTGGAGCTGCTTCTCTGCCACACAGAAGAGGCCTTTGTGGTCTCCCCATTGTTCTCAACTGCTCTGGAACATCAAGTTTATCTTTATAATTGCAAAGATGTTAAGGTTGCCAGATCCCTGTATTGAACAACAAGAGGACGGTGAATTACCAGATTTTTAGTAGGAGACTTGAGACAAAGAAGAGACCCAAAGTCCTTAGGCTGATTTAGCCTTCTCTAAACCAGGACATTGCAACATCAGAACTTTAGTAACTTTAGTAACTTTTTACATTCAACAAATATCATTAAGTTTCTACTTCGTGCAAGCCACTGTGTTAAGTGCTGGGGTTATAAAATTGAAGTAGCCAATGGTGTAAGGCATGTGCATCAAGTATATGTGCCTACTTCTGAATTATACGTTACACATCTGAGACATTTTGCTTTTTTGGACAGTGGGAAAAGCCATTGACAAGCCATTTCAATTTAATCTAACCCTGTCTATAAGAGACTGCTGCCAGACTGAGTCCTGTTGTCCAGTCAATAGTCTTTTATAATCAAATTCCCCCCAAAAATTTTATCTTCCAATATTTCCTGATGATGTACTTTGGGAACTCCTGTTTAGATAGACGTCAAACCCTTTAGGTCTTCCTTGGGAAGTAGCGACAGCTATGTCCGGTCTGTCCCTATCCCTGTCCCCAAGCAGGTTTCTCTCTGACCTTCTTAGAGGTATGGCAACCACTCACTTAAAACTAAACCCAGGGATGCCTGAGTGGCTCAGTGGTTGAGCATATATATGCCTTTGTCTCGGGTCACGGTCCCAGGGTCCTGCGATCCAGGGCTGCATTGGGCTCCCCGCAGGGACCTCGCTTCTCCCTCTGCCTATGTCTCTGCCTCTCTCTGTGTGTCTCTTATAAATGAATGAAGAAAATCTTTAAAAGTATTTTAAAATAATAAATAAATAAACCCAAACTCACCATAATTGCTGATAGTAAAGTTGAAAAGCCAGTATTTCTGGCTCTTCCTCCCTCTGCGAGGAAAATAGTGGGCACTGGGAGGGCCTCCCAGTGGAGGAGGAGTGGAACAGCGAACTCCTCTTTCAGCCTAGCATTTTCCATCACGCAGGTAAAAACTTCCCTGGTCTTCAAGTCACAGCAATTGGGCTATGAAGAAAGTGGATTCATTATTCAGAGGAGCCCAAGTTTTCTGGGATCTTCTCGTTTTCTTCATCTTCTGCATCGTCTCCCTCCCCCATCCCTCCTCCTCCTCTTGCTCCTTCTCTTCCTCCTTCTCTTCTCCTCTTTCTCCTCCTCTTTGGCATTTCAGTTTCTGCATTGCTCAAGATGCAAAAGGAATTAAAGCTAAACAAACAAACAAAGATATATTCTCAGAGTTCCTCTGTAAGATCAAACATTTCTCAGGAATGTGCATCACTTTCGCTGAGTTTACACAAAGGCACTCAGGTCTCTGAGTCAGACCTGCTCTGTTCTAAAATGGGAAGAGGCATTTTCAAACCAAGATCATCTGAATGGCCTAAGAAAGGAAATTGGGGAGATCTTTCCTGAAGCAGCTCTTGAATTCAGAGAGGAAAAACTAAATAAAATAACAATGTGATTTTGGATAAATTATTTGACCTATATGCATATTCATTTCTTTCAAGTTCCAAATAATATTTAGATATATCTAAAACTATCATGATGATAACTATTATGGAAACTACTCATTCTGATAAATGCCAAGAAGGCAAACATGGTAGAAACATTTTCATGAAAATTCAATTCTCAAAGCAGGAAAAAAAATTTTTTTAAGGCAGTAAAACTTTACCCAAGAAAGCCAAGGAGACATTCAAATCACAAATAATTGAACCCTGGGAGAACACCAAAAGATTATTTCCAAAGGTGTGTCTCTCAGAATTAGAATCTTCTGACATAGTCTTCCAAAAGGTGCTCCGTGGTTTCATAAGATTGAGATACTCAACAAACAATAACTGCTCTTGGAAATTCCAAAAGAACATTCCCATAACAAAGATTAGGAAAGGTCCCATCTTAACCTGCATAGGTGCATCAAACTCTCCCTTCTAAAAATGTATTTGAGGAGTGTCTGGATGGCTCAATCCAGTTCAGATCATGATGCCAGGGCCCTAGGATCAGGCCCCAAGTGGGGCTCCCTGCTCAGTGGGGAGTCTGATTCTCCCTTGCCCTTCCCCTGCTCTTAGATTCTCACGCTGGCATGTGCACTCTCTCACATGAATAAATAAAATCTTTGGAAAAAATAAAAATAAATTTAAAAAATAAAATGTATTTGACACAGGTACTGGGCTTTTAAAAGGCATTTTTAACATTTATACATTTATTTATTAACATTTCACTGGTGGGTAATATCAATGAAAAGAGTGGGGCGGGATCCACTTTGAAATAAGAATGGCTTCCCTAAACTGAACTGAGCCCCTCAGCATGTACCTGGCTTAGGGGACAGCAGTGTCATTATTATGTGTCTGTCTAGAGTCTACCAGACTGAAGTAATGGCTAATGCATTTTTCCTTCCATAATTGGCATTCTAAGCCTTGGCACCTGGTCCTTAATCTGAATCACAAGACCCCACCTTGCTCTAATAAAGTAGTCTTACTGAAGCCACTTCTCTCTTTCACGCATATTCAGCCCCCAGTTTTTTTTAATATCCTTCCATGCCTTTAGCTCCACCCCAGAGACTGGTTGACCACTTCTTCAATCATATTTTATAGAAATCAGTTTTTGTCTAGAACACCTTAGCCCCATTTCAGGTAGGGAGGCAATCAATAAAAATATAACTCCCTGGAAAGTGAGCAGCCATTTGAAGGTGCTGTGGTTTGAAAGACAGCTAATAGTACCTGCAGCTGGCTGGAAAGGAATTAGAATGGGAAATTGGACTGAAAAACAAACTGGAGGTGCCTCCCTCCTGCCCTGGAAAGGAGCCGGATAAAATCCCAGGAAGAGGGCCAATACAGTCTGATAGGTTTGGTGAAAACTGCTATGGGCCTGAGGTGAGCATTAGACACCCCTCTGGGTGGGTAACCTGTCTAGGCTTGGTCTGTTCCCACAACCGCACACTGCCACCTTGCTCAGTTTACCACCAGGAGAGAAACAATGCGCTTTGTATTTCCATGGCACATTATAGTTTTAAAGCACTTCCTTCCCTTGTGGTTTCTCATTGTATCTTAGCCCTGCAACTTTTAAGAAGTCATTTTCCTCACTGAGCATTAGTTTTTCTCATCTACAGGGTGAGAACGGTGGGGCAGGCGATCACTAGCATTTCTTCTAGCTTTGTATTCCTTTGCTCATTCCATGCAAGGATTTGCTGAGCATTCGGTAAAGTGCCAGGCAGGGTGCTGGGCCTGGACTGGTGGCCCTGAGCGTCAGTAAGGGAGGCAGTTGATGGAGAAGGTGAATTAACCAACAAACACAATAGCACCAGATCCAAATCACTTTAAACAAGACAAAGAGGAAATAAGAAAGATATCTGCAGCTGCACAGCACTTCCAATACTCACAGGTAGTAAACAGATTGGGAATCTAAAACTTGCCGAGATATGAAGCGAGGGGTCTTCAGCCCTGCAGCTAGCTCAGGCTCCAGGATCCCAAGCTGTCACTTCCCCTTTGATGCAGGGAGACAAGCCGCTGCTTGTAGCCCAGCAAGGAGCATGTACAGTTTCGAAAACTGTGTAGCTGCAAGCACTGTGATTTGGAGGGGAGAAAAAAGAGCAGAGGGAAAGGAAAGGGGGAAAAAAAAAAAACGAGAAAAAGTAAAGAAAGAAAATTGCCAAACCTCCCATTCCCTAAAAAGAAAAAGAAACACCCCCCCAAAAAAACAAAAAAAAACAAAACAAAAAAAACCTCCTCCATCTACAATTCAGTTTGGCCTGACAGCCAGATTGAAAATCTAGGGCAGAACACAGGGGACCTCCTACCAAGAACTATAGCTGATTATTCCATTCTACATTTTAAAAAAGAAAGGGGGGTGGTACTTCTCGGAAGTGCAAATGAGGATTGAGTTGCGGTAGAGCACAACAGGCCACCATCTCTGAGCACCGGGGATTTTGTTCTCTGTGTGGAGATGCAGTCTGACAAGACAAGTTCACTGCAGTTCACATCACCGTGGAACACGCGGGCCCAGGAGGCTCACATCTGGGACTCCCTGCGCACAAGCTTTATCACCGTTACAGCTGCGGGTAATTATTAGTAATAATAATAGATAATATTTACATAGTCTGTTTCAACTAAAGATCCCAAGGCAGATGACAATACCTACACATTTAGGTATGCACAGCCACCCCCAACAACCTGCTGAGGGATGGCTTTGCCACCGCTGCACCGCAGATGAAATGCAGCAAATTATCACCAGGCGCTCCCACTCAGCAGCCACTCAGGACTGAAAGCTACAGGCGTGAAATTTAAATATTAATTTTAAAGTTTTTTTTTTTTTAAAGCATGCATTCAGTCCTTAAGGGAAAGCACAGAGGATGGTGGATGCATGTCATTATACATACCACAGAATGAATGAGCAACACCAAGAGTGAGCTCTCAGGTAAGCTATGGACTTTGGGACATGAGGATACCTCCACGTAGCTTCATCCATTGTAACAAACGTACCACTCTGATGTGAGCTGCTGATAGTGGGGGAGACTGCATGTGGGACACGGGGTGCGCAAGAACTCTATGTTCAGCGCGAGTTTCCTGTGAACCTAAAAATGCTCTAACAAAGTCTATTGAAGAAAGAAAGAAGAAAGAAAAAGAAAGAAAGAAAGAAAGAAAGAAAAGAAAGAAAGAAAGAAAGAAGAAAGAAAGAAAGAAAGAAAGAAAGAAAGAAGAAAGGAAAGAAGAAAGAAAGAAAGAAAGAAAGAAGAAAGAAAGAAGGAAAGAAAGAAAGAAAGAAAGAAAACAAAGAGGTATAGAACTTCTTCATATACAGATGCAGTGAAACGCCGGGACACCTGCACCCCGATGTTTCTAGCAGCCATGTCCACAGTAGCCAAACTGTGGAAGGAGCCTCGGTGCCCATCGAAAGATGAATGGATAAAGAAGCTGTGGTCTATGTATACAATGGGATATTCCTCAGCCATTAGAAACGACAAATACCCACCATTTGCTTCAACGTGGATGGAACTGGAGGGTATTATGCTGAGTGAAGTAAGTCAATTGGAGAAGGACAAACATTGTATGGTCTCAATCATTTGGGGAATATAAAAATTAGTGAAAGGGAAACGAGTGAAAATATCAGTGAGGGTGACAAAACATGAGAGACACCTAACTCTGGGAAACGAACAAGAGGTAGTGGAAGGGGAGGTGGGCAGGAGGTTGGGGTGACTGGGTGACGGGCACTGAGGGGGGCACTTGGCGGGATGAGCCCTGGGTGTTATGCTACATGTTGGCAAATTGAACTCCAATAAAAATTTTTTTTAATATTCTAAAATGTATTGTGTTAATGGTTGCACAACTCCAAAAGCTATTAAATTATACACTTTAAATGAGAAAAAAAAAAAAAACTTCTTCATGACAAGCTGGAGCTGGTTCGATATAAATCAGATGCATTCTGCTTGAATCCCAAAATCAGTTCAAACGTTTTTTCCTGAGGATTTCTGGATTCCTTCAGAGGCAGATTCTGAGATTCAAGTGTGGGTAGCATGCTTGGGAAGTAAGCCTTGGAATCACCAGTCTGGAGCTGGAAACTGTTGCAGGGAGGGAAGAAGCATAAAGACTGCTTTGTATGGCCAGTTTGCACCTGGAGCTAAATCCCTCCAGGGACACTGGGAGACAGTAGGAATTCCCCACACTGAGTTATCCTGAGGAGCAAGGAAGCTGTAGCTTTTATCCACCTAATCTTCATCCTTCATTGGTTGAGGCTGCTTGGGGAAATTAACTCCATAGAACTTCCAGTTTGCCCCACAGACCCTAAGAGCACTTCACAGCCAGGAAAAGAGTCCTCGAGCAGAGAGCCGTGGGTGGCCCAGTGAGCAGCGTCTCTGTGCACAGGTGAACGCCAAGGGGCTGTGGGCAGGACATCCTCTACTTTTCCAGCCCCGTATAGAATTATCTACTCCCCAACTCCAGCGAATGAATTGGGCAGAGGGATTAAATGTCTTTAACAGACCAGAATATTCAGGCTCCTTCTGACTTTTAGAGAAGGAAAAAGAAACATTTAAAATCCTAGATGACAAAATGTGGTTTCTAATACCCATAATTACATACTGCCATGCCTATCCAAAAGAGGTGGTAAATCATTTGTTTTAGTAATTAACAGAGACCTCTGGTAAATAATGAATCTCATTCTGTGACTAGAGAAGGGCTTTGGCAGCGCTGCACATGGAAATTCTCGCCATGGAAATATTTGGATGTGTTTAAAGCATTTCAGATTTCTAGAAGATATGTGAGCCGCCATGGTGGCACATAATGAGATTGGTCTCACGATGTCCCCTTAAAACAACCGTTTCCTTCAAGGGGGTAAGCAGTAATGTAAAACATGTTGTTTTGTGCTGTGAAGTTTTAAAGAACTGCGTTAACCACAATAATACTAAGGCTTTTCCCTTCATTAATATTCTAGTTAAATATATGCCAGTGACAGGCTGCCCCACCTTATGATGTCTTGGGACAACTTTTTAAAACATTTTTACATTGTCTGCTCCATTGATTGTGTGTTGGGCACGAAAAAATAAAGGTTTTTGTTACTTAGAAACACAATAAATGAGATTTTTAAAGATTCTTCTATTTATAATATATATTTGAAGTATTAACATCCTACTCATGAAGAAGCGATTTGATACTAAAGATAAGGCCCCAAGTTGAAAGAGAGAGAGTAAAAGGTGATATAAACTGGACAATAAGCTCTTCCATTCAAAAACAACCTTTTCCATCTCTTCATCTCCCACTTCCCCAACCACCTGACTCTAAACCCACCAAATTGATACATGCATAAGAAATAGTGACAGACCAAGGAGACATGAAATATAAATACAGTTTAAGAAATGGTGGCCAATGTTAAATAGCCTAGAGCAAAAGAAACTCTTGGGTATTAACATGGAATTTGACTCTTCTTAATGCAATTAGACATATCTGGATTACTAAACTACAGTTTGTACAAATGCAGAAGAAACCCCCAGTAAAGATACGCATTTCAATAGGTTTAGCTATTTTGTGTCCTCTTTTCACCATTCCGAAGGAATCATTTCCAGCCTTGGAAAACTGCTCCCACTTAAAGATTTAAATTTACATTAAGGGGTTGCTTTTTGGTTTTGGTTTTCCTACTGTGGAGGCCAAGGATCCAAAAGAAAATAAACAACCTCAACAGAGCCTGTCTTACAAATTGAAGCTTAAAAGGAGACAATAAGCATCATACCTACATTATGTTTCTGTTTGAAGCCATAGGAGACATCACTCCTTGCTTCTTTACCTTCCTCAACAGTGTTAAGCAGGGTGCCCACCACGGTGGGGAAGCAGTATGTGTAATCCTTTTGTCCTGAGCTGCGAATTCCTCCATTTTAGAATTGTGGTCTTAGAGCAAATATTTTAGTTGTTCATTTATTTATACATGCAATGATTGCTTAGTGGGCACTCATTATAGACCAAGCATGGCTCATAGCACGAAGAAGACAAAGTCTCTACCTTAATGGAGTTCACACACTGGTGGCTCAGGTCTTACAGGAACGCCTCCTCTAGACACCTGGGTAACTTTGGTTCTCCTTTCATACTGAAGTAAAGAGGTATCTTGGACACTCACAAACTCCTTGCCACCTGCCTCCAGGCCATTCTTCCCTGACTCTGCTATTTCTGCTCCTTCCAGTCATACCCATTTCCTCCTGGATTTTGCCATTTGCTTACTTTGGATCCCAACATTGACTATCACAGACCAGGGGAATCTCTGCTCTTGGGGAAACCCTCTTAGGAATGGGCAGTCTGCACAGAAGCCTCAAATCTTCCCCACAGCCTCTCTTCATTGGATTTAAAGGAGATTTTGAAGTTATACCTGGGTTCAAATGCAAGCTCAGCTGCTTTTCTAGCTGGATATGCTTTGGGGAAAGTCATTGAACTTCATTATGCTTACTTTCTTCTTCTTCAAAAAGACTAATAATACCGGGCACCTGGGTGGCTCAGTCGGTTGAGCATCTGACTCTTGATTTTGGCTCAGGTCATGATCTCAGGGTCATGGGATCCAGCCCCGTGTCAGGTTCCATGCTCAGCATGGAGTTTGCTTCTCTCTCTCTGTCCCTCCTCACCCCCCACTCCAAAACCCCTTCATGCTCTCTCTCTATAATAAATACATAAATCTTTTTAAAAAATTATAATAATATCAGCCTCATAGGTATGCTGTGAAAATTAAAGAAGATAACATTTAACACAGTTCTAGTCCCTCAGAATTCCCTCTTAGTAGTGCTATGATTAACATGTAAAGTATAGAAAGAGATCAATTCACGTGTATTGACTGGTCCCTCAACCTGGTAAGTAATTTTCATAATACTATAGAAGACTTTTTTGGTCAATAGATATGTAGCTTTCACCATGGCTACTGGCCATGGAGGTACTCACTCACTTATTATTTGACAAATATTCACTGTTAAGCTTAAGTTTTTGTTACCGAGCTAGACTTTAAAATTTACATGTATAAAGCATGTGTTCTGTGCTAGGCCTTGTGTAAATACATTACATCCATCATGTCACTTAAATCACATAAATCATGATTATGCTTGTTTTACAGAGGAGCATGCTGAGACTCAGATGAGGAAATTCACCCAAAGCCAGTTCTATGGCTAGAAATGGCACAGCCAGAATTTTAGCCCAGAGCTGCTTGACTTCCTAGCAAAAAGGTCAAGCTAACCACAGTGAAATTGCAAATTCACATTCCTTAGCTCATGATCTGAGCAAGCTCAACCCAAAAGAATGGATATGAAGAGAAGTTTCAATAGTAGCCTAAATCCATAGGCCTCAATTTGAAGGAAATTGAGCTGAATTGGAAGAAATGAGGCTCTAACCAGGAGAAAGTATTACTTAAAATTGAAAGGCAATAGTTGTAGATTTTTTTTCAGACCACATTTCTTTAGGATTTTTATTTATGATACAGGTAAGGGTGAAAGGAGCTGGTAGATATGAGCTGCCATTAACAATGAGGCCTAGTTGTTCTTCTATAAACTCCAAGCATATATGACAGGATTTTGCAGTAGTTGCTGAAAGCAACTTTTGTCTTCTCTGCAGGCTAGCTACTAGATGTGAATCAAGTGACTTAGACTCAAGTACTTTGGGAAGAGAATAGAATCATGAAGAACCACAAAGCCATTTCATATTATCAAAGGTCACATCTGTTTCCCACTAAGAAGCAGGCCAGAGAAGTAACAAAAGGTAGAGTTGTTCTCTTCGATGATGATATCTTGTCTAGCCTCCAGAAAGCTCCCCTCTACCCTGATTCTATGGAGTCTCTTGGACTTGGACTCTTACCCTTTGTCCTATCCAGTCCCTTTTTTCTGGATTCACCCCCACTATTTGCCATTGCCCTAAGTATTAGACTCTAATATTCTGCTAAAGTCTTTCTCAGATTTCACCCTTCCTCTACAGCAACTTCCTGGCACCAACTCCCTCCTAAAGATCTCTGTTTTTGAACTTTATTTTGTTATTGGCCCTTGCATGACTTTGACATGGCCTGCTTCCCGTTGTGTGTGTGTGTGTGTGTGTGTGTGTGTGCACGCGTGTGTGTTTTAAATTTTTATTTATTTGTTAGAGAGAGAGAGAGCCTGCATGGGGGAGCAGTGGGCAGAGGAAGAGGGAGGGACAGAGGGAGAGAAAGAGGCGGACTCCCCACTGAGCCAGGAGCTCACTGCAGGGCTCCATCCCAGGATTCTGAGATCACAACCTGAGCTGAAGGCAGATGCTTAACCAACTGAGCCACCCAGGCAACCTCACATTGTGTTTTAAGACACCATCTGTGACCTCGGTTCCAGGCTCAAGCTGGGTCATCTCTTTAGCTGAAGTTAAAAAAATATGAGATGTGTTTGAAATAACTGAGACATACTAATTAAAGAAAAGAAGATCCAAGGAGCCCATATCAAATGTCTTTAGATACTCAAAAGGTTGCTAAACGGAAGAAATTCTAAATTTATTCTGTGTTTTGTGGCTCCAGACAGGAAATTAGAACAACCAGGAAGACTGCTTTCCTCAGTATTAAGAATTTTCTAACAATTATTGTGTCTAACAATGGAATAAGCTGCTCTTATAAGTAATGTTTCCCTATAACTGGAGATACTCAAGCAAAGTTTAATAACCCCTTCCTGGGAATGTTGTAGAAGATTCACAAATCAAGTAAGAGCTAGCCTAAGTATAGCTAAGGCCCTATCAACCTTTGCAATATCATAATTTGAGATAGTGAAATTATTTTTCTCAACAAATGGATAAAAAGTATAACTCTCAATAAAACCCCATAGTGGTGCAACATTTCTTGAGTTACCTCTTCATTCTTTTTCTTTCTATGAAGTGGGTTCAGAATGTTGTTAGCCCCACACGTTTCTAAGACAGATGCTATTGTGAAATAGGTAGAAATTCACACTGCTCCCCCAAACACAATGCTTGCAGTGTCACATTCAAGAAAGAAAGGGAGCAAGGGAGTCCTACTGGGTCCCTGTTAGAATCTCAGGAGAAAGCACTGAATGTCAAAAACCAAATTCTAGCTATTGTGGAAGAACACAGTTTGTTTGTTGCCTGTTTCTCATCTCCAATGGAAAATGTTTTGGATTTCAAGTTACAAATCGTTTAAAATGTCAAAGCTTCCTTCGCAGCACATAACCTGAGGCTATATTCAGAAACCAAATGAAATTCCATGGAAACCACTTACACCGTTCAGTGGATTGTGAAGCCTCTCTTAACTGCTCCTTGCTCAGGAAATTAGAACATGAGTAGAGACACTTCTCTTAGATCAGTCACTGAACTCTACTGCCTCCACTCCAACTGAAACATAAAAAGGGGGCCCCACAGCACTCCAACACCTCTACCTTAAGATGCTTTAAATGATTCTTCAAGCTGTAAATTGGGATATTTCATGGCAAAGGTTTTTATGACTATAAAGTGTCTCCTTAAAGAATGACCCCACTTACATTCGATGGAATATTACACAGCCATTAGTCATCCTGTTCATAAAGAGTTTATAATAGCACGGAACAATATTGATGTTACTTTTGTCAAGTAGAAAGAAAGCAACTACATACAGTTTACTAATGAACAAAAGCCACTTATTAGAGACTGTAGTCTTCTGGCCAGGACACCATAGAAAGTCCCATCCTGCACTCCCTGTGCTCTGAATTTACAAAATCATTGATAAATTAAAAGAAAGGAAAACCAAAAGACATAGCTGGTTCAACTCAATAAGATGACAAGTACATTGATAGACTACTGATGGGACAGAATAATGAAATTCTAGATAGGCCTGAAATCTCAGGACTAGTAGGCTCTGGGTTCATCATGACTACAACAGGTAGGTGTTTGTCTCATTCAAGGTACAGGGAGATGGGACATAAGCCAGGCTCATAGCTTGAAGTCAGGGGCTAGAGAGGCTTTTCTCAGCCTCTTCACTCCAAAGGAAGCACAAAAACAAAAAGAGCTCAGCCCAACCTCGGCAGCAAGTGCCTCTCAATAGATGTGAGTCCAAGAAGGTAAGTGGAACCAGCCACCAACTCAAGCTACCCTCTGTCTCTATAATGGATCCACAATATCTCAATACCACCCTGTATAGGTTTCTAGAGCTGTCAAAAAAAGGTATCACAAACTGCAAATAAACAAGCAAACAAAAATAGAAACAGATTCATAAATACAAAGAACAAGTTGGTGGTTGCCAGAGGGAAAGGGGATGGGAGGAATGGGCAAATAAGTGTACAGGATTAAGAAGTACAGACTTCTAGTTATAAAATAAATAGGGGCACCTGGGTGGCTCAGTTGGTTAAGCATTTGCTTTCAACTCAGGTGATGATTCCAGAGTTCTGGGGACTGAGCCCCATGTGGGGCTCTCTGCTCAGTGGGGAGCTTGCTTCTCCCTCTCCCTCCACCATTCCCCCTGCTTGTGTTCTCTGGCTCTCTCTATCTCTCTGTCAAATAAATAAATGAAATCTTTTTTAAAATAATAATTAAATTAAATGAAAAAGTTACCAGGATGTAAAGTATAGCACAAGGAACATAGTCAGTAATGTTGTAATAACTTAATATAGTGACTATACTTATGATGAGCATTGCAAAACATGTAGATTTGTGGAATCACTATGCTGTACACCTGCAACTAATGTAAATTTGGATGCCAACTACAATAATAATTTTTTTTCAGACTCACAAACCTGTTGGCTTAAAACAACAGAAATTTATTCTCTTGCAGTTCTGGAGGCTAGATATCCCAACTCAAGATGTCAACAGGATCATGCTCCCTCTGAAATCTCTAGGGAAGAGTATTTCTTTGCCTTGTCCAGCTTACAGTGTCTGCAGGTGTTCCTTGGCTTCTGCCAGCATAACTCCAATTTCTATCTCCTTCATATAATTGTCTTCTCTTGTGAGTGTATCTCTCTGCCCAAATTGCCCTCTCCTTTCTCAAATAAAGATATTAGCCACTAGAATAAGGCTCACTCTAACCCAAGATGATCTCATATCCCCTTGATTACATCTGTAAAAACCCTATTTCCAAACAAGGTCACATTCATGGGTATGAGGTTAGGATTTCAACATATCTTCTTGGGGGACACAGTTCTACCCACAATACACCCTGAGGCAGGCATCCTTACAACCGCCTTTACCGGACTTTGCTTTGACTTGGGGACCCAGAGAGTTGGATAAAGGAAACTGCAAAATCACTAGGGAAAAACAAACAAAATGAAAGCCCCCTCTACTCAAAATGAGTATAGAAATAAAAATTGCAAATGTATGGGGAAACAAGCCAAAAAAGACAGCCAAAAAAAAAAATAAACAACTTGAACACAACTTTACCATATATGAAATTTATTTTATAAAAATACCAGATGAAGGCTTTTAAATTAACTACATTTAAGACAATAAATGAAGCTGCCACGTCCACTAAAAAGTACAAGGAATTAACAAGCAAGCAGAAATCAAACAAGAACAAGAGGCTATGAAAAATGATCAATTAAGCTTGAAAAATACATTATGGTCATTGAAATAAAAATGCCATGACAGGATAAATTCTAGACTGTTCCCAGCTGGGGATAGAATTCATTATTTCTAAAATAATCCTGAGGAAATCACCCTAAATATGACATAGAAAGATAAAATCACTTTAAAAAATGACAGCTAAGAAATATGGAAAAGAGAATGAGAGTGTCTGATATTTAACAAGTAGGAATCTACAAAGTACAGAATGAAGGAACTGACATAGAAGCAATATTCAAAATGATATTTGCTGGGCATTTCAAAGTGAAAGATGTGAGTTCTCAGAGCCATAATGCCTTCCAATCAATAAAAATAAGCCCACATTAGCAGGACGTGGAAGATAAGGAAATAATCTCAAAAAGGGCCCGAGAGAAGACACAGATTACACACCAATTACCAAGAAGTAGCCTCCAAGTCATGGCCATAGATAGCAAAAGACAATGTAATGGTGCTGCAAAGTGCCAAGGGAAAATAAGTATCAATCCAGAATTTTATACCCAGTTAATCCCTCGTTCTAATGTGAGGGCAAAATAAATATTTTTCGAACCATAAAGGAACAAGAATTTATACCCACACACACACAGACACTCTCTAAAACAATCACTAAGGAATGCACTTTAAGAAAGAGAAAGATGATCCCACAGGAAGAACATGAAATGAAAATTTAAAAAGAAAAAAAAAGAAGACCAACAGTGAATATACACAAAGATGTGTTAATATCTACAAATGAAATTAACTATTGTCTGTAAGAATAATTATTACTGACTATAAACAATAACAATCATTGGTTTAAATTATAAAGGAGTGAAACTGCAACTCCTAGCAACTATAGGAGGAAGGTGGGATTTTTGTGAGTAGTTACACTTTGCTAGGATGCTGAGAAGACAGCAGAAATACCAAAGAAACTTAGAATCATTAAGTATACATGGAAAAAAGACATAAAATAAAATGTTAGCAATGGCTATCTCTGAAAATAATAAAGTCTTTTTTCTTTTCTTCTTGTGCACTTCTGTATAAAATTTTATAAAACGAATATATTGTCCTTTTACGAAGAGAAAATTTAGCCCCCTCTATAAAATCACTTCACATCACCTCTCTTGTCCTCCCTTTGTTCTAAATGGAAGCCCATTTCTTAAAGGTAGAAAATGACAGTGTTGGCAATACTAGCTTTGGATAGTCAAATGGTATCCAGAACTTTCTCAAGATAATCTGACCATTTTGCATTGTCGTGGTGGACTCATGTCTTGGTTAGCTCAGGCTGCCAAAGCAAAATACCATAGATGGGTGGCTTAAACAAGAGAAATTTATTTTTCACAGTCTGGAGCCTGGGCAGTCCAAAATCAAGAAGCCAGATTATCTGGTTTCTAGAAAGACCTATCTTTCTGGTTTGCAGATTGCCTATTTTTTCTTATATCCTCACATAGCCTTTCCTTGGTGCGTGTGTATGGGCAGAGAGAGAACTCTTTCTTCTTTAAGGATACCAATCCTATCAGACTTAAACCCCATCCTTATGACCTCCTAAAAACTCTATCTCCAAATACAGTCCCTTTGGGGATAAGGACCTGAATAAATGAATTATAAAGGGACACAATTCCAATCCATAACAACTGATATCCTGGATATTTGCCAAACCCCAATCATCTAACACCTCCCTAAGAACTTGTACAGAAAGTTCTCACTTATTCAAAATAACTGTCCCCAAATCCATCCTGGAATGAAGGAGTGCCACAGTATTCTTTTTAAAACAAATAAAATGCAGTTTATGACCTTCAAGTACATTTCTAACCTAAACTAGCAAATAGCAAACTTGTCAGGAGGTAGTACTGCCAGTCTTGATAGGAATGAATGCAACAAGAGTTTCCCTAGTAAGTGACTATAGAGTCACTTACTTATATATATAAACACAAAAATAAATACCTATGTATGCCAAGTAGTGATAGTTCTTTAATGAACAATAAACCAGAGTATTTCAATGTTGTACCTGAAGATATGGTCAGCAGAGGCCCAAAGAGGGTGAGGGACACAGAGCAACTTATACGGATATGCCATGGAAGAAGATTCCATTTATTCTTTAAGAGTAAAGTCTCTGCTTGGCATATTTGAGACAGAGCCAGGAGCTCTGTGTGGCTCGAATGATGTGCTCAAGGGAGATGGGATGAGAAAGAGGATGGGGCCAGATCCTGTAGGGTTCTCAAGACCTTTAAAGGATTTTGGCTTTTACTCTGAGTGAAGGGGGAGCCATGATCTGACCTAGAGTATCACTCTCTGTGTCTAAAATAGGCTCTACCAGACACAATGGAAGCAGAGAGACCAGCTGAGGTACTTTTCAATAATCCAGGGGCAAGTGACCGTGGCTTAGACATGAGCATAATAAAAAATGGTTGAAAAGTGGCTGGATTTTGGATACATTCTGAAGTTGAGGTAAGGGATTTGTTGATGATTTCCTGTGGGCTCTGAAAGAAAGAGACCTACTTCTACATTTGATTTTTCCAGCAACCACCTCAGCCCTCCAGGACATAACTAGTGTTCAAAGACACCTTCCTCATCCACAGACCACACTCTAGGCAAGGGCAGTTCTGTCTGTGTACCTCTGGGATTCAGAGTCTGGCTTCCCCTCTTCTAGTCCTGACTGAAGAGAGAGCCAAAGACAGGTGTGGGGGGGCCAAGCCCCTTGAAGAGGTTCAAATTTTGATTTGAGAAACACTATCTGCTGAGTGTAAGGACAAGCATTACAGGTTGTCCCTGTCTCTTCGATTGCTTTATTGAAACCCACAGAAGTTCTGAAAGGGAATTGCTATCTGAAGTACCCTGCAAAATCCGTTTCTCTCCCTGCCTCCTCTCCCTGCATGATAATCAAATATTTGCCAAGAGGAAGGAGAGAATTATGCAACAAAATACAATATACTCTTTGAAAACTTTATCCCTCCCTGTTTGCCTCTGAAGGAAGCCATTGCATACATCTGCCTTACTGAGTCTATTCACTGGCAGTAATTACTTTGGCATTATAAATCAAATAAAAAAAAAAAACTGGCTCCATTCCTATCTGGTTTGTGCCTCATAGTTTCTTTGTCAGTAGTAAACACCCTGCTTAGCTGAGGAAGGGAATCTTTTACTCTAAACCCTAACCAGACTTCAATAGTTTAAACCAAATTTAGATCCTGAGGAAGAGGGGGAAAAAAATCACACTATCTCGTTGTATCTTTTTCATATGAAAGTGTCTTCTAAAATGGATCAACCAGTCAAACAGTTTAATATTTTGAGGGGAATGGGGGGACACAAAGAGCCATTCTAGATAAGGGGGGAGGGGACAGTACTGACTATAGGTTATTGGCAGGCTGCCATTCTGTACACATTTTTACATTTTTAAACAGTACTTACCCAATGTTCTCCTAAATCCCATTAAATGAAAACTTTCTCTAATTTTAAAATTAAATTTCCTGTATTTCCTGATGGGCTTCCAAGTTCTTCTTTTTCCCTCCTCCCCTCTGAGTCCCATGGTATTTCTACAAGAAGAGAGGTATTAGCCTCCTGGACAGACTCCAGTTGGCATAATTGCCCTCAGCCTCACTTTACCCCCTTGGGATTTTCCATTGGGCATAGATTGTTTCCTTACTTCCTGTCCTGAAGTAGTGGAAGTACTGCCCTAAAGCTTGTGGCTTACAGCTCTGACCAGTCCCCTCACCACATGGGGGCATGCTTCATTTACTCTTTAAGAATCCAAGCATTATAGTCCAAACTTCTCTAATTACTTACCCCAAACATAAGTAGATTTTAAGCACTCAACTTCAACATGTACACATTTATTTATAAACAAGGACATATCATTGTACTACTATACAAATAAACTGCGTAATTTTTAAAAATATAACAAAGAATTAAGTAAATATCTTAATAGTGTATAATTTAATAATGAAATAAAATAATTGAATTATCATTCATAATATTTTACTACAAGCAGAAAGACTGAGTGTCTGGCATTACTTTTGGAGATCTTGGGGATACCAGAATTCAAGGATGTGATTTTCAGATCTTTGTATTTGAGTATTTAATTTTATAGGCATTCAGAGCTGAAATGGATGCCTACCACAGATAGATATATCCCAGTGGGGGGGGGGAGGAAATCACTAACTGAACTTATATAGCCATGCTTATTTGTTAAATGTTAATTACGCAAAAATTTGGTTGAAATTCAACTAGTGTGTTTCTGTCTTCCTTTATGCCACTTATTTTTGTTTGTAAACTAATTGGAAGATGCTATATTTTTAGGTTTCACAAATGGGTTAAAAGCCCACTGGAATTCTCAACATTCAAACAGGTTAGAAATTTCTGCTTCTGTGTCTTTTAATAGACAGATATAAAAGTTTTTGTAGACAAAACATGTAATTATTTTGGGAGACAAAAGCACACAAAGTACAATCTAGTTTCAAAATTGCATCTTTAAAATTCTTTCTCCAGAGCAAGATTTTATTTGAAAAAAAAAAAATATTTTCAAGACGTCACATTTATGTGAAAGGATAGATTAAATATGTTTTCAAAAATATCTTTAGGCAGCATTCTAAGGAACACTATTTGGTATCAATTTGAAATATTTGTGATTTTTTAGAAAAAAAATTAAAATTAGCAACTTATCTTTAAGTTTGTTAACTCAAAAAATTTGTAACAAGGTCATTGTTGAAACTGTGCAAAACAGGGCCACTCACCACCTCAATACAAAATGATAAATTTCTAGTGTGTGGTATTTGTCAAGGGTTTCCAGAGAAACTGAACCAATAAAGTATATTTAAAGAGAGATTTATTTTAAGGAATTGGCTCACCCCATTGTGGGGGCTGGCAAGTTCAAAATTCATAGAACAGGCCAGAAGTCTGGAAATTCAGATAAGGGTTCATGTTTCAGTGTTGAGTCTGAATTCTACAGGCCATCAGGTTGGAAACTCATGTGGGTTTCTATGTTGCAGTCTTGAGGAAAATTGCTTCTTTGGAAAACCTCAGTCTTTGTTCTAACTTAAGGCCTTCTACTGATCAGATAAGGCCCACCCATATTATAGAGGGTAATCCACTTCATTCAAAGTCTACTGATTTAAATTTGAATCACATCTACAAAATTACCCACACAGCAACATCTTAGATTGGTGTTTGACCAAACAACTGGGCGCCAGAGCCTAGCCAAGTTGACACATAAAACTAATCATCACGTGTGTGAAGATTTTTTTTAAAAATAAATGCATGTGTGTGTACATAGAGTGTTATAAAATGGAACACTTTGATGCAACCTTTAGCATTAAAGTACATTCTGTGGCAATACACTGGAAGAAAATAAAGCCAGCATTATCAACTGCCTGCATTGAGGAATTCTTAGTCTCACTCGGGGCACCATGACTGCAGTGGTAACTCATGAACTAAATGTAAGTAGTGTTTACTTTCCTTCTTAATTTTTTAGATGAAAAAATGTAAACAAAAATTGAAATATTTTCTGACCACATGTCCATCTGGAATCCATCGGGCTAAACATTAAGAACCTATGAGGAAGGAGGTCTCTGAGCAATGATTTCAAACATTAAAACACTACAACTTCACCTAAGAAGGTGTTAATAATGTATATTTCCAGGTAAAAGCCACTGAAACCATGACTCCATGGCATTGGGTACAATCCAGGGATTGGTAGTTTTAGCCATCACCCCAGGGATTCTAATAGAAGTGTTTGTTGCAGACATCACCACCAGTCTCCACTGTCACTGGGCAAGCACTGGTTGAGCGTCCACTACGGACTGGGCACGATGCCCAAATAAATAAATAAATAAATAATGCATTCCTTCCCCTCCAAAGGCACAGATTGGAACTAGTCTCAAAGAATTAAGTTTTCTAGATCCTTGTCTTTTTAAAAGTACGAGCCATTATACAAACCAGTAAATAATCTTTGTACGTAAGTCTGTAAGGAGGCCATTGTTTAGTAAAACTATTTTTCACTTCCTTGCCCTTAGATGACAGGTCAGAGAAAGTGCCCTGATGGAGGGCAGAAAACCGGACTTCCAGTTGCAGCTCTGCCACTAGCTAACAATATGACCCTAAGCACGTTATTAAATCTTTTTATATCTCGGCTTTTCTAAATATAAAGTGAGGAGGTTGGACTAGATGATTTGTATAGTCTCTTCCAGATCAAACATTGTATGATTCTGTCTACACCTGGGAAATCAGCATAGGTCTTTCTTTTTAACAAAAGCAGGATGCATTTTCAAATAATTAAAAAAAAATAGGTATCTTCAGTTGAAATCTGTAGTCTTCCTTCATTCACTCAATTACATTTCATCTGGTTGATATAAAATAAACCAGACAAGTGATGCAGGTCTGGCCTATTGTAATAGAGCCCCTGTTCTCCAGAGATCAAGCCATGTCTCAACCAAGTAGAAGAAGAACAAAGTAGAAAAGTAAAACAACCAAGACCGATCTAATTCACAAGCCTAAGGCATATGCAGTTTGTTCTCAGTCTGCCGCAAGCCAAAACAAAGGAAGAATAATCGCCCAAACCGTCAACATCCTAGAAATAAAGCAAGCCATTTCATACGTTACATTTATTTTTAATAAACAAAAAATTTTTTCACTAATGGATTCATTTCTACCATTATGCACATGCATTTGAACACTTCTGCTATTGTTTGCATGATAATATAAAACTCCCTATATAAAGCAAGGGTGGCTCAGCGGTTGAGCATCTCCCTTTGACTCAAGGCATGATCCCAGAGTCCAGGATCGAGTCCCACATTGGGTTCAGGCAGAGAGCCTGCTTCTCCTTCTGCCTATGTCTCTGCCTCTCTCTCTCTCTCTTCCTCTCTCTCTCTTTCTCATGAATAAATAAAATCTTAAAAAAAAAAAAAAACTCCCCATATGGATAAGGGAGCACACCTGTCTTTGCATTCACAAGCCACAGCCCAGAGTAAAATTATAAAGTAAGCAATTTGTTTCCAATTTCTATTTTTTACCACATGCCAACAGTAATTATTATCATTATTATTAAATAAATATAAGATGTGTGATTCATCCTTTATACAAGGCACTTTCATATACATCATTTTATTTGGTACCACACTACCACCCTGTGAGTTAAGCAGAGGAGATATTATCTCCATGTTACAGAAAAGAAAACTAAGTTGCAGGGAAGCGAAGTAGGGTATCCAAAGTTGTAGAGCGAAAAACAGCAACCTGTAACTTGCAGGCAGGTTTCCTGACTCCAACAATGAATTAACAAGATCTCATGATTATGGTGTCCCTGGCTGACTAGTGCAGTCATCTATCTCCCCCAGCATTTCTCCTGGGTGTGAAACCCTGCCTCCACATCCAGACTCACCTCTTCTTTGTCGCATTCTTTAGAGGCCTTCTTTCTGAGGTCAAATAACTAATAAGTGAACCCTTCCTAAAATGTGAATGGATGCCACTGAGTTTGTATTCTCCCTCTAGATAGCATAGAAATAATCTAATAAGAGATGTCTAAGGCAGTGACTTAACTCAAAGACTATTTTCTGGTGGTGGAGAACTATCAAGCCAGTTAGGATCTAGAAATACTTTGCATATTTTAGATCAAGATAGTTCCGATGACTTGTTTGAATCCAAATGGCCTAAGTTTCTCCCAGGATGGCAGACCTACCAAGAAAACACCAGTATAGATAACATCCTACACCACTCAAATACCAGTTGAATGTAAGTCAACACTTATTGAGCAGCAACTACTTATAGACAAAAGTCCCCATGATATTGAAAGTCAAGTAGCTAAAGAGTGAAATTCTTGACCAGCTACCAGGGAGCCCACAAAGAGGCATGATAAACTACATGCCTCAAGGGAGAGGCCATTGCTGGAAAAGAAATAAGTAGCAATAGCTTTAAGCAGAGAATACCAGAGGAGAGAAGCCTCCTTTCAACAGAATTGACATGATAAAGCTCCTGTACTTAAAACATCAACTTTGAGCACTGGTAAAGCAATTAACTGATGGCTGTAATAAAGATCCCAATACAAAAAGTGAACCTGATCTAATATAATAATGTATGTAGGAGATGATCTATAGAATTTGGACACCAAAAAGAAAAGAGATCTAGACTTGGAACAGTAGAGACTCGACTTTTAAAAGAATTGTCTAAGGATTAAGGGCTTTTGCCAGAGTCATGAAAGAAAGGATTAGCAATTTCTATCTATTGTGTCTAATGATGTCTGAGTTAAAATACAGTGAACGGTTTATATTTTCCATGACATGGTAAAGTTATCTCAGTTTTCTCTTTAGATGTCTTTGTAAGGCCTTGTGTTAAAGAACCTTTCCAAGCAATGTTGGCACAACCCTCGATTGAGTGTATGTTACTTGGCTACCACAGTCCTGAGTCTAGGGCCTAAAAAAAAAAATAATAATATTAATAAATGGACACTTCACAAAAGCATATGTCAAGTAGCCAATATATATAAGAAAAGATGCTCAACTTTATCAGTCACCAGGGGAAAGAAGCTAATTAAGACCACAGCCAAAAAAAAAAAAAAAAGACCACAGCCATCTACCACAGCATACTCCCCAAATGGCTAACCTATAATAGACTGATCATACCAAGGGTAAGCAAGAACACGGGGCAATAGAACTATTACATTGCTGATGGGAGTGGGAATTGGTACCTCTACTTGGAAACAAGGTGTGTAGAACCTACTAGAGCTAAATATGCACAATGGCCCTTGACTTAGCAACTCTCTCCTGGATATAGTGCTCCTGACCACCAAAGTACATACATGTATAAGGATGTTCACAGCTGCTTTATTTCTAAGAACTAAAGCTTAGAAACAATCCAAATGTCCATAAAAAGTAGAAAATGTAAATAAATTGTGGTATATTTATTCAGTGGAATACTGCTCAGGAATAAAAAGTAATGAACCCCACTGTTAAATGGAGCAACATAGATAAATCTCACAGATATAATGTTGAGTGAAAAATGTCAGACACAAATGAGCGTATACCATATAATCCTATATATAGTTCAAAATCCTACATGAAGTTCAAACCGGCAAAACTAATATATAGTGATAGAAGTCAGGATAGTGGATACCCGAGGTGAAGGGGCCCTAGTGACACTTTTTGGATTCTCATCATGTTCTTAATACCTTTGTTTGGATGGTGGGAGACAGTGATAGAGAAAGAGAGAGAGATGCATTTATATGTAAAAATTAATCAAGCTATGTGTTTAAGATCTATGCACTTTTCAGTATGCAACATGGAAAAAAACAAAGAGCACCCTCAACAAAGTGCTTCCCTGGTCCAGGTGGACCTCACACCCCTGTCCTCAAAGAGCTAACAATCTAATAATGGTGGCGAGGGAATGAGTCAGTTCACACCATTGGACTACGTATGAATGGTATGCAAAGGGCTACAGAAGAGAGTAATTAATCCTCGCTGCAGACACAGGAAAGGTTTCAGAGGAGGTGACATTGCAGCTGGGTGCTGAATGATGTGAGCAGAGAAGGAGGGGATAGGTGAGGGACAAGTCTTGGAAAAGAGGTATCTGGTTTAGCTCTAAGCCAGCTAGTTCAAACCAAAAAAAGTGTGCCATCTCTGAACTCATATAGGACCCAGAAGTCTGCCCTGAAGCAGACACAATCTTCCTACCCATCCCATCCTTCTACGGCAAATGCTAAGCCCATTATCCTTAAGCCAGGATTCTGGGAGCATTGAGTTTGGCTCTGAAAGTGATATCTTTTACCCCAACACATACCCAAGGCTCTGGACTGAAAGGAAGGATCCAACAAATACAAAATTAGCCTCATGGTGTTAACATCAGACCTGGTCGAAGCTCCAGTTCCTAGATTCTCTATGTCTCCATAGAGAAAAATGAACAAAGATGCTTTTAGTGATTCAGTCCAAACACTGGAGTTGTTTACATTGAGGAGAAAAGACTTTGCTACTACAGTGCATTTTGAGCAGTTTCTCGTATGCAAAGTACACTATATCCAGAGCTTTGACACATAGTAATTAGCATCCTCTTTAATACATGTTTTATTAAAAAAAATTCAGAGGTAGCAATTTTCTAACATTGGCCAATAAGTCGTTCTTCATAGGAAAACATATGGATTTCCAGCCTTAATAAAGCTCTGAAGATTATTTACTGATATTTTTGGTGACAAAGTTATAATAGTAATTTGTTATCACGCAGTCCCTTTCATAGCGACATAGTTAAAATGCACAATACTACTGCAGCATAAATTATGTTCATTTATGAAACATAAACACTTTTACGTGGAATATGTCATGGAAACTGTTCACTGAAAAAAATATATGACATGAAGCTAAGGCTCTGAGAGTTTAAGTCCTGACCCAATATCAGACAGCTATTTTTAAAAAGACCTTGGAGCAGCACCTCAGTGGCTCAGTTGGTTCAGCATCTAACTCTGGGTTTTGGCTTGGGTCATGATCTCAGGGTCATGAGATCTAGCCCCATTGGACTCTGTGCTCAGCACCGAGTCTGCTTGAGATTCTCTCTTTCCTTCTCCCTCTGCTGCTCCCCAGTAAATTAATTAATTAATTAAATCTTAAAAAAAAAAAAAAGACTTTGGATTTTGACCCCAGATTTTCCAATTTTAGCCTGACTCTCATTCCTTCCTGGCCTCACTCCAAAGACAGCTCCCAGAGATTATCAGTGGCATGGCCAGTGAGCTTAGGACTAATATTAGTTAACAATGCCTGAGACAGAATTACAAGCCACAGAAGTCATCTTTTGTCTCCTTCCTCCTCTGGGTTCCCTCTCTCCATGGATCCAGGGACCAGAGCAGGTTCTATCTGGTACCATTCAAAGTCATAGGGAGATCCTATGAAAGCCACATTCTCACTCAGCCCTCCAGGAAAGCGGGGGTGGAGGGGGCTCTTCTGGTATACAGTGAGTACAAGATAAAGCCAGGGACACACACGGGGCCACCACAGAGTAGAGATTCAATTGCCCTTCCTCCCACTTGTTTGAGGTCTGTACCTTCTTATTCTCCGATATATATAATACTTTACTGGACTTTGACATCACCCCATCACTGTTTCCTTGACCATCTTCTCCAATAGACAATTCCCTTCCAAAAGAGTTTAAAAGAAACAAAATAAAACTCTAACTTACTGCATTTCTCCTTTCCAGCCACTTCCTTCTTCTCAATTATCAACTTCCAGTTAAGAAATAACGATTGCAGGTGTCCACGACACACGGGTTTACATTCCATGGGATCCCACTTTCTAGTCTCTTTAGAAGACATGTGGCACAAGGAATACACAGCTTCATGACCCAGCACCACTAAATTGGCAAAGAGAAATCAAGAGGGGGCAAGAGGTGGAGTTGAACAGGGAACGGAGGTGGCAGAGACAACCAGGGAACAGACAGAAGGTAGGAAGAAATCATTTCTGCTGATGCCGACTTGACTTCATCCTGATGCACAAATACACAGGACTTCATAGCCTGCCAAGTAAAGCACTCACACCAAGAGTATTAGTGAATAACACAAATTATATTGTAGAATTAATGGCGGGGGCAGGGAGCGAGGTGGAATGGAAGAGTTTGCAGCAGGCACCCCAAAGCCCACAGCCTCACACACTCCTCATGCTGCCTCTCCCAAGTCTCTCTGCTGTACCACACCACAGATGTCTTTCTTGAACCCCCACCACCACCCCATACCTAGACATCTTCCCTCCCTTCTAGACCAGAATGGCTTTACCAATACGGTATATGCCCTAGGACACAAACACTCAGCAAACAGCCCTCCAGCACCAAGATCTACTCTCCCTAGAAGGTCAGAGGAGATTATAAGTAACATTCCCCCGCCCCATAACTAATAGACAATGGCTTAAGCAATTAGGGAAGGGAAGCAAAAACCAGCTTTTTTCAGCACTTCTTACACACCAGCAATGCGCTGGAGTTTTGACTATATGTCTTGCCCAATAGCAACACTCTAGATTCTGACATTTGGTGAAATGGACACAAAAAAGAAAAAAGATTATTCATGTTCTCATTGCCCAAGAGGGATTTCCATCTCCACCCCTCTGGGAGATGTGGAACATGCCTAAAATGAGATAGTAAGTAACTCTAATTGAAAGGAGAATGTTGACATGACAGAGAGCTCAGGAACGCACCATGGGGGCCAACTCAGGCCATCTTTTGAGGCTTCAAGATAATTTGGGACAGGCTTCCAATTAGATGTGAAATGTTGAGTAGCAGAAAAGAGAATGGGTGGGGAGCTGGGCAGGAGGGAGACGCCGTATCAGAATCTATCATTTTCCCATGCCAAACAAGGTTTCATGACTGGCTCCAAATGTCAACTAATTCCTTCCACTTAAAGAAATTCTATAATTTGCCTGTGACCGTCCTCCACGTCGACATTTGGCATAGTCCGGGAATCACTGTAGTGCTGGCAGGGTGGGCGGGAGCTGGGACTCCAGGACCACAGACAGAATGACCTAATTTGCAGAAGGCTTTGGTGGACAGGAATAAAGACGGGTTCTCTAAAGCTGGGATGGGAAGTTCAGCCTCGGAGAGTCAAGGTTATTTTATCAGGAAATAAATCAGAGGCCTGCACCATGACCACTTTTTTCCAGGCACATCTCGGTGATGAGGAGGGTGTGTGTTCAGACCACAGGAATCTCAAAACCACCCAGCCGCCCCATCAGCTCTCTGGGACACCAGGCGCACGGCTGGTGAGAGCCCCAGAAAACAGCATCGAGCTTCTGCTTTGTGTCTTTCAGTGCGTGCATGCTTTCATTTGTGTTTGTATTCGGCGGAGGTTTATTTATTTTTTTTGTTTATGTGTTTGTTTGTCTGTTTGGACAGTCTCGTGGGGAGGTTTGTGGCTGCAATCCTCCCCTCTGTGTGAAGTGGCTGACAAGAAACCTACTGTCTGTTGTGCTGGGCTGCAGCCCCTCTGGCCAGCTGCCAGGCTGGAGGTGCCGGCTGGCACTTCTGCTGGCCTGGCTCTCAAGATACATTCCAGTGGGCACCAGGAGAGCAAGGAGGGGAGGACTTCAGGGCAAGGAGCAAGCAGGAGTCTACCAACCTGTTAAGCAGTCCCCTGGAGGGAGGCAAGTGTCTGTCATAGAGACATCCTTTGAGAGTAAAAATACTAAGGCTAATACACAGAAGCAGGGGACACCATGCTCCGGCTGCCAGACAGTACGCCCTTTCCAACAACAGAAACACATGTTCTCTTGGCAGGGAGGGGGAAGTAGAGTGTGGGGTCCTAGTGGACATCTGTGAAAGGACAAAAGGGTAGGATAAAAATTGCCAAGGCGGCTGGACCTCGTTCCCCGTTGTGGCCTGGAGGTGCGTCCGACCTCAAAACCTGAAATAAACCCAAACACCCCACCTTCAGAGAAGGTGGAGTTATTTTTAAAAATGCAGGCTTTTGCTTTGAAGGTATTTCAAAAGTCTAAGATGTAATTTAGTTTTGAGGGGGGAAAGCTACAAGAAAGAAAAAGAAGTAAAAATACAGTTATAACGAAAGAGAAAAAACCCAACAGCAACAAAAATAAAGTCCTAGAGTTAAATTTCGCAACCGAAACATAGGCCTTTGGGTCGTTCATCAATCACAGCTCTGTGTTGCTGTTTTGGTGATTCGGTGATTCAGATTTCTGAATTTTCTTTGGAATAGTATAATTTTCAGATTAAGGTTTTAAAAGAAGTACAGGCTCAAAGGGGGAAAAAAAAGAAAAAAGAAAAAAAAAAAAAGGAAACTGCTCCTTATGACTACTGCATGCAGCTGAGGGCGTGGACAGATGTGCCTGAAGGATTGTTTCTTCAAATTTTCCGCTATTCCCCTGCCCCTGGCTTTCTCAGCCTGTCCACATAGCATCAAAGACAGCATCAGCTCAGTGCTTCCATTATGAACTCCATTTTCAGAGACTTAACTCAGGTATAAAATGTGTTTGGGGCTCAAATCAGCAGATGACCTCTTACACCGGCAGTTAATTCTCTAACGTGTTTTCAAGGGTAGACATTTTTTTACTTATTTTCTGATCCCAAGTGCAAAAAAAACAGAAGGCCATACGTTGAAATTATCCTTTCAAGGCCTCAGAGCCTACAGGCCCTGACTAACTGGATCCTGAGAAGGTGGTACGTAGAACAATGCTACTTTTTAAATGAGACATCCCTGATAGAGAAATTTTTGCCAAGGAGAAAAGGGAGGCTGGGAGGAGGGGTGGAGCTCTTATGAACATTTCTCATAGTTTCAAGGAGAAATCTGAAAGATGGAGAAAACCCAGTTTCTTCTTCATTCTTCCTTCCCTAAAACTTGTGTGAAGTGTCACTGTATTCCTGAATAGGTCTGCCTGGTTTTTAAGAATTTGATACCACAATCATTCACCGCCCCTACATTGGACGATTTTGCTGGGGCTGAGGTGACTTAAAGATAAAAGGCATGGCTACTGACTTCATGGAGTCAGCTTAGAGATAGGGAACAAATAAAAAGATAAATACAAGGATGTGGTGGTACCAGCCACACACTAAATACACTGGCAATAAGTGCTCTTGCACAATAATGTAGAAAGACTGTAAAGGGTCTCAAAGGCCGGGCTTGCTAACTGAGGTTACTAGCATGAGCTTCAGAGTCAAACATCTAGGATTTAAACTCGACCCCACTTTGGGCAATTCCCTTCACCCCTCTGTGTCTCCATTTCCTCATCTGTAAAATGAGGTCAAATATAATCCTGGGGGCACCGGGGTGGTTCAGTTGATTAATTGTCTGACTTCAGCTCAGGTCATGATCTCAGGGTTCTGGGATGGAGCCCCACAAGGAGTTTCCCTCTTCATCAGGAGTCCACTTCTCCCTCTCCCTCTGCCCTTCCCCTGTGCATTCTCTCTCTCCCTCTCTCAAACAAGGAAATAAAATATTTTTAAAAAGTAAAAATTCAAAAAAAAATAAATAAACATAATCCTGGCCTCGGTAGGCTCAGAAAGAAATTGGAGCAGAGCCTGGCACATAGGAAGTGCTAAATGTGTAAACTGGTATATTAGAATAAGAGAGCAGTTGATATTGGAGAAATCAGAAAAGAAAGCACCAAGGGAAAGGCACAGTGGCTGAACTATGATGCTCCTTTATTTTTCCTTTTAGAGTCTTTGATTACCCCCAACCTATTGCCCATGGTTCCTCAAAGAGCATTGACAGAGCCCCCTCCTCACATCTGTAGTTCCCACCAGGTGCCTAAGGTGGGGGGGGGGGTGCTGCAGGAGACCAGCCTTGCTCTCTCCTCCCTCTATCTCACCCTCCTCTATTCAGACCTGCCAGCAATGAAGTTTCCCCAACATCCTAGCTTCGCTGCTCCTCACTTTCCAAGCATTATACACACTAGTCTGGATTCTTTTGGGGGCAAGCGGCAAAACTCAAACTCAAGCCAGCTTTTGCAGAAGGGAGTTTGAGAATCTAGGGAAGCCACAGCAGCTCCTGGCTCACATCTTCCTGTCTTGTCGTGAGAAAGAAAAGGGCCTTATTCTCTTAGTTTCAATCTGAAAAAATCCCAGAGAATGACTCTGGTTGGACTTGGATCATAGGGCCACCCCTTGCTAATCCCTGTGGCAGGAATTGGGGTTGAGATACTGTGGTTGGACCCGCTGTCTTCTCCAGAACAATTTCTGTGGCCAGGTACGTGGAGTCCAAGAAGAATATGCCAACTCCATCACTTTGAGACACACAGGGGTTAGGGGAGGTGGAAGCCCTTCCCTGGTACAATGAAGTGCTGTTCTCTACAAACCAGGGCCGGGAGTACAAGCGCATGGATATTTCCAACATAAAGAATGGCATCATGGAGATAGTATTCTTATGGATAAGATTTAGCAGAACTGGGTAAAACATGTTGTCACCTGCTTCACAGATTCTTCATCTCACCTTTTACGATCAGTCAATCCATCCCATCTTTTTTATTTCATAAAGGCAAAATGCATGTGTGTGGGAACACCACGTCACACAATCCCAAAAGTCTCCATTCACGTTACATTCTGGAAGTTAGAATAGCAAGTCAGTGGTATCCCCCTGGAGATCTCTCAGTGCCTTGGAAATGGCAGATACTCAGCAAGTGCTTGCTGCTTGAACGTATGAAGGAATGATTATAATGTAATTTTCTTTCCCAGATGCAACAGTGCAATTATAGACAGATCAACCCTACTACACCGATGCTAAAATACAAGTTCTTTTGCTGTTAGCCTAAGGCAAGTCATGTAATCAGTATACACCTCTGTTTTAAAGATACAAAAATACTAATACCTCTCTCAGAGGATTGTCAGGAGAGTTAAACAAGATAACAAATATGACAGTGAATACATATTCTTACAACACTCTTTCCTTACTAACATTGTTCTCTGTTTCTGCTTTCCCTGGCACCCCAGCCCTTTGAGGGAAAAAGGTAGCATTTAGCACTAAAAGAAGAATTTTAAATAATTTAGTTCAATGTTCTCATGTGCAAACCGCTGACTCTCATAGGCTGTAAAACGTATTTTCAGGGGCTTTAGAGCACTATGAGAAATTTTAAATTTTGTTTGCTTTCCTTTCCAGAAAAATGTTAAAGTTAACATAAGTATATCCTGGATAAATTGGATGACCATCTTAATAGCAAATACTGACACCAAGGTCCTTTTGGCACTGAGGAGTTTTTGGTGATAAAGAATTGTCCGAAGAAGCTAAACTTAAATTTGTATTCAAATCTCATAGCAGTTAGATAGATAGACAGACAAACAGACATTCAGATGAACACACATACCGTTTGTTGAACGTCTACCTTCTGTCAAGCTCTCTCTTAGGAACCTCATCTATACATTAACTCAGTCCTCCCCTCAACACCACAGATAGGTTTGTCACCCAACTTCAGATGTATGAGGAAACGGAGGCTCAGAGAGTCTAAGTGGCTTGCCCTGGGTTTCAAAGCCAGAGATTGGGAGGTCAGGACAAGCCACATCACAGCTGCTGTCAGAAACCCTTCTTCTCCCATTGCACAAGGTCAGCTCTGTTCCCCCTTGAGAGCTCTCCAGCTAGTCCACTTTCCAAAAACCTTTTCCTCAGCCTTTCAAAAATCTCCTCTAACACAAAGAAGAAACAAACTTCCAATAAAGAAAAAAGAGAAAAAGAGGTGTGTGTGTGTGTGTGTGTGTGTGTGTGTGTGTGTGTGTCTCCCTACTGAATGGATGGATAGACAGATGAATGGATGGATGGACAGATGGTTGGGAAAGCCAACAAATTTCTCTGCCAGGTCACTTTCTACTTTTCTCTCTAGGACACCTAGAGAGTAACAAGTGATTTGATTTATCTCTGTCTTAAAACTACAAAAATGCAGAGACTTCTAAGGATTGGTAACTTCTTAGCAGCCCAAGTGCTTTTAAAAAATGCTTCAGAAGGTTGGCAATTACTACCTCCCTTACTACAGAACAAAGCATTTTCAAAGAAAACTAGCATTTCCCAACATATCATATGCTTTAGCACCATAGCACCAAATGTGCTCGTATGTGTTTTCCTGTTTCATCCTTCCATTGAGGGCTGCAACGCAGACCCTGTTATCCCCAGATACTCTAACCCCCTTAGTTTCAAACAAGAAAGCTGAGACTCAGAATAAATAATCTTCCCTAGATTGGATATCTAACAGCTGACAAAGGCAGGATTTAAACTGGTTCTATCTGTAGAGCCCATACCCTTCTTTCTTTCTTTTTTCTTTTTTTCTTTCTATTCTGTTCTTCCTTTTTTTTTTTTTAAATGTGTAGTAACAAACCCTTAACTTGAGATCTAGACTCTTAACAGTTTTTCAGTGCACAGTGCAGTATCATTTACCACAGGGACAACGTTGCGTAGCCCATCTCCAGAACGTATCTATCTTGCATAACTTACACTTTTACCCATTGAACAACTCCCCGTTGTTTTCTCCACTCAACTTCAGGTAACCACCAGAACTCTCTGCTTCTCTGAGTTTGGTTATTTCAGATTGAAATTTCATATATGTGGGACCATGTTATATTTGTCATTCTGTGACTGGCTTATTTCACTTAGTATAATGTATTCCATGTTAATCTATGTTGTTGGTTGTAACAAGGTTTCCTTCTATTTTTAAAGCTGAATAATACCCCATTGTATGATTTTACCACATTTTATTTATCTAGTCATCTGTTGACAGACATTTCGGTTGTATCCACTTCTTAGCTATTGTAGATAATGCTGCAGTGAGGAGAGGAAAACAGATACCGCTTTGAGACCCTGAATCCAATTCTTTTGGATATATACTCAGGACTGCTAGATCACCTAGCAGTTATATTTTTAAAATTTTTGAGGAACCTCCATACTATTTTTCCAAGGTGGCTGTGCCATTTTACAGTCCCATCAACAGTGTACATTCTATTTTAACACAAAATTTTTCTTTTGTCTCAATCACCACTTTTGTCTATGGAATTTATAGAAAGTTCAGCCTTCACAAAGAAAATCAAAGATGATTCTGCATCAAGAAGACCACTAAAGATGTTAATTCACATGGCAGCATATGCAACAGATGAAGTTCCTACTCCGAGGGAACTTTTATCTTGGAAAAAGAAGGACAAATTGACTTTTGAATATTTTCTTATAGTACAATATGGGGAAGAGATAGTGGACTAGATCAACTTGTAGAAGTTAAATTCCTGCTTTAGGAAAAGCACAGTTTGGAAAATGCTTGGCCAAACTTTTCCTTTTTTGTCTCACCCTACCTCCCAACCTTCATCTTTTGATATTCTCCAACATGTACTCCATGTTCCAACAACTATTTGTATTTCCCCAAGCACTACATGCTTATCTATGATTCTGTGCCTTTCTTTACTCTGTTAACTCTTCCTGAAACAAGTTTTCCACACACCACACAACCTATATTCCCTCATCCATCTAAAGAACTTCCAGAAAACCCAAAGAGATGAGTCTAGAACTCTCCAGACCCACCTCCTTGTATTGTAGTCATGCCTTCCTCTGTACCACCTCTAAGTCTTGAATAGCTTGTGTGGAGCTAATTATGATGTCCTATAATTATTTGTCACACACTTGTCCACTCTGCTGGGTTCTATGAGAACAGACACAGAATTTATTTATTTTTTTATATATACACCCCTGTAGTGTAAGTGCCTGACTTGAGCTTTTTGATTGCTGAGGCATCCATTTCAAATATACTCATCTTAAAGACACCTACTTCCAGCCATACAACACAGCTACTAACAAATCAACTAGGTAAAGCAGGCCACTCCCATCCATGAATTCTACTTTTAGGACACCCTGGAGAAACCTAGATTACTGACCACTTGAGTAACCTGGCTTCTTCCTTCTCATTCCCTTAATTCCCACTCTTAGATTTTAAATTCTTCAATAAAGAATCAATCTCCTAGGGGTATCTGGTTGGCTCAGTCAATCAAGTGTCTGCCTTTGACTTATGTCATGATTATGGAGTCCTGGCATCAAGCCCCACGTCAGGCTCCCCACTCAGCAAGGAGTCTGCTTCTCCCTCTCCCTCTGCCTCTTTTCCCTGCTCATGCTTGCTCTCTTTTTCTCTTCTTTTCAAATAAATTTTTAAAAAATCTTTAAAAATGAAAAAAAGAATGAACCTGCTAAGCCCTAGACACCCCACACTCAGACACTAACAAAGGCAGAGCTCCAGGTCTACATGCTTCCTCTCTACTCATGACCTTTCTGTGTGGCTCTTGGACATGCTATGTACACTCCAGAATCCATAAGTAATAAATCTTGTTCTTCAGAGTTCCCTGAAGGTTGTTGCTGAGGTGTGTCCTACAACCATATAATAAGAACCATAAAGCCTGGTCCAGCCACAACATTGGCTCCAGACATTGGGGAAAATGTCTATGGGGGCTTGTCACAAGTCCTACAGGCCCAGGCGAGTGCCCCCAAGGCACTCCCAGCCAATAGCGTCACTATCAATAGGCTGAGACCAATGCAGCATCTCCACACAGTGCCAGATCACAAATAACATTTAACACGTGGCATTAGAGTAGATGTTTAACATTAACATTAGATGTTAAACACATGACATTAGACTAACTGATGTTTAATACATGACATTAGATTAAATTGAATTGACTACAAAATGATAGAGAATGTGTAAATTTGAGAATATTCACGACTTAAGCTCCTTATAGCTTCCTTCTCATTTCTGTGATTCTAGTGTTTGTCTCCTATTTATATTCTGGAGAGCTTCCCTCTGAATAATTTGTCCTTGCAAGTAGTCCTTCCTTCCCAGTTCTGTTCCTTCATTCAACAAGCATTGATTCAGTGCCTCTTGTGTGCCAGACCCTGCGTTAGAGCTACAGATAGAAAAATAGATGAATCAAAGAACTGACAACACAGCAAAGTTTCTAAGACATGTTGGGAACAGAAAAAAAAACAAAAACAAACTTGAAACTCAATAGAAAGGGGTAGTTACCATGTGAGAAGTGTGACAACGTGCCTTGAGAGGTCAGAGAAGAGAAAAGGCATTCAGAGTGAAGCACCAAGGAACACTAACCAAAGGCGGGGTTATTTGAACGAGGCCATGAGGGGAAGGGTTTCCAAAGCACATATGCATTCTCTACATTCCCTCTTAAAACAAGATATTTGCCCACCATTCTTCAGAGGTAAAATTGCCCCTTAGCTCAGAGATTTTTTTTCACTACAGTATCCTAAGTTTCCTTCCTGTGTCTTCATTGACTATATTGAAGTTCTGGAAGACATCTGCTGCCAACTTTGACAGATCCATGTAAATAAGCTGTAAGGGCCCTGAGAACAAAGAAATGTCATTATTGTCCTGCTATTATTGTTGCTGTTGTGATTAATGATCTTATAATAACACTGTCAGAGAACATAGAATGAACTAAACCTAGAAACAAATGTTCAGGAAAACAAAAAAGAGTTTTTTCATCACATTCAAGGAAGATAGAGAAACAATGAAAGCTCAAAGCTGCTGAACAGGAGAGACAGTGTCATTGGACGGTAAGAAACATGAAACTCTATGGTTATGGTGTTGTTTTTATCCTCTCTGTTTAAAAAGAGGCAGGGGGAGATTATTAACAAAGCAAATCGCTGTTCTGAGTGATTCAAGTCTCCATGCTCCAATGAATTTCATGAGGAAGCCAAGAGACCCCTTGAGTGAATGCTACTGGGATTTCTGAGAAAAAAATGGGAGTGGAGCCAAATCACCAGAACTTTGGTAAATGTTGTGTTTTTCAAAAACTTAGCATCAGAATGCTCAACCAAAGCCATGTCCAGCAAGCACAATTCAGATCTACTTCAGTGTGTCTAGTGAGGTGGACCTATCAGGAAGGTATATTGAACAAGAGCCTTCTAGAAAAGAACTCATTGTAAGAGGAGCCGGATTGACAAGCTTGGCCCCATCAAAATGCTCTGATCATTAAAGGGAATGAACATGTAAACATGTCACTTACTCGTCAGAAAATGGGCAATCTCATATATTTGTGGCATCTGAACAGGTACTACTAGCAGTTTGGAATATCTCTTCCCTTTGGAAGAAGGAGCAGGGCCCAGGGAAAAAAATAGGATTGAAAGATGGCTCTATGTTTTGTCAAAGTCCACTTTCTGAGCTTGAGCAGCATGCCAGCCAAAAAAGATAAGGATTGGAACTCTGAACACTCGAGGGAATTAAGTAGGGCTAGTTGTTCTAGTTTCTAAATGTATAAAGAATGGCAGAAAAAAAATTCTAGGAGAATTAATCTATTTCTTATGCTTGTTCTAGATGGCTTTTTTTTTTCTAGATGGGTTTAATTTATTTTTCATCATTTCTCTTCTGATAGAAGAATGCTCTAGCTTTACAATGTAGTTTCTCTCAAAAGCCCAGCACTGAGCAGAGATTCTGCTAATTGTTTTAGCGTGCTATGCTGAAGGACATGAACAACTGAGTTATAGAAGGAGTTGTTTTGCTCCTTTTTGGAAACCAGGGTCATTTGGAAGTTTGCTCTCCCCCCACTTCCCTTGTCCTAGAAAGAACAGAAACTCTGTCACGCTCAACAGCTTTAAGTGGGGCTGATGTTTGTCAGATACACCTGAATGTTACATCTTTAAACCCAATACCTTTAAGTGAATTCAGAGAGAAGATGCTAGCATTTGAGCTTTGCCCATGGGGTTAGATTTAATGACCTTTGGGATTCCTTCCAGTTCTGCAGTTTGTTTATCCTCCAAGGGAGTTGTATAACCTCCAGTGAGATACGGAGTCATCACAGATGGATTCAGAACCATTGACAAATTAATGGTGAAAATGGTAGACCAAAGAATGTAGGCATTCTTATCAGTAAGGTGGGAGCAAATGGTTGAACTTTGCTTGAGTTTTTTAGAATGAGTGCAGTCTTTAAAATATGCCTACCCTTTGACATAGCAACACCACATCTGGAAATATATCCTAAGGAAATATTTAAGAATGGTGGAGCGTTTTTCAATACCATTGAGCAATTCTTCAATTCTCAGCAGATACTGACTAGATATCCTACAAATTTAACCGAATTCTGGTGCTATCTGCCTGGAGTCAGCATCAGACCTCAGAGGGTAAGGGCACGGTCCCAAAAGACTGTCCCCACTCCCACCTCAGATGCCAATCAAGACTCCAGGTTTTTACCTGTGTTTCTGAACAACTGACTATAAATCGAAGGTTCCCACAACCCATCTTCTGATTCAATTAATTTGTCAAAGCAGCTCACACAACCCAGGAAAAACAGTTTACTTAGTAGATGACCAACTTATTACAAAGGATGCAATAAAGGATACAGATGAACAGCCAGATGAAAAGGTACATAGGGGCGAGGTCCCAAAGGGTGGAGCACAGGAGTCTCTATTCCTATGGAACTAGGTTGTGCTACACTCCTGGCACATGGATGCCCTCACTAACCAAGATCTTCATCAAATATTCTTCAAGAGTGTTATAGAGTTTAATCTGTAGTCCTCTCAAAAGGACACCCCCCCCCCACCTTGCCTTTCCCAGGGGTTGATGGGCAGAGCTGAAAATCCCAACCTTCTGATCACTTGGTCTTTCTGGTGGCAAGCCCCATCATGAAGCTAGGTAGGATCCCTACCCTACATCACTTAATTAGCATAAACTCAAGTGTGCCCACGGAGTTCCTTAGGAATGATGAAAGATATTCCAATCACTCAGGAAATTGCAAAGGTGTTAGGAGACCTGTGCCAGCAACCGGGGACAAAGACCAAATATATTCCTTAAAATGCCGCAAATATATTCAAAGAACTTAGGTAAAAGGTTTATATGATGGTTTTTAAAATTACTTTTAAAAGCAAGAAAATATTTAAGTGCCCAACAGTGGGGGATGGGTTCAGCTAATCGTGGCCCATGTGTGCACTAGAATACTGTGCAGTCACCAAAAATGAGGTAGTGTAATGTATTTATCGGAGTGAAAGAGCAGATTATAAAAACAGTGTGTCGGTACAAGCCTATGTTTGTTTGCAGCAGACCACATAAAGACTGAAAAAATTCTTTTTTTTTTTTTGTTTAAGATTTTATTTATTTATTCATGAGAGACACACAGAGAGAGAGGCAGAGACACAGGCAGAGGGAGAAGCAGGCTCCATGCAGGGACTTGATGTGGGTTTCAATCCCAGGACTCCGGGGTCACACCTTGAGCCAAAGGCAGACTCCCAACCGCTGAGCCACCCAGGCGTCCCAAGACTGAAAAAATTCTTGAAGGAATTACACCAAAAAATAAACAATTATACATTATTACCTCTGATGATAGAGTAAAATATGACTTCTATTTTCATCTTTGTATATTCTTTTTCTAAATTTCTGCAGTGAGTAAAAATTTGCATTGCAAAGAAAAGTTCAAAGGATGTAAGTACATATTAATGTGCGTATTAATTTTTGTGTTCAATATTATTTACCGAATACCCCTTATTTACCAGGCCTTGTGGATACCTGAATTTCCCTCTAAAATTTTTCACTGATTGTTTTCTTAGCAATATATAAGCAAAAGGAGTCCAGTACAGCAATTTTAAATCAACAAAAAGGTTGAAAACCTTATTTAAAGTCACATAATGAATTCAAAACAGCTAGCCAGGACTTGGTAACCTCAGATCCTTAAACCTAAACTCAAAAAAATAGATGCTATTCTATGAGTCCTGACTTCAGCTCATTGTTTATTGGGGGCTGAAAGGTACCTTGGTGTAGTTGTTTAAAGAAAATATTGGCCACAATATTCTGTAGCTGCTCCCATCAAGAAGCATAGTCTATTTCTCCACCCTCCAACCTGAGCTGGTGTGTGACTGGCTCATGCCAGTTCTGTCCCTAGGCCTCCAAAGACCTTGCAGTTTCCACTCTTTTAGAACCTTTGACCACCGCATGAGTCAGCCTGGGCAACCCTGCTGGGAGGTGCGTGAGCTCGTGAAGAAAGGCTCCAGTCATCCCATCGTCCAGGCATGGCCATCATAAACCAGTCGACCCCAGCTGCCCTACCAGCTGACCGCAGACACATGAGCAGGCCCAGTTGAGGTCAGCAAAGCCCAGTCCCAACCATCAAAACCACCCAGAGGAGTTCAATCCCAAATGCCAACCCACTGAACTGTGAGCTAAGTAAATGTTTGCTGTTTTAAGCCACAAAACTTTGGGGTGGTTTGTCATGCAGCAAAAGCTAACTGATACATCTTGGCTCATCCAATCCTCATCGTTTTTTAAATGAGGAAACCAGGAAGGTGAACAAAGTACCCCACTTAGGGTCACCCTGTAAATCATGAACCTGGAGAAGGACCCTCTTCTCTTGGCTGCCACACCTGTGTCTGAGCCACTGGAAGCTTCAGAGAGGAAGAGGTTAATGGAGTTCACATACACAGACAGAATTAAAATCTTGGCAAAACCAGCCCAGGGAATGGGCTTCAGGTCACCATGTGCTCCATGTCTTCCTGCCAGCTCAATAGTTTGGCTGCAGGAGAAAGGCCAAAATACCACGTTGTGCTCTACCCTGGTCTTTCCCAGTCAATTCCAAACACTCACAGACCACCTGGGAACTGGGCCCGCAGAGACCTCAGAAGTGTCCACTCTCTCTCTCTCTCTCTTCTCTTCACCTCTTTCCTCTTCTCTCCCTCCCTCCCTCCCTCCTTCTCCTCCTCCTCCTCTTCCTTCCCCTTCTTTTTCTTCTTCGGTCTCTGGCTCTCTCAGAAAGCCAAAGAAGCATGTCTCCTGATGCACCCCCATGTCTTTCCCTGACTGCGCCCACCTCCTATGTGCCCAGAAAGGGTCACGATGACAGAAAAACTAATCAAAGTCACAAGTGAAACCAAGCCTCAGCACTGCCCTACCACTAATCATAAGATGCTCCACTTCAAGGGCCGTGGCCCCAAACATGAGCCAATTAATACTTGCAGCCACCTCGTGTGTTAATTAGGCCTCACGATGCACCAGTTTCAGACTGGGAAAACAAAACCGGAGGGGGTGGCGGCTGTACCACGGCCTCGGAGGCAGGAGGCGAAGCCTGGCGCTCCTGGCCCTGGGGCGGAGGCCAGGCACAGACCACTAAGCCACAGCGCTCCCCCTGGTGTGGGCCCAGAGGCCGGTGCCAAGGGGCGGCTCAAACTTTTCCTTTTCCATTAGCCACAGGTGTGTTTTACCACAGCCTAACTAGCAGCTACTATTTATTCTCTGGGATTTTCTAAAAATGTGCTTTTGCAGACCTTCAAGCCAAAGCCATTCCCAACATCACTCTTTATTAAATCGAGCCACAGAAATGTATTGAAAATCATGAGCATTTTGAAACATACTGAGTCCTTTATGGCTGAAATAATCTAATAGACAAGCTGTTGTTAATTTACAACCTTAATTTTCAGACACACTTCTTGAGTCAAAAGTACTTCCTGCTTTGCAATTCCTGTAGGGATACAGGTGGCCCCGCACTAAGTACACATCTACTGTACATTAAAATGTATTTCTTACTTAACTTAAACATTTCTGAAATCTCAAGTTTATGTCTAGACTATTTTAATCAGCTAAATGTCATAATAAGCCATATGTGGGTCTTGATCGGTTACATATACCAGCCCTACTCATAAAGTATCAAAAGGTGTTTTTAAAGAGAAGTCTGTGTTTGTTTTACCAAGAAAATGGTGCTTTCAGTCTATCATATCAGACATGTTGGCAGGCAGAAAAGGATCTTACGTAACTGGCAGAAAAAATGGAGTTTTCTCCCTCTTTTCCCTCCATGTACTATTCCATCAATAGCACTTTTAAATTTCAGAGTTTTGATGCAATACACCCATATGGCTCTAACACGTCACTTGACCACGATCCACAAAACATCAACAATTAGAGAAAGGTTGGTGTTGAGCGGGTGTTTTTGGTCCTGCTGTTCTCATCCTCATTTTTGCAGGGGTTCTCTGCTGTCGATTCATTCTCTTCTGAGTTGGCCCGTACCTCTAAACCCAAAAAAAAGCCATCAAGCCACCCAGATATAAGGATGCGGGGAAAGTAATAGCGTTGCGGACTAAGTAGATGTCCCAACAGCTACTGAGCACCCATCATGGCTCAGGGGTTGTGTTAGAACTTACAGCCACAGTAGTGAACATGAGAATCCTGCTGCCTGCTTTCATGCAGCTTGCACTTTTATTGGGGAGGAGATGTTAAACAAATAACTCCAGGAATCATCATCAAAATGCATTTTCATAAGCGCTCTGAAGAGGAAGTATTTGATGCAATAGATGCTCATTCCAAGACAAAACTGGCATTGAAGGATAAAGAAGGTTACTCCAAGGAAGTGATGTTAGGCATTGACCTTAGGGATGGGTAGGTTTGATCGGATAGAAGGTGGGTGTAGAGCTGGTAAAATGACAATTACATGGAAAAATAGGAAAGGGAGGGAGGGAGGAAGGGAGAGAGCAGAGGGGCAGTTAAGAGGAGGCAAGGAGACGATAGGAGAAGGATGGGGAGGAGAAGGGAAAGGAAGGGAAGATGAACTCAAATCTGCTACCTTCATACTTTTATGATTAGTGAAGAAGCCACAGAAAGTACCTAAAGTGATTTTGTTTCCAATTCCAAAGAAACATAATTGAAAAAGCACTCATTAATCAAATTGGAAAATAAAAGCTTTCTTATCAGCCTGATGAGGATTCTTAACCCAGCTTTGAAGAGAGAGAGAGAGAGAGAGAGAGAAAAAAAAAAACAAAAAACACAAAGTGGTACTTAAAGGGAAACAAGTAAATTAGGTTTTAATGTTGGCACTTGATAAAATTTTATGAACTGTGGATTATGAATAAGAGTTCTTGCATGTAGACTATTTTGGAGATGAAAATGGCCATAAAGCTTGTTCTTACCAAGCCTGGACAGAGCTTGCTCCCCGTGATACCATGCAACCACATAATTGCTTTTGGTTCACATAACCAGATGAGTGGGAAATACTGTTTTTATGATAATAATTTAAAATTATGATGTTTTCTCTGGGCATCTCAGCGCATTTTTCTGTCTTCTTGTGCTGGAATGAGCAACTGTTGAGGGGGAAAGAATGTGGAGGTGCCATTTGTGTCTCTTCCTCAAGTCTGCAAATCGCATTCTGCTCCATATGTCCCTTCCCAGGACTGAATCAGGATCTACACTCTGCTTCAGCCTCTCCAGGCGCAGGGTTAGTTTGGATGCTATTCATCAACTATTCCTGGTTCTTCTCCTTCCAGAAAGACAGTATGATTACACTTCTCCACCCCCTCGAAATGAGGCTTGGCCGTGTGACTTGCTTTGTCCAGTGCAATGTTAACAGAAGTGATGCAAGTCACTTTCAGGTGGAGACTCTTTACCACTTTGTCTTCACCTATTACAGCAAACTTGTAAGTGCTTATCAAGAAGGAGCTCTGTTGGGCAGCCCTGGTGGCTCAGTGGTTTAGCGCCACCTCCGGCCCAGGGCATGATCTTGGAGACCCAGGATCGAGTCCCACGTCAGGCTCCCTGCATGGAGCCCGCTTCTCCCTCTGTTTCTCTCTCTCTCTCTCTCTCTCTCTCTCTCTCTCTCTGTCTGTCTCAAATAAATAAATAATCTTAAAAAAAAAAAGGAGCTCTTTCTGAAATCCTGAGTGATTACAGAGCACCCTACTAGCCTACATTGCACATGTAGTGTGAGAAGTAGAGCATATTCCATGGAGCCACTGAGATCAAGGGGTGGTATGTAACTTACAATGCCCTCACCCATCCTAGGTCCATTAGGATTGATGTTAGGATCCCTTTTTTCATGTTTGCCTTGCTACCTTCCCTTTGGGGCTTCCAAAATGGTTCACATGTAGTGTGAGAAGTAGAGCATATTCCATGGAGCCACTGAGATCAAGGGGTGGTATGTAACTTACAATGCCCTCACCCATCCTAGGTCCATTAGGATTGATGTTAGGATCCCTTTTTTCATGTTTGCCTTGCTACCTTCCCTTTGGGGCTTCCAAAATGGTTCCTCCTAGAAAATAGTGAACCTGCAATGATTGGCATATCCTTTGCTTCAGGCCTTTGTCAGAGGGAGGAGTGTAGACCATGAAGCAGGACCCTCCACTTAAGGCTGTAGACAAGAGTGGTTAAAAGCACGCATTCTAGAAATAATCTGTGTGGGCTCAATTCCTGGTTCTGCCATTTATCGTCTTTAACCTTGAATGCAGAATTTACCCTCTCTCTGCCTAAACTTCCTCCCTGTTAAATGGGAATTCTTCATAGTGAAGAGTTTTTCATAATGTCTATCTTAAGTTTATTGAAGGAGTCAACGGAGATGGTGCAGGTAAACCAGGTAAAGTTTCCACTAAGTGCTGGATAGCTTTGGATATTAGCATAGGAATGTTAAAGAGCTGGCAATGATTGTCCTGTCTCTTGTCATCCTTCCCACCCCAGCATATCACACAGACCATTATGTGGCTCACACACCTTTTTTCAAAGCCAGTGTAAAGTACTCATGCATTCTTGAACACATTAGAGTGCCTGAAAGCCAATTGCCTCCCAAATCTTCCCTGACTGCTTTCTCCAGAATTTCCAGAATAATCTCCCTCTGCTACAACGATGACCACATCCTCCACCTCCAACACACTCTTGCCTTCTAAGCGAGATGCTGTGATTATGCACAAGGCCAGTGTATCAGGTGCCTCCTGAGAACAGACTGCACTGAGAGAAGGGATATAAGCAAGAAGAACCAGAGGCCAAGTGTGAGCATGTAGCTAGGAAGTTTAGAAAGGCAGCCACACTCTGATCTGTAGGACTTTGAAAAAACTACATGGGTGAAGGGAATGCACTGCGATCCCCTTTCTGATTATTTGAGACTCAAGTAAAGATTTTTATTGTTTGTCAGCATTAGATATCAAACTTGTTATTTTTTTCTGGATGCAACATCATGCTTGGAATACACACAGAGAAAACCTATTTTCTAGGAGCTAGGCATACATACAGTGACGCTTGTGTTAGCTTATCTCTCTCCAGGTGTCCCTTTAGTGTTCTGTTTTTATCCTGATAGTCCATCCGTTTTTAAAGGACCTCTCATTTTTTTTTCTTTTTAAGATTTTTATTTATTTATTCGTGAGAGACAGACAGAGAGAGAGAGAGAGGCAGAGACACAGGCAGAGGGAGAAGCAGGCTCCATGCAGGGAGCCCGATGTGAGACTGAATACTGGGTCTCCAGGATCACACCCTGGACTGAAGGCAGCGCTAAACTGCTGAGCCACCCAGGGATCCCCAGGACCTCTCATTTCTAATACCTCTGTACCTTAGTCTGCTCGGGTTGCTATCACAAAACACTATAGACTGGGTGGCAGGGCGGGGTGGGGGTTGAGCTTAAACAATAGACATTCATTTTCTCACAGTTCTGGAGGCTAGAAGTCGAAGACCAAAGCACCCACCATTTGGTTCCTAGTGAAAGATCTCCTGGCTTGCAGACAGCCACCTTCTCACTGTGTCCTCACATAGCAATGAGAAAGATATCTCTCTCTCTCCTCCATCTTCCACTTCTTATAAGGCCACTAATCCCATCATGAGGGATCCACACTTATGATCTCATCTAACCCTAGTTATTTCTCAAAGGCCCCATCTCTGAAAGCCACCATATTGGGGGTTAGGCTTTCAACACATGACACAAAAATTCAATCTATAACACTCTGTGAGAACAGATGGCCTAAACTGGGAGCTAATTCTGACCTTCAAGATTTGGGAAATCCAACTAGTTCTATTCCATCTGTTTTACTTTTATGTTTTACTTTTACTTCTTCAGGAAGTACTTACTAATTATGCAAAAGACACCATGCTAGAAACCAAAGGAGAGTACTAACAAGACATGAGTTTTGCCCTCAAAGGGTTCCATGGTCCAACTGAAAATCAGAGCAAAGTGTGAAATAAACACAAAAAATACTAAAATATATTTTTGATTAAAAGGGAGTCTTTCAGTAACAAAGCTGTGAAATAAAAGACTGCTAAGAGAGAGGGTCAAGGGAAGCAAAATAACATGATGGGTGAGAACTCAGCTTCTAGAATTAGGTGGAAATGGGTTCACATCTTGGCTCTGCCATTTCCTTGCTATTATGATCTTGAAAAAATTAAATAGCCATTCAAAAGTTGTTTCTCTATCTGTTAAATGGGGCTAATAACACTACCAACCTCATAGGCTTTTTATGATAATGCCTCTAGAATTCTTAGCACAATGAATGTCCTGGAGTAATCACTCAATAACCATTAATTTAAAAAAAAAAAAGTATGGATGGAGGAATCATTTCCACATGGGACCTAGAGGGAGTGGAGAATACTTCCCAGAGGATGGTAGGATCTTATCTGAATGTAAATCCCAGCATTGGGGGAAAAATTTAGTGGGCTGTGAGGGATAGAGGTAAGAGGCTGGGAAGCACATGAGTTTGGGGAAATTTAAGTAGATGTGTCCGGGTGGAACAGAGGGTATGGTTAGGGAGACAGAGAAAAATAGACAAGAAAAAGTGTGAATTTGGACACTGGATGTCCTTAGAAGTCAGACCAAAAAAACTGGGTTTTGTCCCACATTCTACCTTATTCAGTAAAATGGGGCACCTTGTCTTCAGTTCTTATGAAAAATGTTTTAACTCAAAGTACATTTTCCTAATAAACTCAGATATAATCATGAAAAAAACATCTGTTTTTCCCTTCATACTGTTCAAGAGCAAATCTCAGTTTGATTTTATATTCAGAAGCTTGTTCAGCCCAAATGTAAAAAAATACATAATGGGACTCAAGTGGTACATAAAACTATTTCAAAGAAATTTTAATTTAAAAAAAAGTTTAATGAAGCCCCTTTTTAACCCTAAAGACACCAAAGGTAAGCGAATTCTTAGACTTTTTCTTACTTCCTTTCTAAGATAAAGGCTTTTCTAAAAGAGTAAATATGAGCATCGTGCAATTTAATGTAATTGGTAAGGTCATTCAGAGCTGGAGAAACTTCTAAATTATTCAACATGTTTAAAGTTATCTTAATACTGTCTAGAACAATACAATTCATAGATTAACAAGGTGTTTGCCAGGTAGACATCTTAATGAACAGATAATCACTGGTAATTTTGCCTTAATGAGTTCTACATAAATGCATTCTATTAAATGGCTTAAAGAATGAATGGGAAAGTTCTTTTCCCTTGTAAAAACAATCATACATCTAATTAGTCAGTATTAGGCACAAAAACGAATGAGAGAGACTCCCTGTCTTCTGGTGGCTCATAGTCTAATGTAGGCAAATGATGACAGTAAGTTTCAGGATGCTACTGTAGAAGTAAAACCAGAGTCGTATCAGAGCTCCTAATGGATAGTCCCCTTGGTTCTTCACATTACTGCTTTTTAAATCAACTCCGTTTTTAAGAATGGCAGAAGGTAACACTACTATTCCATCTCACAAAGATTTAATTCCGTTCTCAGTTCCAAATTAGTGGATTCCAAACACATTACACTCCAAACACATTACACTCATCTTCTAAAATTTTATAAATAGAAACACTCTTTGCTCCAGACTTATTTCTTTGCCCTTTTCTTACATGAAACCTCAACTTTGAAACTTTGGGGTGGGGAGGGAAGTGTCTATTTATGTGTCACGAGGTTGAGAGCTTCTTGATGATGAGGTTTGCAGCTTTAGTCTTTTTTGATTCCCTAGACTCCAGAAGAAATTAATAGGAAGTAAGAAAGGAAATGAGTGAGTGAGTGAGTGAATGAATTAGTGAGTAAATGAGTGAATGAGTGAGTGAGTGAGTGAATGAGTGAGTGAGTGACTTAGTGAGTAAATGAGTGAGTGAGAGAATGAGTGAATGGGTGAATGAGTAAATGAATGCTTTAGGAAAAAAGAGCTTTGTCCAGAGAACAGTCATTTAGTAAATTTCATCTATTAACGTAACAATCGTGGCCATAATAGATAACAATTATCAAGTGCTTGCCATGTGTTATATTTTATTCTGAGCCCTTTGTGTTTGCTCATTTAATCTTTATTGTACAAAGGATTGTCTTTATTTTACACATAAGAAAAATGGGCACAGACAGGTTACATAGCATCAGTAGCTGGACCATATGTGAGAGTTCTTCACTTGAGTACATGGCCCCATAGGGGCTTTAGGGAAACTGCACATAAATTCATATGTTAATTTTTTGCATATTTTTCTGAGGGGAAGGACTATACTTTATCCTGTGTATTTTTCTGAGGAGAAAAATCATACTTCATTTTGTATATTTTCCTGGGGAGAAGGATCATGCATACTGTGACATGCCCTCTCCCAAAAAGTTAAAATACTTTATACATTTCAATCTCAACTTAGATTTAAGAAATGAAGTAATTGCTACACCAAATTGACTATAAATCTAGGAATAATATTTTAAAATAAGGATTTCTTACACTCCAACTCAATTTCCTTTAGGTTTTCTCTTAAAAATAAATGAACAAGAAAAAAGACCCTTAGAGAAACTAATTCCTTCAAACCTCTCTAAATGCCCCATCTGAAATTTCCATAAACGACAAGAACAAATAACAAAATCAGGAAAGCTCAACAGTGACCATCTGTCTGCCATCCCGGCAGCATTTTCTCGGGTGTCCATCACATTTTGGTAGCTATCGTGCACTGCCCCACCTGCCTGGAAACCAGCTCCCTCCTCACTGTCCTAGCACCCCTTCTGTCTCTGTTCCTCTGTCTCCTTTGCTGTCTTCTTTTTGAATGGCAGGGTGTCCTCACATCTCATTCGCTCACCCTCTGTAATTCCTGTGCTCACATTTTGTCAGAGCTCATCACATCCAGGCTCATTACTTCACCATGAACCTCTAACCAAAGCAATTCCCTCCAACCAACCAAAGGGTCACTCATGACCTTTTACTAAGGTTGGTTACATACTTTCGGCTGCACCCTGGACGTTTCCAACAGATGTCCTATTCCCACCTCAAATTCGACATATCTGTCGAATTAGCAGTTCTTAACTTAACTCAGCGGTTCTCCCATTAGAGGAACTCCCTTTATTGTTTTCTGGCTCCATCAATGATACCACGGTCATTGAAATTGTGTTTAAAATCAAGAAACCACTTTGTGGCTTTTCTCTCTCATTTCCCTATACTAAGATTTACTTTTCATATTTGTCTCAACTGCCCTTTCTTTTCAATTCCTCCCATAGCCATCCTTGCTCAGAACTTCCTCATTGCTTCTTCCTCTCCAAATGCATCTAGTCTCTTGGATTTGTAGGTTGGTTTCTCCTTGCTAGTATTACCTATGCATCCCTTGGGACTCGGGTCCCATCTCTTCTATGAAGGTTTCTCTAAGAACTCTGCCACTTTCTTCCACCAAGTGAACAAATGACTAGTTTGACACGCACCATAAAAACCCAAGAGAGTTTATTTAGAAAAGGATGGGATAACCATATATGACCCCTTGTTTTACAGATGAGGAAACAACTAAAAAAAAAAAAAAAATATATATATATATATATATATATATATATATATATAGCCAGTGACTTGCCCAAGGTCATACCACTGATCTAGGACAGAGAAGTTCTGGAACCAAGTACTCTACTCCCAGCTCAGGTTCCAGTCTCCAAAACCAGGCTCTCAGCTGCTTAGAGAATGAAAGCGTGCCTTTTTACTTCTTTGCAGCCTCCTGAATATCCAGCACAATATTCCATCCATAGTAAATTCTCAATTCATGAAAATAAGATGGAAGTAGAAAGAGAGATATCAAAAAATGGGAGAGAGGATGAGAGAGAACAAAGAATGTCCAGCTAAAAAAAAAAAAAAAAAAAAGAATGTCCAGCTAACCTGCGAAGCTAGGAAATCCCACACTGATCCCCGGCTGGCTGAGCAGCCAGGACGCACTGCCCATGAGTATTCTGCTAAGAGGAGGGAAGCCAGCATCTGGATCACACCTGGAGACCACAGGAACACCACGTTCCAGCCTCCAAGTCGCCGCCTGCCTTGACCCAGCACCGAGAGACTTTCCCAAACCTCTAGCCTGCTATGTGGTCAGTGACTCAAAACTGTTCCTGTTGTCCGAGGTATCATTTGTAAAGTGCTTTCTTGGAAGAGAAAATGTTTGGGACAGCTAGAAGGGGAGCTCCCTGTGCTAGAGCCACAAGGAGCCTTGTTGTGTGTTGTATGAGAACACAGGCTTCTTAGTCCCCTCCCTCTTCCCCTAAGCTGTGTTTATTTAAAGCTCCCACCACCATCGTGGGGGTGCAAGCCCAGGACTCCAGGCAGGGCCCTCAGAACCACCAGGGAGCAGGCCTGGCACTTAGTTGGAGGGACCGCAGTGGTCATGAGCACAGGCCTCAGGGCCGAGGCCTTAGGGAGTCCGGCCAGGACAGAGGGAAGCGTTGGGAAAGAGTTGTTACTGTGCCTTTGGCAATCCTGTAATTATTGTTTGCTGTTGTGATTTCTGTCTCTATTGCCATTTCTCTTGGTAAATCTGTTCCCATTTGTGTCTTCTACCAAGAGACCTTCAAATTAAAAAAAAAAAAAAAAAAAAGATTAGCTGAGCTAAGCTGCTGTGTTGACTCCCCAAAGAACCTTAGGAGCTCTGAAGGGTTTGTCTTCCTTCAGTAGCTCAGAAGAGGGCTGAAGAAAACACAGATGCCTCTAGGGAAGGCTTGCATTCATCAGCAAGACAGAGACAACAGGCGAGCTGGCCCTCCCTATCTTCTGCCTTTTTCTCTCAACAAATACCACTGGGTGAATTTACTACCACCCAACATCCTACAGGCAAATGGGTGTCCAGATGCACTCGAAAGCCTCCCTCACTCCCATTTGCACACTAGCTTCTGTTCAGTCAAGAAATGAGGAGGACAGAATGAGGCCCAGAGTTTTATCCACCCCTTGCCCCCCACCAGCAAAAGGGCCCAAGCATCCACTTCACACATCTTAGGACAAAGGGGAAACCAACAAAGATGTCCATGACTTACAGGAAGAAACCAGACTAGTCTTTCCCAGAGTCTTATGTGCATATACAAATCACTGGGTAATTTTATCAAATCCTCACCTGGTTTCCTTCCTGGGGCACCTTTGTTTGCCAGCAGCAAACATTAGTGAGGCTGAGTTTTACTTTAATCTTTCTTTTTTTTCTGTTCCCCCCAAGAGAATCTCCAAAAGCAAGCAGGACTAAGGCTTTTTAGAGTTAGGAAAATTGCCTCAATAATGACCACAGTGTGCTAGGAAAAGAGAAAGAAACATGGTTAGATCTACAAAGATGATATGATTCCACAGTGGTGAGCAGATATTCGGTTACAGCCATGCTCTGCCTCAGCTTTTCCTCGCTAATTTAAAGCAAAATTCTATTTTTCAGTTCTTACCCTACCAGTGGCTGGTGGGATGTTGGGTATTTATAAAAAGAGAAGGACTCTCATTAAAGATAATTACTAGATATTTGCAAACTTAGCACCAATTTTTTTTCCTATTAAGACTAATAATGCAATGAATATATCCTTACAAAAAGCTTTTCTTTTAAGCTGAATTATTTCCTTGAAATAGTCCTAGGGTCAATATTTCTGGGTCAAGAAGTAGGAAGAAGTTTCTATTGCTCCTACATATATGTAGAGAGAGATCACCTTACATTGCTTTCTGAAAGAGTTGTACCATATGACAGTACCACCAATACTGAGCTTATTCATTTTTCTAGGTCACCAGCACTGGCCATTACCAGTTGGTGTTACATGGTATCCCAGTTGCAAGGTATTATTTTATATCTTTGTCTAATATCTGGTGGAAACAGATTCCCCACCTCAACTGCTCTCCTTGCTCAAAGCTATCTCTGAGTTTATGCTCCATTATTTTTCCAAGTGAGTTTTTGGGAAAATTTTGGTAATTTCCAGAGCAAGAATCCTATAATAATTTTTATTGGAATTATGTTTCTACACAATAAAATTAAGATCCATTGATTAACTTTAAAAATAAACATATAGAATTCTGTGTTCCCATTCAAAAATAACAACCACTTATTCTGCCGATTTTTTATCTACTCTTCCTCCTTAACATGTTGACATGATAAGCCATGTTGATAGTTGTAAAGGTGTGACAGAGAAAGCCAGTGCTTTCCAATACATGTGTTTCCCCTCCCCTTTCTGGACTTTTCCAAGAAGACTATACACTCAGTGTCCTTGCAGCTAGGAGCAGCCATGTGGTGGAGCTCTGGGCAGTGGAATATGGGAGAAAGTGTGTTCCACATGCAGGCCTGACCTCTAACACACTCACTTCCCTCCTCTCCCAGGCAGATGCAGAGGATTGGGGGTGGATGTAAAAAACCCTGGAAGTTGGCAGAACCACTGAATAGAAGCCCAGTTCCCTAATTACCATGGAGAAGACCAACCTGCCAATACTCTGTTGGATCATGACATGCAGGAAATAAAATTTTTATTGTGTCAACCCACTGAGATTTGGAGATTGTTTGGTAGCAGCAAGTAACTTGCTCTCATGTACTGGAGAGACTTCCCACTGTCCAAGCTGAAGACTTAAGTTTAATTAAAGACTCTATTAGCCAGGATCCTCCTGAGAAACAAAACCAATAGAACATATATAGAAAGAATGAGATTTAAGGATCGGCTGACACAATTGTGGGGGTTAGCAAGTCCAAAATCTGTAGGGCAGGCCAGCAAGTTGGAAATTCAGGTAATAGTTGATATTGCAGTGTTAAAGCAGATTTTATCCTTCTTAGGGAAACCTCAGTCTTTAAGGCTTTCAACTAATTGAATGAGGCCCATCCAATCAGAGGGTAATCTTTGTTTTACTCAAAGTCGATTGATTATAAATGTTAATCATATCTAAAAAGCACTTTCACAGCAACTTCTAGACTGGCTAACCAATCATGAAAATAACTTTTTGTTTGCCTAAACAAGTAGGTGCTATAACCAAGTCAAGTTGGCATGTAAAATTACCCATCATAGGGATGAAAGAAGCAATGCTTCAAAAGAAAGAAATTAAAAGCATCATGGTGTAATAAAAACAATATGAGTTCAGATACAGGCAGACCTGTATAAGACAAATTCTTATAATTGCCATATCTTCTGTTTTCTTTTTTTGGGGGGGGGGGATTTATTTATTTATTTTAGGGGGGGCAGCACAGAGAGAGGGGAGGAAAGAGAGAATCTCAAGCAAACTCTCCACTGAGATCAGAGCCCAACTCTAGGTACAATCACAACCCTGAGATCATGACCTGAGCTGAAATCAAGAGTTTGACACTTCACCAACTGAGCCATGCAGTCACCCCATTTTCTTACCTATAAATAGGACTATACATTGCAAGGTTGTGGCAAAAATGAAAGGACACCATGCATGTAAAGCTCACAGTACGATGCTTGTCATGTGAGAGGTTCTCTTCCTCTCCATTCGAAGGGGAGTGGCTCCCTGTCTTTCAGCAGCAGCCTTAGAAAGATAGCTCTGCTCCTTAGTCCTCCATGGCTCATTCTTCAGAGGTGATTCATTGGAATTTCCAACCACTTAGTACACTCAGTCCATTTTGGTTGCAAACGGTACTTCATTATAACATAGAGAATCACAACAATTCAAGAATAGGAAATCTATTTCCAGGTACATAAATTACCAGGGACAGTAAAATTAATGAGATCTTTAACTTGACCAGCTTACCAAAAATGTATGTAATTCATCTCAAAAGTCCACCTTGTTTTACCCCCTTTCCACCTAAATTAGATTACTATGGCCACCATCACAAAGTACCACAGACTGGCTGGCTTAAACAACAGAAATTTATTTCCTCACAATTCCAAAGGCTAGAAGTCTGAGATCAAGATGTTGGCAGGGTTAGTTTCTTCTGAGGCCCCCACTCAATGGTCATTTTCTCCCTGTGTCTTCACGTAGTCTTCCTTCTGTGTGTCTGTGCTCTGATCTCTTCTTGTAAAGACACCAGTCATGGTCTCTGCATTTTAATTTAGTGACTGTTTTAAAGACCCTATTTCCAAATATAGTCACATTCTGAGATACTAGGGGTTTTGACTTCAATATATGAATATTGGGGTACTTAATTCAGCCCATAACACCACCTAAATTATCCACCACCTCCATCCTCACCACCCTTACATAGTGATACACACAAACCACTCAGACTATGTCTTACTCCCTGGCACTTGACCCCACCTGGCCTATTATCTACTTGGACCATAGGAAGAGGTGTAAGAATTTGAAGGGATACACACATACACACACACACACACACACACACACACACACACACACACTTTTTGATCAGTGTTCCACATCACAAAATCAGAGCACAGACTTTGACCATGGAACTGAGCCATCTAGGGATTGAATTAGTGACCGTGTTAGCAGGATTTGCTAACTATCCACAAATGGAAAGGTACCATATTGCAAAATAAGCACCATGGGTCAGGGTATTTCTCTTAGCCCACTTATCTAGGGATGCCAACCATATTGCATTTTACTAGAAATAGCCAATACCTAAATTAAATGGTCCAGAGTGCATGAACTATATCAATAACGAACATGCATTTTAGATGAAAGAACCATAAGCATTTAATTATCCCAAAAAGAAAAAGAAAAAGCATCCCAAGACTATGCTAACAAAGAGGCAGACACCACTCTGCATTTTGAACAGGTTTCTAAATCAAAAAGGGCAGTAAATCATGTTACTTATCATTTAAAAATAACTAGGTTTTAAGAAATGAAATTAGACAAGTGATTAATGCGTCAACTTCAGCCAGAGTTCCTTTGATAGTTGGAAGAAAATAAAAGCCAGCCAAGAAATAAACATTTCAAATTCAGGTGCTTTGCAATCTGTGCTCCAAATGTTTCCCCTAAGCTTGTGAAGAGGTGGCTTGCTCTGCATACACAGCAGCCAGATTGCTGGCTCAAGTCAATTCTGTTCAAAATAAGAGCATAGACACAAAAGACGCAATTATAATTGCAATGGTCAAAAGTCCACTCCAGAGAAATGGTCCTGATAAGCAAAGGGCAGGAGTGGAGGGAATGCCAATGGCCAAAAATTAGGGGGTTGTTAAGGTGCTCTTGAAAGATGTTTGTGGTTTTTTCCTTGCTATTTCCATTTATATTGGGAAGCCAAAGATGGGTAGAGTCTTCCATGTTGAAATTGAAAGATGCCCATGATACAGTAAGAAAAATATGTAAGCGACAGGACGTTGTGCTCCAGGGTAGACAGAGAGTTCATTGCAGGTTAGAGCACACATTCTAGGAGCCCCATTATGTAAATTCAATCCCCACTCTGCCCATCACTATACACGGGGCCTTGGGCACTTTCACTCTTGATGCCTCCATTTGTCCATCTGCAAAGTGGAAAAAATATAAACAGTACCTACCTCATTGGGCCATTAGAAAAATTGAGTTAACGTATATACAGTACAAAGAATAATGATTCTATAGAATTAAATAGTAAGTGCTATAGAAGTATAAACTATTATAGTATGATTTATAGTATTATAGTATACTTCTTTTTAATGTTGTAAAATAAGCTGAAACTAAAGCCTTTTTTTAATAGTAATGTATGTATTTCCAGGCCAGGGCAAGGATGAGACAATGACACAGGAGAACAGAATTTACCTCAAGTATTCAATTTAAGGGACAACAAAAAATTCAGTAACTTAGATAACATTTCAATGTAATGTTTGAAAAATCAAAGTAATGCCCCCAAAAAAATCCATGATGTTAACCAAATACTGAAATTTTAAATAAAGAAAAGATCGTATTATTAACGTTTTATTATGCTCGTTGTTTTTGGTTTTTGTTTGTTTGTTTGTTTGTTTGTTGCCTCAGCCCTCAGTATAGCTTGGCATAGGGTGAATTCGATTATATCATGCCAAAGCATTTACATGGTTATACCCAACCTTTGATTTCTGGAGTGAGAAATTATGTAGAATTTCATTTTCTGTTTTCCATTTTTGTTTTAATATTTTAAATTTTTTGACCATAAAAATACATGTAATAAAATAAGTGAGGATTTCCCAAGTTTCATTTCTTTTTTTTTTAATATATAAATTAATTTTTATTGGTGTTCAATTTACCAACATACAGAATAACACCCAGTGCTCATCCCGTCAAGTGTCCCCCTCAGTGCCCGTCACCCATTCACCCCCACCCCCCGCTCTCCTCCCCCTCCACCACCCCTAGTTCATTTCCCAGAGTTAGAAGTCTTTATGTTTTGTCTCCCTTTCTGATATTTCTCACACATTTCTTCTCCCCCAAGTTTCATTTCTTAATGAAATCTTGAAAGGAAAACCCCAGATGAAGCTCAAGTGTATCTAGGTGGTGGATTGATAAAAACGAATGAGGCCACACAGCCCACAGAGAATCCCCCAGCAAACCATCTTCCTGTATTGAAGAACTTGCTACTTTACTTTATTCTTTAAACCTACAAAAAGCAGAAAGAAGAAACTGGGAATACAGGAAATAAGAGTAAAATTCACTTAACCTTTCTGGGCCTCATTCTCCCTCTGTGTAAAAGGAAGAAATTAGTGGAAATCCCTGCACAGTATTGCTCTTGTTCCAACCAGGCATCTCCCTTGGTGACACTCCCTGGAGTTTCCATTGTCCTGATTCCAAAGGAAACCCAGGCCTTGGATTTGCTGGCTGCACTATTTCACCAATCCCTGAAGCCTGGGGCCAGAGGGTCCTGCAGAGCCGTTGTTCCTGAACTTTGGGCAGAGGTAGGGCTGCACACAGGCTTCCCAATGCAAAGACCAGGTCATGGATCTTGGTTCCACCGATACCCCAGTTGCCAGACTTTGAAATTCTTCCTTAACCTTCTGAGTCTGTTTCCTCATCTGTAAATGGGAAGTAATAATATTCATTTCATAGGGTAGCTGTGAAGGTCAAATGAGAGAATATATGTAAAGTATTTGGTAGTCTGTGGGCCGTCAATAAAAGTCATTTCCTCTTTTCCTTTCCCTGTGGGTCAAGTCTTAAAATATTTCAATTCAAAGGCTCTTAGCTATTAGAAGGAAGTAGTGGCATTTTAAAATCCAGCAACAAGTGATGAAAAATTGAGATTTTGCTTTGGAGACCAGTTGTGTGGCTTCTCATTTGCGGCAGATTTCCCTCCTGATCTCGTTTCCTTTGAACAAAATGTTAAAATTCTTTGACGTTAATGAACACACTGATGATCTGAGAAGGTGACCCAGGAGTCTGCTAGTAACGGAAGGTGGGAAGTGATTATTTGCTATGCTTAATCCCTAAAGCAGATCAATAGAATGGAGATAGTCAAAAGTTGATAGTAATGTCTTTTTTTCTTGTTGGACAGTTTCCAGGGAAGAGAAGGTACAACACTTTCCTAATATAAGCTGGCCTTCAAGAAAACTTTAGAAATTGAAATAATACAAGAAAAATGAGATAGAACCATGGGTTATGAAACTTTATAGAAGTTCTTTTCAAAGACCATCAATATGTAACAACACACTGAAAACAATAAATATTAGGCATAAACCAGGAACCTCTCTGCATATACTCTCCCCATTTCCCTTTGGTTTTCTTGTTCTTCCTTTTTAAGAATATATTGTTTTGTTTTGTTTTATTTTATTTTATTTTTTTATTTTATTTTATTTTATTTATTTTAAAGATGTTACTTATTTTTTGAGAGAGAGAGAAGGAGCATGAGCAGGGGAAGGGGCAGGGGAGAAGCAGATTTCCCACTGAGCAGGGGGCCTGACGACTCAGGCTGGATCCCAGGACTCTGAGATCATGATCTGATCAGAAGGTAGACACTTAACCAACTGAGCCACTCAGCCACCCCATATTTTTAATTTTAATAATATCTATGAAGTTTTTTAATAAAAATTAAGGCAAAAATGAAAATGATGCATAATCCATCCTTCCTATGTAGGTAGCCCTTCCTAACATTTGAACAATAAAATAAAGCAATGTTTCCACATGATTAGAAAATTAAATACAGAAAAATACAAAGGTAAAATAGACATTTAGCCTCAACCACACTCCAGGCTCATCTAGTTTTTTGTCCCCCAAGTAAGTCTGTTTTAGAGTTCCTTGGAAAACTTTAGCAAAAAAGCAAATAAACAAAAACAAAAACTGTCAATGCATATACCAACCTTTATGTATCTTTCTAAATTATACAAAAGAGACTATACTAATTACAAGATTATCCATCTTTCTTTTTCAGTTATTGTATAGGATGAATTGTGTCCCTTAAAATTCTTATCTCAGAGCTCCAACTCCTATGAATGTGACTGTATTTGGAGATAGGGTCATTAAAGAGGTAATTAAGGTAAAAAGAAGTCCTTAGTGTGGACCCGAACCCAATGTGACTGATGTCTTTATAAGAAGAGAAAATTAAGACGTACAAGGGACACAAGGGGCACACATGCACAAGACTACCACATGAAGAGGCAGTGAAAGGGTGGCTATTGACAAGCCAAGGAAAGAAGCCTCCAGGACTTTGAAGCTCCAGAACTGTGAGAAAATTAATTTCTGTTGTTTATGCCACCCAGTCTATAGCATTTCGTTAGGGCAACCCTAACAAAGTAATACAAATTATTGGTATATGTTTGTGATGTATCCATATCAGTGCTCCCAGATTCCACATTTCATCAAATTATCACAATTTCTTTAAACCCTGCCTTATGGATTGACATTTGCAGCACTGACTCCAAGTTTTTGACTAATTCACACCAAAGCTGCAGTGAATATCCTTGCACTATCTTGGCATAATTTTGTAAGCGTATCTATAAAGTAAATTTCTAGAAGTTAAATTGCTGGCTCAAAGTATAAACATACACATACTTAATTTCAATACTTACTGTCAACTTGCCTTTCAAAAGTTTCCACTTCCATCCAAGGTGTGGAAAGATGCTATTTCCCCCACCCTCTTGCCAGCATCAGATATATCAAGCTTTTAAATTTTTATCAATCCAGTGGTTAAAAATTAGTGTATTGTTCTGGTTTGTACCTATGAGTAGGTCTGAGCATTTTAGAGAGTTGTCAAGAGAACAGGCTCAGAGGCCAGATCTTGTGCTTGAGTTCTGGGGCTGCCATTTCCTAGCTGTGTGACCCTGCCCAAGTTGTACATTAGGCTCCTCTTCTGTCAGATAAGGTAACAGTGGAACCTACCTTGCCAATGAGATCTTACAAGAATATCATGAGTGAAGGAATGCCAAATGCTTAGAACAACGTTAGGATACAGTAATCTCCAAATTAACGTCAGCTCTCATTAATGTCAACTGAAAGCATGATAATGCCTGTATTCTGATTATTTGCGTTACTGTTCTTGTGAATGCCCTGTTTTAGAGACTGCTTGTGTCCCTCCAGAATTCATAACCCCCTAGTATGGCTGAATTTAAGCTGAGGCCTCTAAGGAAATAATTAAGGTTAAATGAGGTCATAAGGGTGGAGCCCTGATCCAATAGGATCCAATAGTCTCTCCTACTAAGAGAGACTAGAAAGATGGCTCACCCTCTCTCCCTGCACTCATGCAAAGAGGTCATATGAGCACACAGAGAGGTGGTAGCCTCCTATGAGCCAAGAGAAGAGGCCTCAGAATTAAACCAACCTGTTGGCACCTTGATCTTGGACTTCCCAGCCTCCTGAATTGTGAGCAATAAATTTCTGTTGTTTAATCCACCAAGTTCATGGTATTTTGTTATGGCAGACCTAGCAAATGATTGTACTGTATTCAACTTTTCTATACAGTTAGTCTTTTCCTGAGTGATTTCTATGAGTTCCACTCATCTATGCCACCTTCACTGGATTTATAAAGACAGACATGCTGACTGAAGAACCGTGAGGATGTGCAGTATTGGCTTCTAGGTGGATCCCCAGCCAGGAGCCTAGCTAGATGCAGCAGAGAACCTACTACCACCACCGTACACTGAGACTGTGAATCAAGAAGTGCTTGAGGTAAAAGGTTAAGGCTCACCATTCTAGATTTAAGGGCATATGCGTAAATTCCGGTCCTCAACACTAGCACAAGTATGACATTTCACAATCTCTTCCAGAGACTAAGAAAAAACACCAGGGCACCTTCTCTTGACTTTGAATTATTTTTTTATACATTTCTATTAAAGAACAATACAGAGACATCAGTTACTTCCTACCCTTGTCCATTTCCACATCAAAGTCTTGGTACTGAAATGTGCTTTTTCAAATTTAAATCCAAAATTGTAATTTAATGCAGAGCAATTATAAGTAACAGATGCTGGAAGGTTTGCACTTTTTGCCTCCACAAGAAATATACACGTTGGATCCAAACTTTTGGATATGATATCCAAACTAAGCTAGGGGCTGGAAATGAGAGATTGCTAAATTTAAACCCAAGTATATTAGCTTTAGAATTGGAAAGTATGGGGAAATGGGGAAACCAGACACATAAAAACTGCACTCTAATTGATGGACAGCCCCACTTGATCGGCACACTGGATTGCAAAGGTAAGGTAAGGGGCCATGATGGTAGAGACACAAACTTCAGAGCTGAAGTGCCATGGATTTGAAACCCAAGCTTCACTCACCATATGATCTTGACCAGGGTAATTTGCCCTCTAAGATTGTTTCCCCAGCTACAAAATAAGAATGATGTTATCTACCTCATTGAGTTGTAACAATTGGATAAGTCAATGGCTAGAAAGTACTCAGTCCCATGCCTGGCACGTGCTAAGAGTTTTGCAAATGACTTAATACCCACCAAGACTTTCTCTTGGTAGCCGAACACCTTATTTCTAAGTTTTTGTGATCCAGCCAATCCAGCTCCATATTCACCAACCAACTGTGAAGTGTCATTGAGTTCTAAGTGCCCCATAGCACCCATACCAGGAACAAAAGGGAAAAATAAGACCCTCAAGGAAGTGGGGTCCTAGCCTCCTTAAGGAAGTCAAACACAAATGCACAAATGAAACACAAATTTCATGCACAAAAGGAAAAAGCAAACGAAACAAGGCAGGGAAAACCAAAGAAGTCAGACCATCAAATGCTGCTGGAGCTTGAGCCTGGACGTGTTTGGATAGAGTTGGAAAGAGAATGGTTTCAAATGGTCAAAGTAGATGTCAATCACCAGTTCAGCATTGCAAACAAGCTGAGTGTGGTCAGCTGCTCCACAGACCATCTTCACAGACCACAAAGCAGGCTCAATCCTCAGGAAAAGCAGCATTGCAGGCACAGAGTGTGGTAGTGTGGACTCAACCCAGTTAAATCCCCTCAAGTTTTCTCTTACATGTGGCCTTAGGAGAGGGAGGATAGAAGTTTCCTTTCCTCTGAAGTACCTCATCCATACCTTTCCTGTGGCATTCCAAGTGTGTGGTGTCACTCACTGTTCCTATGCATGTCTCCCTGGGTAGTGGCAAATCTCACTGGGGCAGGGAAGGCACTTTCTTTTCTTCAACACCCCCCAGAGCCAGGAGTCCTGGCTCTCAGTAACTGTCACCTCCATGACCAAATGACTAAAATAAATACATGAATGAATGGAGTTCATTTGTTCTCATGTATTTCATGTCAAAGACCAGGACAGGTAGAAACAAGGTAAAATGAAAAGTAAGGAAATACAAACCAAAAACCAGATCATGAGAAATGTGAACCCAACAGATCAGGAACTTAGTACAATGAGATTTGTATCACATCCTACATTCTTCATTTCCTCCATGGCTCTAGTTCCTGCCAATGAAGTTGCAAGAAGTGAAAGAGCATTTAGTTTGAAAACATGGAGTTTTGTTTTCAAAGGCAGTGGCGGGAGCCAGAGAGGGTGTTGTGGGTATCATTGCTCTACAAGGTGCCCCCGAAACTTAGTGGTTTAAAATAGCAGTGTCTTCTCTCTCACGATTCTGTGGGTTGACTGGCCACAGCCAGGAACGTCCAGTTTGGGGGCTTTTGTGTGGCTACAGCTGGAGGACAGCTGGGACTAGGGTCACCTGAGGGCTCACCAGGGCTGCCTCTCTGACACGGCTCCTTCCTCCCCCACCTCCTCCCATGGGTTTCTCACAACCTGGTGGTCACAGGGGAGTTTCACAGTCTCCACTGCAGCCAACCTCTGAGAGGCTGAAAGGGGAGGCTACCAGGATGTGGAAGGGCTGCTGAAATGCCGGTGTCATTTCCACTACTTCTTACTGGTCAAAGCACTAACAGGACCCAAGGGGGTAGAAAAAGGGACTCCATCTTCTGAGGAGGAACAGCAAGTTCACATTTTTTTTAAAGATTTTATTTATTTATTCATGAGAGACACACACACACACAGAGAGAGAGAGAGAGAGAGAGAGAGAGGGAGAGACACAGGCAGAGGGAGAAGCAGGCCCCGTGCACTGGGAGCCCGATGTGGGACTCGATCCCGGGTCTCCAGGATCACACCATGGGCCGAAGGCAAGCTAAACCTCTGAGCCACCGGGCTGCCCGCAAGTTCACATTTTAGAAGAACACACAGGATAAAATATTCCTGCAGTCAGCTCTGGAAAATATACAATCAGCCACGGTTTTGATGCTGCTATCATCCTTCTGAAGAGCCCCAGCTTAGCCAAACTAAGGTGACAAAATGCAGAAACCTCCCCAGGCCCTAGCTCCCACTGCCATGGTGTTTGATGGCTAAATGGCAGCGAGACCTTGAGACAAAGTCTCTCCCGTGGGCTTCTGTAGCTGATGAAGCTCCTCTACATGAGACAAAGGTGCCCTTTCTTCCAGGTGGATGCTGTAGGGAGGAGACCTTTTCTCTTTTTCCCTTCTAGTTTCATTGACTGGTCTGGTAATTAAACTGACATAAGACAGATTAACAGGAGAAAAACAAATCTCATACATGCAGGAGCCCCAAAGACATGAGACCTGAAGACAGGCAGTTGAGGCTCATACGCCATCCTGAGCTAAGGAGAAGGGGCTGGGGGCTTGAGGCTCCAAAGGGGAGGAAGATAATCCACAGTGAGATGAGAAGAACAAATGTTTGGTAGACAAATGTTTGCCATGCCATGCAGATAACTCTTTATGATAAAAAGTTACTTTGGCATTAGTTCTCTCCTGGTGCCAGTCCCTGGATCTAAATTCCTTCAAGGCAGCTCTGCCCTTTACATGCTTATCTCATTCATTCTCACATGCCCTATGAGGTGGGCAGTAACAGTAATAATATCAACAATAATAGCAAATAGTCATGCAGCGCTTACTATGTGCCAGGCATTATAGGGGAAGAAGGTTAAGCAGCTCCTCCCGAGTCTGCTGGACCTTGGTTGTCTTCAGCTCAAAATAATCCACAAGCCAAAGTGGAATATTTTGGGGGTGGTGAATCCTGCTCCCCCTCCATGCACAGCTTGGGAAGGCAGTGCAAGCCCCCCCCACCCCTGCTGGCAGCTGCCTTTGGACGCACCTACAGCTGAAAGAGCCTCTCCCCTAGCATCAGGCTCCGCAGGCAGGACATCTTCAGGGACCAGCGGATACCCGAGTGAATGAATGAGCAAGAAACTTCTCTGCTTTCTTTACAACGTGGTGGCCTCTGGAGTGGAAGTGGAAGAGTAAAGGGGAGCTAGATCAGAAGAAAGGATCCCCAAGGCACTCAGCTCCCACAGGGGTGGCTGAGACCCATGCCCCACACGGCTCCTTGAGGTGACAGTGAGGAGGAATGACAGAGCATTTGCAGCTGAACAGAATGCAGTTCAATTACAGCCAGGAAACCGGAGCTGGTGGCAACTAGCTAATCTAGGAAAATAAAAGTAGAAAGGACCGTGTTATTTATAACCTTAGCGAGGCAACGCAGCCAAAAAAATATTGTCTAAAGTATTACCAAAGAACATAATTTTTCAGATACACAGTTACTTTTTCAGAAACATATAATTCACTAGGGTGATTTTAAAACACTGCCCTTTGCAGCCATAAATTACCATTTGTGGGTGTTTGACTTATCTGTCGTCTTATTAAGTCGGGTCCCCCACCCCCCCACCACCCCTCCAAGCTACAGCTATCAGTTTATGATTAAACTTTGGCAGGGTGTTAGCTCTGTCTTCGTGGTGGCTCAGAAAACTAACCAGCTGCACGTAGAAATTTTTAGATTGCATGTCTTTAAAATTCCTTTGCATATAAACAGAAAAATTAATTTTATACGTATATAAATGTTTCCCCAGCTCCAGTTATCGAAAACTTGACTGTTCATCCAGAGTGCCACAGCAGCCTCTCTCTGGGCTCTTCCACAGCCGATATGGTCTCAGCCCCCCCTACTAAGAATAACTTAAGCAGAAAAATGTGCTTTCCATAGAATCCATGGAGTATCGGTTTGCATCAGGTGAAGCAAAACCAGAATCCCCCAAGCCTCATGGACTTGGAAACCTACCAAGTCACTTCAGTCTACCCACCCCGTACTTCTAGGTATGTAAAAATGTAAATATTTTATTTTATAGTTTATATGGGGTGTTTTATAGAGCAGAGAAATCAGAACACCCCTAACGTGACACCGTAAACCCACCGTGCTCTAATATCGTGCGGCTGTATCCCTCTCCTTATTCCCCTTATCAGTGATTAAGGGCAGCCCCTACACGCATGAAAGCTTTTGACATTCCTCACAGAAGATGCTGGAGAAAACTGGGTTATTGGAGTGAGTGCGTGGATGTGTAAAACAAGTTTGAGAGCCCTCCCTCTCCTAAACTTGTAAACTTCACCTCAAGAAGTTCACAGAGAGTTGAGGGCAGGCGCCTCGCATGCTAAGAGCACCGTGTTGTTGTTACCCTAATAAAACCACTAGCTGAAATTCATTCCGTGCCAGGCAAGCTCTTTACATGCTTTCTATCTCATTCATCCTCACACAACCTACGCGGTAGGTGCTAACAGTAATAATGTCCACAATAACGGCAGAGTCATGCAGGGCTACTATGTGCCAGGCACTGTTCTGAGTGCTTCTTGCACTTAGACATTTAAAACAACCCAGTGAGGCAGGTATACTAATTGTTAGGAAGCTGAGGCCCAGAGAGATAAGATAACTTGCTAAACTTCACTTAGAGAGTAAGTGATGGAGACAGACTCTGAAGCCAGCGCTCTTAACTCTTACTGGACCCATTTCACAGATGAGGGAAGTAAGGCACAGGGAGACAATGTGATCTGTGTTCATAAACCTGGTAGGTGGCAAATCGGATTCCACACCAGGTATGCCTGGTTCTAAAGCCCAAGTCTTATGATTGACATATTGACAGAGCAACCCAACATCCTTTTAGCTTGAGAGTGACTCTGCCTTTCATTCTGAGCACGGCAGCTGCTGTTCACCTCAGTTTGGCCTACCCTCGTAGGACCAAGCACAATACCATGAAAGAACAGCTTTAAGCAAGGATGAGACAGAGAGATAGGTGCCCATGTTATACCTATAATAGAGGTAGAGCACCCTCTCGAATTTCAGCTCGGTCTCTAGCAGATGTAAAACATTACGCTGCATCAATAAGCCATATCTCAAATGCCTTTACCAGACTTTTCCTCAGAGATGGAAGAGACAATTAAGGCTTTTGAGGGGAGAGGAGGAGGAGAACAGAAGTTAGCCCCAGACCTACCAAGTATCGCAGCCTGAGGCTAAGCCATGTCCACCTCTGGGATTCCCATATATCTAAACATACTTAATGAGCCGGTGGGGCTGGGCTGCCAGCAGGACATTTGCATAGGGACTGAGAAGCCTCCTGGGAGAGCTCTCACCCTAACTGGGAAGGGGGTCAGCAGACAAGCTTGGACCAGTGACAAAGGCTGAGTCACCCGGAAACAGAGGCAGTTCTGACTGAAGACCAGGGGTTCTGTTGCTCACATTGGTCTCCTCTTCGCATCTCAGAGAAGTGGTTACCAGACAGTAAGAGGCAGAAGAGTGCTGAATTGCTACCCATGGAACATGGCAGTTTGGATCCCTGGAGACGCCAGTTCATTGGTCTTGTTTTTGGGCAAGAGAGATAGCCCAGACTGGCAGTTATGGTGGTATTGAGAGGAAGTGGCAAGAGTGATGGTGTCCCTTGATATGGCATCCCTGTCCCGGAGAGACAAGCACCCAGCACAGCACTGAGGTGGAGCAGAGTAGCGAGAGCCAACAAAACTCCTTTGAGGGGTATTTTCCACATTGCCCAGACCAGTAGAATGGGTCTGTGTACCACAGTCCTTTGGACACAGGTAAGAAGAGAAGGAAAGGTACAGCTCTTGGTTAAAAACCAGGACTGATTCCAATCTTCCAATTATTCATTCATTCATTCATTCATTCATTTATTCAGCAGGTACTTAGTAAGCACCTATTATATGCCTGACACAGACAACAAGGATTCAGCTATTTATAAGACGGACGTGTCTCCAAATACATCCTTCCATATATGAGCCATGTTAGCTCCCCGCCTTTGAGCCATGTTAGCTTTCCTTCAGCTCTTTCCTTCACTCAGGCTCCATATTCACCACTCCTGCTGTTCAGAACACTCCATCCGACCTTCATGTGGTTGGCTTCCCTTTGTCTTCAGTCTCAAGTTAGAAACCACCTCATTGGAGGGGCCTTCCTGGCCACCCTATTAAGTGGGTCCCCCTGTTGTTCCCTCTCACATCACATGTCACATTTGCATAAATGGTAATGCAGTTGTGTTTTTGCCTGTTTATTCATCCTCTAGAATGGAAACTCTACTTCGTCCCTCATGCCAGCTTAGTGCCTGGCAGACGGGAGAAGCTCTATAAATATTTGTAGAACAAATGTTATTGAATGGACCCCATTTTATATGAGTCACACGATGGTAAATGGCTGAGCTCAAGATTCCAAATGCAGACACGCTGAAGACATGAGCAGATCCCTCCTATCGCACCACCTCAAGAAGCTCCCAACTTAGTCGCAAACGAGACACACAAGCAAAAAGTGGAACCATATGACTCATGCTACAGTAAAGGTCTATCCAAAGTGCTGTGAAAACACAGAAGACCGTCTGATTAGTTTGGCTAGGGAATAATGAAAAGCTTCCACCAAACAGATGACATCTGAACAAAGCTTTGAAGGAGGAGAGGGTTGCACAGACCCTTCACTACAGGGGTATACCATGGTCCAGTAAATCCTCGATCTTACCCCCATCAGTTTGGATTACTTATTTTGGGGAGCCACATAAAGTTTCTTCATTCATTTATCCAATAGGACTTGAATGACACTGAGCAAAACAGACATGGCCTCTGCCTTGTGAGGGGAATGGACATATGAGGACGTTTGGCCAACGGACAAAATGTTGAAAAGGTAAAGAGGCCAGATCATGAGGACCACACTGAGGAAAATCAAGGTGCCCCTGTGTACAGATGGCCAATAGCCGACGTGTGAGTGATGCCATCGGAGATCACCAGCCACTAATCTGCCTGCCTGCTATTCACAGACATTTGAAAGAGCCCAGCAAAGATCACCTGCTCTTGCCTAAACCAGAGGAACCACCCAGATAACCCACAGAAACATGAACTATATAAAAGGTTTATTGTGTTAAACCACTATGTTTTGGGGATGGTTTGTTGCTAAGCAAAAGCTAAATGATCGGTGTTCAGGGGCACAGTGCTAGACACTTTCTGGGGAGGCACAAAACAATAAGACCTTGCCTTTGCTTACTTGGGTCCATCTTATCTCATATTTACATATGTACAGCTCTATTTCCTTATAGGAGTATATATACATATATAAACATGAAATAGGATGGACACAAATGAGCTGTCCAGAGAGGCACCAACATCTGCTTTGAGAGTGCAGAGGACGAGGAGATTAACTTTGCCTGTGATTAGGGTGCAGAGACATAGGTACAAGGTCATCAGGCAGGGACGGTGGGGGGGAATGGGAGCCTCCACGTGGTAAGAAAATCCTGCTTAAAAACCCAGGAAGTAGGAAAATAGTAAGTAATCTGGAACATTTCTCCAGTCCTGCCTCCGTCTCTCGTTAAGCCAATCTACCCTCCCCCAGAAAACTCCTTTAGGAGACCTGAGCTTAGATTCCACATTTGCCAGGAAACCTCTGCTATGGACTGAATTGCATCCCCTCAAAAGGCCTATGTTGAAGCCCTAAGCTGCAATGTGGTGGTCTTTTGAGATAGGGCTTCTGAAAGAAGACAGGTTCAATGAGATTTGAGGATGGGGCCCCCATATTGGGATTAGTGCCCTTATAAGAAGATTCACCAGAGAGCTTTGTCTCTCTCTCTCTCTCTCTCTTGCTCTCGCTCTTGCTCTCGCTCTCTCTCTCTCTCTACCATATGAGGACACAGTGAGAAGATAGCCTTCCACAATCCAGGAAGAAGGCTCTCACCAGGAACCTAATTGGCCAGCACCTTTATCTGTGCTTCCAGAACTTTGAGAAAATGCATCTCTGTTGCATAAGTCATCCAGCTTTGGTATGCTGTTATGTTCTGTTATACCCTCCTTGACATGCTAACCTCCACATCTGCACTAGGCTCTCTGTATCTCCTCTCCAGAAGCATTTCTCACACTGCATTGTGACTCTCTTTCCTTTTCTGTACCTCCCATTAGACTATTTTCTCTATGAGGGCAGGGACATTGTCCAGCTTCTTATGTCTGCTCTCTTATCTCTAGTGCCTAGGACAATGGCACACGGTAAGCATTCAATAAGTGCTTACTGAATATGTGCTCCAAATATGTCATTCTGTATGGCATTCCAAACAATACATGAAAATATAATGTTAGCTATCTCTAGATTTGACTGCAGAAATAACTCGTACTCCTGCCCTTTTACAAAATTTGCTATTTCTCTGTTATTTCAATTAAAAGAAGTGGTTTGGGGGCATCTAATTTGTTGTTTATAAAGATAATTATAGCTTGCAACCTAAGCCAACTTGCTGATGGAATATTTTGTCTGATGAGATCCAGTATAGCCTGATATCTGAATGTTCCATGTGTTTATCTACATTCTTTATAAATATTCCCTGTGTGTTCATTTGTATATACAAGTTTCACAGAGCCTCCCAGGGTTTCTGCTTCTGGAATATTCACTAACCTTTATCTCAAGCATCATCAGCCCCATACTGTTTTTACTGATTAAGGAACTGAGACTCAATGAAGCTAAATGACTTGCCCAATATCATGATCATCATATAGCAAGAGAGAAAAAGCTAGAACCCAAGTCATCTACTTGTGAATCTAGAATTTGTTGGGATTTAAAAAAAAATGTTTGAAAATACACAGAATTCAGAGAGCCCTTGGTCTAAAACATAGACCACATGTATCTTCCTATTAAAATGTCTAAATATACACAAATATAAATATTTTAAGGGTTTATATAAAGAAAGGATGGTAGAGGAGAAGCCCAGTATTTATTACCAGTACTTCTCCATCTACATTTAAGTATGTTCTTTTTTTTTAAGATTTATTTTTATTTATTTATGATAGACAGAGAGAGAGAGAGAGAGAGAGACAGAGGGAGAAGCAGGCTCCATGCTGGGAGCCTGACGTGGACTCGATCCCAGGACTCCAGGATCGCGCCCTGGGCCAAAGGCAGGTGCAAAACCGCTGAGCCACCCAGGGATCCCCTTAAGTATGTTCTTAAGCAGAAACTGAGTGTCAGCATCCATTCTCTAACATCTTACTGATGTCAGCACATGACAATTCTGTTTATACCAAAAGGATGACATCTGTATATCATGTGTTGGAGTGATTACTATGTAGATCTCCTTACAGGGTAAATTGTCATCCTTACCACTAATCTCCACCCCTTACTCTCCAAGGTGATTTTCTCCACAATTTCTGAATCATGGAATTAGCTTGAGGGCAAAGTTATGCATGTTATTTCCATAGACGCCATATTGATTGGGGGGGGAGGTGGGCAGAAAGTGGAGGTGAGATGAGAAAAGACCAAAATCTCCCACCTTTTTATCTGTCACACCACGCTGTTGCAGTCTTTTGTCTCTATACTGGTTTAAAATCAGTGAGTGGATTGGTCAAAATTTCAGAACAAGGCAGCCTGTTGCTAACATTGCTGGCAGCAACAATGTTCCTGGCCTTCCTTTCCTCATAGAGCTGGGTTCATTGCCAAGCACTTCTACCAGGTAAGGTGAGGAGACTTCTTTGTCGGATGCCGCCCTCCCTCCCCTCTCCCAGCTGCCCATCTTGTTACTTTCTTCTCACTGTAAGTTCCAGGAAGCAGCTCTCTTGTGTGAGAACTCACAGTCATAAGATTCATTTTCTGTTCAATTCAGCCAATAGTTATTAGTACCTGAGCCATGTGGACTAGATTATCCAATTTTGCTCAGAGTTGAGAAGCAAAGCATAGAGATGACCAATAACACTATGGAACAAATTGAGACTGAATGGTTGAATAAAATGATGTATGGCCAAACACTAGAACATGGCCTGGCACGTTTTCAAACCTGTTCATCTGTTACAGCCTCACTTCTTTGTCTACACTGTCTCTTCACTAGTGATCTCATCCAGGTCTGGGCTCTAAATGACCCCAATGTATCCATGCCTCCCAAATTTACTGTCTAGACCTGACCTCCCTACTGAACTAGATAGTCGTAGGTGGGATTGTCCACCTGATGAGATCTTGGCTTGTATCCCTTGCAGGCAACCCCAACCTCCACACTTCCAAAAGAAAGCTCATGGTTTCCCACTCTGCTTCCAAAATATGCCCCTCCTCCATCTCAGTAAAAGGAGGTCCAAAATCCTAAGAGACATCCCCAATTGCTCACTTTTTTTCCCTTTCTCTGCCCTTTCTATACATACATCCAATTTGTCACCTAGACCCATAGACACATTCTCCAAAGTATGTCAAGAGTTGGATAATTTGTATCCACCTCTCTGGTTACTCTTCTATCCCGACCATCGTTCTCTTTTCCCTGGACTACGATAAACTAGCAGAATGGGTCTCCCTGCTCCCATTCTTGCCTCCCAATGATCCACTCTCCATAGAGCAGCCAGAGTAATATTTTAAAGGAAAACTCAGATCATCTCACTCCCCTGTGTAAAAAATCCCAATGGCTTCGCACTACACTTGAAATAAATTCAAGCTCCTCATTCTGCCTCTGCATCATCTAAGCCCCTACCCTGATCAGTCACCTGCTTCTCTCTCCCAGCTACTCTCCTGCTTCCTCTGGAGTCCTAGCTTCTGCAGCCACTTGGTCTCTTTTCTGTCCCTGCAACACCCCAGGCTCCTGGCTTGCAGCTTCTTGCATTTGCTGTCCCCTCTGCCTGGAATACTGATACCAAATCTCTTCAGCTGCTGGAGCAACTGACTCTATTTCAACCATCAGGTCTTGACTGAAATGTTACTTGCTCAGGGAAGCCTTCTCTGGCCATTTTAGCCAAAATGACATCCCAGTTCACCCTCCATCCCACAATCAGACTCATTTCTTTCACAGAACATAACCACAATCTGACATGATGTGGCTTATGTCTCAGTTCATGGCTGATTGGCTCTCCTCCCCAATAGAATAAAACTCCAAGAGGACAGGAGCCATACCTGTCTTCATCGCTCTATCCCCAGGGTCTAGAACAATGTCTGGGTTATAATAGAATCTCAATGAATATTGTTAAATAAATTCACAAATTAATCTACAAATGTTCTCAATGATTTGTACTTTATTATTAAAATGAACTAAGTGCAAAATAGAAATGTAAACAACTCTGAGTAATGGAGTAAAACCTGAGAGAACACAGGACAACAGGCTGCCTGTCTTTGTGTACCACACCAATTACACATTTGCAACATAAAGAGCAATCACCCACCAGACTTCACAAAGAGGTAACTATTTATAAGCAGAGATGGGCTAGTAGGTGTCCTCTAGAGGGACTCAGCTCAGATCTAAACCATCTAAACCGACTCTACATGACTATTTGAGGGTGTCAATGTTGACAGAGTTAGGATATGGGGTGTGAGCTCCCTATGGTTGCTGTAACAAATTACCATAGTTTTAGAGGTCAAAAGTTTTGAGATGAGTCCTATGGTCCTGAAATCAAGAAAGTAACAGGGCTGCATTATTTTTGGGGTCTCCAGGGAAAAATCTGTTTCCTTACCTTTCCCACCTTCTAAAGGCCACTTGCATTTCTTACCTTGTGTCTATTCCTCCTTCTTCCAAGCACATCACTCCGATCTCTGTTTCCATCATCTCATTTCTTCTCCCTGACTTTGGCCCTCTAGCCTCCCTCTAATAAGAACCCTTATGACTGATTACCTTGGGCCCACTCAGATAATCCAGATAATCTCCTCATCTCAAAATCCTTAATCACACAAAGTCCCTTTTGCAGTATAATATAGCCTCTCTATAGTCTTAAAAAAATGTTGAGGATTCCAAAGACCTATTATTTATATGAATTAAATCTACTTATACTTATGTATTAGAACTTTAAACTAAGAAAATTGTAAAACATTTTTTGATTTATCTAAAATTACAGTAATAAGCACATGACATGGTAACATTTTATGAGAAATAACGATGTTTTTCAAAACAAACGAACAAAAACAGTGAAAAGAGTGACATTGTTTTACATGTTCATAAATTTCTTACCTGTCTGACTAAGGAGAAGACAGATTCTCATATCTGCTTTTGTATTTAATATTAAGTGTGATACTACACACTTAATATTGCATTTGGAGAACTCTGTTGTAAAACCATGAGAGAATGAGACCTCTTGAATCCTTTGAAAAGACTTCAGGAATCCCCAGTGGTCCCAGGGCCACACTTTGATTGTTACTATTCTAGCAACACAAACTGCCTATAATTTACTGCACACACAATGCTGTTGTTCATAAGGCTGGGACTTCTCTTCCCACCCCATCCTTTACTGGTGAATGTTGGATTTTCTTGTAAGATGTAGATATTGCTTCTTCCAAGTTGAGTTAGGTGTTCTTCCTCTGGTTTCTGGTAGCGCTGTTTTCCCCTCTTACTGGCTCTTGTTTTCACTATGCTCACATTGCCCTGACAAACTGGATTTTATTCTCTGTCTAGAAGTGCATTAACCCACCACATTGTGAGCTACCTGAGGATGAAAACTGTCTTCTATTCATCTCTGTGGCCCCATATAAGTGGCACACTATAAATGTTTATTGGATGTAAAGTAAATGAATATCTCCTTCTGTCAATGTGAGTATAACATGAGAGAACAGAAAACTGGGGATTAGGTAGGCAGCACCTGCTGTTACAGACCTTGCTTCTTCCCACCTGGACCAGTCCCAAAGACCCTTATCACCCTCACACATGCTCAGCCTTCAAGGTTTCTGGGTCTGGAGAATGCTGAGTAGTCACTAAGCAGAAGAAATGCTTGTAGCCCCTTAGAAGCTTGAGTCTCCAGGTCTTGCCAGGTGCTCTGGGGTGCTCCCTGGATTCCATATGAGGGAAAGGAACCTTAGTATACAATACATATTTATGTCTCCCAGTCTGTCTTGCAGCCCTGGCTTCAAGGAGCAAGCAGAGAAACATATGGAAATCCAGTGATGAAAAATTAGTCACATGTCTATGGTTGGAATTTGCATAAGATCTCAAAATAATTTTCTAGAAAGTGTCTGTGAGGGATGCTGGGTGGCTCAGTGGTTGGATGTCTGCTTTTGGCTCAGGTCATGATCCTGGGGTCCTGGGATTGAGTCCTGCATTGGGCTCCCTGCATGGAGCCTGCTTCTCCCTCTGCCTATGTCTCTGCCTCTCTCTCTCTCTCTCATGAATAAATAAATAAAAATATTTAAAAAAGAAAAGAAAAAAAATGTCAGTGAGCTTAACCAGAAATCCTGTTGTTGTGCTCCCAGACAAATGTGGAAAAGGAAGATATTATAATTGCTTTGATCCCATGGTTTACATTTAGGGCTGTATTTATCAGGTTCAGTGACTGGACCTCTCCCCATCAAAGGGCAGCTCAACTGCTTCAACTGCATGTCTCAAAATCCACTGTTAAGTCATAAGAAATGGAAGACTCAGCCATGTTAGTCCCCACACAAAGAATGTCCCTATCTGGACTTGTCCGTGAAGACACTGGATTGGATGCACACAAATGTAAATCCTATTACAGGTATAAAAGTGTTGGCAGTGGAGCAATGCCCAACATAGCAGTCATGAGACTAAGACCGCTAACGACAGGATCATAACTAACCAAGGGCTGCAGCTCTGAAATCCGCTGCTGCAGCTGAGCTAAGGCCACGCCTCCGAGGGCCTGCTCCCACGCCAAGGACATACATCAAAGTTGACTTATTTCTGAGGACCGACTGTCAAAGACTCACCAACGACCTTGCTAGGCCCTCCTTAGGCTGCACATTTTAGGCTCCCCACCTTCCCTTCCTCTCTCCTTCACTTGGCGTCAGACTTGCATCTTGGTCTGCCAACTCTCCCGAGCTTTCCAGCCTCTTCTCCATTTTCTCTAGCAGGCATTTCTCCTAAGAAAATTCTTGCACATTTAATCCTGTCTTAGCATTCACTTCTTGGGGAATCTGCACTAACATGCCCGGCAACATCACATACCACGTTCCACGTTTCCACCCTAAACTGGAAAGTAGGAGACCCAGATCATCATCCCAGCTCTGTCTCTTCCTAGCCGTTTCCTCACCTGCCAAATGAATTCCCTGGATGAGCTATCTCTAAACCCTCTCCTGCCTTCAACATCTTGGATTCCATAGCTGCTGTCCAGCCATTTGTGACCACAGAGTTCCCGGCATCCTAGGAGACAGTGTCTCCAGCATGGTGACATCTCAGGTGAGGAGTCACATTCCCATGCACTGCCCTTGACCAAGAGAAAACAAAGAGGCAGCCAAGCCCTGAGCAAGTAGTATTGAGCTGAGCCCTCCTAGAGAACCAAGCACGTGCAATACACATCTTATAGTCCAAGTTGTTGTGTGACCAGGAGCTCAACTTGAAACCAGAGCATTGGTATGCTACCCAGCTTGAAGGGATTATCTTCACTTCAGGAAGAGATGAGATGTGACCCCCCCACCCCTTTTGAGCCCCTAGAACCCTGCCTCAGACTCTTCTCCAGACACTGAGCACATGGACCTCACAAAGCCCTTGGGGTAGGCCAGCTGCAAGTTAAAATCATCAGTGTGCCAGTGAGAGGTTGTACCATTGAGGACTAGTCTGGCCACCTTTGAGAAGAAACCCCAAATTAACAGGGGCTTAAACACTCTAGATTTTGTTCTCTCACAAAAAAAGTAGGACTGATAGGGAAAGTCCAGGTCCTAGAGTCCAGGATATCTAAGCAGCAGTGGTAAATATGAGGGTACCATGTCCTGGAAGAAGCAGGATAGAATCTGAGGGGAAAAAAGGTATCAGAAAGATGCAGGGCACGGCACCGATCCCTTGGCCTCCTTCACCATCTGCTCAAGAGTATTTCAGAATGTAGAGCGCTTCACATCCACGGGGCTGAATAACGCATAAGAGCATAGGTGAGCATCTCCTCCAGACTGATGCTAAGGGATGCAAAACTTACGCCTCTTGCTGGGCCAGCTTAGCTCTAGTCCCTTCTAAGGGATGCTTGTTAATAAGCTGGCATTCATCTTACTCTTGTGAGTTTATTTTATCACAGAATCACTGAGGGGAAAAAAAAAACATCGCAACTTACCACAGTAAAGTAAATATCGCAAGATAAATGACAATGTTGGAATGGAAACCACTTAGGGCCTCAGAACGGTCAGTCGCAAACAGTTTCTAGACTATTAGCTGTGAAAGGTTATGCCTTATGTCACCCAAAAGGGTTTTCCCCTAGATTTATAGCATGGTCTTGAGGAAGATTTATTGCCATCTTAATTTTTTCCCCCGTTTTAACTTTGTGAACCGTCAGCCTGGAATTCCTCCTAAGTTATTTAAGAATGAGTCGCTGGTTTTTAAGAAATGCTTGTGGTACGTTTTCTGTGATCTTAGTATCCTTATTAGGGATCAGATCATAATGCACTTGAGTAGGGACCAAACCATCCTCCTTCTCACCCTCCAGTTTTACTCGATAACATTTTCCATCCTGCTCCCTATCCCTGGAAATTGACCTGTAAAGATACAGAAGCAGCTCTCTTGCCTTTGGGCTTCTAGGTGGGTACAGACACTGGGAGAATTGGCCAGATGTTGGAGGCAGGGAGGACTTGGGCTTGAGGCACTTACTCCCCCAAATCCCTTCTCTGTGCTCCATGGCTGGCTGCACCCTGGATGCAAAGTGGCAGCTCCTGCCAGGTAGCCCTCACTTCACAGCTCTGTCTCCAGGCTCCAATAACCACTCCCTCCCTTTTGTGTCATTTGTTCACAGATTTCCATTCTCTCTCTCAAAGCAGATTATGACCTCTGACCCCACTGATTTTGGACTTGGCCATTTGACTTGCTTTGGCCAATGGTATGACACTCTCTTCAGAGCAGAAGCATTTTGTGTGCTCTGGCACAGATGGCTCTGCCCTTCCTCTGCCCTCCGCCATGAGAACGGCATGTCTTATGTCTCTTAGTAAGAGACTACGGTGGGCGGGGGTTTTCAGATGAGAAGGCAGGTGCAGCTGAGCCACGTCAGCTGAGCCACGTCAGCCGAGCCCGAGCCCACTTGAGCCCAACTGAGCGAGGCTGAGCCCAGCAGAGTCAAGCAGAAGCACTGCCAGCCTACAGTCCTCGGTAATAATAAGCACAGGAAATGCAAGTTTGTGTCATAAGCCTCTGAGATACTGCAGTTGTCCGTGATCACCACAAAAATCAGCTGATATGCTCTCATTGCCCCTTCAGATCTAGGGGTGCAACTGGCACCTGTTTCCTCTAGGTTCCTAAGCCTTTATAAATAGCTCCTTTATTAAAGACTTCTCGATTTACCTGGTATGATAAGGTCATCTGTTTCTTGCTGAGACCCTGACTGATAGACATCCTGTTTAGAGATGAGAGGAAACCACACAGAGGCTGGATACAGGATAACAGCTACCCAACTCTATGAATAAATAACAGTGAGGAGAAAAAGAAGGGCAGGAAGGAAGAAGAGAAGGGAGAGGAACACAAGGAAAAGGAGAAGAAAGAAATGGAGAAGGAGGAGGGAAAGGAGAAGAAGAGGAAGAGAAATAATGGAGAAGGGGGGGCGAAGGAGGAGGAGGAGAGAGAGAAGCAGACCCTCCGCTGAACAGGAGCCAGACCTGGGGCTCGATCCCAGGACCCCGAGACCATGACTCGAGCCAAAGGCAAACACCCAACCAACCTAGCCACCCAGGTGCCCCCCACCCTGGCTACTATTAATGATGCTCCTTTTGTAAAGAAGGAAGATAAAGGGAGGAAGCAGCTCCTTCCAGGTTACCCTCAGCGAAGTCCAGATAAATTGGTCCACAGCCCGGAGAGAGAAAACATCTGGTAAGGGGTGGTGGGAAGGCCTCGTGATGACAGGCCCGAGAGGCCCTTGAAGAGGTGGGAGCCTGGCTATCCCCGGCCGTTGGCCAGTGAGGCCCAAACGCGGGCCTAGCCTGGGGGGAACGTTGACAACCACGGTCTGCAAAGTACCAACAGAGAAGCAAGGTGGGCTCTTGCCTTTCACCAAGTTTGAGTCTCTGGGTAGATGCAAAGGTCACTGGTTCTAGGAGAAAGGCTCCATTGAGCTGCCCTATGGTGCACAGGAGGAGCTTCCTGGGCGCCGGGACTATGGACTGCAGGGCAAACTACGGCCAATCCGGGGCTCCCCTCTGAGTCAGGAGCGTGCATACAAGTTCCCGCAGCCCCTGGAAGCTTTGTTTCTGCTTCAAGGTTGTCCTCACAAAAGGGACAGTTTGAAAGAAGCCCCCACCTTGAACCCCCAGTCACACGCCATCCGTGCACCAGGCTGGCACGGAAGTGTGTCTCCACCAGTGCAGGCAGGTGTGCCAATTCTAATGAAGCTTCTGGAAGAAGCCATGCACCACCAGCTCTGCAGCATCACAAATAGCCACTTACAATGACCACCTCATTATCCCCAGGGCTGCGGACCCCACTGTTGGGTGACGTGAATCCTCTATCCCTTTCAGTTTCGCATCCTTGACTGTAAAGGCTTCCGGTCCCTAGTACATCTGCCACGCTCCTTCACCTCCCCTGAGAAGTCCTGACTGGGCTGCCCTGGATGGTGGTTGAGCAGAAGCATTCATTCATTCATTCATTCATTCATTCATTTGTATATATATTTTTGTATATTTTTTATTGGAGTTCGATTTGCCAACATGTAGCTTAACACCCAGTGCTCATCCCGCCAAGTGCACCCCTCAGGGCCCATCACCCAGTTACCCCCAGCCCCCGCCCACCTCCCCTTCCACCACCCCTTGTTGGTTTCCCAGAGTTAGAGGAGTCTCTCATGTTCGAGCAGAAACATTCTATTGCTCAAGCTCCCGGGTTGAACCCCAGCCCTGTGATGGACTGACTGTGTGGCCATGGGCAAGTCACTTCACTCCTCCTTGGCTGTTTCCTCAACTGTCTAATTCATTTTAAATATTGATGGCCAAGCCAAAGAGCAGTAAAGCCCTCTAGGCCTATAAAGCAGTAATGCCCACCTCACAGGGTTGTTGTAAGAAATAAATGTCACCCTATGTGGAGAGCTCAGAGCGGTGCCCGGTGTCTGGTGGGCACAGGGGACACGTGTGCATTATTTGCATCTGGCTTAGCTCCCGAGAACCGTGCTCACTCGGTCTATCTTTCCAGAGGGACTTGAACAAAGTCCTTCAGGGAGGGATTCTGTGTGTCTTACTCCACATCCCTAGCTCCTTGCCGGGTATGTAGTAGGTTTGGGGGAAATGTTTCACGTCGGCTGGTTATTTTGAGCCTTGCTCAGCCACTCCCCTGCCCCACACTTGGGTTGGTTCCATCAGCTCCCCCCGGGGGACAGAACAGGTCAGGCCCCTTTGAGGCTGATCCAATGACAGCTAACCCACCCAAGTATGGTCTTCCTTTTTTGAGACCAATCATCCCCCTGCCCCTCTAGCTGCTCCTGGGTAGACCACATACACTGCGTCTCAAACTCAGAGGCCCATAGGGGCCAGGAAAGGAACACATCGGGGTGCACCAGGGCAGAAAAGAACAGCAGCAAGGGCCAAGGATGTGCCTGCCTGGAGAAGGAGGCTCCTGCCCACCTCTGGCTCATCACTGCCATGGAGTCTCCCGGTCTGGTGGCACCATATCCCATATCCTCTGAGGTCTTCAGAGCAGCCAGATGTTTAAGGGCCCTCTCCCAATGCTTAAATGTTTGTGACAAGGTCAAAAAGCTTCAAAGTATTTTGGTGATCAAATGACACACATCTGGAAAAAAATTAATCCATGATAGACGGGTTAATCAGCTAGAGGGAGGGAATCTTTTTACAATATGAATGTAGATTAAGTCACCACAATCTATATTTTAAATATCTTACAACTTTGTCAATTATACCTCAGTAAAGTGGGGGGGGTGGCGGAGGCGGGGGGAATAATGCACATCTGTACTAGTTAGCAACTGGTGATTGAAGAGCAGTAGCTACCAATCAGCCCACGGACAGTCTGAGTACATAGCACTTAATGGTCCCAGCACGGGACCAGCCTTCAGCTACAATGCTAACGGACTGACAAACTAGTTCTGAAGATGGCCTGGTTCTGCACTCAAGTCGCTTACTCTGTCCTGTGGCATGCAGTCCCTCTGATGATCTTATTTACTTTTGTTCAAAGCCCCATTTTTCTCTCACTCGTTATTTTGCTAAGTATTTACTGAGCAACTACTATGTGCTGGATTTTAGAAACTAGGAATGTAGCAATGTACGTGATAGATGATCTCTACCCTCAGAGAGCTTGTAGTTTCAAGTATTAGGCTTTGGTGACTTCCTGATTTTTACATATTGATAATTATATAAAAAAGATTAAAAATTAGGGCAGCCCAGGTGGCTCAGCAGTTTAGCACCTGCCTTCAGCCCAGGACCTGATCCTGGGGACCCGGGATCGAGTCCCACGTCGGGCTCCTTGCATGGAGCCTGCTTCTCCCTCTGCCTGTGTCTCTGCCTCTGTGTGTGTGTGTGTGTGTGTCTTATGAATAAATAAATAAAATCTTTATTTAAAAAAAAGGAAGATGGAGAGAATATTTAATTTTTTTTATTTATTTATGATAGTCACAGAGAGAGAGAGAGAGAGAGAGAGAGAGAGGCAGAGACACAGGCAGAGGGAGAAGCAGGCTCCATGCACCGGGAGCCCGATGTGGGACTCGATCCCGGGTCTCCAGGATCGCGCCCTGGGCCAAAGGCAGGCGCCAAACCGCTGTGCCACCCAGGGATCACAGATGGAGAGAATATTCAGCAGACTCTCTGCTGAGCACAGAGCTCGATGTGGGATAGATCCCACGACCCTGAGATCATGACCTCAGCCAAAACCAAGAGTCAGACACTTAACCAACTAAGCCACCCAGGCGTCCCACCTTGTGGTAATTAAAAAAAAAAATTTTTTTTAATGGAACACAGCTCGGGTTCATTACTAGATCATTTCTCTTTAGAGTTTTATCCAAATTTAATATATGTTCTGAAAATTGAGAAAAGTAGAACTCTGATTCAGGAGGAGGGGAAGCAACATAACATTTATTGACTGCTGGGCATGTATAGCCCTATGTCTACAATCTCCCGTGATCCTATTCCTTCCTAGAGGAAGCTATTATTGCCTTCATTTTACCAATGAGGAGGCAGGGTCATGGAGGTTAGGTAACCCCACAGGAACACAGCTCCTAGTGTTACTACTGCATGCTCTGCCCCAGTATAGACCACACAGCACCAGCCATGCACCTTCCATGTCCAAGGCCAGAATTGTCCTGGGAGTGGTAAAGCCTCATGGGTATCTGCTAGCTGCCTGTGGTCAACCATACTGATATTCAAAGCATCTAATGCCGTTCTTGGAGGGAGATTTATTTCCCTGCCCCACTGGCAGCAACGTTGGCTATGGGACTTGATTTTGCAAGAGGAACATGAGCTGAAGAGATGTGTGACATTTCCAAGCAGAAAAGCCAGCTTAGAGCTCAATGCAAACAACACAACTTTCAAGGTTGAGGCTGTTCCATCCACCTGGGTCATGAAGTGATGCCGCCCACAAGGAACATGAAGCATGACTGCAAGATAAGCCACTGGCTCACAGATCACTGAGATGGGGTGACTGGTCACTGCAGCATGACCTCGACTCTTCAGGGCTCGGAAACTTCCAACAGGGAGATCCACCCTCTGACGTTTGTCATCTTTTAAAATTTATGATAAATACTAGAGTGGGCCAAGAGTCCACAGTCAGGTTGAGTTGGGCCCGAATCCTGACCTCGCCATCCTTGCCCTGCGCGGTGTTGTCAAGCCGTGCAACCCTTCTTAGCCTCCTTTTCCTCGTGTATAAGGATGGGAGTAATGATGCTGACCACATACACATTTGAGGTAAAGCCTAAGTGAGATCACCAAGGGAGAGGCCCTCGCTCTGTCTCCGGTACTCCAGAAACATGCCCTCAACCTTTCTCCATCCCTAAGTGCCACCCCGACACACACACACACCTGTGCACACGCACCCACATGCACACCCTCTCCTGGTTCTCACAGCACATCCCCATTCCCTGTGGGCCCTTTCTTCCCTCTCCTGTCCTGATGGCCAGGTGCTCAGGCCATGCCCATCCTCCTCTGCGCCTTTCCTAGCACTTAGCTGTCCCCTGCCCGCACACCCAGCCACTCATCTTCCTTCTGACGCCTTCCCTTCCTCCCTCCTCCGGCAACAACTGTCTTACTTAAGAGACTCGACCTCCTTCCCTGCATCTGTAATCATCAGTGAAATGCTGAGCACAGCTGGATTTTCAAAGCCAATGGTTAATTGCAGGGAGCCGAGGGTGACCCAGTGGCAGTTTCAAGTATTTGGAGTGTGAAATAATGACGACGCCGGCGAGCAGACAGCCTGAAAATCAGCGGATAGCCCCCCTGAACAGCTTCCAAGGGTTCTGATGAAAGCCGCCTCTCCCCAGCTGCTGAGGCTTGTGCTGGAGCTGGGAGGCAGACGAGAGCCAGAGACCACCCCAGGGAGCTGCGTGGCGGGAGAGTGCATCCTCAGACCTGCAGAAGGGGTCTGGTAACTTCTCAGTTACCATGGCAGCTGGGCTCCGAGAGGATCACACAGGAACTAAGCAGCAAAACCTTTAATGAGGTGCTGACCTTGAGGACCCAGGTCTCCCCTGGCCACAACTGCGATTTCCTGATCCCCATCACGGTTAATGAGTGACCCTGGCTGAGGCCCTCCCCACAAAGAACAGGCCTGACCGCGTCATGGATGACCAGGGCACCTGATCAGATATGTCATTACCTCGGCTTAGTACTCTCAAAATCAGCAGGACAGTCAGTCTGTGCCTCCCGTCATATCTTTCTTTGTCCAGTCCACAATCCAGATTGATGGTACGCGGACAAATACCCCAAAAGACCACTCTACAGGCCATCATGTGGTCCCATGGGATTATAAAATAGATGGAATTTCCTCAAGATTCTTCAACTTCTAAGACACAGCATTTTGTTAAGGATTCTGTGTGCCAGCACTGGGGACAAAGCAATGAAAAAATCTAGGTCCCAGCTTTTAAGGGATTTATAGTCAAAGGGGAAGAAACACAAACCAATAAGCAATTTTAGTAGTGAGGTAAGCCCTGGGTGGTGATAGTGGAGAGAGGCAAAAAGTGCTGACCACATGATAAGTGCTGGGCAAAAATGGAATCAACATATCAGGCACCTTCTACCATGGGACATTTGTACCTCCTATTCCTCTGTCTGGAACATTGTCCCCCATTACCATTGTACCAGGTTCCTATTTTTGCTTTACCAACTTCTAGAGGTCACCTATATTGACTCCTGGCCCATCCTCACATCACTTCAACTTCTTAAATTGGTTATAATATCTCCTACCTCTGACTCTGACTCTTTTTGTCTTCCTCTTATAAGCACCCTTGTGATGGCACTGGGTCCACCAAGAAAATCCACAGTAATCTGCCCATCTCAAATCTTTAAATTCAATCACATCCACAAAGTCCCTTTACCATGTAAGCTAATGGTCATAGTTGTGGAGATTGGGATGGGGACATGTGTGTGTGTGGGGGGGCATTATTGGGTGTATAGCAACCCTCATGGCTCCTGTCCTTAAAATCTTGGTTTAGGGGCACCTGGGTGGCTCAGTGGTTGATTGCTGCCTTTGGCTCAGGTTGTGATCCCTGGGTCCTGAGAACGAGTACTCCCTGTCTTCCCCACCTTAGTTTATTTTCCCCCCACTTCTTATATCCCCATGTGCAGTACTATTATTTGCTCATTTATTTTTTTTGACCCCCTCAATTAGAATGTAAGTTCCATGAAGGTAGGTACTTGGTTGGCTCTATGTCACCAGAGCCTAGAGCAGGGCCTGGCAGTTAAAATGAAAGAAACTAACCTACAGATATGACGGCGTTGATGAGGGGTAGGCCAGGCCAGGGGCAGTCAAGAGAAGAAAGGCGCAGGGAGGGCCATAGGCAAAGAGAAAACACGAACATGCAGGAAACACAGTTAGTTCCAGAGACAGAAAGAGGTTCAGCAGCTCTGAGGTGGACACTTTTGGTTGCCCAACCACCATCCATTTCGCTACTTCCCTCCTAGCAGAAGCCCAATTTTGAGTACATGAGCACCTTCCTGTATACACGCATTCAATGCAACTCAACCCAGTGCTGACCCCATGCTCTGTCTGTATCACCGAGACCCTGACCCCTGAAGGCTGCATTTCCCAGCTTCCCAAGTCAGCCACAGTTTGACCCATGGAATGTCCTGGTAGGAAACAGGCAGTGTTATGGACTGAAGTGTTTCCCCTTATCATTCAGATGTTGAAGCCCTAAGCCCCAGTGTGATTGCATCTGGAGATAGGGTCCTGAGAAAAGGGTGGGGTCTTAATCTGAAAGGACTGGGGTCCTCACAGGAGGAGGAGACAGCAGAGCATTCATTCTCTCTCTCAGTGCACGCACAGGGGAAAGGCCATGTGGTCTTGGACATCCAGCCTCCAGGACTGTGAGAGAACAAACATCTGTGGTGTGAGCCACCCTCTCTGTGGTGTCCTGCTATGGCAGCCTGAGCTGACCGAGACGGGAAGGAAGGAGAAAGAAAAAGTCAGACCATTTCTCTCTCTCCTTCCCTGACTCAGGCGCTCTAACTCATCAGGGACTTCTGCTAGACAGACCTACATGATCACGGCCTCTGTCAGTGACCCAGGCCCCATTTGTGGCCTTTGTCCCTACACCTGTGCCTTTCTCTTTGCTAATCTCTTGACAGCCACATCACCACCCATTGGCTTCTCAGCCCACCTTTACCCGCCTAATCCCCTTCATTAAATTCCTTCTGTTGTAAGAACTCACAGAGTCCCTATTTCCCTGGTTAGAGTCCGCTCGACACCTCATACGGCACAGAAGGTGTGTGCAAGGCAGGCAGCACCAGAGGATGGTGAAAGGCACTGCAGGGGCCAGTTCACCGAGTTCCTTGCCTCTCAAATTGCTGAGGGCGGCATCAGAAGCTCAAAGTGGGGCATATCCAGGTGGCAATGGGGAGTCAACACAGAACATCTTCGGCAGGGGGAGGGCCATTTTGAGGGCTCCATTTCAGCAAGATCATGTCATAAAAGGCATCTACCTCCACCACCTGGAGAATTTATTCTGTGGGGTTTACATTCTCCATATGGTTTCTCTAATGCTGTGTAGACACTAAGACTTCTCTTCCAGAACAAATGGCAGTGGAAAGGGGAAAAGAGACAACAAAGTGAACAGAGGTGAGAGCTGGCCCTCCTACTCGCTCTGGATCTAGACTTTGTCCAAACCACCTCTCACATGGTGGGACGTGCCACAGACACCACCGTGTCCCCACGCCTACCTTCCTTCTCCTTACAAGCCCCGTATTCTTGCGCTTCGAAGCCAAGCAAGAGCTGAGAAAATGCAAGCCAGAAACACCCCAGTCAGCACTCTGAATACAGAATTTATCTGTTCCAAATAAGGGTGTCATATGGGTGATGCAGCGAGTGCCAGCTGGTAGCTGTAACTCAAAAGGCCAGCATCTTGGTCTGTACAATCAATCACACGCAGCAAGCAGAGGCCGATTTGTTCTTTGTCATCCTTCACCAAAACTTCTCTCTCCCTCTCTCTTACTTGGTTTGCTGTCCTCCCTTCTTTCCTCTTCCCTTTCACTCTTTTTTTTCTTTTTAAAATATTCTTGGAAACACTTTTCTGCCAATCACTGTCAGCGGCTCCTCAGGCCTGGGTAAAGCAACAGCAGATGCACAGATTTGGAAACGAGCTACGGAGGGTGCGTGGGAGGGAGTATTCCTCTCTCGCAAGAAAGAGCAGATAAAACATGAGACGCTAATACAGCCCAAGACAGATTCTCATCTAATAAGAACCATTCTTCAGGTGCACAGGCGGGCAGAAAACCGAAATGAATGCTTCACCACACAGAGCTGATTTCTTTTAAGTAATATTAAAAATGGTATTCTCCGACAAGAGAAGGCTGCTGAGATTTATACATATTGCTAATATATTTGAGGCAGAAGAGGAAAAGACCACAGTCTCCAACAGGGGCACGAAACTAAACGGAAACAATGTCAGAAGTCAAGGTAGGGCTTTCCATCCCAAAGGGCCGGGAATCATCTGAGACGCTCTTATGACCAGGGCCCTTGATTATCAGAGGGTCTGGTTAGGGTGTTTCGGTGAAGGGAAAGGAGTTTTAGGGGCACTGGCCTCTTTTAGAAATCAACTAAGATTTCTAGTGTTTTAAGAAAAGCCATAGATTTCAGAAAAAGTCTCATAGGAAAGTCAGGAGATCTCTCTCTCTCTCTCTCTCTGTCTCCTGGCCCCTCTCCCACAACACCAACGTGCATGAATCAGGGCTGATGCACACAGGCCATCCTCTGTCATCTCCATGACCTGTGCAGAGCCACCGACACCACCGAGGATCCAACAGAGCCTATGCCTGGGAGGCTGCGTGGGGTCGAGTGGACAGGACAACACCACCTCGTGCTTAGACTCTTGCTGTCCATCAGCAAACATTAAAGTGGCATACTGTGTCCTTGAGATACACTCATAGGACTAATTTTATAACCTGTTCCTGTACTTCATTTCTCAATACAGGGGAGATGACCAGGGCCTCTCCTCAACACTAGAGGTCCTTGGTAGCAATGGCCAGATAAATTCTTCATCAATAAGGCCAGGATGTCCCAATCCCCCAGGGATTCTTTGGAATCCAGACTTCTTTGGATTTTTGATGTACAAAGTCTCAGCCAGGTCTCCTTAAGAATGTATGGTTGGTGGGGAAGGGGTCCGTTCTTTTTCCCGGGAAAAAGAATGCAACCACTGAATCCAATCCCAAAGGAAAGAATATTAGGAAAGAACAGAAATGATCCTTTTTTAAGCCCCCAGAATTTCTAGGACAGCTTGTCAGACATCAACTCTATTGTCTCTCCCTGGAATGCCCCTGCCACTCACTCTCTGGAAGAGGCTTCCAGACCCTCTTCACCTAGCCAACCTCTAGGTGTCTTTCTAACTCTGCCCCCAGGAAATCCCTTCCTCCACAAAGTCTTCCCAACCTTTCATAATACCAGGCTCTCTGTGACACCGTCTCATGGTCTCCCGTGCTTCTCTTCCATGGCTCTAACTACAACTGCAAATCATGCTTTGCTTCTGAGATTAATACCTGTGTCTCCCTCCAAACTAGAAATTCCATGAAGGCAGTGTGACAGCCCTAAAAATGGGCTACTCAGGCCTCCTGCTGTCCCAAGGCTAAGTGACAACTGGCCCCAGCTGCTGTGCTCCAAATCCACCAAAGTGTTGTGCCACGGCCTCATTCCCCGTAGGCTATGCCCAGCACTGACCTAGGAAGCACTGAGTGGACATCATTCCTGCCGGATGTGGGACTCCTCTGAGAGGGCCAAAGCTTTCTTAGAACTGAGCAGCAGTCTGAGATTCTCGCTACTCAAGTTCCTTCCTGTTCTCTCTCCTTCATGGGACTATCTGAAGGCTCTCTTCACCCCCCACCAGCTCCCTCCCCTTTTTCTTTCAAAAGGCTTCTGCTTCCTTGAGCACCCAGAGAACTCACACTTACACAGGCAGTAATTCTCAATTATTCTCCAGTTTTTCATAAAGCCTGGTGTGTAAGAGGTCCCCAATTAATGTGCATAAAATGAATATATGCTTGCAGACATGGTGAAGCTTGGATGAGAGAATGTGGATGAATCAGAGCAAATCTAACTCATCCTCTGGGAAACTGAAGGAAAAAGGTGTTCTCGACATGGTAACATGGTATTCACACAGTATGGACATGGCTACCTTTAATTGAGCACCTTGTACAATGAAGGCATTGACTACACAATTTATACACATTAATTTATTGTGTTCTTTACAAAAGCCATAAAAGGTTAATCTTACTCCTATTTTTCAGATGAAAAAATTGAGGCTAACTCAGAACAGTTTTAAGTTTTGCTGTAGTGACAAAAACCCCCAAATCTTGGTGGCTTAAAACTATCATATGTAAATCTGAGTTCTGTGCCTCCTGTTAACCTTCCAAGGAAGTCAAAAAAACTTCTGAACAGTGCCAGGCACCAAAGTGTGACCTTGACATCCTGAGTCGGTGAGGCCTTGCTCAAATCACACGGGAACATCTATAACTTCTTTGCTTGAGTTAAGCTTCAGGGACCTGAGGTCATAGCAGCTGATCCGTTCTGACACTCCCAGCTCTCACCAGGTCTGGCCAACCCAAATCAGGTGGCTTCCCAAACACAGTGCAGAGCCCCCTCACTAACCATTCTTGTCATCGTGGAAAGCTGGGACAGCCCTTTCAAAGATATGGCATTTTATTAATTTTAGTCTTCACTGCTGTGACTGTGTCCAGAACCCCCAGTTCTGGGCTTGTTGTTTCAGCCAGGCAACTAGAAAAGAGTTTATTTGTATTTCAGTCTTCTTCTTTATTTCCCTCCCCTTAATAAACATTAAAATCTCCTAGTCTCCCAACAATTTTTAGTATGATTAGTTATCCCAAGTGGCCAAGAGAATTTGAATGAGCTTCACTTTTGGTAATTCACCGAGGCGAGTGCCAAGGTGGGCAAATCACATAACCAATTGATTCTCTTTTCACAATGTCCAAAGCACAAAATTAAACTATACTATTAAATAAGCTTCTTCAAACTATACCGTTCACTCCCAGCTCCCCCAACCCTCGGGGGCCACGTTGGGCCTCATCAAGCCCTCTGGGCTGCCGACCACCGCCATAGACTGGGGTGAAAGGGTAAGACACGTTGCTCCACCTCTGGATGTGCTTAGTGAAAAGGAAAGTGACAAATGATATCACAACCATCTAGACAGGAATCCACTTCGTTTTCAGGACGTGTCTCCACTGAGAGATCTCGGAAGGGGCCACTCCAGGGACATCAGAAACCAGCAAGCGAAAGGAAAAAGAGAGACCCAGTTTCCACATGTCCTGCTTGTCCCTGACAGGCTGCAGCCCTAGGGCTCACAGCTCTGATGCTGCCGGAGCTCCTGCGCCCTGAAAGCAACATCTGGTTTCCTGATTCAAGCCTCTCTTTGTCAAAACAGGTTCTCTCCCGGCAGAGTCTTGAGTCCCTCTAATATTTCTTAAGCTTAATTGGAGACGGGGGTCTGAGAAGCCTCAGCCATTCCTGAGAGTCAGGGAGTCCCAGGGAGAGAGACCTTGGTCCCATTCCTAGGACCTGCCAGTTGTGTTGGCCAGAGTCCTACATCCAGCGAGTTGTGATCTGAGCCAATCCCATAACCAATTTCAGTACCTCAGTTTCCCTACCCATAAAACTTAGCTCTGGGACTTGGGAGCCTTAATGAGCATTGGCCTTTCCTGGATAAATTAACCAGGTGCCGGAAACATCTGTGGCTGGAGGCAGAGTCTGCTGTATAAACAGAATATTGTATTCTTATACACAAGACTGCAGCTAGAGCTCAAATACCAACTAAACCTGACTTCATCCTAAGTCCTATTCAGTAAGTATCTTGGGAAAAGTCAGTCCCTTCTCTAGACTAACGTTATATTTGAAGAACTCACCTTCTCATTTACCTTGCTCTATTCTTCTCACAGGACAAAGAGATGCCTGTAAAAAGTGAAGAGTCAATAATTTCTTAGAGCACCGCTTTCCATTTAAATCATAACAACACTCCGAAAATAGATACCCCAAGAGAACATATGCTCTGGGTGGACAAGGGCAGTATCTTATTCACAAACATATCCACAAAGTACTGATCCATAGAGGATACGAAAAAAGAACTTGTTGAACAAGTGAACAGATACTAGCCCTAGAAAAATACTATTCTCTGTCTGCATAGGTTTTTTGTTTTTAAGATTTTATTTATTTATTCATGAGAGACACACAGAGAGGAAGAGACATAGGCAGAGGGAGCCCGATGTGGGATTCGATCCCAGACCCCAGGATCACACCCTGAGCCAAAGGGAGAGACGCTCAACCACTGAGCCACCCAGGTGTCCCTGCATAGGTTTTAGACTGCCTTTCTGGCATGTCCTTCCACGCTGTTCTTAGTTTAAAGCTTTATTAGGGCAGAAAATACAGAGTCACTTGATAAAACTAGTAAGGCTCAAAGACGTCAACTTGATAGGCCGTAGCAGATCTGGAAACAAAATCTAGGTCTCCAAACACCCGATTCAGTCTTCATATCTTTACAGCTCACTGCTTTCCTTGGTCTGAAGTAGGGGTCCGAAAACTATATAGTCCCAGGGCCAAATACCGACCATCGCCTGAATTTTTATAAATAAAGTTTTACTGGAACACAGCCACGCCCATCTGCTTACTTATTCTCTGTGGCTGTTTTCCTGCTACAAGAGCAAAGCTGAGTAGTTGCCATAGAGACCTTCTGGCCCACAAAGTCTAAAATATTTACTGTGTGGCTCTTTATGGAAAGCATGCCGACCCCAGCTCTCTAGCAACCTTCCCTAGAATCCATAGCCGTCCTGGAGCTACTGCTAGAGACCAGGGCTCCTTGGTCCCACTGTTTCGGTCACGTGGCCTACACAACACCAGTCCACCAACGCTTGCTACTGTGTCAAGAGCTCCACACCCATCACCTTATGTAATTCTCCCCACAAGCATAGGAGCTGGGCCTCACTATGCTCATACGTAGCGTGCAAACGGAACCAGGCTGAATCATGTGAAATTGTTGTTTTTTGGTCAAATCCTAGCAACTTCCACGTTGAAGATGTGCAAGGGCAGCACAGTTACGTGAAAGTACGCAGATGCTAACCAGCTCTGTGCCTTCGCCACTGGCTATACAGTTGCTTGTTAGAATTTGCGCTCAACTTTTTGTATTATTACAGGTTGTGCAAATCTTGAAGAACCCAACCGAATGCGGTTCAAGTAAACTTTTCCTAAGTTTATGTGGCTGGAGAAGTTCTCGGGACCCCCACCCCTCACCCCCCGCCCAGCCCAGGTAGCACACATAAATATCCTGCAAAACTAGTCTTCCTTGGGACACACTGTGGAGACACCTCCAGTCCCCCATCCCCATCTGAGAGGCTGCAGCATTTCATATCCCCGTTCCCGACTGTGCCAGCTCCTGCCCCCTCAGAACACCCACACAACTGCTCTGGCAATGCCCAATTTGATACCTCCCTCCACGGGCAAATGGAACTCCATTTTCACTAAAATAACCTGAATAGTCCATGCTGTTGCTGCAGGCTAATTCCATTTACAGGAATAATGAAACTCCATCCTTGGGTGGCGTTGGATGTTCATTTAATACACTTTAACCATCCCATACCTCCCATTTGTAATGCAAATAAACTGCATCTTCCATCAGAACCGCTCACTTTCCCTCTAAGTCCAAATTCTTAGGATTTATGTGCCGGATCAGTTGCAGGCTTTTTTCCAAAGGTAGTATCCAAAATCCAGTATCCAGAGGCTGCCTTTTAGTCCAGGTCAATTAAACAATGTACTTGGCTGTTTCCCTCCCCCACACACACATACACCCTACTTTTTAAAAGAGAATAATTGCTAGTATATGTAAAGTTTGCAGTTGGGGCCTCATTTATTACAAATTTTCTCCAGGAATAATATTTAGGTCCATAACTTATCATAAGCGTCCTCTCCTACCCCCTCCTAAAATATTAACTTGGTAGGGAGGTTAGAAATCTATCATAACCAATGAGACACCCATGCACAAAAATAGCAAGTCTCAAGTTTAATATTTTATTGCCATATTTTGAAACAACTGGTTACACAGCTGCTACTGTTATCTTCCAATTATTTCGCATTTTTCCAGAGTTTTAAATGCAAGCTGTAACAAATTAAATCTAAATTTCTATATGCTCCTTAAAAAAAAAAAAAAAAGACAGTTTCAGAGAACACTACCAAAAAAAGTTGAAGTAGAGAGGAAGAAAGGTTACCGACAGCAAGAAAGAGAACTTATTTTTAATCTCTACAATGACTTGTTCCGACTGCCTCCAGGTTTGTGGGGACGCCTTCCCGCAGGTGGTTCATGCAGCCTCCATTCCCAGCAGGCTCTTAGGTTCTTAGGTTGAGACTCTGCAGTTTGCTAAAAATGCACTTCTCCCTGCCAATTTTGTAAAGGTGCTCAAGAAATCCCTTCACTGAATGCTGAATGTTTTGTATGCTCTGGTGTAACACTACCAGTGGTGCTCAAATACCCAAGGAATTTCTCCCAGGATTGAATGGGTCATGTTTCGGTGCTATCAGTTCAGAAAGAATTGCATGTGATTTTGATTGACTACAAAGGCAAAGAACAGTGTGATTATTTTTTTCCAACATCAACATGATTTTTACCATGAATTATGGGCCTTGGGGGTAATATATTTTTGCTTAAAAAAATACTTAATTGAATCTTGTGTTCTTTTTTTCCTTTTGGAAAAATCTGGCCCCTTGACCCTAATTAGGGGAAGCTGAAGATGAACATAGAAGGCAGGCTATCACAGTGCTTCTCCCTCCCGCTGCTGAGATTCAACGTAGAGTTCATGTCACCGCGGCTTTGTTTGGTGTAAGGCTGTGAAGTGGCACACACTTGCTGTCCTTTTTGCTGTAGCACGTTAGCAGGTGGCCCCTGCAATCACTGCCCGGTAAACAGAGCCCTGCTATTGTAGCAGATACCCTGTACCCCTGGTTTGAAATACTGGTGACTCAAGAGAGAAGGTCCCTCTGGGACTCCTTCCAGCCTTTGTCTCCTCTCCCTCAGGCCTGGGTTCTTTCTGCGATGCCTGGAATCCCCTTCCTTCTCAATGACCTGGCCTAACTATTACTCTTAACTTCTAATAAAAGTGGCTACTCTTTACCTTATTGAAATGTCTTCCCCAAATTCTCTCTGGCAACTTAAAAAAAAAAAAGATTCCCAGGACTGATTTCAAGACCTTTTTAAAAAAACTCTCCAGGCCTTAATGACACAGAGACACATTCAGGAACAAACTCCAGCAAGCACTGGGATCACCCAGGATGGCCATCAAAGTGCAGGGTGCTTGGCTCTGATGAACACTTAGTTCCTAATTCGGTGTGTCTGGCTTGAGGCCCGGGAATGTGCATTTCTGACAAGCTCTGGGTGATGCTCCTCCAGGGGCCACACTTAGAGACCACTTGCCCTTGGGTAAGCCTCCTGAGGGTCAGGATATACTGCCCTTTTGTTCCCAGTGTGAGTGGTATCTGGCACATTCATCTGAATGAACACCTGAAGCTGCCCTAATATTAATACCACACACAGGAAAACCCGTGATGATCACCATCTTTAAAGTGTTAAGTCTAGGATTCTACTTTCATCCCACAGTGATGCTCCACTTGCAGAGATAAAACCCAGGTGCCAATTTAGACACAGAGACTCAAAAGTGCTAAATCTACAGGGTATACACTCGATTCTCTTTAAGGAAAAATGCCACTCTTATTGGTTGGCTGGTAGGTTGGTTGACTTTTCTTCTGAGAGGTAATGAGAGGCAAGTGAGCACCTAGTATATGAAAGCATCAGGAGAAAATCATCATTTGTCCAAGTGTGCCTTAAACTGGGAGCAAAGATTTACTACTAACATTGAATTTATTCAGAATCCATGGAGGATTTGCATGGCTAGCCTCTAATCACTTTCAGCAGAGTACCCCACAACTGCCACAGTCCGTTGAAACAAGATGAGAGATTGTCATTAGAGATTTGCCACATCAGGGCTTCATGAAAATACAAAATCAACACCTTCCCTTTCTCCCTCTTCTACCCCAGATGATTTCTGAATTTCTGTACATTTGTTATTTAACAGAAGCATGAACAGAATGACGTTAACATCACAAATGCAAATGTCTTTGTTCCTAACAAATTGCTCTAGCTTCTCCCCTTCCCTAAGTTTGGGAGTGGGAGGGAATGGACTCCACACAGCATTTCATCTTAAGTACAGAAGGCAAAGGCGAGTTATATTTTTTCAAAATTTTCTGTTAGGAGTCTTCACACACACACACCCTCAACTTTTTTTTCTTTTTTTTGCAACGCTGCTCCGTACTTTAATAAAACTGACATCTGCATCTCTAAAGAAATACTTTACTGTCAAAAGCATCTAGCTTAGTCTCATTTGCTTGAAATGTTTTCATCTCAGACCAAATTTAGAATAACCCACCACCTGTTTACACCACCAATCTCCAGCAATGAATCAAAAACTCACCTCTTCCATCCACTTCCCAGATGGAACAGTCAAGGTGACCCAGATATCCAAGAGATTTTTAATTAGTCCCTAACTCCTTCTTGAGAATGTCTACCTTCGTGCTTCAAATGTTGCAGAGTACACATGAACTTTGCAGTGCGTTGGAGAGCATTTCCCTCATGGAAAGATTCAGTGTATACTGGCAACACTTGAGCTCTTTACAAAATTCTGGCCGGGGGTATAGGATGAGCAAAATGGGTGGAAGGGGTCAAAAGGTACAAACTTCTAGTCATAAAATAAGTCATGGGGACATCATGTACAGCATGGTGCTATAGTTCATACTATAGTGCATATTGCAAAGATGCTAAGAGAGTAGATCTTAAAAGTATTCACCACAAGAAAAAAATTTTTGTAACTATGTACAGTGACAAATGTTAACTAGACTTACTTATTTTGGTTATTTGGCAATACATACAAATATCAAATCAAGAAAAAGAAAAAATACTGAGGCACAGAAGAATACTGAAAGAAGAGTGAACAATCTAGGCTGTTTTGGAAAGAATATTTAAAGCTCTTGGAGCCTCTTTCCACATCTGTTAACGGGAGGGAGGTTTGTGGTGGCCTGATCTGTTGATCAGGCTAGGTTCCCTCTTACTCTAAAATCCTATTAAAATTTTTGCTAAGTAACCTTTATTCTATTACCTCTTAAGATTGTGCCTTTTCAAATCTATTAGGCCTAACAGCAAATAAGCCTTGGCATATACATGGGTTGAGTTAGGTATTTTTGAGATTGAAAGCAACAAAAACCAACTCAAAGGTACTGAAGAAAAAAAAAAAAAAAGCAGTGTTACTAAGATTCAGCTATGCTTTTATGAGACCCAAGGGCAGGAAGACAAACAGGGACAGAGGGACTGGAAACAGAAAATCCAAGTGTTAAGAACCCGGAGGCATGCTTTCATTTTTGCACCTCTCTGCTTCTTCCCCTACACGCCGCTGTACAACCCAGCCCTGTATCACAAATGGTTACAAGAGGTTAAATATTCTCTACTCAAGAAAGAGCCTGAATGGACGCTAGAACCCCTGAATCTCATTTCTTGCACATCAACCAGAAAAGGGTCCAATTATAAACAAAGACATCGAGAGCTCACCACTGGGAGCTTATGAATTTAGGACTTGCAGTGAATCACTGTAATGACGAGGGTGACACAATTCTCTGAAATTGGTGAGTGAGGGGAGAGTGGTTCACCACGGAGAAGATACATCACAGATGGGAATCCATGTTGAAGAATTATTTTCCTTGAGCTGTGTCAAGAAGGGAAGTTGTCCCAAGTACTGGAAGAGGACCCAAGACCTGAGCTCCAGTCCTGGCCCTGCCACCTAGGAATATGTTTGCTTTAATCAATCACTCTTTTGAAGTCTGGTTTCATCATATTTGAGCAAGAATTATATGTTTCTCACTCCCTTAGTATTCTCAATACCAAGCACATTGGCTTCAGAATGCATTTGTCCTCCTTTCTCATTCTAAATGAGAAAATATATGGGAAAGTACTTTGTGGACTGTAAAGTAATATATTAATGTAGATCATTCTTCAAAGCTGATTCAAATGCAACGTAACTATTCACTTTCCTCAAGTATCTGGGTCTTTCACCTCCATAATAAAGGTCCCCCTCAGCAGGTATGGACTATCAAAGACTATACGCCAAAACAATACCACCCGTCCATTAAGACCACACTAGATATTTTATGTAGGCAGCACATGCATTTTGTATTTCTTTGGCCCATTGCCTCATGAGAGTGCATTTCTGTTATAGTACAGTGGGCTAGGAGTGGAAATCATCAGCAGCAATTCCTCTCTGTATCTCATTAGAGGTCTAGTTTCCCCTTAATGCACATGAAGACCTTTCATTAGCAATAATGGGAGCTGCACGCATCAAAGAGAAAAATAGACCCTCACCATTGTGATCTAGGAGATGAGGTTACTGGGACACTTGCCTGCCCGACTGGAGAATTATGACATTCAGAAATGCATGATCAGACTAAGGAAAAATTAAAATCTGTGTGACTATTTTAAAAAATAAAATGCAGCTTAAAAACCTCAAGCCGGAGAAGGGCAAGAATCAAAACTAACACACACACACAAGCAGATTGAATCTAGGAATGAGTTAAGCAAGTGAAAGCCAAATGACAAGATAAACAAAGGTGGGGAAAGATTACTCGGGGGATCTGACAAAATAAGAGCTGTTTCCAATACATACAAAGTAAAACATTGGCAAGAGAGACTATGGTCCAAGAAGAAAAGGCAAGGACCATTTACCGTCAGAAGCGGTAAACACTGCTGAAAAGTTAAACAAATCCTTTGCCTCCATGTCCACAAAGGAAGATGGAAGATGCCAGAAATGGCTGTGCCCTGGAGAAAGGTCAATGAAAAAAAATATTACTGAAGGAAATAGAAGTGACACCTGAGTTTATGTCTTGAGGTTGACACAAATGCCAGAAGCAGTATTTTCCTGCTGCAATCAACTAAACTTATAAATAAGGAGACATGGGCCACCCTGTATTGTTAGAGGTCTGTTAAAGTGGTAGAGTCTTTCACTTTTGTTCAAATGTAGAAACAGTAATTTGGGGATTAAAAGAAGAGAAAGTCATTTTTACCTTTCTTTGTAGTATAACGTCAATGGATTATGATTTTCTTAGTGTTTTCTCGAAAGGAAGATACACATAGAAGACTAAAGATGTATCTGCAACCTACTGAAAAGGGCTTCCAGCAAGTCCCACTACAAGCATAGATTTGGCATCCCATCTACTATCCCTTCAACTCATGAAGGTTCCAGGGAATACTTAAATTAGTAAGACTCTAAGGCTACTACAGCCAATCTTTTCAAAGAACTGAAATGGGTTTTCTAACTCAGTCCTAAGAAAATGCAACTGATGTCAACATCAATTCCATGGAATCAAACAGTGCCTCTAACAAACAGATCATATGACAATTGATGTGAGGGCCTAACTCTGAGAGTTCTGAGAACAAGAATACAGGGAATCAAAGAATTGTCTAGGATGAACCAAACCCCTATGGACTGGCCCAAACTCCCCAAGCTGGGGGTAGTAGCTCTTGGAAAGCATTTCTGCATCCATGGATTTTTCTCTCTTAAATCACTATTGTGGCTTTGGTATAGCCATTATGGGTTCTACTATAGGGCCAATCAGGCTTAAGGTACATATCACTCTTTTTTCTACATAAAAAGAAAAAGAAAAGCTCAAGGCAATGGGCATTAGGCCACAGCTGTTTGCTCCAGCAAATTAGAATTTCCCAGTAGTTCTGGCTCCTCAGCCCCTCCCTCCCAGTCTCAGGTAATCTGGGGTTAGATCAATCCTATTCCAATCCATGCAAAGAGGTTCACTCTAATTTGGAAGTCACCACACGGTAAGCCAGCTCGAACTCCTCCATTGCACAATCTTGACTATGGGATGCAGAAACCACCCACTGCTTTTTTTTTTTTCTCATCTTTGTAAACATTAATTTAAGGGACTTGGGATCCTCATTTCCCCCCTCATTATTTATCTACTAACTGCCGCTACAACAGAAGGAATCCGGGATCCCTGGGTGGCCCAGGGCGCGATCCTGGAGACCCGGGATCGAATCCCACATCGGGCTCCCAGTGCATGGAGCCTGCTTCTCCCTCTGCCTGTGTCTCTGCCTCTCTCTCTCTCTCTGTGACTATCATAAATAAATTTTAAAAAAAATTAAAAAAAAATAAAAAAAAAAAAAAAACAGAAGGAATCCTCTGTTGAGACAGACCAAAGCACTGTCCAAGACACTGATGGCTTGATCAGGCTCTCTGCAGATGGGCACTTGAATCATTGCTAAAATAGGCCCTATAGGCATTTGGCTTGACCCCAGGTTAGTATTATCTCTTTAAACATCCTTGTCCCGTTTCTATGATAGGACTATCACAGAAGAAGATGCCCAATGAGAAGATTAAGGGGAAAAAAAATGACTATCATAAGCAAATAAATACATAAATCTTTAGGGGATCCCTGGGTGGCTCAGCAGTTTAGTGCCTGCCTTTGGCCCAGGGTGCGATCCTGGAGTCCCGGGATTAAGTACTGCGTCAGGCTCCTGGCATGGAGCCTGCTTCTCCCTCCTCCTGTGTCTCTGCCTCTATCTCTGTGTCTATCATAAACAAATAAAGGGGAAAATAATGGACAAATGGCATATATTTAATATGAATGAGAAATGTTTACCATAAAACTCAAATAATTCTTTCGTAAGACTCTAATATCTACATCAGAGTTCAATGCCAGCATGGTTTGAAAGTGAAGGTTCACTTAGATTTTCCAAAGACTGTTAATAAAAATAGTGTGAACAACGGAGAAACAGTTTAAAAAACACTAAAATCTGAAAATCCAAAATGATCAAGTAAACATTAGATAACTACACCTCCATTTCCAGGCTTCCAAAAATGGAGAAAATAGTTTTTATTTTACCTCAATATTTAAAAAATAAGGTTATCCGGGGCAAGCTAAAGATTTATTCTCTCAGGTAGTTCCAATTAAGAATAATGCTACGTCGTCTAGAACCTTAAAAAGGTGATCAATGATCATGGGGTCAATTTCAAGTATGTTTTACTTTTCCACTTTGTCACATTCAATTTTCCATTAAATTAACATGCTAGTTTTTTCTGTCTTTTTGTTCCTGGGTAAGTGAATGATTTATTAGACCTGATACTCAGTTTATGAGCTTTTCTCATTTTAACTTGAAGAAACTGCAAATATTTATAGAAGATGAACCATACGTATCTGTTCCTGAAAAATGTCAGAATATAGCACTCAAATCAACTGCCGAACAGAAGCTAGTCTCTAACACTACATACTGTGCAGATTTAATTTCCACTGACATGTTTCCCTAAACAGTTTTTCCCACTACAGTAATTCCTAACCCAAAACACCTAAAATATTCCATTAAGTGTGTACTCACATATTACTCTGAGTTATGGGTATCTAAATAGTCATACGGAATTTAGGAAGTAACCACGTCTTTAAAAATATAATTGAATCCTGTTAAATTAATCTTACACCATGAGGAAAACAGTAATTATGTTTGAGCTGATTTTCCTTCCTTCTATTTTGCTATTTGATACCTCAAGGGTGTTTTAACTCCCAAAAGAATTCCAAATGTAGGCAATTAGAATGCAAGGAAATAAACCAAGAGTATATAATCCACAAGGACAGAGACTATGACCAGTTTTGCTTATCAATACATCTCATCTATGTAACACAGAGTCACACTCAAAATATGACTCATATAAGGAAGCACCATGGGTGGGAGAGCAAATCAGTATAACCTTTCTTGAAGGCAATTTGGCAATACGGGTAAAAAGCCTCAGAATTTTACAGACTCTCTGACCACTAAGTCCATTTCTAGAAATTTATCCTAGAAAAATTAATTTGTGTGAGCAAATATCTGAATTCTACAATGTTCTTTTTAAAAGATTTTATTTTATTTATTCATGAGAGACACACAGAGAGAGGCAGAGGGAGAAGCAGGCTCCATGCAGGGAGCCCAATGTGGGACTCGATCCTGGAGCTCCCGGATCACGCCCTGAGTCAAAGGCAGATAGATGCCCAACCACTGAGCCACCCAGGCGTCCCTGAATTCTACAATGTTCAAAGGCCATGACCTTTTAAAAGCAAAACCCTGCTAACAATCCAATATCCCGAATAAGAATTTAAGAGTTTAACTCTCATCATAAACTCTATGGCATCTGTGACATAACAACCACTGTTTTCTAGGTGCTTTACCCCAATCTTCAGTAAACTTTTTTTTTTTTTAAAGATTTTATTTATGAAACGCAGAGAGAGGCAGAGACACAGGCAGAGGGAAAAGCAGGCTCCATGCAGAGAGCACGACGCAGGACTCGATCCCAGGTCTCCAGGATCATGACCTGGGCTGAAGGCAAGCGCTAAACCGCTGAGCCACCCAGGCTGCCCTTCAATAAACTTCTTTAACACTCACACCCACCCTATAGGATAATACACTTGTCTCCTTTTCTCATCTAATTTGGATGAGGAAAATGAGGCACAGGGAGACTAAGCAACTAGTTTAAGGACACCTTAGAGGAAAAGAGTCAGGTTTCAATCCAACTGTTTGATCCTGGAGCCCCAGCGGTACCTCCAAAACAATATGGGGGGGTGGTTTCTCAACTCTTCTTATCTTTTACCCATTCTTTGTCTTCCTATGGGCCATGTCTTCAAGGTGAGAATCACTAAATAAGAACCTCACAGACACACTTCCACCAACTGCAGATCTCACTTACTTTGGTGTTACAAATAGCAGGATTTTTTATTTTTAACAAGATTTTATTTGAAAGTGAGAGAGTGAGAGAGCCAACGATAAAGAAAGAATACGAGCAGGGGAAGAGGCAGAGGGAGAAGGGGACTCCCCTGTGAGCAGGGAGCCCAATGCAGGGCTGGATCCCAGGACCCTAGGATCATGACCTGGGCCAAAGGCAGATGGTTAATCAACTGAGCCACTCAGGTGCCCCCTTGATTATCTCTCAAATATTAAATTAAAAGGTTCCCCCTCCCTCAAAGTAGTACTGTTTTTCCAATTCTTCTCTCCCCACTTAGAAAATATGCTGTCAGCATGTTTCATCATATAGAAAAGATAAGTTCTAAATTAAAAAAATATATATACACAGAATGTATTTCATTTTCAGACAAAATGTTTTTTTGGATGAAAGTTTTAAAAAAAAATCTCGTGCCTGATTAATGACCTATGAACATGGGGACTGGTTGACCACTACCTATGGAAGTGAAAAAGTGGAGCAATGAGAAGCATGCCAAGCAATTCTAGGCCTGAGGATGAGGGCTGCCTGGGCAAGTTCACAAAGCCTGGACTTCTAGGGGCACTACTTTGGGAGCAATAAGGTAAAGAATTCACAGTAGGTGCCAGGGCCTCTGGGTCAGGAGTTAGGACAAGTAGCACCGGACTATATGTTGAAATGTGGCACCTCAGATGTAGCAGCAAAGGTGAGGGAGCCCCTAGGTCTGAGCTTGATGTAATTTCTGGTCAAATCTGTTTTATCTTGTGAAGATAAATAGCATAAGCAAAACAAAAATAACAAGCTATATATACTATGTGTAAAATCAAATAAGCAAGCAGTCAAGGTTGTTTTATTTTTATTTTATTATTAGCTAGAAAGACTTTTCAATACACAAATGTATTTCTTCCAAGGATTGCCCCAATGTGATCTCAAGAGTCCATGTTAACTCCTTTTCTGGAAAATTCCTTTTCTCAGTTGTTGTATTCCTGAAGAGCCTGGGCCATGAAGAGTTTGCCCAAGTTTTGGGCAGTGAACTCCTTGATGTTCTGACAGTAAGTGTTAATCTGGCCTGTGCATTGGGGAAAGTGAGAAAGAAAGTCATAATGTTCCACAAATTACAAAATGACTTAGAACACTAGGCAAGCAAGAAAATCAACATAATACAGAATCATCAAAATTTTGTTTTGAATCAAGAGTTTATAGGAATCAATTCTGTTTGTCCCCACCTTTATAATAAAGAACATAAATTCTTCTGAAAAGAAGCTATCTTCCACTCTTGGTTATGTGGAGACTGAAGAAAAACTACAGTGGTTACATACACATTAGCTGTTCAGAAGGCAGTGACCATGGAGATCGGACACATGCTGTACTAAGACAAGTGGGAAAACAGCACGGACTCTCCTCAGCCAGGTACAAAGGAGATGCGAAATCACAGAACTACAAACGAAATGGCCCCACCTGACCCAGATGTGCACAAGTGCAGGAGTTGTCAGGCTGTGCTCTGAAAATATTATGGTTTCCTTTTCTGATCCAAGACAGAGCAGAAACAGAGTCCCATGAAGAAAGGGCTCCGTCACTGCTCTTTAAGTCTTAAAACTCATTATCTAATCTGATACACCATTCATGCAAGGGGTTTTATATATATAAATACAACTCCGCCTGAACTGGATGTTAAGTAAGGAATGTGCCTCGGTTTCCCAAATTTAATTTATATGTGTTCTAGAAAGTTTTAAAAAATCTGGAATCTGACCCCCCACCCCCCCTACACACACTGAAAATGTGTAAGCAGAACTGAGAAGCTGTGGAATATCAGCTTTTCTTTAAGTAGGATTTTCACTCTAATAAATCTCTCACAGGCAACCGGCTGATTGAATCAAACAGTATTTAGCAACATTTATATAGAAATAAGGTTGTTACAGATAAGTAAGAGCAAAATCAAGTCTTGACATAGGACATAAGACTCCACCACTGAAAGGCAGTATTAAATGGTAGATACTCCCAAAGCACATCCAGAATTGCATTCCTGTTGCTACAATGTAAAGCAAAGTAAGGGAAATCCTTTTTCTGCAGTCAGAAAATCCAATTCAGTTCAAACACCCACATGCAGACGTGGGGCTGGGCTGGAACATGAAAAGCAAGCAGCTTGAGCTGAATGATCTTCTGCTTTGGAACGTAAACATTTTCCCCTGGTTTCTATGAAAGATGACTCAAATAAAATCTTTCCACTTTAGAAAGTTTATAATGCCATCTCAAAAATGTTTAGATAAACACAGAATGAAGAAGCACTGAAAGGACCTTAGAAATAACAAAGACTGACAAATTCTTAAATTTCAGAAATTATAGGTGCTAGATTTGAATTCATCATTCAACCATTTTAAATACACTAGCTTTTACGACGTATTTTTCAGTTTATAAATCTCTTCTTGTCTTCTACTTCCTAAGGAAAAGAGAAAACTAGCCATGTTTGCACTGGCTAACAATACCTGCAATGAGTAGAGAATCCATCCTGGCAGGAGGCTGAGGTGGTTTGAAAAGTTTGGACAGATCCTCCTCAGGCAGTGGGGGTTCTCCCCGACTCTGGCGCTGCATATTCTCCTGCTGGCGACGCTGCTGATACTAAAATTCAGAGAAGAAATGATTTGGTTATTTTTCTCTACCCGAGGAGATAAAAAGCCTCCTCAGTTATGCAATCAGAAAAACCCCGTTGCCCTGAATTCCAAGCTCAGTTTTATAAATGGTAATCCATGGTAACTCCTCCTTCTAAGAAGCTAATAAATATGACAACAAAGAAAATTTCTTTATTGGAAACTCTTGTGTCACTATGAGCTCTTAAAAGCCTATAACCAAAGACATGCAGAAAGCAAACTGGTTATGTGGCAAATGAGGGCTTAAAGGCAAAGAAGCTCATGATTAGTGAGTGAAGGGCAGTGTTTTTACCATTTAGGAAAATGGGGTAAATGACAGCATTATAAGTATGACTCATCTTAACTGTAGTAACAAAGTAATCAATCACCACACTGGGGAACTTTTTCAACTTTATCCCTACTGACCAAAACAACAATAATGCTGATGATGCTGATACTGTTAACATCATCACTATTGTTATTATAGTAAATACTTCTACTAATCAGCTGTGCTTTTAGCTCTATAGCTAAGAATGAATATTAGCTTCGATAATGTTTCAAAAACTGTCAAATTAGATTCCTAGAAATCTAAGAAGGTGGGGATACATCTAAAGGTATGTACAAACTTACTGAGAAAATTATAATCAAGATAATTAATACTTATGGGTTGCTCACAATAGCAGAGGGAAAATATCCCACATGCAGCCTTAGAAGGTCAGGTAATGAGAAACCAAGGTGGTAAAAAATTTAAGGAGAATACCCTCCTTTTCGCAAAGATTTCTATACTTATCACAGGGTTTGAGGGTAAAAGCCTGACAAATCTAAAAAGGGTACTGAATGGTGCTGGTACAAATGAACATCAAATGCAAAATTTTAAGACATGCTGGAAGTCTGGAAAGCATCTATAAGATTGGTTCCAGAATCAAGTGTCTTGATACTCCAGGTTGCATCTTTTACCTATGGGAAGAATCAGCAGGAGAATGGAATTAAGCTAGGGTTTTTTTTTTTTTTTTTTTTTTTTTGTCATCCCCTGATCCTTTATAAGTTTTTTTTTTACCATTGCCATCTTTACCACTCATTTTCTTTTCAGTTAAAAAGTATATACTTTATAGATTCATATGTCTTTTAAATCCTCAGTACAGCAGAAACAAAGTTTTTCAAATTTCACTATATATGAATATTGATATTAAAACAATTTTTAAAAATATAAAATTCTCAGAGACATTTAAGTTGTAGTTGTGTTGAAAACTATAGTTAATACCTAATTTAACATATATTTTAATGAACACACAGTAATCATATACAAATGCTTTCACAGATGAACATTCTGGAATCAACTTATCTATAATTCAAATGCTATAAGAACACTACAGAGCAATACAGTCTAAAAACAATATTCCAGGAACTGTAAAAATCATGTGGCCGTCAAGCAACATGAATAAAGAAAAGGTTAAATGGCCACAGCAGTATATATGTGGATATGAGAATATTCAGGTAATTCTGGGGTTTTTATCTGTATTATACTATCTATTTCACAGCAGTTGGTCTATTATTTCCTATCAAAATTGCTTGCTCTTAATCACAATTGCTCAGTTTTTCAAATGAACTGAAGATTGCTAACTATGCTGCAATGAGCCACTACCAAACCAATTATAGTTAGTAAAGAAATGAGCTGTGACACTCCAGAATCTCTTTTGCCTCTGATTTTCTCAATAAATGTATCTCTTATTTGCATAACACTGCCATCACAATCTGAGCGTAATACATCGGCTCTCTTTAAAACAGGTATTTTTAAGTACAACTTAGAAATAATATATGATAATAAATTAAATATGATGTAGAGTTACTAGCTAATAGTCAATGCTTTATCAAATATGATTTTGATCATTTTGAAGATAACTCTTGAAGCACCATACTTAAAAATGAATTGTTTGTCAAATTTTCCCATAACACCAACCTGATGTTTCTGCTGCTGTTGTTTACTCGTGTTCCTCATGTATGTGTTATATTTAACTATATCTTGGCTCATTTCATCCACTCTGTCCATCAGCAACTGTAGATTCTTCCCCAAATGATTGCTGAAAGGTAAATATACCGACATATCATACTTTAAAGCTATAGCTCTGCCACTGCTCTAAACACTCCTGAGATATTAAATTGATCTGTCATTTGCCAAATGAATGAGAGCACACATATGCATGAAAGCAGGGGGACAGGAAAGAATCTGAGTCAGCTTGTTATTAAACTTTCCATACTGAACCCACAACTGTAACCAACAGAGTATCTGATATAGCTCAGTTTCTTATTGTCAGAGCATACATATATCAGGGTAGGGGCTGTTAAATGTATCTAGCAGGTTATAATGTGTATTTTCTGAACCATGTTGAACTTAAGCTCAGTACTCCTGCACCTTTTTCCTTAGCACAACCCTCTCCCCAACTGTGCTCCACAGCATTTAAATGAGGAGCCATGGAAAGGAATGCCAACACACTAAGTTAGGTTACCATATGACACAGCAATTCCACTTCCAGGTAGATATACCGAAGAGAACTGAAAACATTTGCTCACAAGACACCAGACATGTATGTTAAAAATTGTATTATTCACAATAGTCAAAAAGTGGAAAAAAAACAAATGTCTATCAAAAGATGAATGGATAAGTTGTGGTATGCCCATATAACAGAATACTATTACGTCATAAAAAGAATGAAGTCCTGATATATAAATAAAACTTAAAAACATTACACTAAGTAAAAGAAGCCAGATACAAAAGGCCTCTTGCTGTATGGTTCCATTTATATGAAATATTCAGAATAGGCAAATCCGTAGAAACAAAGTAATGAGTGGCTGCCAGGTTGTGGAGGAAGGACGGGTGACACTGTAAATATATTAAAAATCACAGAATTATACTCTTTAAAATGGTTAAGATGGTAGATTTTACATTATGTAAATTTTATCTCTACTTTATACTCATTTTCTTTCAAGATTTTATTTATTTATTCATGAGAGACACATGGTGGGGGGGTGGACAGAGGGAAAAGCAGGCTCCATGCAGGGAGCCCAACGTGGGACTGGGACTTGATCTCGGGTCTCCAAGATCACATCCTGGGTTGAAGGCGGCGCTAAACCGCTGAGCCACCGCGGCTGCCCTTATCTCTACTTTAAACACTATACACACACACAATCATACATACACAGAACTATTGTGGTATTACAGAGAAAACAGTGATGGCTTAGATGAGGATGGTAGCAGTAAGCATGGGAAAAATGGGCAGAAGTGAGAGAAATTAAGAGCGACTCCCAGTTTCCTGGCTTGAGCAGCTGAATGGTTGGCTATGGCATTTCAGAGAAGGGGCAGGTTTAGGAAGGAACAGACTGGTAACGTTGGGAATAAATGAAAGTAATCCAGTTACATTATGAATCCTAAATGGACTGTATCTGTAACCTGGAGAAAATTAGCAAGTTTTGGCTCCTTCTTAAATAGCAGAAAGAGCACAGAAAGGGGGTTGGGGGTCGCACCACACGTGCACGTGTATGAATAAATGTAACCTCTAAGCCTAGGATTGGCTGTGTGTGTGTATGTGTGTGTGTGAATAAATGTACCCTCTAATCCTAGGATTGGCAGCATCTACATAACCTTGGCCCAGTGACTTGGCCTAATGACTTAATCTTTTTTCAAATGTTTCAGTTTTCTGAAAAAGTGCTTTTTTTCAAGTTAAATTTTCATATTTTTTATTCCATTTAATTGCATTTTAATTTTGTGAATCATTTTTTTTTTTTAGTTTAAAATATTTCTTTTTCTTTGGAAATGAGATTAAGTATTTGTTTCTGTTTCCTTCTAATTTTTTAACAGCTTGATTTTAACTCACCTCTAATTAAGTGTCTGGGCCAATGTTGCAAGCTGAGCAATTAAAATGATTTTTTCTATCAAGCAGCTACTCAAATGTCCAGGTCCACTGAAAGCATAGCCACACTGTGTTCCAAACTCCTTCAAGATTAAAATTTAACAATAATCTGTCGGCTAAATGTACTCTTTCAATAGATACTACTGAGTATATATGAACTTTGCCAGTCACTCTATCAGCTACTGAAGCTATGTAAGACATTGCTAAACTCCACCTATGCTAGTGAGAAAACAGGAATGCAAACAGATAAACACAACAGAGTGGTGTCTTTGCTCTAACAGAATGGAAGCAGAAAAGATAGTTTGGTAGGACCAGATGAGACCTTCCAGATTATTTGACAGTTGAATTTTGAGTTTTTGAAGAGGATCTGGAGACAAGGAAAACAGGAAGGACACTGCAGCTACTGGGTGAAGGCAGTGTGTTTGGACACTCTGGCATGAAAGACAGAAGGCCTCTGAAGAAATGCCCAGAAGGGTGAGACTGGGAAGAAAGACAGCAGTGAAACTAAGAGGCAGACAACAGGCACAGCACACTGACTTGGACGCCGGGACTAGAAGTTTGGATTCTATTCTAAGGCCAATGGGGAACCAGTCAAAAAGTTAAGCAAAGGAGTAATATAATCATACAATTTGCATTTAGCAAGATCACTACAATGAAAGAGGAAAAGGTTAAAAGTGGGAAGTTAGGAGACTGCGAAAGTAATCAGGACTAGAAATAATGAGGCCCTGGCCAAAGGTAGCAAAAGACACAGAAATAAGATGAAATCACCCCAGGAATGTACACATGGGAAGACAGACCCTGAGGTACAATGATATTTAGGGACGAGCAAAGAGGGCTCACTGTGGAGAATGAGAAGGACCAGAGTGGTAGTTGCACAGACTCCAAAAAGAAAGGTTATTTCAGGAAGGAGTCATCAACACATTAAATGTTTGAGTGCCTACAACACCCAGTAACACCGTGATAAAGTCGCCCTTTGTGACTTTAGTGAGAGCTCTGACAACAGAAGAAAAGGAACCACTAAGAAGTTTGACAATAAAAACAGGTGAATACAGGACGCTTGAGTGGCTGCTCGGTCAGCCACCCAACTCTTGATTTCCACTAAGGTCATGACCTCAGGGTTGTGAGATGGAGCCTTGCATGGGGGAGGAGTCTGCTTAAGACTTTCTCTCCTTCTCCCTCTGTTCCAACCCCCCACCCCATACTTGTGTTCTCTTTCCAATAAATAAATCGATCTTAAAAAGCAAACAAACAGGGGACTATGAACCAAAAGATGAAAGGAAATGGATAATAACAGCATGAGGTCAAAAAGTGCTCTTTTTGTAACTTTGTTTTTTAAGATGAAGGAGACTTAAGTTTAAACATTCTTATTCTTGGGAGATGTATGTTCAAATAGGGGTTAAAAGTCATGTCAGCAATTCACTGTCACATGGTTCAGAAAAAAAAGCATGTACTTATGTGTACGGACAAAAAGCAGGTACAAATATGGCAAGATGGATCAGTGGTGAATCTAGGAAATGGTTTATATGTGTTCATCAGCTCATTCTCTTTCAGTTTTTCTAAGGAGCTGAATATTTTTGATTTTTTTAATGGAAAAAACAAGTCAAGAAAGCTAATAGAAAACCAGTACAGATAGCAACTGAAGATAAGAGGAAACAGTATAGAAGAATCAAGTTGGATCCCAAGAAGGCAGGATGGATGGGAATTGAACAGCCTTAAGGAAGGGGGAACCAACTCTCACTTCCCCAGTAGAAGATCTGAGGCTCAGAGAGCTGGCAAGAAATGCTGTCATTACACAATTAGTTAGGGTGGTGGGTCGGAGATGGTAGTGATGGTGGTAGTGACATTGGAGAAAACCATAAAGGACAGTTACTGCCATATACAGAGACGGAGCTATTATTTGTTCCCACACCTTAAATCCTAGAGACAGATTATACTGATTTTAGCAATGAGAAAGGTGCTACTAGAATAGACCTTCCCTCTCCACCAAAAAATGTCTTTGATATAAAGTACTATTATTATATATTGTTAGATATATCCAATTACTGAAAGAAGACAAGCACAGATATGTGGCCTTTAAGCATTTCCTAACATTTATATTACTACAATGTTTTTCAGAAATATATCCAATAAGAAACACTCAAAAATTTGCATGACAGATCTTGAAGGACAAAAATAATTAAAAATAATACTTATTTCACAGATAACATTCACAGGGAATCGGGTCCATTACCAAGAACAATTTTATGGGGCTCTTTTTAGTACCAATTCAACTAGAATACTGAACTAGGGAATTATTGCTAGGAGTTTCAGTAATATACACTTTTCTTATATTGTCAAGGAAACAAAGAACTGAAAAACAGCTCACTTAAACAGATGTGAAACCAAGACACGCAGTGAGAAGTCTGCTCTGGTTGCAGGATCAATTTATCCTTATCCTTAATGTATAATGCCCATCCTCAGTTTACTTGTTTAAAGGAGAAATAAAAACAGAATCGTTTCTTCATGTGTGAAAAGCTGAAGACTTGGATAACAGATTTTAAAAATTTTTTAAAGGCTGTTATGAAAACAGCCATTGCTAGAACTTCCAACAAATACAATTAAAACTAAAAAAGAAAAAAAAATTAAATGAAAGGAAATGTAGTATGTTTTATTCACAGCCTAAAACAAATTTATCAAGTAAATCAAAAAAGTGGAATCCACATATGGATTGTGAAAAGCAAGACCAAGCAAAATATTTGAGGAGCTGTTTGGACATGATTTCTGATATGGTTTCTCAGAAAAAATTTTATGGTGACTGGCCTGATTATCATCATGCTATTAATGTTGGAAATTAAAATTTGAAGGGTGCCTGGGTGGCTCAGTCAGTTAAGCATCCAATTCTTGATTTCGGCTGAGGTCATGATCTCAGGGTCGTGAGATCAAGCTCCATGTTAGGCTCTGCACTCAACAGGGAGTCTGCTTGAGATTCTCTCTCTCCCCCTCTCCCTCAAACCATCCCCCAGCTTTCATGCTCTCTCTCTAAAACAAATAAATCTTCAAAGAATTAAAATCGGAGATGTACAAAGGTTATATTTCATTCTTATAAAACAGTACTGTCAGTTTGGATGAATACAATAGCCCATTAGTATAGGCACTGCTTCAGGGTTGCTTGCCTTATTTTTTTCCTTCCAACAAGAACACAAATTTACCTTTTAAATAATTTCACACGAAAAAGAAGGGGCCCCTCTTTCAATTTCACTTAAAATACAGAAGATAAAAACTATAATAAAACATTTTTCTAGATCTTAGTTGCTATGGCAAACTGGGAACGTTTTCTTGGCTATTAAAAATGCTGTTTTGGGGCCAAATGGGTGGCTTAGTCCATTAAGTGTCTGCGTTCGGCTCGGGTCATGGTCCCAAGGTCCTGGGATCAGGCCCTCCCATTCCCTCTGTCCGCCCATGCTCTCTCTCTCAAATAAATAAATAAAATGTTTTAAATAAATTTTTTGAAAAATGCTATTTTGGACAAACAGACATTATGGACCAGCTCATTGGTAATTTAAAGCACAAAGAGGCTATATTTGTTTTGTATGCTCAATAAACTTGGAAAAAGGTGAAGGCATAAATTATATAAGCAAACGCTTTCATGTAGTAAATTTAAAATTACTGTATAACTACATATACTTAATACATCAAATTGTAACCTTGCACACTAAAGAAATATTCTTAGCGCAATGCTTTAAGTACAGGTGTGCTGTGTGTGTTTGCAAAAGCAATAAAGAAAAGTATGACCTTCTAAAAGAGACAAATTAAAGGACTATTATGAATATATGTTTGCAGTCAACAGTACACTCTTCAGTGCCAAATTAGCCTTGCAAGCTGGCTGCATTACTTAGCACTCCCTTCACCATGCAGTTTCCATCTCCTTCCTCTGTACAGACTTTCTAGTGGCCCCTATGATGGATTCATGCAATAAAAAGTGGCACTTAAAGCACAGTCCTATCCAACCCAGAGCACAGAAAACAACACTGGGTTCTCTGGTCCTCCTGGGTTTACCCTAGTTGTCTTATAACAAAGAAGTACAAAGTCTGTAGATTCTTTTGTACAAGCTTCTATCTGGGATAAGAGAAACTTGATAAACAACTGTGCTTCTATTCCAAAGTGGTTGCTTAATAAAACATACCTTGTTTCTTCCAGTCATTCAACAAATGCATACTGATTACCTACTACTCTATTTAATTTCATTCTACAGGTCTGCTGCTAGCATACTCCCACCACAAAACAATCACCAAGATCAAGCTTACAGGGGATTTCATAGGAGCTACCTATAGATGATTCTGCTTATATTTCTGTTAAGAGCAATAAATGATAGAAAAGAAACATTAATTCCATAAAGGAAATAATCTATTTGGAACACATCAGTCAGCACTTTACCAATAAAATAAATAATATATAGCAACTAGATAGCTAAACCAGTCACAATGGAGGAAGTCATGTCACCCCCATCTAAGATACCAAAAGCCAGGGTCAGATTCGGAAAATTCTAATTTTAGTTGAAAAGCCACATTGGAAATTCACTAAGAGTCTGCATCTGAACAAGTGCAAGTGCTACCAGTAAAACAAAGAAGCATTTGCATTTTTCACAGTTTTCCTCAGCATTATTGAACATCCAGACATAATACCATAATCCTCTAAGGACAGTGTACAATAAAGCTAAGCACCCCCTCCCCCAAAGAGCCCTCCCTCATGGGCATTTACCGTATCAAAGCAAAAATAATACAACAAAGGCATCAGAGGGTTCTTATAACAGTATTATTAGTATTCGAACACTGTTTATCAGTTTGGCCTTTTTCCTGAATTCTTAGCAGGGCTGGACAAGTACTACGTGTCGTAATACAGGTCCTAAGAACCTCAAAATGTACTTGGGTAATTTTTTTCTTGGTCCAGGAGTTAAATTCTAACTGAAAGAATATTTCGCAGAAAGTGTTGTTGTTGTTGTTGTTTTTTTAAAGGACTTTTCATTAGACAGGGCCACTTACCTGCTAGCAAGACTGAGCAATTCATGTTTATCTGCTACAGCTGACTTCTTCTCAAGCTCCCACATTAGGACGTTGATCAGATGTGAGTTTTTAATTACAATCGGCACTTCTTCAAACATGTGCTCAAAGGTGATATTTCCCTTTTTCAATCTGTGAAGCGTGTTAAAAATACTTTAGTCTGGTGGTCAGAAGTAAGTGTTAAATTGACTATTTCATACATCTTTCCCTAATTACAGGCCCTCTCCAGGATCTCTGTTTCATTAGCACTCTTTTAAAAAAAAGAGAGAAACTAGTTTTACAGAGTCAAGCTGAAGCTGAATGATATGAATAACACTGAAAACAATCCAAGTTTGAGCTATAAAGTCCCAAAAACAAGATTCTTGGCAGAAGAAACTAGTCTTTCTTTATAATCAGGTATCTTCAAAATTTCATTGATACTAAAATGTAAATGTCATGGGAAATTATGTTATATAACTTCTATCTAAAACATTTAAATAAATAGCTGGAAAAGAGAAATACTGCAGTTCTTGGAAAGTTCCATTTTAAAAGTCTACCAAACTAAAGAAATTAACAACTAGCAGAACACTCACAGTATATCTTATAGTTCAGAATACAGCAAGAAAACAGTTTCTCATAAGTTAGTTTTAACTACCATACCCAGGAGTTGTTCATGAGTTAGGTTTTAAAATTTTTTGCAACCTAATTTCTTAAAAAGCTATTGGAAAACTAGCAAAAACCTGTCCCAAAGCTGCTAACTTTAATAAGAAACCAAAATCCCCTTAATTAACAGAAAATGAAAGAATTCTAATTTTCAAAAAATTTTAACATAAATATTCCAATGCTATTATGAAAAATCATAAAACAGCTTTACCAATTAATTCTGTGCATATCTATCACCCATAAAATTTCCAAAATGCCACATTCCTTACTGATACCTTAAAATGTTTGTCTTTCCCAACCCCACCTGCATGAAATAGGACTCAGAACATAAGACATATCTCACAATTATCCTGACACAGAGCTCAGTATGACAGCCACTGGTCACTCATCCCATTCTCTCTTTTCTTAATCATTTATATCTTCAAATCCAGTAGCTATTTAATTCCCCCTCCAACTGAATTCATACACAGTGTGAACAACAGATGAGACATTCCATAAAGAACAGTTTAAACATGGAAAGGGAGAAATCAAGAGGCACTCGGCCATGCAAAACTCTTCTACAGTCCACATGGCAAAAGCATTACCACACCACCACCACCAAGGATTCAATAAATGTGTGGCAAACTACAATCTTAAGAGGAAAACAGCCAATACTTTACCATACGCCTCACAGGCCCCCAAACACTTACGCTTCAGGAGAAAAATCCTTCTCTTTACAAACTTCCATCAGTTTAGGAGTCAGTCTGTATGCTTTCAGCGAGAGAGACCCTTGGGCAGTTTTTATGGGATCTCAAATAAGGAAAAGAGAAAGAAGTTACTAACACTTTTGTTACTGCCAGTGCTTTGCTTGAATGACACTGGTTCTAGGCACACTATTACTAATTGTACAATCTTTGCAAAATGAAGATCAAAATAAATGATCAGAACTCAGTCTGAAGCAGATTCAAATCATATAGCAAATAGTTAAGTGAAAAAACATAGGAACCCTATCATCCTACTTGTAATAGGTAGAGTAACTTCCTCCCTAAGGTAAAAACAGAAGATTCAAAATGCAGTTATTTTTAAACCTATTCGTCTGCTTGATCGAGAAATCTTGATGAAAATTAAACATCTCCTATGTTCTGTCCAGCTTATATTCATCTTGTATAATTAGAAGAAAAATATTAATGAATATTAAATATGAAAATACACCATGTACTTGTGTAATTCAGTGGACTAATTTAAATGAATGGCCCTGTGAACAAAAGTTTATCCATCCTAGTAATCATTGTCCAATTTTTTTAGTTAAAAGAGATTCTAAAAATGACTAAAAAGTGCTATCACAAAAGTGTCTTTTTAGTTTCAGAGAAACTTATTTGGTCAAAACTAGCTGCTTACACACTCCATGAGTAAGGGAGCTTAGCACTTGCTGCATGATAACGGCTCCGGCATGCCAATATTCGCCTAAAACCTGTGTTAACATTCATGTTGTCTGAAACTTAACACAGTGAAACTTTTAGCAATAGGTGATAAAATGAAAACCAAAATAGATTGAAACAAGTGGAAAATTCATCAAGGTCTGATGATGCAATGTTTCCAGCCAATATAAGTACACTTTAACAACTTGTTCTTTACTGTAATCCAATTGTTAACATACTGAAACAATTTTGGGGCAGCTCATAAGATTGATCGTATTCATTAGTATTTTTTCTGACAGATACTCAGGACGTTACATTTACTTCTCAGCTGGAAACTATATGCAAGTCTGCCAGATATGGCAAACTGTGAGTGTTTGGGGAGGGGGAAGGCTATAAAGCTGTTAAATTGCCTACAGTTCTGATACAGCACAGAACATCTGGTCTGGAGAGCTTGAGGAAACACCATTAAATAGGCCGAAAAGAAAAAAATCTTTGTGCTAAGAAACAGTCCAGGTTTTGTACGCTGCTGTCAGAGGTATAAAAAAACTTGGCACACTGTGTTATGATTGGTCAGTCACGTACAGAGCCAGACACTCTAGCAATTGGGGTTTGTTAGACATCTGGTCTAGTTCCACCAGCCCCTTCAAATGAGGGAGGGGAGATGGAGGAATAAAAATGAAGCAGCTACTCCAGCATTCCAAAATGTACACATCAGGGCTCTGATAGCAAGAAAAATAAACAGAAAGAAGGAAACCCTGTCTAGACTTAGCTGCTGCTGAGGCTGCTGCAGAAACAGGGTTGGTATTTACTTGAGAAGGCCTGCCAGGCTGCTCTTAGAGGCAAAAAGACAGAAAGCAAAAATAGTAGTAATAACATTAAGGGAAGAAAAGAATAATAAAGGAAACTCCTACTAACCGTAAATGAGAACGACAGATTCTTCAATGGCATGCTGGTAACTGAACTGAGAATCCAGGAGTGCTCGGGTGACGAACGAGCCATAGTACGTGGACTGGTACCAGCCCACGTGGAGGTGATCAATGTTGACATGGCGAAGGCTGCGCATCATTTCCATCTGATACTGGACTAGATGACAGGGACAGAGGGGTAAAAGAAAAACTAATGATGCTACAACAAATAGTAAAAACAAGATTTTTTGGAAATGAATTTTTACACAACCATTTATTAGCTAAAGGGCACAGGTTTCCAGGTTTAAAATTCAATCAGTTCACATATAACAAAAACGAATTTAAGCTTTCAAATCATTTCAAATCACTGAAGCTTTCCTTTTTTTCAATAATGAAACGACCTACTGTAGAAAACTTACTAAGAACACATTAATGCCTTGTTCTAAACAAGAAATTATTTATTAAATGTAGTTTTCACTCATTTCTTAAAACTCTTAAAAAATAGTAAATCTTTAAGAAAAAAATTTGTGTATTTGCTAAACTGGTTGGTTTTAAGACATTCATTTGAATTAGTAAAGTGAGAATACTTATCAAAGTCTCTTTCAACTCAGCTTTTAGAACTGAGAGGTTAAAGTCATCGAGAGAATGGATAGGGAAACAATTAACTACCATATTATTTAAATATGAACAGAATACAAGCTGTAGCTGATTTAAAATATAAGAATTCATTTTTGCCTTCATCTGGTGCCCCCTGCTGCATATGCTAAATTTTAAAAATAATTCTTTTTTTATTTGTATGTTCTTCTGTGTTAAGTAACAGATATTAATTTTTCATTAGTTATATGTTAATCACCATGTATAGAATGAAAAGGCTGAAAGGCTATACTTTCATCAAATTAATGACTATAATGTATAACATTAACTTAAAGCAATATTTCTAGAATAGGTGCAAACTGAGACTATAACAAGTAAAAGATTTTAAGAAGCAATAAAGCCCAATAATGAGTAGCAAGTATGTAATACAGGAGAAAATTTTATAGTCAACATAATATCCAAGCTATTTCTATTATAATGAATGTACAGCTATGTGGAATAAATATATTTGCTTAACTCGGAATCTTACCATTTCATTTTTAAAACTCTCGATCAGGTTTTAGCAAAAGTAAAATGATATGCCTGTGAATTCCTTGGTTATAGCACTACGGTTTTATAAAACAAACAAGATTCAGGATCATGAAGTAAAAAAGAACCTCCCTCAGATGTCACAATCTTATTTTTCAACATTTGTTACTAGGCAAAGAAATTATAAATCTGCTATTCCAAGAACGGTTATAATTCTCATGATAAAATATGGCAGCCAACTTTTTAACTATTCAAGAATTGAGTTTTTTAGTTTTTCTTTTTATATACAATATGATGGCCTCAAGAAGAAGTGGTATAAAATTAATATGATAATCGTATATCAATCACCTTTTACTTAAATTTTTGTCTCTCCAGCACCTAACAGACCAGACCTCCTTCCCTTTAACAGATTCATACACACCAACCACAAAAATATGATACAGAACCATTGCTATGGTTTCTTTCTGCTTTAAAATTCCATCTTTTAAAGTGAAATCACTCTTTTGTCTAATGGAATTTAATCAAATTTAATGCACACAAAGTTCCAATATCACAAGTACAACAGGAGTCAGACTAAATTTACTATTCATTTTAAAGGAGTAGGGAAGAGATGGGGAGAGATTGCCAAGCAATTGATAGTACAAACGTTGGTTGTGTAGGATGATTTTTTAAAATCAGTATTTCCAAAATATCTGCCAATATACAATTTAGGTGTGATATAAGCAGAAGTTAGATTCAGTTTACAACAGTAGGAAAAAAAGAAAAGACTTGGAATCTTGGGATCCAGGTTCTCATACTAGATCTTACATTCTTTTTCTATGGGGAATCTTGCTGTCCAGTTATTGCTCCTTATCCGATGTTCAGCCTTCCCATCTCCAGAAAGATTTGAGAGCACATCACAGTCAAAATGTTTTGACTTCACAGTGTTCGCTGAATATGCTAATTATAAGTAGTAATTTTACTACAAACTAAGCAGAGCCTCCAGCATGCATTGATACTTAAAAATGCATTCCTCTGAAAAAGAGTTGGTAATCTTACTAAGTCACTCCCCAAATAGCCTCAATACATATAATATTATAGCATTTTCAGGATGCAGGAGGTAAAATAAACTTTATGATCAGTAGCAAACCTCCAAATTCCTTCTTCACTCAGAATCTTACCTACTTTACAGCGCCATGGACAAGAATGAAAATAAAGTATTCCTCTCAGGTAGGAAGAGACTAAGGAATAGAAGGCTTGTCTATTGGAGATACCACTGCTCTAGTGTATTCACTTCTTGAGAATTTACAAGTAGAGAGATGAGTTTGCAAGGCTCTAATAAAAACCTATTTTTAAGGTCCCAAGAGTTTTCATATGACCTAAATTAAAATGTAAGGGGTAGGAACAAGACAAGTAAGTTAATAAATTGGTTCTAAAAACCTACAAGGCACTGGAATTTCACTATTGCACAAAAAATATATTCTGGACCTATTCTACATGAAACTCAACTTTAAAAATTAAAAAACACAAAGAATGTTCTCTTGGAGGCATCACACAAAGAAAGATAGGATCTTAAAGGACTGCAAGTGATGGGGCACCTGGGTGGTAGAGTTAGTTGAACATCCAACTCTTTGGTTTCAGTTCAGGTCATGGCCTCAGGGTCATGAGATTGAGCCCCGAGTCAGGTTCCATGTCGGACTTCACACTCAGCATGGGAGTCTGCTCAAAATTCTCTCCCTCTCCCTCTGCCCCTCCTGCTCATGCTCTCTCTAAAGTCAATGAATAAATCTTTAAAAAAATAAAAGGACTGCAGTGACCTGTGAAAAGATGAGCATTGGGGCTCATCTTTGAAGCTGCAGCTTCAAAGTAAAGTTGGGGTACACTGAGGCCCAGTCCTTACCAGGACTATTCATATGAGCCTCCAGTAAGTGCACAGTTCAAAGAGGTAAGTTTAATTCAATTAAAAAAATATACACACATATATATGAAGTGATACGCTTTTCTACTATATACAAACTGAGGAACAAGAAAAACCTCACAGCCAGCCAAGTGAACTGCTTTCTCTGCAGACTTTTCAGTGTGTGTCCTCCCTTCTAATGATGACAAAGACAAGTCTTCTCTTCCTTCACCCACCCAGTGTTTCCTTTCTTTCTCGCCAACCCAAATTTTCAAAAAGCACAAAACCAATCCTGCAAAAGAACCCTCATAAACCTAAGTAAGGATAAGAAATGCACAGCAGACTATCCCATGAAAATGGTCTCAAAACCATGCTCCAGGCAGCTACCACCAAATGATCTGAGCTGCCACACGAGCTAACACCTATTTACCCCTCTGGCCTATGGAAGACACAAGGGAAAAATCGTGACATAGTGATGTGCCAGTAAATTTTATGCAGGAAAGTAAGGATGGATCATTGCAGACTCTAATCTCCCAGGTGAATGCCACTGCTTTTATGGCTATGTAGTTCCTCTCAGGAGTTACACTGGAGGTGGGTACTTAAGGCACACAAGAGACCCAATTCAGCTACAATACTAAGGTAACAGGAGAGAGGAGGAAGCTTTTGCTTTCTGGAAGTGGCTGTGAGAATGCCTTGTCCCAAGCCAGAGGCTCTGGGTGAGTGGGAGATAGAGCCATATTAGCTTTCTCCTGCCCAGCTGTACTCACTTTACTGGGCTGGAGTTGTAAGAGGAAGACATAAAAGATTTGTCTAGGCAGAGATAAGGTTCACCTCTGTCTAGGAAGTGCCTCACACCTCAGAACTCGAGCGAGTAACAGCAAAAAATAAAAAAAATAAAAAAAAACGAGAAGAAAGGAAAAAGAGTACAAAAAGTACTTTGTACTCCTTGATACAAAGTACCACGACTCCCTATTGTTAATGCAGGTCAATGAAATAAGGAGCACTTCCTGGCATCTTTGAGGGTTGGTCTAGGACTAGGCACACTTTCACTTTCGTTCTAAAGTTCTCATATTTAACAAAAAGAAGCCCAAGCAGCAATTTCAACCAATGATATTTGCTTCTGAATTAATAATATTCCTGGGGGAGTTCCCAAAGATGAAGAGCAAGAGGAAAATTGTTTTTGGAGGGGGACGATTTTTAAAACATGGTAATATCCAACAGAAGGGCTTAGATCAGAATTATATAGTGAAAAGTTTAGGAAAGAAATTTTTAATTTTTAAGCATTCTTAGTCTAAAAAGCAAATATCCTACTGACCAAGGAGAAACAGTACACAGCAAATAAATTTCAAAAACAAATTGGTAGTTACTATTAAGCCAACTCAAATTACCAATACAAAAGCTATACTTATTAACATGCAACTGGGGTGGTATACAAAATTTGGAAGGATATTAAAAATGAGCTGAAGTTTTATAAATCTCTTCAACCTCTAGAATTATCTTAATTGGTAAAGCCTCTCCCAAGCAAAGGAGAGCCTGGTTTACAACACTGAATAACTGTTCGAAGTTTGGCACCAGTATATTCACATTCACTTTTTCCAGATATCCTCTTTGCAAAACAGTCAATTTTAAATTGCCTTGAGCTAAAACTGTCTTAACTGAGGCAGGCTGCCCAATAACTATTCCTTTCAAAAATCTACCACATTTGTTAGGCTTTCTCATGTTTTTATCTCCAAATATGAAAACACTGAAAATAATATGTTGTTTTATATTTAAATGCTATATCTGGAGTTACACTGGCAAACAACAAAAAACCTTTAAGAGTTGAGTCCTGAATATCACTGAGAAGAACAAGGAATTAGAAGCTTTTTAGCTCAGTAGAATAGTTAATCAACATTCTTCAATTCCTCACCCTCATCTTTAAAATCGTCTTTTTTATTTTATTATTTTAAGTGAGCCTTACTGAAATATAATCTCTCAGTAAAAAACAAAGAATTGCCACAGTAGGCTAGGCTATGATGAGCTGAAGGCAGAAAGTTAAAGCTGTAACATAGTCCAAAACTCAAGATTAATGTATGTCAGACTAAGGGAGGAAAAAAGGGGTTTTATAGATATCTTATTAGGGAACTTTTAAAAGATAATGTGACCTAATTTAAATTTTAGAAATTAAAGACAACTTAATAGATGTACTGTTTGATTTAATGACTGAATACTATTACTGAATAAATACAAATTATTTTAAAATAAAAATAAATGATAAAATTATATAAAAATACACACACACACAGCCTAGATGCAAAGGACAGAGCTAAACACCAGGAGAGAAACTCGCACTTATTGAGCACTTACTATGTCAGACTTCCTGCGAAGTGGTCTACATATGTTATTTGACTTTATTCCTCACAATAACTCTAATGAGCTAATCACCATTACTGAAAACCCCTTAGAAAAAACTGCTTACCACAGCTTGAAAAGTAGCAGGACTCAATCTGACTTCAGACTCTCTGACTCCAAAGCCCAGGCAACCACTCACAGAATTTCATCTCCTCTTACTGGTAAAGTGTAAATTATTTTTGAGCCAATAAAGCATAACACACTAACACAACAGAAATATACAATTTCTAGATTTTGAGAAAACACAGCTTGTGCACGTTTAACCACTAAATCAACAAATAATTTAGCAATACCAGCAAGATTTTAAGTTAAAAACTACCTAAAAAGATTTGGATATTTAATCCAAGTCCATAGTTATCACAAATATGTAATCAAACTTCTCAACACTGCATTCTACGTTAATATTTGAAATTTACGGCAATACTATGTTGTAACTAAGAACTGGCTTAGATCAAAAATGGCTTGTACAAATACATCAAGTAAGGGAACAGCCACTAGAACTAGTATAAATGCTCTCTGCAAGCAAAGAAACCTACTAAGTTCAATCTAGAGATGTAAATGCTTTAAAAGCAAACAAACAAACAAAACCCCACAACCTGAAACAAATCAATGATTTCAACAAACATGACAGGGAAGTGGAATACATCAAAACTTCCTAGCTGTTTTAGCTCAAGGGCTAACCTAAGCAGGACTTTTAAAAAAATAATTACAAGCTTTTTTCCCAGCAGTAGCATGGGACACCAGTGAGCACTGACAGGCTATGAACTGTGAAGGCTTTGCCTCATTATTTAACAAGACAAACCATTCTGTGCTTTCCTCTTCATATCAGACTTTCTGCCAAGCTGCACATACGTTTCAGGCAGTGTTCAAAGCTAGTAGCAGATGTAGATTTAAGCAAACAGAATGTGCATTTGAAAAAAAAAACTTAAATAAGAGTCTACTTTGGGTGAAGAGAATTATGGAATAACTTCATATTCTCTTCACCCAGTCTGTATCATATATTCATCCTTTTTTTCAATTAATACATCTGTTATTAAGGCCACCCCTGTGAATGCTTAAGGATTCTGGTAACAGTTCATTTTTCACATTAAGTGCCTGATATATATTCTACTCTATCTAGAGTAGAATATGAAAAATACTACTTTTCTTAATAATCTTACAGAAATATTTTTCAATAGTTCATTTGTCCTGGGTGGTTTAATTTCTTCTTTAAAGTGTTTATGAATTCTGACCAATAATTTCTTCTAAATGCCAAGATGAAGATAAGGAAGGGAGGGGGCTATCTTTTAAGACAAGTAAGAGCTTTGAAAACAGGAAATCAGGAGGGGTTTTTTTTTTTGAGGTCTTTATGTGTCTCTAAAAAGTCTTTTATGAAATAAACTGGACTCTTTACAGAAAATAACATGTACATCTTGTACAACCAAATCATGAAACACAACCAAGAGATCTTATTTCTTTGAGGTCATGAAATTTAAAATGTATATACATTTATGCCCTTGGTCATGAAAACACATGCAGGTAACTGGATGACAGAGAGAGCAACTAAGAAGTTAACTATATGTCATCTGAGATCTGTTTATTCAAAGTGAATTCACCTGAATGAGACAAAGGCTATAGATCTCCTTGCCCATCACCTTGAAGAATTCTATCTTGAAGAGCAGCCTGTTGACCACTGCTACCTCTTGCTACAATTATAAGGATGATATGTTAGAAGATCAAAGGAGAATCTCTGGATTCAGAAAAATACATGTTTCATACTAGGTTACAGGCTCTTTCATGAGGACAAGTAATACCTCTGTTATATTTACAGCTATATATCAGGTACTACATTAATTCTGGCCCAAAGTTAAGTACTGAAAATATTCAGAAAAAATAGAGTATTTCAAAAACATGATTGTTGTTAATGTACTAAAAAGGTCACAACTAATAATAAATTATATATATTATATATATACACATATATAAAATTTTATAAATACATAACCATGTTCACAAAGGACATGAATTAGCTTACTTTAAAACATCTAAAATCATCAGTAAATCAGGACTAGGCAAAGTATAAGTTAGAATACGTAAAGTAGAAATTGCAGGTGAGGCAGAGACCCGAACAAAATCAAGTAAACCATAGATATTTTCATTTGAATACACAAATTTGGCTCTGAGCAACCTGGCCATCAAAGCAGTAAGGGAAATATGGTCATTTATATTACCCAAAGGGAGAAAAACATCAGAGCTCAAAGTTGGTAAGACTTTTCCTAGTACTAGTTTCCCTAGTACTAGTACTAGGTTTCAAAGCAAAATTACTGTGCAATCTTTTGAGAAACAGAAGACATTTCTGTAATAGAATAATCACACTTGATTTACCTTTCCTATAAATCTGAGTTTTTAACGTAAAACAAGGAAAGAATGGCCTCATGAGTACTTGTTACAGCAAATAAAACAGTCTATAGAAGAGGAAGAAGGAGGGGGGAAGGAGGAGGGAGGAAAGAAGAAGGAGGAGGAAGAGAAGGAGGAGAAAAGAAAGGGTTGCCAAAATTAATTAATATTTTCATCCCCCGGGGCACATGGGTGGTACAGTCAGCTGCGTGTCCAACTCTTGGTTTCAGCTCAGGTTGTGATCTCAAGGTCATGGGATTGAGCCTCAAGTTGGGCTCAGCGGTCTGCTAAGAGCTTTCTCTCTCCCCTTCTCTCTCTCTCTCTGCCCCTCCCATGCACATATTCGCTTCTCCCTCTAATAAATAAATAAATCTTAAAAGTTTCATCCCTATCAATTCAAATTCCAGTTGTTCGAAAAATAGAATGAGATGTTTTAGCAGTGAGCAGTAAAGTTTCATAATGGAGAACAAATGATCACTTCTGAGAGGTACTGTTTGGAATGTACAAGCAAAACTGTACTGAAACCACTTACTGAGCACCACCTGTGCTGGGAGCCTCATAAAGTTATAGTGACACCATTTTCTAAAAAGTGCCCTCTTCAATATGGCTGCCCAACAAGCTGGTGGTAGTTAATGCACTTATCTCTCTGAGCTTTAATTTCTCCAGCTGGAAAATGGTGATTTCCACTTCCAACCATATAATGATGGCAATTTAAAAAATTTACCTCCAGCCCACATGGCTTTGTGCTTACTGAGCATTTCAGGAGAAAGTCCCATAGATACTACACACTATAAACATATACACTGACTTTATCCATCCCACCCAAAAACCCTAATCTTGACCACATTGCTCATATTCAGCTTATATAGCTATCTACTGTCTGAACTTGTCTCAAATTTATTTTCTCCAAGGCATTTAGAATGTTTCTTAAAGATTTATAAATGACTTGGGAAAATGTTCATGAGATGCTACTAGGAAAAAAGGCAGAATATAAAACTATAAACCATATAAATGCCAATATGTGAACAACCTTGGTTCCTCCCTCCTTGTAGTAGGAAAGACTAGGAAGAAATATGCTAAAATGGTAATGGCAATAGTTCTCCAGGGAGTGACATCATACATGATTTTTGTTTTCTTACTTATTCTTGCCCTTATTTTCCATGTTTTCTGGCAAAAGAATTGTGCAATACATATGACATTAAAGGCATATATGCAATATGTATCAAAAGAATTTTCTACTGCTGGCTAACTGGCCTACATTTACCATGCTTATCAAATAACCTGGGTACTGGGGGATCCCTGGGTGGCGCAGCGGTTTGGCGCCTGCCTTTGGCCCAGGGCGCGATCCTGGAGACCCGGGATCGAATCCCACATCGGGCTCCCGGTGCATGCAGCCTGCTTCTCCCTCTGCCTGTGTCTCTGCCTCTCTCTCTCTCTCTCTGTGACTATCATAAATAAATTTAAAAAATTAAAAAAAAAATAAAAAAGAATAAAAAATAACCTGGGTACTAGCACTCCTAAATTATGGGAGCAGGGAATAGAACAAGTTTCCAGACTACTCAGAATCTAAAGTAGCCAACCTGGTCTAAATACAATCTGCTCTAGACTGAATTATGACCCACTTAAAATTCTTATTTAAAGCCCTAACCCTCCAAGGTGATGGTATTTAGAGATGGGGTCTTTAGAAAGTAATCAGGTTCAGTTGAGGCCAGGAGGGTAGAGCCCTCACAATGGGATTAGTGCCCCGTAGATACAACAGGAGGAGACACCACAGAGTCGGCTTTCTCCCTTTCTCTCTCTCCCCATCTCCAACCACAGGCAGTATGGACTACCTGTGCCATGTGAAGTCACAGTGAAACGTGCCAGCTCTGTAGCACCCTAATCTTGGACTTCTAGTCTCCAAAACTGAGAAATAAATTCCTATTGTTTAAACCACCAGTCTATTTTATTTTGTTACAGCAGCTGGAGCCAAGACACCATCTTTAACACATAGCAGTTGTATAACCTACACAAAATTATTTTGGCCTAGGTCTGCTCTGTTGTAAAATAAGAGGGAAAACAGTACCTACTTTAGAAAGTAGTTAACCTCAAGAAGAATTAAATAGGTCTTCACCATCACCTATTATTCAGAAATGCTACTTAGAATTGAGAAGTCATGGCACTTATCTACAGTGAAGGAAAAGGTTTTGGAAAATTGGATTTGATTAACTTGGTCTCCAAGTGTTATATAAACTCTCTTTTGCCCATTTCCATATCAGGAGTAGGAGGGAATGAGGAAAACAGAGAAGGAGGTTAGAGGTTGTATGTGTGACTACAAAAAAAAAAAAAAAGAGTCTATGAATCTGTAACATCCGTTTCATGAAACTGAATTCATATGTACAAATATGAATATGATCAAAAAACAATCTAGCATGAGAAAAGATTATTAAACCAAAAAAATTACTTCTTAGTACTAAAACTATAAGCTAATTATATTCTGCACAATAAAGAACAGATTCAATAAAGAAAGAGACAAGCTACAGAAATTAGATTTCAAGAAAAGGTAATCTTGGGTGTTCTATTATTACTGTGTATATAACAATATAATTGCATTGTACTATATAAGTTTCTATCTCCTGATTCCATTTGCAACTCTTCCAAAGAAAGAAAATAAGTCCCCTGTCCCCTCCCAACAGGTGACTTTAAAAACAACACAGAATGCAGGTGGGGATCGGAAGGAAGAATGAGCATAATGACAGCTTACATGGGAATTAGGTAAAGGCTACTAGAAATACTGCCACTCCAAGTAAAATAGTAAACTCAATCAGATATAGCAAACAGCTTTATAACATGCCCCTATTGCTTAGAGAGATGATCCACTCCGGCAGCCTCAACTTTCCAAAGATAGGTTCCTTTACCTTCAAACATCATGACAATTTGGACTAGAAAAACAGTACTAAAGATGCCATAAGAAGAAAGCCTAAGGGGCCTAGTCTTTGAAGAATATCCCTAACTACTAACTAAAGAAGGGAAAGCTGGCAAAAATGGCAAATGACCAGAGTTAGGTTAGGAAAGGCAAACAATTTCCTATGGATTACTTAAATCCACTCTCCATTCACCTGTTTTGTGTGTGTGTGTGTGTGTGTGTGTGTGTGTGTGTCCCTCACCTCTTTCCCCACACGCTCTGCTTCGTCCAAACTTACTTTTATAGGAAGGAGAAGGAACATAAGAGTTCTATGCTGAGAAAATGATCAAGCAGAAATCCTTATGGCAGCCACAATAAATCTGAGGTTAGAAAACCCATGGCTTATTTTTAATGAGGCCATGTTGCCTTTCCTGTTACAATCTCCTTTTCCCAAAACCATATGCACATGTACTCTTGTAAAGAGAAGATCGAAAGCTTTCACTAAATTTTCAAAGGGATTCAAGATCCAAAAGATAAGTAACCAGTACTGAGATGCCATGGAGGACAGGCCAAATGTGGTCCCACCTAGGGATTACCACTCCTCTCTATGTATGTGGGGAGAGGAGAAGGGGCTAGGTGTGAAGCAATAATCGATTCACTTTTAGGGGTAGCCAAACAGCAGCACAAACAGCAATGAGATCACTAAAGATAACACTATCCAGAAGAGTAAGAATGGCAGGCCAAAGGACCAGAGAAAACACCAACTTTCAGCAAGATACTCAACAATGTCCTTCCTTGTCCTACCAAGACCAGGAAGTCCACCATGGAGAAAGCTGGATGGAGGCTTCACCTAAACTAATCTGTGACCAAGACTAGTAATTCCCAAAATGGCCAAGAGAAAACATGCGCTTACCCACACAGCGACAGTGCCTTACAAGCTAAAACTGTTCTAAAGGCAGGGAGGGAGTTGTGATCCTAAAAGAGAAATAACCCTTCTCTATTTGGGAAGAATACACATTTTGGGGGGAGAGGTTGGTCTCCACCAAAAATACTATATTCTAAAAACCAATCATATTCTGCTATGATACAAATGTACCTTGGCAATACAGCTCTACAGACACACACTAACACTAACACCATGCTCAGGCAACTCAGCAACCCTGTTATCTTTTAGAGTTTTTACAGAGATCTCTACATGCCATTACTGAGACATATCTAATCAGCTGTCCTATGTAACCTGAAGCTCCTAAAGATGTTTTTCTATGGAAGGCCTCTTGGATTAGTGAGGAAGATGAAATACAGTGTGTAGGAGGAAGCAAAAATCATTGAAAAGCAAGAAAATTACTACAGAAAGATGTTGGAAGGCTACAAAACAGACCAAATAATTCTCTTCCGCAATTGGCAGGCAAGATCCTGCCAGATGTTTGAAATAGAATTAACCTCTATGGGCTACACTGATAGAAATAAACTGCATAACTATAAATAAATAAATATCTAGGGAAGCATAAATAACTATCTAGGAAGGGCTATCTTTGTTTTACTTTCTCTGAATTTGTTTCAGATTATTTCTCCCACCCCACCAAAAAAAAAAAAAAAAAAGCTGTCCCTCACAGCAGTGTCCATAGATACTGAGAGCTCACAACTTATGCCAAGGCTTTTGAAATTATGCCAAAGGCAAACCAAACAGTATCTCCTTAAAAAGCTGAGTTTAATCAGAGTATTTGCAATGTTTCAAAGCATTTTCAAACTAGGTAATATTACCTTAACAACAACAAAAACTCTCTTTCATCTCCCAAGGGTGTGTGTATGTATGTGTGTCTGTGTGTTTGTGTGTGTCTATGTGTGTATATATATGTATGTATGTGTTTGTACAGACACACATTTTTTTCCCTTGCAGAAAAGATTACAATAGTCAGTTAGATAAAGGCATTATAAATGGCTTACAGATGTTTCCTCCTCATATTCTGGGGGAGAAAAATCTTAAACAGTAAATTCACACATTCATCTCTTCATATATTCATACAAGTATTTATTCTGCCAGACTTTTAGGTGCTGTCCAGCACTGGGCAATGAAGACAGAAAGGTTCCTGCAGCTGACATTCTAGTAGAGAAGAGCAGATATGACACACACAGTGATGGCCAGCATTCCTGGATCTACACAAACGCTTAAACATTCCCTAAAGAAAATATCTGGGCAATCCTATATAGTTCTCTGCACATTTAAAATGAAGAAACTATCTCTGTTAATAACAACCAGGAAATCAAGTTTGGGAGTCAAAGACCTGGCTTCTTACTCTGCCAAATAATGCAGTGCAAAAGAATATTCGCAGGCTGAGAAAAACAGGAGACCTGAATTCTATTTTGGCCTTGCCAGTAAATACAATAAAATAAAGCAGGGGAAAGCCTCCAAGTAACCAAACTGTCCTTAAAAATACAGTTTTAAAACCATCTAGACTTTATCTCAACTGGAAAAATGATTTGGTTTAATGCTTATCACGTGATAATGATGACAAGAGTTTTAAAGCAAGGACCAGATAAAAATCCTCCAGAAATAAAATTTCATTGTGTTTCTTTGCTAAGCTTTGAAGTTGGAATCAATGATCTCTATAATGCTTTTAGATGCTAATATTCCACAGAGATAAATGAAAAAAAGTCAGCTTCACTAAAAAATATGGTCTAGAAACTCTAACGACAAGCGTAGGTCAGAAGAGCAGGGGGACTAACAAGTATATGTGGGCCCCCCACACAGAAAAAAAAAGGTCTCGGGCTAACCCTGAAGAAGGAGTTTTGAAAGAGGCATCAAATTTTCTTTCTAACACTTATTTCAGACAAATAAGCAGTGGAACAGTGTCACTCAAATTTGTGTCATCTGGTACATCATTTATTGGACATTTGGCACTCATGAAAACCACCAATTTCAAATTTTAAAAAATGTTGTTATCCTAATTTTAGTTATATAAATAAAAGTTTGATTAAAATTAAGAACAATAACAAAACTACTGTATATCTGTGACAGAGATGCTGTGCATGATGTCCAGGGTTTAACACACAACCTGGAGATGGATGATGTGGGTTATAGGTGGTATATCTAAGAGACTTACAGGTTATCAGGAAATGCAACAAGTGTTTTGTTACTGTCAGATGATCCTACATATATATCTGTCCAAGGAACACATTAGGCCTAAAAACTACTATTTCAATTAGGGAAATTCTGGAAACTAGATTTTAACCCTTAATTTTATTAAGCTCTGGAGCTATTCATGTCCTACTGCCATATTTAGATGTAGTTTTTAAAATATGCACAGCAATCTCATCAACTTCTTCCTCAAATAAATTAAAATTATCAAAGCTTAGTAAAGTAGAAACAATCTACTTATCCCAGGATCACAATCTTAAAATTAAAAGTTGTGATTTTTTACTTAATTGTAATGCTAGTTAGGTTACTACATGTTTAGCTAAAATATGCCACCTTTAGCAAATTATTTGAAGAAATGGAAATAGCTTTTATCGGCACTGTCATAAAGAAAGCATAAAAATTTAATGTCAAAGATTCATGCAGACATCTTTCTCCTGCTAGGTAGTACTGGAAAAGCAGGGTCAGATTTCTCATTCAGCATATTCTAAAGACAAACACACTCAGAGGTTTGAAATTTTAATTTCATTACTTTCCCTATTTCCCTCCATACTAAGCTAAGATTAGGAAACAACATTATTTTATGAAATCAAAATTCCACTGAATACAAAAAAAAGGAAAGAGGGCTGGCAATTTTAATTCTTAGACATCATTGATTAAAAAAAAATGCAACCCACTTTCATTGATGTTCAGGTACAAAAAAGGGAGGATATGGGAGGAAAATTCTAGAGTCAATGAAGCTGTTCCCTGTAAACAAAGTGGTGTGTGGGTGAGCACTGTGGTAACGCCCTTTTCTTGCTAAAAACAAAACTGTATTCTATTCACCAGTACTGATCCTAACATACTTTTTTCCAGACTGTATCACAGCTCACAAAATAATTGTTAAAGAAAACTCTCCCCTCTTCAATAATGGATCTTCCATGATGAGCAAGAAAATTACCTAGCACTTCTCTTTTATAGAAGAACAACATACATGTTAGGTTAGAAGAAATGCTTCTGTGCATATCAATTGTGAAGCTGAATGAGTATTTAGTAACATGAACATTTAAAACAGTGTTTTTACATACAGTATCACTTGTATTAAACAACAGTATTTAACATTTTGTTAAAGAAACAACATAACTACTCTTTGTTCCCAAACATAGTATTTGTCATGAACTCTGCAGCTGTTTTATAAGGTTCACTGCAACAGTGTGACTTCTGCTTGTCTGTGCTTTAAAAGAAAGTACTGCTATGAATGATGCTCTGGTAGTCGGGATTTGACCATTCTTAGCTACAAAATTCATTATTTTTGGAAATAATTCTTTGGAAAGTATTATTTTAGATTTGTACTGGAAAAAACTTTATTGATTTAAAAAATATGTCACTGTAGTTTTTTTTAAACACACAAATGTTCTGATGGCATTATGCCACCACTTGAAAAAGTTTCATAAGTGACTAAAAACTTTGGGGAAAAGGGGGGAAATGACTCAAGAAGTCAATAAAACCTATTTTCAGGCAGCCACAGTAATAATAATTGTGTCACAGTAATTCCTAATTACTAAGCACCTATTATTTCAATCAATTAATCAGACACTCCCCATATTTCATACTAAGATAGGTCTTAGTTTTTTTTCATTTGTCACATGAGTAACTTGTTCATAAAAAAGGCAACCACCAGTACTCAAAACTAGCCTTTCCCAGCTACCAAATTCACCTTCTTTTCAATATGACATAAAAATGCTTATGTCCTATAACTGATTCCTCTACTAGAAATCAGCAATAAGATTATAATTCACATTTTTGGGGGGGGGGGGAGTTGTTATTAAGAGGTCATAAAAATTTTTGAACTACCCAATATGTCTGGTGACAGGAACATTTAACTATGGTATGTTCATGCCTTCAAGTGTTTACAGTACAGCTTTAACAACGATGGTGAAGATCATTTAATAACACAATATGATCTATGATGTGAGACTGATACAAAAGGTAGAAATACTAAAATTAAAATTTTTAGACATTTTAAATTTTAAAAAGCATTCTAAATTGAAGGAAATATACCAAATTATTAACAACCACTGTTAAAACTATAAGATGAATATCTTTTCCTATTTTCCAAATTTTCTAAAATATTCTATTGCCTTTTTATAATTCAAAAAACAGATTTTAAAAAGGAAAACTTAGCAAGAACTAAAAGTTCAAACAGAGTACATTCTGTTCTTTAATTCGTAACAAAATTCACATGCTCACAAAAGTGATAGTTAAGTTTAAAGATACAGATAAGATAGGGAGAGAAAAAGCAAAAGAAAGATGCAAGAATTTGAGGAGTTCAGCAACAGAAGCATTTCAAGAGGTAAACCAGATGTTCCTATGGAATTGCAGCAGAGGGTCTAGGAGACAGAAATTCGAAATGTCAAAGGCTACATTCAGATCAAAGAGCATAAAGTAGGGTCCATTTACTACAGAATTGTCCATTACACTGAAGGGATCAAGCCACACTAAGCTCTCAGCAAAACGCAAAATTAAAATCAGTTGAAGGCTGTTGAGTAAGAAAGTACTGGAAAGATGAGAAGAATGCTTCCTCAAGCATTTCATCGGGGAAAGGAAGTTTAGCAATCAGGTCGAAACACAGAGGTCAAAAGCATAATTTAAGTGAACAGTGTCTCATCTGAGACAGTAAAAAGTTACTAACGATAATTAGCAAATATCCACTTTATTTGATTTCACTGCCACCATGTCTTTCTCTCCAAGCATCTCTCTCCTGTTTTACTTTTATATAGATTAGGCAATGTTACAGATACTTTTCTCTAAGGACTTCTCAAAACCAGATTAAAAATATTCTTTAAAAAGATATTCCTGCCTCCAGAGGCAGCACAGTTCAAATGCCCTCAAGAGACAATTCACAGGTTACACTTGAAGAGAACAGAAGGTGCATACTCTTGTTAAATTACTCATAATAGGTAAAAAGTAAAAATTATCCTAAGTGTTTGGTCTGTATCTAATAATTTTACCGTCCCTACAAAATTAAAATGGAATTTTCACTAAAGATATGCAAAGTGGTAGGAATCCACCTGAGCAGGAAATATTTCATGTCTTGGGAATCAAAGTCTTACCTTCCAATTGCCTGTTACTTCTATTCAACAACCTAATCAAGAGAATCTACAAAAAATAAAATATTGTGGAATGTTGCCTGCTATAGTTGTGATGCATGAACTTTTCCTAAGAGACCTTTGCTTAGATGATAATCATCTGGTACTGAATTATGACTAGTACATTAAATGCCTGTTCAGAGAAATTAACTAAACTTGCATGAATATTTAAGGTCAAAACGTATCAGTTCCCACCATCTACTAAACAATAACATTTTACAGATGGCATCATAAAACAAAAACTTCAATAGATACCTGCTCTCCTATCAGAAATAAAAGCAGATAGAGCCACACATCACGCAGTAAATAGAATGGCTTTTCTTGTCTCAGTGCCCTATATGTATCCTTAGTATGAGAGATTAATTTGCCTACTTTACACCTGACTGTTAACTTCATTTTTGAGCTTCACTTGTTTATATATAACTGTGCTTAGGCAGCCAAAACAAAATACCATATACTGGGTGGCTGAAACAACAGAAATTTATTTTCTCACAGTTCTGGAGGCCGAGAAGTCCAAGATCAAAGTGCTGGCTCCTCAGGTTCCTGGTAAGAAAGAGCCTTCTTCCTGGCTTGCCCTACTTCTCCCTGTGTCTTCACATGTCAGAGAAATGAACACACACGTTCTCCAGTATTTCTTCTTGTAAAGACCAAATTATATCAGACTATGGCCCGAGCCTCAGCATTACATCTAACTCTAGTTACCTCCCAATGGCCCTATCTCCAAGTATCATCACACTGGGAGTTAGGGCTTCAACCTATAAAATTTGGAAGACACAAATAACATATAAATTTTGTTAGTCCATAACAATTTCTATTTCACTTTCTCAATTTGGCTATGGTGTGTCTGCACAGGGATGGATGACATAAACTAAAAATGTTTAAATCATGAAGTTTTTAAATAAAAAAACTGTTGATGTCAAAATATTCATAGAAAAGACGAAAAGGAAACAATAACAAAACTGAGCAAAAGCAAAAAACAATCTCCAGCTATAATTAAGTTGCTGTTTTGTAAATGCTAAGGTCAAAACTAGCACTGAGTGATTTATATAACCATGCAAGTTACATATGTTGAATTGTTTTTTAATTATAGCTATCTTTATTTTTTTAAAGCCACAAGATGACTATATAGCTTCCACTGATTGGTAGCCTACACACTTCTCATGTATTTGTGATAATCCTCCAAACAGTTCTATGATGTGGGTACTATTATTACTCCCATTTTACAGACAAGGAGAGTATAAGCATTGTCTACTACAGTAGTACAATTTTAAAATACAGAGTTCAAAGGAATAAAATATGATCTGTCTCTAACTCCTTATCTGGAAAAAACTTAATCACAAACCTGTAAACTTTCATTTGATTATTAATAAAAAGAGCCTGTCTCTGTTCTGTTTTAATCTTAAAGAGAAGCTATTATGCTACAACCACTAGAGAGAGCCAAGATGAAACTGGGCGGAAAGGATCAAGGTCTCACCAGATAGAAGTCTTATAGACACTAGAGCTTTTTCCAAAATATTTGATTCAAAATAGAAAGAACAGAGAGTGTATCTTCTGAAATAATACACCTACTTTAAAACTATTCTTGCTCAATCTCCCCTAAAGTGAAGATGTATAATGAACACAAAGTTTCCAAAAGAGAAGTCATGGTGACTTTTCCCTTTTCTCAATTAATACACCTTTTAAAATTACTTTGCCGCTATTCTATTCCTACCATTCCAAAGAAACAAGATGATGCATTTTTCCTTAGATACTACTGCTACTTTTACAAAACAGCACTCCTTAATGTTACATAAAACTGCTAGGCCATTACTGATGGGAAGGAAAAACAAAGAAATTTGGAATATCATGAAATCTTTTCCAGACTCAAAATTATGACTAGTGCTAAAATTCAAAGACTGAAGGAAATAGATAAGAAAATAATTCTTTTGAACTGTAAGCATACACTACAGGAAGTATGCATAGCATGAAAACAACACAGCATTTTACAGTGTTTATAAATCAACATCCTGCAGATGTTATGATTAAGAATATTCACAATTTGTTCAATTATAAATTGTTTTAAATTGTCAAATTAACAAGAACTCATATCTGCTTCAAATGCTCTTTTGGAAGGAGTATGCAAATCATAAATATATGCAGCACAATCAACAAAGAGTACTACTTTACTACTTAGTTCGTAAAAAGTACTTCTTGAAATATATGTATTTCCCAAACTTTTTCATACAGAATACAATATTGACTAGGAAAATATTTATGAAGTGTAGTTACAGAACAAGTTATTTGATATTATGCAAATCACCCAGTCTTTCAGGTTATAAAAGGCTGTGCCTTTTGTCTCTCTTACTTATAAACAACCATAGTATGTCTAAAATAAACTTAAAATTCTGACTTTTTACAGTGTTTGATACAAGAAACCAGAAGTTTGCCCTAAAGAGAAATGGAACATCTGGTGAAATGTGTAACGTGCCTCAGGATCACATCTGTTGCTAAGGTTAATATTCCAATGTGATAGCTGTAATCTCCAGGCTAAGTGGTAAAGGCATAATGGAGAATAAAAAGGTACTAAAGAAGTACCTTCTTCAGCCACAGAGTGCTTTCTTTTTCTCAAGCAAAATGCTAACAACTGGGCCTCACAGAGTACTCAGAGAAATATTTCTGTAATAAGTACACACTTCAGATCAAAACACATACCTATTCAATAGACTCCTTCTACCATGTGATTGCTGATTACATCCCTCCCCCCAAGTACATTAACCAAGGCATTAATCAAGACAGGATGTATGCTATTTCTTGTCTGTGATTCATCAATCTATTCTGCTTTTATTTTCAATTCACCAATAAGAGAACCTGGGGTAGAAGAAACAGGCAAGGAAAACTAGCAAGTCCAGATAACCAGAGAGATGGTATTATTAACTCAAAAAAGGCTGCTTTCATAAGCACACCATGCTTAGCAGCCTTTCTCCTCCATTTACTTTTACCTTTCAATTTTCTGCCATAAACAGCAACAACAAAATTCTATGCTTTACTGCAGTATAAATTGCCTTACATTTGTGACACTTTTAAAAGCCCCTACTGTGCCATCAAAGGTTCCCAAACAAGGAAAGATCTGCACAGCAGGAGAGGAACCCACTTACATTTTCTAACAGCTGTGAAGGATCAGTCCCCTAGAGTAATAGAAATCAACTGCAAACTGAAAAGTGTTTAGAAATAAAATGTTTCCATCACCTCACACTATCAGCTACTTCCATTAGTACTCATGAAAGAGACACTGCATTTTACCCAACATTTTAATACAATAAACTTTACTGACAGAAGAAAAGAGAACACAATTACAGACTAATCCTACTATTAAACACAGGAAGTTATCAATGAAAAGAATGAATACTTAACTTCTCATTTCTGCTGCTTAACTACTGGACTAAAGAACTAATCACAAAAGCCTTAAGGGATAGTTTAAAAATGTTATTTACGACATTTATTTTGGGTTCCATATTCTGGATTAAATAAAACCGTATTGCTTAAAATATAAAGCATTTAGCATGACATCAGGAATTGATTTTACACCAAGTTCAAAGTCAATGATAAGCTCTGTGGAAGTGAATTTTTTTATGTGTGGTGGTTCTGTGCATATATTGACTACCTACAAATCAGAAAGAATAATAGTCTACATATCCTTGAAAATAAAAGGTGAGGGATTAAAAAGACTCAAATCACCCATTTTACATTAAAAACAGGAGGATATGAAAAGATTACCAAAATCATTACAGAGTGAGTTGCCATCTATTTCTAGGTGTTATGGTGAAAGCCGACAGCCAGCCTTGACTCAAGCCATAGGCCTGCAGTTCGCAGTAGGTAAGAAAGTCATATTAACAATACCCTCTGATAAATTCAATAGATATATAGGGTGCAGAATTAATGCACAGGGGACCATGGAACAGAGGCAACAGTAAAGACTTTACAGAGGTTCCAAACCTGTGCTAGTTTCTAAAGGATGGGCAAGAGCTTGCCAGGCAGAACAAGTGAGCAGTATTCTGGCCTGAGAAAATCACTATGCAAAGACACAGAGGTGTGAAAGACAGACAATTTTAGGGAACTCCATACAATCTCATACTGTATCACGGGCACAGGACAAAGAACAAGAGATGAGATGGAAACATAGGCCTGAGCCAAATCTGAAAGGGCCACAGACCAGGGAGAATTGGGTTTTACTGTGCAGGCAGGAAGGTATCCGAGAAGGGTTTTAAGAGAGAGGAGCCAGGAGTGACACTGTCAGACTTCTGTTTTACAGCATCACTTTGGAGTGGAAGATGAACCCAAAAGAGAAAGACGTGGGCAAGGTGATCTATTATGGGGCTACTACAATAATTCAGTCCAGAGATGATAAGGAAGGCCTGAAGTTAGGTATGTGGACAGCCTGAGTAGTTAACACGAGAAATGGAATACGCTCAACAACTTTACATGCTACCTTTAAAAGGGGTTCATGGAAAAGTAAAGTGTGCCACCGAGGCAGTATCAAAATTCCCAAAAGCGTTTTAGGTTGTATACCATATTAAAAAATTAATACAATTTTAATTTTAGGAGTCACCAAAGTTTACATTCAAGAAGGGGACTAGAAATCCACGTTCTGCCTGCCCCACCCTTGGAGCCCCAGCAAGAAACATAAATCACAAACTGCTATCATAAAATCTACAAATCAACAGTGCAACCAGCAAGTTTTCAAATAAACAACTGCTACAATTTATAATTCCATTATTTTGTTACTATATCATCTAAAGACAAATAGATGTAGGAATTCAAGAAAAATTAATGCAGCCATTTGACAGGCTTATGAAGTGTTTTCTACTTGGCTCTGATTTTTTTTTTTTTTTTTTTTTAAGTTAGAAGGGCCAGGAGACATTTATTTAATCTGGAACATTTTTATAGGGTTTTAAAACTGCGCCGTTTCCAAACTGTTTTTCCCACGGTTGCTTTCATTTCTGAAATAATTTTCAAACCTATTGAAAACCACCTAAATTTTTAAAGCCTCTAACAATGAGGGCTGCTAAATTATGTAAATTCTTCATAATTCCTTTTAAAGTTACTTGTAATAGAAACTTGGTCACAAAAACAATCATTCATTCAAATAAGAAACCTACAATGCCCAAGACAGCAATCTAGAACGAAGCAGGTCTTACTAATGCCCATATATACTTACAATACAAGTTAAGGATAGTTAAAAATAAAGTGCTTTGAAAGGTCAAGAGGCATATTCTGACCACAGCCTAAATGCAATACAACAAAATGTTACTGTCAGTCCAAAACAATAAAAAAATAAAGGTAAATACATATTTAGTCAGTCCGATTTAACTCCTTACTTCCCTCACTTTTATCTATGGTATTATTATTGGGAAAAACTAAAGAAAAAATTGAGTAACAAGGAAAACTTTGTAACAACTACTATCAAACTCACCATAAACATATTAGACAGTAGTGAAATGTCTTCTTCTGAATATGCTCCAAATACTAGCTCTAAACACAGAATGGTGTCTAACTCTCTCTGGTATTCATACTTTAAATAAAGGTTGTAAATGGCCAACTTTAGCATAGCATAAGATGTCTTGATATGTGCAGTGCTTTTAAAAATGTAGAAATTTTTTTAAAATGTAGAAATTTCACATAATAACTGGGAACAATCCAAATACCCACAGAGGATAGAATGAATACAAAAAATGTGATATATTGACACAATAGAATACAGTAGAAAATGAATAAACTGCAGAAGATGAACCTCACAAATATGCTGAATAAAAGAAGACATAAAATACATACTGTTACTACATTAAGTTCAAAAATCAAACAAAACTGAATTCATAATAGATAACAGAGCTGGCAAAACTGTAAAAGACTAAGTCCAGAAATGTCAGAAAACTAGTTGCTTCTAGTAGGAAACACAAGGATGATCTGATCAGCCCATTAAACTAAGGGAGATTCGGTGTGCAATCCATGTTCTATTTCTTAACCAAAATAGTGGTTATGTGGGTGATAGCTTTGTAATTATTCACCTAACCACATCTGCTTTATGAACTTCTCCTGTAAATTATGCAATAAACATGCTGTTAAATGGGATATGTTTTATTAAGTGATGCAAATGGCTCAAAATTAATGAGTATTCTGATTTTTTAAAAAAGGAAAAAAAACCCCAAGTAAATGGTCTAGTCACTTTAAAGAATTCTGGTATTTCCTTAATTGATCAGACATAGTTATTATACAACCCAGCAATTCCCTCCTACGTATATGCTCAAGAGAAATTACAACCTAATGTCCACACAGAAGCCTGTATGCAAATGTTTACAGCAGTATTAGAGTCCAGTGTCCAACCACTAATAAACAAAATGTGGAATGTTACTCAGCCATAACAAAGAAAGAGGTTCTGATCAGTGCGACAATATGGATGAACATGAAAAATTTCTGAATAAGCCAATCACAAATGGACAAATATATGATTCTACTACTAGGAGGTAGCTAGAAAAAAATTCACACAGAAAGCGGATGAGGTTATTAGGGGCTGCAGGGAAAAGGAATGAGAGGGTATTGCTATCCAGGCACAGAGTTTCCATCTGGAATGATGGCAGAGTTTTGAAATAGTGCTGATGGTTGTACAACATAATGACTATAATTAATGCCACTTAATTGTATATTTAAAAATTGTTTAAGTGACAAGTTTTATTATATGTATATTTTACAATTTAAAAATATGTATATCAAAAAACATGAAGTACTGACCTACGCTACAATAGAGATGAATCTTAAAAACATGTTAAGTGAAAGAAGTCAATCGCAAAGACCACACAATCTATGATTCCATTCATATGAAATGCACAAAACAGAAAATAGATTGGAAAGTAAATTAGTGGTTGCTTAAGGCTAGAGGTGGAGGGTGGGGGGATAGGGAGATGACAGTTAATGATACAAGGTTTCTTTGTGAGGTAATGTTCTCTACAACTGACCACTGTGAGGCTGTACATATCTGTAGATACATTTAAAAACAAGGAATTGTATAATTTAAATGGGAGAATTGTATGGTACAAGAATCTTACCCCAAAAAAAAAAGTTGTTAAAGGGACCCATGGGTGGTTCAGTCAGTTAAGCATCTGACTCTTGATTTCAGCTCAGGTCATGATCTCAGGATCATGGGATCTGGGCTGGGTGTGGAGCCTACTTAATACTTAAGATTCTCTCCCTCTCCCTCTGCCCCTTCCTATCCTCATTCACTCTCTCTACCTCTCTTAAAAAAAAAAAAAAAAAACAGTAAGGTATAAAATTCATTAATACAGATGAGAACAATTTTTCTAGCCTCATCTCTCTAGAAGTAATACTGTATGTAGATGGTGGAATAATTCATATTGGGGTACCTGGGTGGCTCAGTGGTTAAGCATCTGCCTTTGGCTCAGGTCATGACTCTGGGGTCCTGGGATCAAGTCCCACATCAGGCTCCCCATGGAGAGCCTACCTCTCTTCCTATGTCTCTCATGAATAAATAAATAAAAACCCTAAAAAAAAAAAAATCTATCTCTATCCATGACAGAGAGAGAGAGAAAGAGAGAGAGAGAGAAAGAACAAAGAACAAAAGAATACATTTAATGAAATACTGCTAATATAGACTCTGGTTCAAGACCAAAATGCCATTTTTTAGTTCTGACTCACTTGTCATTTTTTACAAACCTGGCTTTCAGTAGAGGAAAGATGTACTTAAAAAGCCCTAAGGACACTCAAAAAATATGCTCTCACGTGTACTTTTTTGATTGCTCAACATGTACTAAACCTGTGTTTCCTGCCTACCACATTACATTCTTCAACTGTTTAAATTCTGCCTCAAAACACCACTACCAGTAAGCTCCACCTACTAAAAACAAACTTTTAAAATGAATCCTATAAAAGAAATGCCCATCTATTTAAAAGGGGGGGAGGGGTATATAAAGTTCCTATTTCAAAGGTTTGATAGATTAGACACAATGATTTTATTTTTTATTTTAAATACAATATAGTTAATATACAGTGTTATATTAGTTTCAAGGGTACAATATGATTCAAAAGTTCAATATGATTCGAGTTACTCAGTGCTCATCAAGTCAATATACTCCTAAACCTCTTCACCTACTTTACCCATCCCCCCACCCACCTTCCCTCTGGTAACCATCATCTTTTCTCTATAATTAAGAGTCTGTTTTTTGGTTTGTATTTTTTTTTTTCATTTCTTTTTCTTAAATTCCACAAATCAAATCATATATTTGTCTTTCTCTGACTCCTTTATTTCATTTAGCTTCATACTTTATAGATCCATCCATGTTGCTGCAAATGCCAAGAGTTCATTCACTTAAATGGCTGGGTAATACTACATTGTGTATATATACTACTATCTCCTTTATCCATTCATCTACTGATGAACACTTGAGAACTGCTTCCATAATTTGTCTAATGTAAAAACTACTGCCATAAACATAGGGGTGCATGTATCCCTTTGAATTAATTTATATATTTTGTGGGTAAATAATACCCAGTAGTGCAATTAATGAACCATAACCCTTTTTAACTTTTTGAGGAACCTTCATACTATTTTTCACAGTGGCTGCACCAGTTTGCATTCTTACCAACAGTGCCAAGGGTTTTCTTCACATCTTCATCAATACTTATTTCTTGTGTGTTTAATTTTAGGCATTTTGACAGATATAAGGTAATATCTCATTGTAGTTTTGATGTGCCTTTCCCTGATGATCAGTGATGTTGAGCATCTTTTCATGTGTCTGTTGGCCATCTCTATGTGTTCTTTGGAGAAATGTGTTTATGTTCTGCCCATTTTTCAAATGGACTATTTGCTTTTTTGGATGTTGAGTTGTGTAAGTTCTTTATATATTTTGGATTAACACTTTAACAGATACGTCATTTGTAAATATCTTCTCCCTATCTTCAGTAGGTTATCTTTTAGTTTTGTTGATTGTTTCCCTTCACTGTGCAAAAGCTAATTTTTATTTTGATGTCGTCCCAATAGTTTATTTTTGCTTTTGTTTCCCTTGTCTTAGGAGACATACCTTTAAAAAAAAAAAAAAAAATGCTGCTATGGTCAATGCAAGAGAAATTACTGCCTGCACTCTCTTCTAGGATTTTTATGGTTCCAGGTCTCCCAGTTAGGTCCTTAGTTCATTTTGAGTTATTTTTGTGTAAGGTGTTAACAAACTATTACAGTTTCATTCTTTTGCACTTAGCTACCAAATTTCCCAACACCATTTAAGAGATTGTCTTTTTCCCATAGTATATTCTTCTTTCCAGCTTTGTCAAAGATTAATTGACCATATAATTGTGGGTTTATTTCTAGGATCTCAATTCTATTCCATTTATCTATTTATTTATGTGTCTATTTTTGTGCCAGTACCATACTGATTTGATTACTACAGTTTTGTAGTATAACTTGAAATATGTGTTTATGATATATTTACAGTTTTGTTCTGCTTTTTCAAGATTGCTTTGGCTACTCAGGGTCTTTTGTGGGTCCATACAAATTTCAGGATTGTCTGTTCTAGTTCTGTGAAAAATGCTGTTGGTATTTTGACAGGGATTGAATTAAATCCGTAGATTGCTTTGGGTAGGGATAGTATGGGCATTTTAATATTAATTCTTCCAACCCATGAGCACAGAATATCTTCCCACTTGTTTGTGTCATCTTCAACCTCTTTCATTAATGTTTCACAGTTTTCAGAGTACAGGTCTTTCACCTCCTTGGTGAAATTTATTCCTGCCTGTTTCATTATTTTTGGTGCAATTATAAATAGGACTGTTTTCTTAATTTCTCTTTCTGATGCTTCATTATTAGTATATAGAAATGCAATGGATTTCTGTGTATTGATTTTATATCCAGTGACCTTACTGAATTCATATATCAGTCCTACCAGCTTTTTGCTAGACTCTTCAGAGTTTTCCATATTTAGTATCAATCAAATAGTAAAAGTTTTACTTCTTCCTTACCCAAATGCCTTTTATTCCTTTTTCTTGTCCAACTGCTATGGCTAAGAATTCTAGTACTATGTTGAGTAAAGCTGGTAAAAGTGGAGAGCCTTGTCTTGTTCCTGACCTTAGGGGATAAGCTCTCAGTTTTTCCCCATTATCCCACTGAGTATATGATTTCAGCTGTGGGTTTTTCATATGTTGGCCTTTATGCTGTTGAAGTATATTCCCTCTAAATCTAGTTTATTGAAGGTTTTTATCATGAATGGATGCTGTACTTTGTCAAATGCTTTTTCTTTTGAAATGATCATATGGTTTTTATCCTTTCTCTTGCGGCTGTGATGTATACCACTGATTGGTGAATAATGAACCACTCCTGCATCTCAGGAATAAATCCCACTTGATTGTGGTGAATAGTTTTTCTATTATATTGTTAGATTCTGCATCCTAATATTTTGTTAGGGATTTTTTGCATCTATATACATCAGAGATGTTGACCTACAGTTCTTTTTAATAGCGCCCTTATCTGATTTTGGTATCAGGGTAATACTGGCCTCATAGAATGAATTTGGAAGGTTTCTTTCCTCTTCTATTTTTTGGAATAGTTTCATATCAGTAAGTATTGACTCTTCTTGAATCTTCAGAAGAATTCACTTGTGGAGCTGTCTGGTCCTAAACTTCTACTTGGGAGTTTTTCTATTTACTGGTTTAATTTCATTGTTGATAATCAGTCTATCAAATCTTCTACTTCTTCCTGCTTTGGTTTTGGGAGGCTATTGGCTTTGAGGAATTTATCCATTTCTTCTAGGTTGTCCAATTTATTGGCATATGATTTTTCATAACATTCTCTATAATCCTTTTCTATTTTTCTTTCATTTCTGGATTTTGAGTCCTTTTTTTTCCCTTGAGTCTGGCTAAAGGTTTATCAATTTTGTTGATCTTTTCAAGGAACCAGCTCCTGGTTTCAGGAACCTTTTTTTTTTTTTTAAGTTTCTATTTCATTTATTTCTACTCGCATCTTTATTATCTCTTTTCTTCTGCTGGTTTTGGGTTTGGGTTTTGTTTGTTCTCGTTCTAGCTCCTTTAGGTGTAAGATCAGGTTGTTTGAGATTTTTCTTGCTTCTTGAAGTAGACCTGTATTGCTATACAATTCCCTCTTAGAACCACATTTGCTGCATTCCAAAGATTTGGGGCCATTGTTTTTTCATTTTCATTTGTCTCCATGTGTTTTTTTATTTTTCTCCTTGATTTCTAGGTTGACTCATTCACTGTTTAGTAGCATGTTACTTAACCTCCATGTATGTGTGATCTTTCCAGAATTTTTCTTGTGGTTAATTTCTAGTTTCAATGCATTGCAGTAAGAAAAGATGCATTGTATGATTTCAATCTTTCTGAATTTGTTGAGACTAATTTTGTGGCCTAATACATGGTCTATTCTGGAGAATGTTCCATGTCCACTTGAAGATATATTCTGCTGTTTTAGGATGGATTGTTCCATTAGATGCATCTGCTCCAATACATCATTCAAAGCCACAAATTTTCTGGTTGGATGGTCTATCCACTGACATATGGGAGGTGTTAAAGTCCTCTGCCATTATTATATTACTATCAATTACTCCCTTTTTGTTTGTTATTAACTGCTTTATGTATCTGAGTGCTCCCATGTTGGGTGCAAAAATATTTATGTATAACTGTCATAGCCTCTTGTTGGAATATTCCCTTTATTTAGTGTCCTTTGTCTCCTGTTACAGTCTTAAAGTCTATTTGTCCAATATAAATAGAGACACAATAATTTGTATATTATTCCACTCGGATGAGAGATATTCTCATAGCTAGTGAAATCACGAATATGAATTCCCTGTACCCAGTGCTCACTGTTGTATGCTGGTAGATAAGGTCTTGCTTTCTAGTAACAACCTCCTATAAATCCTCCCTTGGATCCCACTCTAGCACCATTTATTTCCACTACTGGACCAAGCTAAATGTAACAGACTACAAGAATAAATGTAGAAAAATATACGCATAATTTTACAAGCATTCTGAAAGGCTTCCCAAATCTCATACAAGTTCAACATGATTTCAATAATATTACATAAACTAAGAGAAACTAAAGGAAACAGTCATCCACTTCATAAAGACTTAACAACCAAGATTTCTCTTAATGGTGAGTTCTCAGTACATTTTAAAAGACCGTGAGATTTACAAAAGTACAACTATATTTTTTTCAGGACCTTGATTTTAAATATATACAATATATGCTATAGATGCTTTTAAGATACTTATATATATAACACATATAAAAGTATATAACATATATATAAAAGTATCAATACACTAATAAAGACCAATTAAGTCTGCTGATTCACAGAAAAGACCACCTAGCTTATTACCTTTGATTAAAAGTAAATATAGTTTTCAAATCTAACCTAACTGGAACTTAGGCAAAACATTTAGAGAATGTTTTGGTATGATAGTAAGAATTAAACTCAGGAAAAACATATAATCTGCCCTTCAAAAAAGGAATCCTTTTCCTGCCATTTTTATTTTATACTGTGGCAGACATTTATTTAGAAATACAGTACACAGTAATATGTTTAATGAATTTATTTTCCAAAGTAATATTAAAATAGTCAATATCAAATTTAAGAGAGTCTAAGAGAATAGCAAGCCTTCAATTTGGTTTCTATAATCTGCTATGTCTTAATAAATACCAAGTTCTTCTATCTGGCATAAAGCTTAAATTAATTTTATCTCTCTAGGGACGCCTCGGTGGCTCAGCAGTTGAGTGTCTGCCTGTGGCTCAGGGTGTGACCCTGGAATCCTGGGATCGAGTCCCACATCAGGCTCCCTACATGGAGCCTGCTTCTCCCTCTGCCTGTGTCTCTGCCTCTCTCTCTCTGTCTCTCATGAATAAATAAATAAAATCTTTAAAAATTAATAATAATAATTTTATATCTTCATTCATTCATTCATTCATGAGAGACACATGAATGATGTGTCTGAACCCTGGGCTGAAGATGGCGCTAAACCGCTGAGCCACCAGGGCTGCCCAATTAATTTTATCTTTATGCCAATTCCTGCTTACCTCTTTCTACTTAGGAATAAAGTGAAATCAATTTATATGCCAAAGTAACTAACTTTGAAAAAAGATTTCTTAAAGCCCAAAATCTTTAATATCCAAAGTCCAAGTCCAGAAAAGCATGCAATTAAACAAAAATGTTATGCCTCCTAAAAACTAGGTAAGTTTTTGGCCTTCAGCAACATTGATGCAAGAATCTATTAGGAAGTCAAAATAACAAATTTGGCTGTTAGATTACCAAATAGAGGTAAAGTATCCCCAAAAATACAGTGAATGTTCAATTTGCAGAAAACTATATTTTTTAATCTTATAAGTACATTATTAGCATCATTTACAACAGCAAATTTTAGTAACTGTTCATAATTATAAGTGACAGTTTAACAGAACAGCCTACCTAGGAGTAAGGGGTAGCTATTTTCAGGGCCAATTTTTTAGAAATAAAGTTTTAATGCTTCCCAAATGACATCACTCAAACCCGATAATGAAGAGAATCACACTGCCGCACTGATAAGTGGATGCTGAATACTAAACTGGGCAGCCTGCTAGGCCAATTCACTAAACCACTTTGAACCCATGATGGAAATAAGAATTACAAATTTGTGAGGAGTCCACTGTAGTGCAGTTAAAAATATTTTTAACATAAAATTTGTTTTATCTATTAAATCTCTCCTCCCAAAACACAGACTCAAAAAATAAAGAGTTTCAACCAACAAATGGAAAGTCATTTATGCTTAAGATAGAAGCAGTAACCAAAGAAACATCCTGCAAGCATCAACATCGGAGTAGGTCAACATAAAATTATTTGCTCACTTATATTAATTCAGTAAGTTTTCCCCAAAATAACATATGCCTGTGTTTCAAAATTCAGTAGGTGCAAAATGAAAAGTGGATCCTCCTCACATTCCTATGCTCCTCATTCAGACTTCAACCTCTTTCCAGTGTATTTATCCTTAAAGATGCAGTTTATGTTTATACAAGCCATTACCAATAAGGATACATAAATTCATGTATTTTCAACACAAATGGTAGCATACCAAAAAAAAAGCACCCCCCCCAAAATATTACCTTAAAAATATGTCTTAGAGATTTCCCACACCTGTTCATAAAGTTTTTCATATTTTTGTACAGATGTGTGGCATCCCACTGAATGGATATAAAATATTTTAATCATTCTACTGGTGGACATTAAAGTTTTTTCAATTGGGCAGCCCGGGTGGCTCAGTGGTTTAGCGCCGCCTTCAGCTCAGGGCCTGATCCTGGAGACCCGGGATCAAGTCCTACGTCGGGCTCCCTGCATGGAGCCTGCTTCTCCCTCTGCCTCTCTCTCTCTCTCTCTGTGTCTCTCATGAATAAATAAAAATCTTAAAAAAAAAAAAAAAGTTTTTTCAATCTTCCAATACCACACATTTCTATAATCAATATTCTTGTATGTAGTTCACTTCACACATGTGTAAGATAATATGTACATCAAATTTCTTTAAGGGAAATTTTAAAGTAAAGAACTGTGACCTCGTATTTCCATTTTTGACACTGGTATCCCCCACTTTTTGAAAGTTCATGTTAATTACTTCACTTTTACAAAAAACCTACTAAAAGAAATTCAAAGAAGACTTTCATTTTTACAGAAAAAAACAACAAGCACCCTAAGCAGTATGAGTGGCACCTCCAAGATCTTTCCCGAGGAACCTACCACTCAGCATCTCAGCATCAAGCTACCAGAGCCCTCAAATGTGTCTATGAGCATCAGTCCTTTATCTTAATTTTGCACATCCATTAGCAATTTGTGTCCTAAAGTATCACAACAGCCTAAGAGATTATTTTTTGGGTGCGAGAACTCAGAAATTTTTCCATATAAATTAATGGTAATTACATTTTCACTTCATTATCATTTTGGCTTAAAAAAGGATTCACAGAAATGTTTTACTTTCATTCAGAAAGCAGGAAAAACTTGTCTTGGGATGCCTGGGTGGTTCAGTGGTTGAGCATCTGCCTTCAGCCCAAGGCATAATCCTGGAGTCCCGGGATCAAGTCCCACATCGGATTCCCAAATAGAGCCTGCTTCTCCCTCTGCCTATGTCTCTGCCTCTCTCTGTGTCTCTCATGAATAAATAAATAAAATCTTAAAAAAAAAAAAAAAGGAAAAACTTGTTTTGCTAAATTTCTCTTCATATAGTTTGTACCAACTTCAAACTCCATCAGCAACATAAGAGGGTCCCTATTTTTTTACATAGTATTTGTCAAATTCAGCGTGCTACAAAACTTTCTAATCTTTGCAAATCTTAAATGTGGACAAATGGAATTTTGTTGTAATTTTAAACTCCATCTCTTACACATCATGAAGGAGGTTGAGTTATTTGCTATCTTTTCCTGTGAACTCTAAGAACCATCTCTGGCCCACTCTTTCCAGTGGTCTACTTGTTTTCTTTTTCCCCCATCTGATTTGTAAAAGTGATTTAAACACAATTCAGAAATTAGCTTTTTGTCAGTGCTGAACTATAAAGATTTTCTTTCATTTTGCCATATAGATGTTTTAATTTTTATTTTTTTTGAATTATCAACCATGTATTTTATTTCTTCTGGGTCCTATGCCATACACAGAAAGATCCTAATCTCTAAGATCGAATATTATATAATTCACTCATGTTTTCTTTTGTTCCTCCATGATTTTATTTTTCGTTTTGTTTTTATTACACTGAAATCTTTGGTCTATATATAAATTATTCTTGAGAAGTAGTTCTGTTACCTCTCCCTAAAAATATTCCTAAAACTAAATTATGTTCAGATGAGATCGAGATACTATGTAATGTATATAGCTTAATCATTCTAAGGAAGCAGGAACTAAAACTAACTCATGGAGGTGGTATTATAACACAGTAACAGGGACTAAGAAAATAAAAGTTTCTCTCCAGAATTCCTTTATTCATCCCATGATCAGCCCGCATCATCTTTAAACAACAATTAAGAAAATCCCATCTAATGCAAAGGCATTAAAAACTAGAATCAACCTCTTAAATTCTGTAAGTCCACACCCTGGGGAGCAGAGGGGTGTACAATGGCCCAAAGACTGAGCAGGTGAGGATGGTGTCCAAGCCTAAACAGGGTAAGAAAAGCAGCCCCACAGGAGGATGGCTGGCATGGGGTGTCAAAGACTCAGGAAAGTGGGGAAGGTGGAAGTGATAGATGAAAAAGTCAACTGAAAAGTCAGCATCTGACCTCAGGGTTAAGGAAGGCAAGCCATAGATAGTGTAGAGGTCACTTCAAAGGCAATCAACTTGAGCAATGGAAACCCGAGTAAGGCAAAAGGGCCCACAGTGACCCCCTATCCCCTGGCTGAGTATAAACAGGCCCATAGGCAACCCACCTGAAAATATCCATAAGCCATAGCTAACCAACAGGTTACCTAACGCCTGGGTACATGTACCAAAAAAAGACAATTCCCGGTTCGCATACACCTCCTCACCTTCCCCCTTTAACTGCAGCTCCCCCAAACCCCACCACCTTCCAGGAGACAGTTCTGCTTTGCTCTCCTACACACTCCTTCCTTGTGGTGTACTGAATAAACTATTTTGTTCTGCCTTGGATAAATTCTTTCACCACCCGCACACCAGCTTCCACCGGATTGTTGTCCCACATTTGGGGGCCCCCATTCAATCAAGAAACACTTCATTTAGGCACCACCTTAAATATATACATTCCCTAACCCTGTCAGCATAAAAGGCCCAGAGGAAGTGATACTGCAACAGCAATAAGCACACTCAGTGCCCAGTTCTCATCTTCTAAATACAATTCCTCTTGGGGAGAATAAGGGCTCCTTTGAGAAGTGACTGAACCCAGACCTGTTGACAGGGAAATACAAAATCAATCTGGAATATCGTGTTATGCCACAGAGCAAGGAAATGATGCTCAAATAATTGATGAGGACATTGTAAAAGGCCACAGCTACCTGGAATGGGAGCCTACTGATCAAATTTGGGATAAAATGAACATCAAAATAAATAATGACAGTAACGTATAATAATAACCCATTGAATAAAAAAGGAATACAAACAGATATATGATTAAATTGAAAAGTTTTTAAATAGGCTGCTTACAAAGTTCCCAAATACCCCGACCCCTGGCCAAATACTCATAAATGGTTCTTGCCTGACACTATTCAAAGTTTTCTAGCTCTACTATAATTCATAGTTAGGAATAGTGATTAAGATTTGATAGAAGATAAAAGCAAATTTCATGACTACATCAAAGATTAGATTCCAAGGCACTACAGAAATTATTTCTGAAATAATTTGTTACTACTATCTATAGGGTTCCATAACTAAGGCTTCAGAATATTTACAATTCAGTTTGTTGTTTGTAGGATATTGAATTTCTCTTATATACTCATACATTTAATCCTTGTATCATGCTTAGTCCTCTTGAGAAACAAAAACCAAAGTAATTTGTGAGAGTAAAATTGATGTGTAAATTTGACTACAAAACATAGGAAGAACAACCTACCTCTAAAAACAGAATGCAAAGCAGAGACCAGAAACTTTTTAAAAAGAAAAAAAAGCAAAATAAAAACAGTTAAGGCAGTACATGCAGTCAAACAAAAAAGGCTAGGACACCAAACCTCCCCATATTATAACACATAAGGGCACACAAGTGGCAGTCTCACTCACTGTGGCTTTCCTAACAGGTTACAAATCCCCCCCAGGGGAAATAATGGGCCTGCATTAAACTCTTTAAAAAGAAAGGACAGATTTTAAGGTTTTTAGAAAAGTTTAATTTTTAAAAATGCATGCCTCTTTGCAAAAAAAGACCTATTGTTTGTTGCCTGTACCAACCTTCACCAATGCTGACAGATCTGCTCCCTTTACACTTCTGTTCTACTACCAGTAAATAACCTTCCTACACACTGGGAACAAACTGGAGTTCATTCCATCTATGAACTTGTGAATTAAACTGACATTATAATGATGACCACTCTACCAGGGAGCTTGTGAATCACACTGGCATTATAAGAAGGTTCCACTGCATTATATTACAAACTTACTTTTTTTTACCCCCTTTACCAGAAACCTCTAGCTAAACCTGTCCTCCTCATACTGAATTAGTAATGGTTTACGTTTCTTCCCTCAGGGCTTAAACCTTTATTTGTTCCTATTAAATATCATACTATTTAAAAATCTAAATTTCAACTTGCCCTGATTACTTGGTATTATACAATGCAAATTAGTCTACTCAATAAGGCTTGATGTTGAAATTTGATAAGCATAATCTCACCTGATTAAATTATGCTATGGTGGAAGACAGATCCCATGTATTTCATATAGCTCCAGGCATACAATGAACCCAAAATCATACCCCAAATGTACCCAAAATTGTGAAAAATAACAATATCTACTGTTCACTGTTTACCATGAGTCAGGCATTGCACCTTACTGTTATACATGCATTCTTACCTAATCCCCAGAACAATTCTGAATGGTAGATGGTGTTATCACACTCACAATCAGATCAGATTCAAATGCAGCCAAGTCTGTTTAACATCAGAGCCTATGCTTTGACTATTACACCAGAGGGCCACAATCATGGTTACTGGGTAGCTCTGATTTCACATACCAAATAATTATAATAGCAGCTATTTTTACCACAGCTTCATTCATTCATTCATTCATTCATTTTTTAGAGACAGTGTGAGAAAGGAGAGCATGAGCAGGGGATGGAGCAGAGAGAGAGAGAGAGAGAGAGAGAGAGAGAGAATCTCAAGCAGGCTCCAAGCTCAGTGCAGAGCCCAACACGGGGCTCAACCTCAGGACCCTGAGATCATGACCTGAGCCAAAATCAAGAGTCGGACACTTAACCGAGGGAGCCACCCAGGCAACCCTATTTTCACCATAGCTTTACTTAACTGATTACTCTGATACAAAAATGTGACAAGGCTGATTATTTAAAGAAATACACCGTATACATTTCATTCAAAATGAGTTTAAGCCACAATTTCCTACATTCTCATAAGCCTACAAGTCAAGTTAGCTATCACTCACTAATACAAACTACCCCCTTACTCAGAAGACATAAAATTTCTCATATCTACCCCTTCTCTTCATTCTTACTACCAATACTCTGGTCTTCCTCTAATTTCATATTTTTCCTTAAAACAGATATGAACATTATCATAATATTCACAAAGAGCCTTCATAGTTGCTTACTGTCAATGGCATAAAGGCAAAACTGTTTAACAAAATGGTCACAACAGACACTATGTTGTAAGTTACCAATTGTCTTCATTTTACAAATGAGGAAATCAAAACTAAAAGATATTAGCACACCTTGCATATATAGCTACCTTTGGTCATGCAACAGCCTCTAAATGGCTAACCACACCAACTTCTCCCTGCCCCCATTTTGAGAAATCCTAACCTCATGTTACTTCCTACCTCTTTAATGCTGCCTATTCCTAAATATCACTGTTCAATACTTTTTTCCACTAAGAGATGCAAGACATTTTTCATATCAGTAACAGAAGTGTGGCTGTTAAGAATTTAGATGTAAGTTTGACATACACACACATTCATGCTATAGAAATGAGTTACATGTTATATATATAAATGAGGTATAGCTCCACCATCTTAAGTCATGCAATTGTATCATTCTGTGAATTACAATAAATAAATACCGATTTGATGACATTTATTTACATCTCCACTCATTTCACAGTTCTATTTCCCAATAATTTTTGTCATCAGTAACATTGGACATTTGATGCCTCTAAATTCTACAGTTTTTCCTTAAATTTCACCAAAACTGCTAATTTAAATGAACACAGAGGTGCTCTGATTAATCTCTTTTAAAGATCTATTTTTTTTAAGATTTTAATTTACTTATTTTATGGGGGAGGGGCAGAGGGAGAGGCAGAAAGTCTCAAGCAGACTCCCCACAACATGGGGCTCTATCTCACAACTCTGAGATTAGGACTCAGGCTGAAACCAAGAGCTGGACACTTAACCTGCACCACCCAAGCACCCCTCTGATTCTTCTCCTTTAACGGTAAGGACCCTGAAAATCAACCACAATGACAATGTAGATTTTTTGTTTTTAATGGAAATAATGAAGTAGAAGACAAAGTATTTTAACAGTCTTAAAAAACTACTGATAATCTGGCCCTGGAGCAAGAATGCTGGGTGGTGGCCATAGCAGTTGAAACAAAAGATTAGAGCCCATTGTGAATCTCCTAAACTCTTCAAGTGCTTCTTTAAGAAACCTCTTCACTTCTTAGCTACTGTTTAGCAAAAACACCAATGGTCAAATAGCTTACTCTTCCTCTTTCTAGTGGATCAAACAACATTCTTTTTAAAAATGGAAAAAATCAGAAAGATTTAGACAGCTTGAAAGAAACCCAGAAAGGCATCCATAAGTAAAACTGCCATTCAATATGGAAGTTAAGTTTAGCATGCTTAGGGGTTCAGAGTCCATTTTTAATGCAAAAGCTAAATTCAACATAACACTGGTACTTTTAAACACCTTTTTTGAGAAATGGGAAGGGATTTTTCTATCACTGCTAATTTACTTAGAAATTATATGCTTTCTCAAGTTAAATCCACCCTTCTAAACATAGCGTATGCTCAAAACATTCTAAAGGTACTAAACTAGTACCTTTAATCATAAAACAGGACTTATGGTCTAAATTTATTTTGTTAAATTGCTTTACTCTAATCAGTATTTCTTCAAAGCTATGAAAAAAAACTTTTTTTCTAAATATGCTAAAATTAGGGAAGAATACATTCCCTAATCACAAACAAAATTAAAACAAAGGAAACTAAAACAAATTTTTCATATGATTCAAGCACTATTAAACTGTTCCACTCACTATTATAGCATCAAGCTTAACTTCAGCTTTGTAAACAATTCACAAACCCCGTTTCAGTTCTAGCCATTCAATAAATATTTTACTATTTACCACATGCCACTGTTCTACATTCAATAGAAAAAATAAGCTGATGAGCATCCAGAAAAGTAAATGATAATAATTGAAAAAGATAATTAAGATATAGCCCAATAGTCCTTATTGTATTTATTAACTACGAGGGTATTTTTCATATACTTCAGAAATTCTTTGATATCCCTTCCACCAGAAGATGAATTTAGCTTCCCTCTTCGAGTATGGGCTGGACTTAGGACTCACTTCTAGGGAAAACAGTCACTATTCAGTGGAGAAACCTGGCACTCGCCATCCAAACCAAGTAACCAAGATTAGTATCACTATGTTGAGTTAACAACACAGCACCTGATATAATGTGATGAGAAAGGCACTTGCTTGTATTCTTCCACAAAATCTATAACATTAATCTGATCCTGAGAAAATGTCGAAACTCAAAATGACAGACAACAGGCCTAATAGCTAAACTGCTCTTCAAAAATGTCAAGGTCAGGAAAAACAAGGAAAAGATACAGATTGGAGGAGACTAAAGAGACATGACAGCTAAAGGCATATGGTATCTTGGGTTGAATCCTGGAACAGAAAACCCGAGTAGGAACGTTGGAAAAATCTAAATAAAATGTGCAACTTAGTTAATTGTATTATGCCAATTTTGAGTTTTGACAAATGCACCATGGTTTGGTTACATAAGATGTTAATATTAAGGGAAGCTGGATGAGGGTTCCTTTGTATAAAAGGCATGGTGTCATGGAAACAAACTGCCAATAACACCGTGTAACATCACACATGGGTAATGTTAATTGCTGTTATCAAATATTCCTGATATTGAAGTGCTAATACGCTACAAAGAATGTTCTCCAAAATCTAATTCAGATTCAGTCAGAAATGGATCCTACCTCACCTATATGAAGTTAGATACCCAAAAGTCTATCTAAGATGGTAAACAGTACATAAGCAAAGCAAAAGTGTCATCTAATCTGTGAAAAGCTACACAGTAAGGCACATAATATATAATATTTACCCATGTTATTTAAATATTAAACTATTAGAAACATAGTATAAGGAGGAAAATTATTCAAGCTGTTTCTTCCAAGAAAGATTTTTTCAACCACATTTGTATCACAATGGTTCCTTAAGTTACAAAATTCCAAGATAGTATGATAATTCAAAAAGGATGTCAACCACCACCATACCAAGAGACCAAAGTTTTAGCATCACTAGTGGTTTCATGTGGCTATTATTCTACCCTCTAATAGAATGTAATAAGAAGGGCACTTCATCGCGGTGGGGTTTTCCCTCAAAACCTGTAACTCTAACAATTAAAAAATATCAAACTCAAACTGAGGAACATCCTATAGAACACTTACCTAATACTCCCCAAAGCTACCCAGATCATGAAAAACAAGGGAAGACTGAGAAATAATCATAGACCAGAGGGTACTAATGGGACATGACTAAATGCAGTGTGAAATTATGAACTGAATCCCAGAAAAATAAAGGACATTAATGGAAAAAACTGGTGCAATCTGGATAAAGTCTGGAGTTTAACAGTAATGTAAGATAATAATATTAGAGGAAGTCTGGTTGAGGACCACAAGGGGGAACTCTCTGTACTATCTTTGTAAGTTTTTAGTATACCTAAAATGATTCCAAAATGAAAAATTTAATAAAAAATAAAGACTGCAGACAAACTTTATGTTTTATGTTTTTATGAAGATTATCTAGTAGCCATGGGTAAACTTTCTTATAGTAAACACTATCACCAATGAATCCAATCACCAAACTGAGTTTCTATAAACATTTCAATGCAACACCAAAAGTCCTAATTAGGTCACAAAACTATAAAGAACACAATAATCATCAGTTCAATTATATTACTACATATTCTTAAAAATCTTCAATTCAATAGCCTCTTGCTGCTTAATTAATAATATCCAAACTCCTGCAAGGCTCTCAATGGCGTAGCTCCTTGTTTCTCATTCAGCAGGATTTATTCGGACACACACTAGTCTTCTAAGAGTTGCTAAACAACGCTAAGCACATTCTCACCTCAGGGGTGGCTTTTGCACTTGGTTTTCTTCCACTCCAGGCTCTTCACTCAGCTTATCCTCACCACTCTTATCCTTCAAGTCAACTGAATATACTTTATCCTTCAGCCAAATATATCTCCATATCAGACTCCCTGAAGGGATCTGCTTAAGTGGGACACCACCCATTAAAGCATCTGCTTATTTCTTCCACAGTACTTACTTAGCACAACTTATAATTATTTGGTTAACTGTCTAAGGTCTTCCTACTCCAGTTGTTCATTTTGCTATCCCTCAACATCTGGTAAAGTTCCTGAGATACATACACAAGGTAAATATCCAGATGTGTTTTTTTTAAGAATTTATTTATTTATTTATTTATTTATTTATTTATTTGAGAGAATGCACATACAAGCATGTGGGGGAGGCACAGAGGCAGAGAAGAAAATCTCAAGCAGATTCCACGCTGAGCATGGAGCCCTCCATGGAGCTCAATCTCACAACCCTGAGATCCTGACTTGAGCCAAAACCAAGAGTCAGACACTGAATGGACTGAGCCACCCTGGCACCTCAATGTCTGTTAAATGAATGAATCCAACAAGTTGCAAAAGCTATCATTTAAGACAGGGCATAACTGTGTAAGGATCCCATCCCATGACAGAATTATTCTGTTCAAAGGGTGAAGCAAGTTTCCTTTTATTTCTATATCTTATGATCTTTTTTTTTAATTAAAGATTTATTTATTTATTCAGAGAAAGAGAGAGAGAGACAGAGAGAGAGAGAGACAGAGAGAGAGAGGGGCAGAAACACAGGCAGAGGGAGAAACAGGCTCCATGCAGGAAGCCTGATGTGGGACTCCATCCCGGGTCCCCAGGATCACACCCATGGGCTGCAGGCGGCGCTAAACCGCTGCGCCACCAGGACTGCCCTATTATCTTAGGATCTTTATAGTAAAGATTAATGCTTGCAGTGTTACCAGCTAGACCCCAAGACCTGACCTTTACTGCCCACCTGCTTTACCACACTAACCTCTGCCCCACATTTTTGCTTAAGTTCTTCCTTCCGGCTCATCTCTTAACAACAGGCAAATGGAAACTGAAACCACCCTTCAAGTGATAGAAACTGCCCTAACAAGACCCTCCACTGGCCCAGACCACCCAGACCACTTTGAGGATACCCCTAACTCGTGCCTGCGCACAGGAACCATGAAGTGACCTCTAGAATGACCGACAACTCCCTTTATCTTATCATAATACTAAAATTTCTGTCCAAGGAGGCACACAAGCCTCATCTACATAACATGCAATGTATGAATAGGCATGTTTTCTTAAGGTGTATGCCCAGCCTTATACCCGCCTTACATACAATGACAAGGCTTCCCTATTTAAATATTCATCCTAATCCTTAAAAAAGGAACCCATTTACACCCTTGCTCAGGGAGTCATGGCTTTGGAACTTATTCCCAGTGATCTCCTTATTTGCTACAAATAGTTTCCTTTGTGTGACAACTCACCTGGTATAGTTTCTTATCCGTGACTCACCAAAGAGCAAACTCAAGTTGGTTCGATTACATTAGGACAAAAATAAATATATCATGTCACATCTATTTCATATCAACTATTCCAAACAATATATGTACTTTCAAAATGTACCAAACAACTCCCTGAGTTGAAAAATCTTAAATATTTAATATTTTAGCAATGCTAGTATTGTAAGTACAGGAATCCCCCTGCTGGTTATCAACAGCTTACATTTACTATACCCATCTGCTCTGTCATACACACCATTATCACACAACAGGTATTTTTTACAAACTATTCAAGAGGGAAAGAGATAACAAGCGGAAATTTAATTCTTCTAGAATATGTCAGATATTAAAGTCTGATATCTGAAGTCAACCCCTCAAAATGTGTGTATACTACCTTGATCTCAATCATTTGCCATTTCTTCCATCTTTCTAGAACTCACCTTTTCATTCTTATTGCTACTGCCCATACTTCATTCAAACCCCCATTATCTATCGGTTTGTCCTGCCTCTGGCCAAAAAAGATTGATTTTATACTATCACACTTCTTCTGGGGAACCTAGAATGATTCACAGCTGCTTCGTGTCTATGCTGCTTTTTCAAGCGTTCAAAGTCTTCCATGATCTGACCCTATTATTTCAGACCATTCTCCCTGTACTAAGTGCTTGCTCTAATTAGCAGATTCTTCTCATTTTTCTATGCGTATATCACACGCTTATTCCTGAATCCATGCTTCTCTGCCTTTTGTCAGAGTTCATCTTTCTTTCCTCAATCTATGAGTCACATATCCCTAAAACTTAGAAGTACTTCCCTATTTTCCAAAAATCAGAATGTTACAAACACCTGGTAAACAACTCTATCCATGTTCACATCATTTTCTATTTTTAATACTTTTCTCCTTTGTCTTAACAGGGAAGAGAAAAGCGCTGTTGACTGCCACTTCCATATAATCCTTGCACTGCCAAGGGCAAACAAGATACACTAAAAGAAGAACATTACATCCTTAAGTGACCAAAACCAGGCTTAAAGTTACACTGGGACATGGAAACTTCAAGCCAAATTATAACAGTTATAAGAATACTCAAAAATCAGGGATGCCTGTGTGGCTCAGCCGGTTATGCATCTGCCTTTGACTGAGGTCATGATCCCAGAGTGCCGGGATTAAATCTCCAGTGGGGCCCCCCACTCAATGTGGAGTCTGCTTCTCCCCTCTCCCTGTGCAACTCCCCCTGTTTGTGCTCTCTCTCTCTCTGACAAATGAATAAAATCTTTTAAAAAATTTTTAAGAGTACTCAAAAATCAAAACAGTAAAAAAAAGCACGTGAATGCATGTACAAAGCATTTATATGTAAATTTTCAAAATGGTACTTAAAAATGATTATACATTATGCTAAGGATAACATCCTAAATTTCTAAATCATCCCTGTTCTCCCCCTTTACTAATCAAAATGAAGATATATTTTCCCAAACCAAAATAATTACTTAAATACATAACAAACATGTACTAAATATCTGTGAAAGATTATATAGTAAAGAAAATTAGTGGATAGAGTCTGTTGATTTTGATCACTAAAAATTTCATTCATCTGTACCAGACATAAGTTTAAAATTTCAAGTTCAAAGACAAACCAAGATAATTTCTCAAACAAATTAAATAAATTCTATGATTAGTATATAATTCATTCATTATGGGTGAAATAGTTCAAATCTTTCCATAAGTCCTCAAAGATGTCCATCACCACTTAATACCAGTTTAAGTTAAACCAGTAGCAGTACTATATTCTCATAGCACGAAACCTGTATTTTAAAAGCACATATTTCTTTTTTTTAAAAGATTTTATTTATTTATTCATGAGAGACACACACGGAGAGAGAGGCAGAGACACAGGCAGAGGGAGAAAGAAGCAGGCTCCACGCAGGAAGCCCGACGTGGGACTCGATCCCAAGTCTCTAGGATCACACCCTCGGCCGAAGGCGGCACTAAACCGCTGAGCCACCTGGGCTGCCCAAAAGTACATGTTTCTATCAAATAATAACTAATTCAATTACGCCAAACATCCTGATAGTACTCCACTATCATATGATAAACAAAAGCATAATTATGATCCAAGCAAAAAACTAAAGAGAAGCAAGGTGAGATGAACTTGATATTCAACTACTATACTTTCAAGCTTTTAATTTTATGTTTACAGGTTTTCTCATTCTATGATTCACTTAGCTACTGAACTTGCACCTCCCTAGAATTCTGGCTTGGGCAGAGTCTTTCTTTAAAAAAAAAAAAAAAAAATCTCTTCACAGTGAAAAAAATTATGGTCTAAATCACAAAGATGACGAGAAACCTTAGCAATTTAAACAGACAAGCCTTGAAATAATATTGTGATCAAAGTATCAAGCAGCTTAATAAAACCCAGGTGGCTCAGGCTTATCATATATGGTACTCATTACCACAATTGCACTATTTAATCTACTTCCTGGTGTCAACAAAAACTTTCTGTTATTAATTCCCCCCAGTTATGGATCTGCTTAAGTTTACTGCAGTTTTCTGATAAGCTAACTCTTCGTCCAAAAAAATTTAAAAAGAGAGAGCGGGTCTCCTTTTAAATGTTTTAGAACTGGAGCCATGGCGGGTAAAACCACAGAAACCACGGTGGCTTTGTATTATTAGTCATCTATATAAGTATGTTAATTCCTAAGAAGGTACCAGATGACTCATGGTTAACACAGTTTTATAAGGGCTCACATGTTTACATCAAAAAGGTAACCATATGCACATAAAAAGAACTGTTTACAAGTTATAAACCTCAGATTCAAATAAGAGATTTATCCACTGACAAAGGTACACAGGTTAGTTTGTACCAGTCAGTTCCTCTCACCCATACAAAACTTTTCCATCATCCATATGATTCTCTGGTTACAACTTTAAGATTTTGAAGCAATTTTCCTATCTATAGGTCTTACTGACGTTTTTCAAAGGTACTTAACTGTTTCTCAGGAAACTTGTTTTAGAGCATAATTTGTTTCCAAAAAGATTCCATTTGGCACAGTAAATATGTGCATATTACATCTACCTCCATATTGGTGCCAAACACCGAAGCAGCAAAAAGATTATAACCAAAGATAGAGAAGAGTAAGAAAAGGGTAGCATGATCATAGTTAAAATCCCCAGACTTCCTACTTGGTCTCAACCACAGATACACACTGTGACATCCAAAAAGGTCAACTGTGAGAGGTGTACATGTTGCACACCTCCAGTTTACAGAGTTAGTTGTACTGGTTACAAAGGAAAACCACTAAGTAACTGCTCAGTGTTTCACGAGTGGCACCCAGCGTTCAAATAGATTCCTTACAACTAACTAATCCATCTCCTTTCCATGCTCCCTTCTTTTTCATTCTGCTTGCAGATGGCAATCACAGCAGATTGGAAACAGTGTACAAGATACCACTTAACAATGCATGTACTCAGTCTCTATCACTACTGCCTGTTTAAGTCATCTGCAAAGCAATGTGTTCTAGAAAGTTTTCCTGTGTCAGTCAACAATGATTTCCTAAATTAATTAAACCATCTATTCAACCTATTGTTTGGAACTGCATTCAGTAGAACTTAATAAGAACTATTTTCCTCCCTTAATCTACCCAGATTAACCTATAATTACTTTCTTCATTCCATGTAGCAAAATATCAGAACCCATGCTTTCAGTATTTAAATGGGTTTCAAGAGTCTGAGCCGAATGTACATATTCAACTAGTATTAATTTTCAGTTGACCTAAAGGTTAGAATTGTCCTTTATTTTTTTTACTACCTAGTGTATATACACAAACTTAGGAAACTTTCTGAAGTTTAACATTAAAGTCAACTATGATTCCAGTAGTGCTGGCAGTAACTGGTAACACTAAGAAGTAAACTTCTAAGTAAATATATCATCCTGCCAGTTACAACTGCAGGCATCTATATCACTCACAGTGATTTTGACAAAATACCTAGGATTATTGACAACCCTCCTAAATTGTTGTGGATTACACATTTCATGTTGGGGTTTCTTGTTTTTTTTTTTTAAGATTTTATTTATTTATTCATGAGAGACACAGAGAGAGAAAGGCAGAGACAGAGGAAAAAGCAGGCTCCACACAGGAAGCCCGATGTGGGACTCGATCCCCAGACCCAGGATCACCCTGAGCCGAAGGCAGAGGCTTAACCACTGAGCCACCCAGCCGTCCCTCAAAAGTTTCTGTTGTGATCTACTCTGCAAATGTGAAAACTGAGGCTGGAGAGACCCCTGATTTCAATTAGTAATAACCCAGAACCTTACCAGAACTTTGGCTAGAACTCACTCTAAACATCCTTTTTTTATGCCTTTCAGAAAAGTTTGCAAGATCTGTCTATGAATGATTTTGGGAATTCTCTCAACTAAGATTATAATGGGGGGGGGGGGTAGGGAGGACAGGCACCTGGGTGGCTCAGTCGGTAGAGTGTCTGCCTTGGGCTCAGGTCATGATCCCAGGGCCCTAGGATCAAGACGCATACCATGCTCCCTGCTCAGCGGGGAGCTTGCTTCTCCCTCTGCCACTCCCACTGCTTGTGCGTAAAATCTTTTAAAAATATATTTAAAAATGACTATAATGATATTTATGCATACACACATCATTTCCATATATGTGAAACTGGCTATCTTCTATCAGGGTGCTCACAGAATAGAGACAATTCTAAAGAAATTCAAGCCTGGATTCTGATAAAACATCACAGTCTTATTATTAGCTAAAGGAGCAAGGAAATAACTCAGATATGGCTTACAATGATCTTAATATTTCATATTATGTCCATACCATCCCATTCCTCAAGCGATCACCAGAGAAAATGGCTAATACCCATCCAAGTTTTATGTCACCACTCTTCATAAAACCTTTCATTTCACTCTCCCCTAGTACTAAATCTTTTTGTATTAACTACATTTTCAGGGCAGGAGTGGTGATAGGAGTAATAGGAGAAGAAATTTTAAATCTAAGGAGAAGTAATTCACCTTACCAAAAGAGTCTTGGTGATAGACTTTTGAAACCAAGTATATTTATTTACAGATTAAATTATTGTCAGAAAAATGTTCATCTAAAAATCTAGGAGTCACTACTAAATGAGATCAAAAATAAAAACAAAGTATTTCCACTATGAAAGTGAAAAACAGATGATTTACAAATTTTCAGGAACAAAATTATTTTAACAACAGAAACACTCTGAATTGCAAACTTGGAGACACAGATTTGCCAATATATACTTGTAAACGTGAGTCATTCCCCAACTACATAAAAATATTTTCTGGACACTTTCACCCAAATAACATTACAACCTTTACTTTATACTAATAATCTAACTTACTAAAATAGGGATGCCTGGGTGGCTCAGCAGTTGAGCGTCTGCCTTCAGCTCAGGGTGTGATCCCGGAGCCCCAGGAGAAGGTCCCACATTGGGCTCCCTGCAGGAAGCCTGCTTCTCCCTCTGCCCATGTCTCTACCTCTCTCTGTGTGTGTCTCTCATGAATAGATAAAATATTTTAAAGTAATAATAATAATTCACTAAAATCATGTGCTAACAAACCTTCAAGTCAAATATATCGCTTAGAATAGCTACGTAAGTTCTTTACATAATGAAGACTTCAGAAAACATTCTTAGTAGAAACATAGGTACATAACAGCCAGTAGAAATGCCTGGCACCTGGTTCCCACTTAAATATTGATTTGATGAAATGAATAACAAAGGAATAAAGAAAAAAAAGGGGAAGGTGAAGTGAAAGGAGATGAGCTAGATAGATAGTGGTTTGAGGACAACTGGTATTTGTAGAGCAACTGCTGCTATTGCCTGCCTGCTGGGGTTATTAACGGCATGCTCCAAGTCCAAAGAGCCCCACCTAGGACTCTGCTGTTGGACTCTTACAGCCACAGTTGCCAGTTGCGGGGTTAGTAACCTGCCATCAAAAACTCCCTCTCTGAGGTGAGCACTATTCAATTCTACAAAACAGTCATTACGTAATATTTCTACAAAGACCACTATGATAACCTTGTGATCTTCTCACCAATCAAGCAGGGAAGAAAGGTCGCTATATATTAAAATGTCTGTAGGTTCAGTGATAGAGAAAAAAAAATGAATATATATGAGGATAAGGGTAGTGGGGAGATGTAGGGTTGCATGATAATGCATTTAAGTAATCAATTATACTGTTACTTAAGCCAAAATAAAAACTGCCTTTGTTCTCAAATAAATCAGAAAGTGTCTAAAATGCACTGGGTAAAAATTACTACTAAAAAATAAAGCAGCTGATAGCCCTCAAGGTGGAAAAAAATAAAGGTATGAAAACAGCACTCTCAAAGTGGCGTAAAAGGTAAGCCACAAAAGTAATCGCAAATGCATAAAAGTTTCAAGATCTATGAAAATTTCACCTAGTGAGATAAGTTGGTTTGCATTTCTGGGCAAGATAGGAAGCAAGTTTAAACTGTGTTGCTTAAGACAATTTTTGGAAAAGCAGAAACAGCAAGGATCTTTGGTTACACACTGTAACTGTGGCTTTCTGACATTTAATTAGTGCCAAAACAGTTCATTTTTAATGGTTATTACTTAAAGTTCAGTAATAAATTCAAATATCTATACCTAAAGTTGTTGTGGTTCAAAAGTTAAGACAATTTTTATTTAATTAAAATGTAAACCACTGGGAATAGTAATTTAAGGATTACACTTTTAGACTTGGGAAACTTAGGAATTTTAAATACTATTTAAGTACTGTATCCACCTGTAATTTTCAAATCTTAGAGTATTACTTTAAGTCTGCACAAAATTTGAACACGTTTTACTTGGCTTCTTTCCAAACCATAGCACTTACACTTTAGGGACCAAGGGAGGGTATAGTGTAAAGCGCTTTAATTTCTTTAAGCAGAAAAATCTTTTACCTTGACCACATTTTCAATAGAATATATCCTTCCATGCACAGGAATTCCTCAACTCATTTAAAAGGGGGGAATAAACCTAACTTTTAAAACATTAAACGCAAAAAATTTCTTCAAACTTTTAAAAAGCAAGACTTTATTCCTACTCTTGTATTTACTATCTTGAGACATCCAAAGTAAAAGAACAAAAAAGGCATAAAAACACTGGGATTGATGCTTTACATTTGAATTGTATGTCTCATATTCTAATCACCTTAATAAACCAAAGACTAAACATATAAAGTAAAATTCTTAAGTCACTTCCAAATCACAAACCAGACTTTCTGAGCAATCAAAATAATTTAAGTAAGCAATAATAATCTAAAGTTCATTGCCCTGAATATTCAGTGATAAGCCATTAAATGCAAATGGTTTAACATTTTCAAAATACTACCATGAATATCAACAAAGAGATCAGTACCCAGGAGAATTATATCATAATTCAGTGTACAGATTCTCTCTAGTTACCTACCTATACACTGTTTCATTTAAAATGAAATATATATTAAATGTTTTATTAAATATTTACAATTTATTAGATATCACATTTAAATATTTATTAAATATTTTACATAGAGCTAAGTGCAGCATGAGTCCCAGATTTCTTTTTAAAAAAATTTTTTTTAATTTATTTATTTATGATAGTCAGAGAGGGGGCGGGGCAGAGACACAGGCAGAGGGAGAAGCAGGCTCCATGCACCGGGAGCCTGATATGGGATTCGATCCCGGGTCTCCAGGATCGCGCCCTGGGCCAAAGGCAGGCGCCAAACTGCTGCGCCACCCAGGGATCCCGAGTCCCAGATTTCTATAAACATGGCCCTAAATTATTGTCAGGAGCCCTTTATGTATCAAAAAAAAAAAAAAAAAAAAAAAACCACCCTAGATGTCAAAAACAGCTTCCCCACCTGGATACAAAATCAGCAGAAAATTTGAAAAATATTGTCAAGGAATATAATTTCCAATGAACAATAAAGATAAAGATGCCAAGTTGAATATATAATCAATAATTTGCTTTGTTTCTAGAAATGCTTGTATTATTTATGCAGGCCCAGAAATGTGAATAATTGCAACAAACTCACAAGATGTAACTTCCTTAAAAATTACTTAAAATACAAACAACATCCACCTACAAAATCAAACTTCTGCTCTCCTGTGGAGTCATTTCCCTGGAGGAATTATTAGGTAATACCTGAGTGTTCGCATCACTTTTTGTCCTTCCCCACTCTAGACTTTTCTCAACTCTGTTTCATAATTCTCCCACTTAGTATCTTTCCAAAGCAGTAACCAGGGTTCCCTTTCTTTGGATCTTTTCCACCACCCATTCCATGTAATTTGCTGAATAAATGCCGAAATGAATTACTAAGAACTAGTTTTGTTTTCTGAGATATTTGAAACATTTTATCATACCTCTTAAGGATCTGAGGTCACAAATTAAACATCCTCCGACTTCTCCAATAAGTTTCAAAACACACTCCAAAACGATCTATATGTATTTCCAATATTTGCACCAAGAAAAGCTATTTGAAAAAAAAAATGCAGTAAAAACAAGATTTATTTTCAAAACTGAATCTGCAAACAGATCACAATGATCACTGATTATTCACACAGACAGAAGATAATACAAAATAAGCATCATGTCTTGTCACAAAATGTCCCCATCCGTATTAAAAAAAAAAAAAAAAAAAAAAAAAAAAAAAACAAAGAAGAAGAAGAAAGAAAGAAAGCTTTCTCTATCCTGACTCAACTCTTCCCTGAACTGAAAGCAATACAAAGCCAAAACAGTAATTATTGGGGAGGTTTCAAGCAGTGTTGCCCTGGGTGTGGGCTGCAGGCAAACTAAGAAGAAAGAGAAGGAAGGTGAGAGTTCAGGAAGCAAGCGATTAAGCAGAGATTTTCCCCAATGCAAACTATGGCTTGCTTAAGTGGACAGTGTTACAAATAAGGTAGCTACATAAAACCTACTCTCTCTGAACTCCCAGTATATTTTATTGTAATTCCATTTTTGCCAATTCATATTTTGGCTTTGAAAAGTCTGTTGAATACTCTACATAACTGCTTTTCTTTTGGAAGTTTAATCATAACAAAATAATTGTGTCCAACAGTCTAAGGTAGTATTTCTTGCTCTAACACCAAACTTGAGTAAAAAAATAATTTTCGAGTATGTGGAAATGAACAAAAAAGCCAAAAGCGATCTCTGTGTACATATCACGTCTGTGTGTGTAATTACTTCACAAATTCTACATGCTGCACACGTTCGTACTGTCTGAGTAAGTTAGGCATCATTTCATTCTCCTAACTGCATTTTAGTAGTACAATACAGTCCTCATGCTTCGTTTTTGAAGGAAACTTATTTGAAGTCTAAGCATCATCCTTTGGACTGACTTAAAGAGAGCAAAATAAGAAATCTGTCCATTCCAAATATGAAAATTATGGATTTGGCTCTGATGCAGAATAAAGTAAGCTTCTTATATCACCTGCAATATTAAATTGATTTAGTCTGCTGAAAAACAAGACAGTGAGTTATTAGATCTGTGTTTAATTCAGTGCACTTTATAACATATTTAAGGAATTCAGTTGTATAAAACAGTATCTGAATCTTATCAGATGAAAATATTTTTCCCTTTTAGCAAGCCTCGGGTAGCATGTCTGAGAAAACAAATTAGTCTCCAGTTCTGCTAAGCTTGATAATAGTGCCCCCTAATGGGAATTTTAATATGAGTCTTTCTACTCAATTTTTAAAAAGCATATATTCTCTAATATGAGCAAGTTATCTCACTTTTAACCACAAAGTAAATCCAGTAATATAAAAGAGTATCAAGATTGAAGCCACTTAAGGGAGAATTATCACATGTGGAAAAGCAAAAAGTGAATTCATGGAGAGAAAGAAAAAAGAAAAACTTCATGCCCTAAGTTTTCCTGGTTTTGAATCACCCTCTGGTAACATAATCCAAAGTGGCACTGATCTCATAAAGAAATTATCCTTCAGCTACGTTTCTAGTACTCAGTAAGTAAGCAATTAACATTTGTTAAATGAAAGATAGTAGAGAGTCAGGAAAAAACTAGCTCAGAACTGAAGTCATTCAGTGTCACATTGATCTAAGTATAGAGCTGAGATTCCCACCCAAGTTTTTTGGCCTCCTACCATTCATTACCTTTCCATAATACAGGCATACTCTGCTTTTGGAAGTTTGTGGTATACCACTTCACTTTTCCAAAAGTCCTACTGAAAGAAATGCAAAGAGAATTTTCACTCTTACCAAAAGAGGCAAAAAGCGAAAATAACATTCAGCATTTGTTTTGCAGTGAACTGTCAGAGGCAGCACAGATGCCAAGCAGCAAGAGTGGACCTAACAAACTTCCCCAGTATCAAGCTGCCATAGCTTTGAACTGTGCCTATAAGCATCTGTGCTTTATCTTGATTTATTTTGTGCATCCATTAGCAAGATGTGTATGAAGGTATCAGAAAAGCCTAACAGAAATTATTTCTTGGGTCTGGGAACACTCAAAATTTTTTCCATATAAATTAATGGTAATTGCCTCTTCACTTTGCGACAAAGGTTTCATAGAAACACTCTACTTTCACGGAAACCTGTACCTGGCTCACAAGTCTGCAACTGTGAATTAAATGTTTTTCTTCCCTAATATCTATAGACAGTTCCCCTAAACATCAAAACTCAAATGGGGGCGGGGGGGGGGGAATCAAAAGAAAAAAATGCATTAAAATAAAGGAAAAACTACATCCTCTGATACTTTCCAGATGCATGTGAAACAAATACCCAATGATATCAGTGTTTTTCTTACAGTGCCCACAATACATTCTGGACTCAGAGTCAATGTTAAGACAACATCTAGATGGAATAAGCAACAAAGAAAAAGTCATCTATTCATGACACGAGAGAACTATTACCTTATTCTTTAATCTTATGAGAGACGGAAAATAACAAGAAGAAAAATGTGTGTGTGTGTGTGCGCACATACACTAAAGAAAAGTGGTCAAACTTTAAAGGGCTGGAGAGTTAAAAAAAAAAAAAAATCAGGTTTGGTGCCCATATGGTCTCTGTCACAACTAGCCAACTATGCCACTGTAGCAGGAATGCAAGACACAGAAAATATATAAATGAATGGCCATGGCAGTGTTCCAATAAAACTTTACATGCAAAAGCAGGCCCAGATTGTAGCCTGTCAGCCCCTAATTTAAAACATTTCACTTTGAAATCTGAGATTAAAAATCTCTACTCTACATGAGGCACCAAAACAAAAACACAGAAACAAACAAACACCTAAGCAACTCAAAATATTTAATCATTAAAACTATTAAATAGTTTGTGAGATCTTTACTTCCATAAAGTGAAGGGTAGAAAAAAAGGATATTCCCTAAATAAATATTGGTTTTAGTAGGCATAAAGTAACAGAAAAGCAACACGTAAACCAATGGATGTTTAATGATTTAATATAATCAACATGAAGGGCTCTTCTAGTCCAAGATATATCCATATAATGAGAAAATTTAGCTTTTGCCTAGGTTTGATAAAAATCAAATGGTGACTACATACTAAAGCCTATTCAAATTCATTTATTTAATGAATTATGTTAGAGAACCTAAAATTCGAGACTGACTCTCTCTTAGGGTAGGAAGAAATACAGAGTATGATCTTAGATTTTTCACATGCAAGAAAAATGGCAAATCCTACTAGCTTCTAAAGATAAATTAAAAACATGGCTGTTTTACCAAAAAACAGATTTCAGTTACAAAATAATGATGCCTCCTCATTCTATATCCTTTAATCACTGACTTCCAGTTCACTAAATGTCCAAAAGTAACAATATATAGAAGAAAAATCATGAGACTTGGAACCAGGCAGCCAAAATTTCAATCCCTATTCTATAAATTCCCAGTTAAATTATTTTTGACAAGTTATTTGTCTTACTGAGCATCAGTTTCCTAATTTGAAAAATGGGACTGATAAAACGTTCAAATGTGCAGATTAATTACAGACTATGTACTTATAATACACAGCACACAACACTCAGCAAGTTTTTTTGTTATTTAACGCTAAACTGAAAATTCTTATTATGCCTATGTTGTTAAAACACCTTTTTAATGAGCTTCTTAAAGTACCTGTTAATAAAACAGCATGTTGATCAATCACCTGAAAGCCCAATTAAAAAGTCAGCATCCAGGGATCAAGATAAAAAATTAATAATACATTTTGCTTTGCTCATCTACCCAAATTGCACTGACCATTATTTCTTACATGTATTCTAAATTGAGAATTTTATAAGGCAAAATTAATTACCTGAAAAACTATGTGACAATATAAACTATTCTGGAAACAATTCTACTCCCAACTACGCCACTAACAAAGTAACTGAGTCACTACAAGTGAACCTCTCAGACTCCTCACCTGCAAACCAAAAAAACTACGTTAACAATCCCTTGTCATCTCCCTAGTCTTCCAGCTCTAATAGAGCTATTACTGAGATATAATTAAGCATCTCCAGATAGAGTGGTAAAGAGAGGAACTGAGATATCCTAACACTGCCGGAATAGAGTGCAGAGAAATCCCAACCATAATCTGAGAGTATTACAGTACTTCAGATAAAATGTTACAGTTCAAGGATGCCTGGGTGGCTCAGCAGTTGAGAATCTGCCTTTGGCTCAGGGTGTGATCCTGGGATCCAGAATCGAGTCCTGCATTGGGCTCCCTACATGGAGCCTGCTTCTCCCTCTCCCTGTGTGTGTGTGTGTGTGTGTGTGTGTGTCTGTTCTCTCATGGATAAATAAATCTTTAAAAAATATATTACAGTTCATATGAAACAAGGAGAGCTTAGCCACCTTAAGAAAAAAAAGTACATACTGCACTAAAGTTTTTAAAAACGTAAATACACAAGTGCCTAGAATAAAACAGCCTTGTGGTTAGTTTCTAAAGGTATTACTTTAATGAAAAAATGATTTTTGTAGACAAACTGCAATATCAAGGTACTAACCTTAGCAAGAATACGTTTGGTGTCTAGTATATCTTCAAGGTAGTGTGAGTATGTGAAATCAAATAATATAAGTAACATTTTATCCATGTGAAAAGTCATCAGTTAAAAGCTCCACAGGTAACAAATAACAAAAAGGAAAAAATTTTAAAGTCTCATTTATAAAAGCATCAAAATGAATAAAACACCTGGCAATAACTTGTACACTGAAAACTACAAAATAGCTGGAAGAAAATAAAGACAACACAAATAAATGGAGAGACATACTGTGTTCACAGATTGAAGATTTAATATTGTTAAAATGCCCATGCTACCCAAAGTGATCTACAGATTTTATGTAATCCCTATCAAAATCACAATGTATTTTCATGGAAATGGGGGGGGAATCCTAAAATTCATATGGAATTTCAAAGAACCCTAAACAGCCAAAATCTTGAGAAAGCAAAACAAAGCTGGATCACATTTCCTGATTTCAAAACATACTACAAAGCAACAGTAACCAAAGCAGAATGGTACCAGCATAGCATTCCTAGAGGAAAATATAAAAAAGAAACTTCCTAACATTGGTCTTGGCAATAATTTCTTACATGTTACACCAAAAGCACTAGCAACAAAAGCAGAAACAGACAATATGGATTACATCAAACTAAAAAACTTCTGCAAAGGAAACAACCAACAGAGCAAAAAAGTAACCTACACAATGGGAGAAAATATCTGCAAACCATACATATGATAAACTGTTAATATCTAGAATACACTGAGAACTTCTTCAATAACAATCCTATAAAATGGGCAAAGGGCCTTAAAAGACCTTTGTTCAAAGCATACATACAGACAACAAGCACATGAAAAGATGTTCAACATCATTATCCCTCAGGGAAATAGAAATCATAACCACACTGAGATATCACCTCATACCTATTAGAAGGATCGCTATCAAAAAAATAAGTAACCAGAAAATAACAAATTTTGGTGAGGATGTGAAGAAATCAGAACTCTTGCCCAGTACTGGTGGGTAATATAAACTAGTGTATCCACTATGAAAAACAGTATGGAAGTTCTTAAAAAAAAAATTAAATACAGAATTGCTATATCTTGCAAATCCCATTTCCGGGTATACGTTTAAGAGAACTAAAAACAGAACCTTGAAGACATATCTGCAACATTATCCAAAAGAGCCAAAAGACGGAAACAATCTAAATATTTATCAACAGATAAATGGATAAAGTAGTATATACATATCGCAGAATATTATTCAGCCTTAAAAAAGCATATCTTGTCATATGCTATAACATGGATGAACCTTGAGAACATTAAGCTAAGTCAAGTAATCCAGTCTCTAGAAAGACAAACACTGCATGATTTCACTTTTATGAAATATTTAAAGGAGTCAAACTATTAGAAACAGAAAGCAGATGGGACACCTGGCTGGCTCTTGATCTCAGGGTCATGGGTTTGAGCCCAACTTTGGATATAGAAATTAGTTAAAAATAAAATCTTTAAAAAAAAAAAAGAAAAGAAAAGAAAAGGAAAGGAAAGCAAGTCAGCAAGTAAGCAGGCAAGCAGAATAGTGGTTGCCAGAGGCTGGCAAGGAGGAAAAGAACTGGGATTGGTCAAAGGATACAATTTCAGGTTTCTGCCAGATGAAAAAATTCCAGAGCTTTGTTGTAGAAAGCTCATATAGTTAACATGCATATAGTTAACACTCTATATTACACACCCAAAAACAGTTTAAGATGGTAAATTAAGCTATTCATTATCAATATAAAAAAAAAAGTTATATAGAAAATGATCCCTGAGGGTTCAAACAAATGGGAAATTATTGACCTTGGCCTTTGGTGTGAGCTGTAACTACTAATGGCCTTTGCTAACAAAGCAATTATATCTGTAGCACATAAATAAATAAATAAACAAACAAACAAACCAAAAAACCCCACAACTCCTGAAATGTTCAGTGTCTTCTTTTTGAAATAGATGGCTATGCTGATCCTCTTAAACATTAATTCAAAATACTATAGAAGAAAATGGATGATGGACACATAATGATAATCTCTACCCTTCACCATGTCAGTCATTTGCAAGTGATTTCATGATGGGAAACTTAACAGCACAGCTCCTATCCAAATTACAAAATCAGAATCTCAAATTCCAAATAAGGCCAACTACTGAAGTTTTTAATATAAATCCTCATTTCAAATAATTTGCATAATTTTTTCAAGAAACCCAGCAATCAAATGTACTAGGCTGGCCTGATAAGCTCCCAATAAGAGATAATCAAAGATTATGGTAAGATCTGTATTAAAAACCATTTCTGGAGCTCCTGGGTAGCTCAGTCAGTTAAGCATCCAACTGTTAAATTTCAGCTCAGGTCGTGATCTCAGGGTAGTGAGACCAAACCTCGCATCCGGCTCCAAGTTTGACACAGAATCTGCCTAAGAGTCTGTTTCTCTCTCCTTCTGCCCCTCCCTCAACTCACAAGTCAACATTTGTGTGTACTGTAGACATGTGAAATAAGTACCCTTACCTTCATCAAAATCAGCATCATCTTCTGTGTGCTGGGGGAAAGGAAAGCAGTTGGTAATTTCAAGTCGATCTTCTACAACCAAGCCCAAAAGCACTCCTTGAACCACTTCAGTTCCTTGTCCCTCTTCCTGATAATGTTTGATTATTTTTAATACCACCTAAAAGAAATACAAAAGTAAGTTTAAAACAATCCTAACAATTTACATTTCCTTATTTCAAAGGAAAAAAATGAACCAAAATAGTGGGTTTGCAAAAATCACAAAATTATGTCAGAACTAACCAAGTTTCTTACAAATCAATTCCTTTACTCTGATACAAGTAATAAAACTGATACAATCTAAATGTACATCTGTAACTCCTAGAGTTTGAAGATATGTCAAAAACGTCCAAGTACATGGGGATCCCTGGGTGGCTCAGCGGTTTAGCGCCTGCCTTCGGCCAAGGGTGTGATCCCGGAGTGCCGGGATCAAGTCCCACATCAGGCTCCCTGCATAGAGCCTGCTTCTTTCTCCACCTATGTCTCTGCCTCTCTCTTATGAATGAATAAATTTTAAAAAATGTTTTTAAATGTCCACGTACAGCACTTATGACCTTCAGGTCAAGGCTTCCAAAAGGTCTGGCATCCAGGAATTCCTTCAAAAAGTATCACCTCAATCCAAAGTTAATGTCTGTTAATAGGATGATAATTTCATGGCAGAGATGATAAAACCATCAATAAGACACAGAGATAAGGGCAGCCCCGTTGGGACAGCTGTTTGGCGCCGCTTTGGCGCCGCCTGCAGCCTGGTGTGTGATCCTGGAGACCTGGGATGGAGTCCCCACATCACGCTCCCTGCATGGAGCCTGCTTCTCCCTCTGCCTGTGTCTCTGCCTATAAATAAATAAATTAAATAAATTAAATAAATAAATAAATAAATAAATAAATAAATAAATAAATAAATAAAATCTTTAAAAAAAAAAAAAAAGACACAGAGATAAAGAACTCAATTACCTGAAAACCTGAAACAAACTAGTCCCCTGACAATTTCAACATCTCAAGATGGTTCCTGAACAGAACATCTCATTAAGCCAAAGAAAGCAACAATGAAAATCTGTATCCAAGAAGGATGTTTGGTAACACAAAAAACAAAGAACAAAGTCTCCAGCCCTAGCTAATTTTCCTCGACCAGAAAGATACACCAAATAACCTTTAATGGAAAAACTGGCTCTTATATTACTCCCTCCTATAACATTTCCACAAAGATAAAGAAGTAACACTGTAAGGCTGGACATGCAATTAATTTAAAAGTTCACAGTAACAGTACTCATTAACTATAATTCCTAGGAAATAAGGTTTTTATTTTTTTTAAAGGTTTTATTTATTTATTCATGAGAGACACAGAGAGAGAGAGGCAGAGACACAGGCAGAGGGAGAAGCAGGCTCCATGCAGGGAGCCGACGTGGGACTCAATCCCGGGAATCCAGGATCCCACCCCAGGCCGAAGGCGTTAAACCACTGGACCACCGGGGCTGCCCAGAAATAAGGTTGTGAAGTGCTTTGTATGGCAATTGGCACATAGTATTTATTAATAGTAGTAACAGCATTTAGTATAAGCACATGACCTGAAGACTAAAGGGCAACACAATCTAAAATGTAGTAAGTTCCCAGAGGGCAAAATAAGTCTTACAACAAAATGCTAATTAGTATTTTATTGATTTGTGTTTCACTTAAAACAAATACATTATGATATAAATTAATCATAGATAACCAGTTAATAACAGGTTATAATTAGTGAATATTATATGCCAGGCAATATTCTAATTATTTCATGTGTATTATCAAATCATGTAATTCCTATAACTATTTTAAGAGAAAGGAATATAATCTTTCAACAAACAAGAGAACAAAAGCAGTGGGGCGCCTGGGTGGTGCAGTCAGTTGGGCATCCAACTCTTAGTTTCTGACTCAGGTTGTGATCTCAACATCATGGGGTTGAGCCCTGTATATGGCTCTGCATTCAGCACAGAGTCGGCGTAAGACTCTTTCTCCCCCTCCCTCGACCCCTCTCCTCTCTCTTCTCTAAGATAAATAAATAAATCTTTAAAAACAAAACAAAACAAAAGCAGAGAGAAAATAAATGGCTAAAGGTCACACATCCAAGAAGTGGAAAAACCAAGTTTTAAACCAAGCCGAACTCCAAAGCTTTGTGAGTATTTCAACTTTAATAACGAGAAAACTGACTTTAATATCAATAATTCAATAACTAAAACAGTGGATTGGGATCCCTGGGTGGCGCAGCGGTTTGGCGCCTGCCTTTGGCCCAGGGCGCGATCCTGGAGACCCAGGATCGAATCCCACATCGGGCTCCAGGTGCATGGAGCCTGCTTCTCCCTCTGCCTGTGTCTCTGCCTCTCTCTCTCTCTCTCTGTGTGACTATCATAAATAAAATTAAAAAAATTAAAAAAAAAAAAGTGGATTACTCACAGATTAACTGACCCCAAAAAGATTTTACACCAATGAGACCCAGCCCTTTTAAGGATACCAAGCAGGGAAAAGAACTTAACGTGGAAAGAATACCAACTGATTAAGACCATCAATACTGTGAAATGAAGAAAGTGCACCATCTTACACATTTGTACATAAAAGACCTCTTCCCCTTCTTGAAAAAGCACAAAATGAGCTTTAAGAGTCATGCAGGTATGGGTAGGAGTTCCAGTTCCAACATTTACTAGCTGTGACCCTGGGAAAGCTATTTGATCTTTCTAAATCTTTGACTTCTTTTTTTTTTTAATATTTTATTTATTTATTCATGAGACACAGAGAGAGGCAGAGACACAGGCAGAGGGAGAAGCAGGCTCCATGCAGGGAGCCCGACACGGAACTCGATCCCCGAACTCCAGGATCATGCCCTGGGTCAAAGGCAGGCGCTAAACTGCTGAGCCACCCAGGTGTCCCCTAAATCTTTGACTTCTAATTTGCAACATGGACACTATTAAAAATGAGATAATGTATGATAAATACTTCACACAGGGTCTGGCACGTAATAAATAAATGATCAAAATTATTGATTTTTGTCAATAAAAAGCACTAACTAATAAACACCACTAACTCCTATTCAATTTGCTTCTCTGCTAAGGGCAATTGTTGTCACACTTAAAAGAGAAACATGGATGACTAAGAAAGGATAAACAGAACTAATTAAAAGTTATTAAAAACACACCTATCAGCTTGTCTAGGCTGCCTAGGTCCCTAGACACTTAACCCTATCAATGAGATCACTGAACCACTGTTGAAATCAAAGTAAATGAGAGATGAGAGATGCCAGAAGACAGAGGAGCTTAATGAAGATCTTTAGACAAACTCTAGAGTTGATTCAACAGCTGGCACACACATGTGCAAAAAGGAGTGTGATGACAAGGACCCAGCAGTTTCAAAAAGAAGCCAGTCCAAAACAACCCCATTTCCTTTTACAAAGAAAATTAAGAAAAATTATTATACTTGAAAATTAGTCACCACAATACAAAAATAACTTATACGGAAGCACTGTCTTAACTGTAACAAAAATGAACTGTAGATCAATGGAGGTGGAGGGATAGGAGAAAATATAACCAAACAGCACCGCAGCTTGATATGCCTAAAGAATCACTGCAACTTCATATAGCATCAACAGAAGTACAGTACTTCAAGTAAGAGAAATTATCACCTGTCATATTCAGTTCTCTATGATGACCAGAGAACATTTACAGGAAGAGTACCCAACCAGAGATGGGAGAAGCAGGTGGTTTAACTATCTGCTATAAACAATCAACACAAATAAGTATACACAGAAAGGGGTAATTATAAGTAAGAAAGCTTAAAACCCTGTGATGAGAACTAGTTCAATGAATTCCAATCTCTCTCCAGAGTAGAGCCCATCACAAACAGCACTCTCTAGTGAGGCACAAGAGGATGTGTCTTCTTTTGAAAGACATACTAGACCACAGGTGACAGTATCAGGAAAGAAGGCTTAAATTTTAAGGATGAATTCTCTCTAGCATTTAATGCTGTTCAAAATAAAAAGACTTTAGTGATCAGTAAAATAATTCCCCACTCTATCATTTATGATCTTGCACTGTAATGTAATCTGATAAAACATCCAAAAATATTTTTTTTAATTTTTCTATCAAAATTAAGCTAACTCATTCTTCTGTCTGACATCTTATGCCCTTATTTCCTACATACATGCTAAAATCTCTATTTTTTAGTTCAAAAAATCATGTAATGGACTTGTAATTCAAACTTGAGAGATGTCAAAAGGAAACTCCTGATTAGAAGGAACAAATTCACAGGCAAGTTTTTGATATTCTATAGAAATATCCAATAATTTACTGTATAAATAAAAATGTTCGACATATTTCTAAGACAAAAATTCATGTTCTGCTTTCCTCTTAAAAATTCTCATAGAAACAAAGAGATGTTTTTATTCACCACATCTTCAACACCCAACACAGGTACTGGCACTTAAAAGATACTCAGAATATATTTGCTGAAGGAATGAAAGTTAAACATTTATCAATAACTTACATCAAGCACTCCACAGTGTCTTACACACAATGACTCAATCTCATAACTATTGTATGAAGTGAGAAATATTATTTCCTCATTTACTTGACAGATAAGGAAACAGAGACAATCTGACACAGACTTATTAAATCAGGGAGGTGAGATAGGACTTTCGACTTCAAGGTACTTATAATTACTTGACAATAACTGAGTAACTTTGTAATTACAAGGTTAAAACAGAATGCAGGGGCCAACAGCTCTGAAGAAGCCCCTGTAACTAGGCTGCAGAAGCAAGGTTTTGTCATGAAGCAGAAAAAGTTCAGTGTAAGGTTATAGGGTCAGGCAGCAAAAGACAGTAAGGGAATGGTGCTAGAGGTGAAATTTTTTGGCCCTGACCACTAGGTATCAAGTAGCATCAAGAGGAAACTGCCATTAGTTGCCAGAATGCAATACAGCTTCCAATATTGAGCAGCACTATTCTCACAAGCCACAAGATGGGAATGTTCCACCACAGAAGTCCTGTTTCAGTCAAGCTCATCCCCTTTTATTTCCCTCCCTCAACCAACCATATGCCTCTGTCCCTAAAACAGTGCTGATATATTTTTAATTAATACTGTTTATGTCATGCTTCCTCTTTTAAAAATAGATACATGAAAACTTAATAATCTCCAAAACAAAAACATACTCCTATATTTTATTTGTAAGTGTCACAAATGATCCCACATACTCAAGAGTTCTATATCCCTTGTTCTCAGCTCATCAAAATGGCCTGCGGAATATTTTTAAATAAATGAAGAGTGGTCTTCATCTCGGCTATATATTAAAGCCATCAGTATTAAAGAACAAAAACAAAAGCAAAAACAAAAAAGAAAATAAAAAGCTGACGGCCTAGGGGTACTTGGGTGGCTCAGTGGTTGAGTATCTGCCTTCAGCTCAGGGTGTGATTCCAGGGTCCTGGGATTGAGTCCCTCATTGGGCTCCCACAGGGAACCTGCTTCTCCCTCTGCCTATGTCTCTGCCCCTCTCTCTGTGTCTCTCATGAATAAATTAAAATGAAAAAAAAGAAAAAAGAAAAGAAAGAAAAGAAAAGAAAAGAAAGAAAAGAAGAAACCTCTAACGCTCATAAATGAAAGTAAAAATGACAAGTAACGTTTAAATATTATTATGAAAATAGTTTAGACCTCAGAGACCCTCTATAAAAGTATTGGGAATTCTCCCACTTTAAGAACCACTATTCCTGGGACACCTGGGTGGCTCAGGGGTTGAGCGTCTGCCTTCAGGGTGTGATCCCGGAGTCCCAGGATCAAGTCCCTGCATGGAGCCTGCTTCTCCCTCTGCCTATGTCCCTGCCTCTCTGTGTGTCTCTCATGAATAAATAAATAAAATCTTTAAAAAAAAAAAAAAAGACCACTATTCCAGAATGACAATTAAGAAAGTGAATGAAAATTATAGTGAAGTGCACTTTGAAGAAAATAAAGAGAGGAGTGAAAAGGAGGTAACCTCCACTGGAATGACCCTGGAAAGACCTCTGATGACACCTGAACAGAGAAGTGAAAATCAGTCAGCTTGGGTGAAGAGAATACTTGCCAGCTCTGGATTTCAAATTAAAATGCTAATATTTACTTTTTATGAAGTACACAAGTCAAACTTCAGGAGAACAAAAAGGCGTAAAGATGGATGAACACTAGGATGGGAGCGGAAGACTTTCATGCTTTTACCAAAAGCACTGGTATATAAATAATAAACTCAATCTCCTCACAGGAAGTTATGTCTCAAGATACCATCATATTAATTTAAGATGAGAAATTTCATATAATTTTTGTAGATTAGCAAAATCCTTTCAGGAAATATTGCAATGACTTTTGATCAACAATATTTCCAATACCAGTATCAGAGTCCATCTTTACCCAGTAAAATTAGGTCTATGAATCTACCACACAAAATTCCCCTTTTAAAGAAACTTTACTAAAGTTCAGGGTTAAAACAAACTAGGAAATATACCTGGAATTTTTAGTCTTTGCAATATGCCAATCTGCAGTACCCGAATCCCCTCTACTCCTGTAGACATACAGAAATGTTGAATATATTGAATTTCTATAAAGTTTAAAAGAGATCAATCCAGTGAAGACAAGGAAACCAACAACCAGAACATTAACCGTGTGAATTAACACACCATAGTATCCAAAGGTACATCAGGCCTAGATATAATATCCAAGAGCTAGGAGTTGGATTACAATCCATTTTCTGTCCTGGATCAAAAGATGGTGTCCTAGACTTCTGAGTTAATAAAGTAGAAACTGAGACCCTTCCAAAAAGTTAGAATTCCATGAAAAGTGTTGTGGAAAGGTAGAACACAGTAACTGCAGCATCTTCTAGTTAAATATAAAGTAACTACATGACCCAAATTCCTATTGCTAGGTATTTACCAGGAGAAACGAAAACATACACACATAAAGATACGTCCACAACTGTTCATAACAGCATTATTCATAATAGCTAAAAACTAAAAGCAACCCAAAGGCCACCTAGGTTAAACCTACATAAACAAATTGTACTATATCCATTGTATGTACTACTACTCAGCCCAATAAAAAGGAACAAAATACCAGTACAACAGAAGAATCTGAAAAACACTATACTAACTGAAAGAAGCCAAACAAAATGCTATGTACTATATGATTTCATTTATTTGAAATTCTAGAAAAGGGAAAACAAAACCTAACCTAAGTAGTTGCCTCGGGCCAAGGTGAGAGCTGATACTGACTGCAAATGGACGCACTCTTTAGGGCAAAGCAACTATTTTTACAACTTGATGATGTGGCAATTGTACAGTTATTTATAACTACAAAAGTTCATATTACATATTTAAAGTAAGTGGATTTTATTCTGTATAAATAACACCTTAACTTTAAAAACCTATACACATTTTTAGAAATCTGATGAAGGGGCAGCCCCGGTGGCTCAGCGGTTTAGTGCCGCCTTCAGCCCAGGGTGTCATCCTGGAAACCCGGGATGGAGTCCCACGTCAGGCTCCCTGCATGGAGCCTGCTTCTCCCTCTACCTGTGTCTCTGTCTCTCTCTCTGTCTCTCATGAATAAGTAAATAAAATATTAAAAAAAAAAAGAAAAAGAAAAAAGAAATCTGATGAAGAAACAACTCAGATATGTAGGCACTACCAATTTTTCTCAATTCAGAGTTCAAAGATCCTCTGAAATGCTTACAAGGAACTAGGTAAAAAAGCACTGCTATATCCCTGCATTATGTATAATATATGTTTTATATAAATATAAACACAAGTTTATAATAACTCACGTTTATAATAAGCCCAGGCAATCAAGAATAAATTAAACTGTACTGTTTTAGAAGCCAAAAAAAGTAAAACATTCACAATTTTGCCATTTTTTGAAGTATTTTGGAACTTAATGGGATTAATTAGGTATTTTACTGATAATCTCTATATACTTAAAGGCATTTTCCTGGAAGAAAGGTCTGGGGCATTCCTCAGATTCCCCAAGAGGCCACAACACACAAAAGGTTAAAGTTTTAAAAATTAATAGTAATAAAAATGTATTATATACATACAGGTATGCTTTTATGTCTGCATGAACAAGAATGGTGAAGGACATATCTTTTATGAATCTGTTATTATTTAGTTATAATAGGCATGTATTTGTTTTCAATTCAAAAAACATCAAATGTTAAGAAAAAGTTAAAAGATGGGCAGCCCCGGTGGCGCAGCGGTTTAGCGCCGCCTGCAGCCTGGGGTGTGATCCTGAAGATCCAGGATCGAGTCCCGCGTCGGGCTCCCTGCATGGAGCCTGCTTCTCTCTCTGCCTGTGTCTCTGCCTCTCTTTCACTCTCTCTGAATAAATAAATAAATAAATCTTTAAAAAAAAGAAAAAAAAGGAAAGAAAGAAAAAAAAAGAAAAAGTTAAAAGATTTTAAAATCCAGCGATTACAGCAATTTACTGCATGAAGTTTCACCCAAAAAAAAAAAAAAACCCCAAAATTTCTTTCTGACAATGCTCCAGAGTTTACAGAATGTGGACTTATCTTGATTTTAGCATGTTTCTGGGGGTATGTAAAAAAGGAGTGGGTGAATAAGTGGCTTTGAAAGAGAAGAAAACGAAAAAATACGACTGTAAGCCTGAACATCTGCTGACTTTAAATTCTAATCTCCTGCTGATATGGTTACTCTTCACCTCTATTCACAGATCTCACTGCACTCACATACACAAAGGACTACACAATATGTGTATGTACATACCACCAAGGTCAAAGTTTCTGGATATACAGTCTGGTTTTCAACAAGCAGAGATATCTGTTTAAGAGAAGCCTAACATAAGCCAATTTAAATCAGCAAAAATATCAATTCAAATTTTGAGCAAATTAACAGCAGTAAGTCTTCACCAAGAAAAGCTGGTTTCCCACTGTCCCTATAGTAGACAGAAAAAGGATCTGCTGAAAGCCCAATTAAAATTAGAGACATAAGGGGATCCCTGGGTGGCTCAGCAGTTTAGCGCCTGCCTTCTGCCCAGGGCATAATCCTGGAGTCCGGGATCAGGTCCCACATAGGGCTCCCTGAATAGACCTTGCTTCTCCCTCTGCCTATGTGTCTCTGCCTCTCTCTCTGTGAGTCTCTCATAAATAAATAAAATCTTTAAAAAATAATAAAAATAAAATAAAATTAGACATAAGTAGCTTTTAAATTGTAGAACTATACCTTCTATCATTTTAAACCTTCTTGTATAAAGCTGAGTTCACAGGCAATGTTCAGAGGTTGCAACTTGTATTGTGCACCTAGAATAAGAAAATACTAAATCCATTTGTTCATCTTTTTAAACAGCTCACAGATAAAAGAAATGCTGAAAGTATTTAAATGTTTTATCACTAAAGCCAATACAAAAAAAGCCAATCTAGTGATATTTAATAATTACAATAGTATTTTATACAAGGTTCTATATAAGATTATTATTAGACTCTGGTTATTTGAAGATGCTATTAGCTAAATAAAATAGGTATGCAAATAGTTTATAACAGGGCTTCTCAAAGTATCCATAATGAAGAACTTATTTTCCTCCAGACCCTCACAGACCAATACCATAGTAAAAAAAATAAAACTTACAAGAAAAGTGACATTTTTTCAAAAGAGAAAATACAAGCCCAGGGATCACACTCTTGGCTATCACAGCAATATTATACTGCTATAGAGGTTTTTAAACACTTAATCTCAATCCTGTGTTTATTTCATATAGACAAACAGTTCACAAACCATACCCATATTTTAGGTGGCACTGGTTTATGGAAGCTGTAACATTAAGCAGGTAGACCATTCTCTCCTAGCTCTAGAAGATGAACATTTAGACATTATAATCAAACAAATCTTAATTTATGTTACTGATACGAAGTCTTTCAAAATATGACAATATTTCAATAGATATACTCCAAACCATGGGGCTATCGAGCCCAATAGTTCCTCTACCACCCCATGCTGCTTCTATACTATAGGAGAGGACAAGCATAGTCCTTAGATGGGGTCAAACCACTATTCTCTTAGCTCTAATTCCATTCTGAACACTGCATTTTCAACAGGGGTAAAAACAAACTTATGTCAGCGGCCCACTTTAAATTATAAGCTCTACAGGACAGAGGTAAGAAAGTAGATTATTTATCCAGTGAGTAAGCCTAGCTGAAGACCCAACATTCAAATGTCAATTTGCTGTCTTCCACTTGTTGTACATAGTAACTCTAAAAGTAATCTTAATTTATTAACCTTAATTTACTAATTTAATCTAGATTACTCTAGAAGTAATCTTAATTTCTGTGTGAAAAAAAATAATGTTCAAGTGAGAAAGAAAATTTTAGTAAAAGCTTAAAAATTATTTCTTATGATTGTATACACAAATGTGAACCTCTGGTTTGTACAAAGAAAAACTATATAGCACAGTTAAAAGGCTGGAGTACTAGAATTCATAATAAAGTTTGGCAGCCCTCACCTACCTCCTGTGGAGATAAATCAGTGCCTATCTCACAGCACTGTTGCAAAGATCAAAAAATAATCCGCCCAAAGTACCTAGAGCACACAGTGCCTAGTAAATTCTCAGAAACACAATAGCTACTAGAAAAAACATTTCACCTAATCCATTCACTCATCTGTCCACCTATCCAACAAATATTTAGTGACTGACTAGAATATGCCAGGCATGTCACTGACCCTTGCCTCTCCAGAATGTTCAGTTTATTCCTCAGAGATTTTTTTCAGTCTAGTAAGATGTAAATATAATGTATTAAAAATCAACCACCTGGGCAGCCCAGGTGGCTCAGCGGTTTAGCGTCGCCTTCAGCCCAGGGCTGGATCCTGGAGACCCGGGATCGAGTCCTGCTCGGGCTCCCTGCATGGAGCCTGCTTCTCTCCCTCTGCCTCTCTCTCTCTCTCTCTCTCTCTCTCTCTCTCTCTCTGTCATGAATGAATGAATGAAATCTTAAAAAAAAAAAACCTAATCTAATAAAGGAGATTTATTAAAAAAAAAAATCAACCACCTGACACCAAACTTCTAGTTTTGTTAAGACTTATCAATCATGTTGATCTAGAGCTATCTCTTATAACAACCAATACCACAGGGTTTTAAAACAAGACTTTTAAATCTGTATTAAATTGTCAAAGTTAACAGTAAATGGACTTATTCAAAACAGCAGTGCATATGGTGTATACATGTGTTTACATATGCACCAAGTTCCCTTAAAAATATCATCATCCTTGCTAAAGGTAAAGACTAGATCCACTCCAAGAGTTTCTTAAAACTGAAATAAAAAGGCAAAACAGCCAACTGCACCAGTTGCTGGTCATTTGGAGAAGAGGTCAGGCAGGATGCATGACTCCTACACTGGCTTTATTCCAGTTTTATAGATTCTGGGAGGTAAGGTCCACAGCCTGAATTTCTCACATCAATCACTGTCAAAGAACAGCTATTACCATAGAAGAATTTTAGTCTCAAAAAAACTGTAATGCCACAGAATCTCCCCTTAGCATATTCTGTAAAGTCAATAACTAGACTTTCATTTAATTCTGGCTTCTTTCACTGACTGATCTGTGAACTTGGCAGTTTTCTTATTTGGTTAAGCCTAGATCATTTTTTTCTAACACTGAACAAAGAAGGTAGTTACTGCCAAAATGTAAATTCAAAAAGCAGAAAGAAGCATTAGTCTTAAATTTAACACATTTTATGGCTCAAGTGGGATAGGGGCTCCATTTCATAACTGGCTGAGTCAAATAATAAATAGGATTTAAATCACTGCTGTTCAGTTTTGATGTGAAAGAAATTTAAGTAACTTCAATAGCGCAAAAAAAAAAAAAAAGAAGAAGACATTCTGCTCCTGACACATACAGGATTAGTTGCAATGCTCCAAAACACTCAATCAATATCACTTCTAGAATATTTCAGTTGAAAGAGCATACTTCATCATTATTCTCTTGGATCTAATGTTCATCAATGGTCCACAATTTTAATTTTTTTATATATTTTTTATTTATGATAGTCACACAGAGAGAGAGAGAGAGAGAGAGGCAGAGACACAGGCAGAGGGAGAAGCAGGCTCCATGCACCGGGAGCCCGACGTGGGATTCGATCCCGGGTCTCCAGGATCGCGCCCTGGGCCAAAGGCAGGCGCCAAACCGCTGTGCCACCCAGGGATCCCCGGTCCACAATTTTAAAGTTAAATCAACTAATAATTGTTGCAGAAAGGGGGAGAAAGGTAAAGTAGTCTCCAGAAATTCAACAGAATAGCACTGCTCTCCTCATAAAAATTGGTCATGAGAAAGTTCAATAATGTAATCAAACATACAAATGTATAATCACAATTAAATATTAAGTGATGAGGATGTTTTATTTTTAACGTTAAGTTTTTACCAACTCAATGTACATAACCGATCTGCAAATTTTCCCAAAAACTAAAAAATTAATTTTTCCAAAGTAAAATGAGTGATAAAAAAGCTTTCCTGGGCGTCAGGCTCCCGGCATGGAGCCTGCTTCTCCCTCTGCCTGTGTCTCTGCCTCTCTCTCTCAATCTCTCTATCATGAATAAATAAATAAAATCTTAAAAAAAAAAAAGCTTTGCTGAACAAAATTCATTTCCTCTCTCATACAAAACAAACCAAAAAATTACAAAACTGCTATGAGCGATCCACTCCTAACATGTTTTAAGTTTGTTATATTGAGGAGAATGGATCACTGCTTAGTTAGAAGGCCTTTAGGTGATCTGGGGGCACTTCAATTATAGTTTGTTTCTGTTTCTTAACAGGAGGCAGTGCTTACTAAAATAAGTCCAGAAGGACACATTAAAAAGAGTAATTGTGACTGCCTCTGAGAAGATGGTGGTTGAAGATGGATGAAAGTGAGAGCTTCTTTGCAATACATACTCTTTTTTGCTTTTTGATTTATGTACCATAGGTATCCAAATGGCTGTTTAATTGAATAGGGTTAATATTTTTAAAAGACTTCAGTTTTCAAAAAGCACACCACAGTAATACCAGAAGAAGGTGATTATTCAACTTCAGGAGATCCCTCAGAACCAAAGTGAAGATTATGCATTTCTGCACAAAATATAACCGTAGTTTTCTTCTATTCAAGGGAAAATATTTTGGTTTTAATTGTTGTAAAGGCTATCCTTAAACCAAACTTGAAAATTTATCTACAGTTATCTACAAGTCCTCATTTGGAGGCAAAAACAGAAGATAAAGATCTTAATAGTCAGGGTATCAGGTTGGATTTTATTTTGTGTAATGGGGATTTTCCAAAAGGTTTTTGCATTCTAGGACTATAGCTGTCCTTTAAGATAATTATTTATGGGATGCCTGGGTGGCTCAGTGGTTGAGTGTCTGCCTTTGGCTCAGGTCATGATCCCAGGGTACTGGGATCAAGTCCCACAACAGGCTCCCTGCAGAGAGCCTGCTTCTCCCTCTGCCTGAGTCTCTGCCTCTAAGTGTCTCTCATGAATAAATAAATCTTTTTTTAAAAAAGGTAATTATTTACTCAGCAGCATTGTGTGTAGTAGTAGCCAAGTATAAAATAGAATCTGTAAGGCCAGTCACATGAGATTTTGCAATAATTCAGAGAGTAAGAAATGAATACTGTAGATAACACAGTTATAGACTCACAAACTAAGTGATCCTAAAAAAACAATCCAAGGGAAACCCTATAGAGCAATCAAAGATGATATCAGAAGCCCTAGTGACTTGGGCAGATGGTGGTAACACTAACAGACAACAAAAAGCATCTCACTGGAATCACTGTAACAAGTATATTAGCATACTAATAGGCACATGTAATTTTAAAAATATAGAATAAGATTTTGGGCAGCCCGGGTGGCTCAGCGGTTTAAGCGCCGCCTTCGGCCCAGGGTGTGATCCTGGAGATCCAGGATCGAGTCCCACGTCCAACTCCCTGCATGGAGCCTGCTTCTCCCTCTGCCTGTGTCTCTGCCTCTCTCTCTCTCCATTTCTGTCATGAATAAATAAATAAAATCTTAAAAAAAAAAAAAGAGTAAGATTTTTAAAAATCCTAACTCCTTTGGCAATGATGCCAAGAAGCAGCACTTCAATCCTCTATACATGGGAAAATAAACTATATTATACAACTATTCTGGAGAGCAATTTGGCAACATGCTTAAAATCATGCATAATCTTCAAGCCATTAACCTCAATGTAGGTATTTATTAAAGCATAGGGAAAACATTAGAAAAGTAAACCTCAAAATCTTAATGGTGCTACCCACCCTCATGTTATGAGCTTATAAACTGAGAAATTTTCTTTCTGGTTTGTGTGTGTAGGCGTGTGCATGTGCATGTATCTATGATTGATTTCTCCAAACTTTCCATTCAATGAATACATATTAATTTTTGTTAAAAAAAATTGAATTTTAGCACATTACTACTGTCTCACAGATAAACTTTTGCTACTTACGTCAGATTAAACTAGCTTGGGACAAGGACAGAAGTAGAAGAGGCACTGAGGAAAAAAATTCATATTAATCATCAGGATGTGAGGAGTATCTGTGGTATTTAGGTACTATTTGGAGTAAAACTAAAACTCTAAAACGTTATGCCAAAACACAGCTGCTATCCAGACTCAAACAGTAAAAAAGTTTTATATTTTGATTAAGTTAATACTAAGTTATCACTATTTTGCTGAAATCAATTTTCTCTCCTGTATTTTTGGGCTTGGTGCCAACATTAACAAAAATACAGGGTACTACTCTGGCATACACCAGTGTCTGTTTCAGCTTTTTCGGTTTTAATGAAATAAGTACAGTTTGTCACCATATAGATGGAGATGTATACTGCACTGTAATTTCTGCTATTAAATCTTATCTTTAACAAGATATAACCATTTTATAGAATGATCTAAAAAAATAAAAATTAAATTAAATTTAAATTAAAAAAAAAGAATGATCTACAGTTTATGAGAAAAAAATCTATTTTCTCTTTAAGTATATTTTCTCATACATTGCTGAAGGAAATCATGTCCAAGTACCATAATTTAAATATTTTACAAAAGAAAAATTATGAACTAATCTTCAAGAGAAAAGGAAATGCAACCAAGTTTCCGTGTCAGTGCTGAAATCGTAAGTTTTCACCCAAGAAATTAAGGAAGACCTGGTAAAGTACAAGTGAGGATATTTGACCACAGGACCCTAGCCAAAGCCTAATGCTTTACAGAGGCTTGTCTCCCCAGTATTAAAGGCTGGACTAAGCTGAACATCCAGAAAAACGCTAGGAAGACTTAAAATACCTAGTGCTGCTCAGCAAAGCTCTTGAAATCTCAGAGTTTAAGCTGAAGATCAGAATTTATAATTATATAAGAGCTAGCTGGAGCCAAAGATGACAAGAAAACAAAAGAAACCTAAATATTGTGCACCCACACCTTTTAATGTCAAAAAAACCATTTGAAGAGTACATATGTCATTTCATCTGGGTCAGATATGCTACAACTAAAGTTAAAATTTTTCATTATCTTCCATTTACTCTGTAAAACATCGAGTTTGGAATCCCACTGTAATGAATACCAACTATTAAAATCAATACCAACTACTGAATCTGTTACTAGCAATAATTAAACATCAATAAAAATATATATTAAGCTTCTATTTATTACAATAGGAAGGCCACACGTTATCCTCATATTAAAGAAGAAACTAAGACCCAGAGATGCAACTGATTTTTTAAATCATCTCCCCCATGAGAAATACCGTGTATGCTATGCTCCTTAAATTATTCCAAGACAGCTACAAGAAACACTGATGTATATGCCATAAACACAAGAAGCACGATCAGAAAGCGGTCTCAAAAGGCAATGGATTTCAATAAGCCCTCTGACCTTAAAGGAAAGGAACAAAGTCCAGAATGTCTGCACGATTATACAAATCTTAAAAGCATCCTAAGAAGTCAGACAGACTTAGATTTGCCTATCCTAAGGCAAGTAAACAACCTTACTGAGGAATACCTACCAGCACTCCTCTCAATTGTCTTTGGTATGCCTCCTATTTTCTTCAATGTTGATTCCCCAATATCTTACAGTGTGACCCACCAGCTAAAGTTGCCTTTTCCTAAATAAGAATGTTCACTAAATTGACTTCTTTTAGCTACAAATCTTCCCCTTGAATATGACAGATTATTAAATATACAGATTCTGATATATTAGCTTTCTTGTACATTTTAAAGTTCTAAGTCTGTAAGAGACTTAAGTTTTGGAAAATGCACTTCCTGATGATCGAGCAAGAAACACTGGATTAATTCTTTTGTGAACACTACTTCTATTTCCCCTTATCCTGAGATTCATCAAGTCACATAACCTATATATATATATATATATATACATACATATATATATACACATACATACGTGTGTGTCTGTGTGTGTGTATATATATATAAATATATATATGCTTCCTCATTTGTAAAATGGGGGTAATAATGGTTCCCAAATCAGAGCTATAGTTTCAATGCTATAATACATATAAAGTACTCTGAATAGTACCTAGCACATTAATAAGAGCTAACATCTACTGAGTACTTACAATATATGAAGCAGTTGAATAATGGAAAACAAAATGAAAAAAGGTGGCAATTTGTGATTTGAGTCCAAGCTCCAAATTAAAATCACTTTCACTTTATGCCCTTGAAAAGCCACTCAGTTTCCATGAGTGACTGAAGACATCTAATCCAGCTAATATTAGTTCTATCAGCTCCTGAAGTTCCAGGGATATAATATTGTATGTCCTGTCAAATGTTTTAATCTACTATAAAACACTATTACATAAAATTAGTGATATCTTACTTGCCAAAGCAAAAATATAAGTAGTCAAAATTGACATTTTGACTGCATACTTAATTCAATCCTCACTCAGAGTCTGTTTAGTCTCATATTAAAAATAATGCTAACAAGACTGCTTATCTGGTTTACTATCCACAGCAAATGACAAGTTGGAAATAAATGGGGTAAAAGACATGTAAATTTACCAACAAAACAGTAAAAGAAAGGCAGCCAACTAGAAAGACAAATTACTCATGACACCTCAAAGACACAGGACAATATAGAAATAAACAGATGTAAATACCCAAAGGGATTCAAGAGGACTGTCTAGTATGGGGCAATAAATTTTGTTCTTAATGATAATACTAAGTCATCAAAACTTGGCTATGTCCAATATTCTCTGACTAAAGAGGCAGAAATTTATGTAATACACTTCAGAATGATTTATAATTAAAATGGCTAAAATGTAAAAATTTTGGTGCTTGAAAGAATTTCAAGTTATTTGACTAAAATATCCAAGTATGTGAAGCAACTTATTCTTCCCTGAAGACAATTTGGAACACCTGGATGGCTCAGTGGTTGAGCACCTTGCCTTTGGCTCAGGTTGTGATCCCGCGGTCCTAGGATCAAGTCCTGAATCGGGCTCCCTGCAGGGAGCCTGCTTCTCCCTCTGCCTATGTCTCTGCCTCTCTCTCTGTCTCTCTCATGAATAAATAATAAAAACCTAAAAGGAAAGAAGGAGCCAAGAGCCACACAATTTTTTGTTGTTGAAACATTAAAAGGCCAAACTGTATTCTACTTGAGACATGGATTTTAGACTAGGGCTTCCATTTCATAGTTTAATGCACTGCAATCTAGTCTCTGTAACTTCATGTAGTGTCTCACACACACACACACAAAATATACAGTCATATATGTCATAGCCTCATATAATCTCCTTACAAATTGGAATTACTCATTTCAGTTCACAAAGCACTTCTACCACCATTTTCTCATCATATCTGAATAACCACCAGTTAAGTAAGACAGGTAACATCTACCCTTAAAACTGTTGTGAGAATCAGACATAATCTAACTGAACTTTCCTTCACAGGGTCTTATAAATAACAGGTGCTCAATTAACACTAGTGATTTTTCTTATAGATAAGACACTGATGCTTAAATAAAGGAAGAAATATGAGTGAGTTTATAAAGCTCAGTCTCCCAGACTCACTGTGTTCCTCACCGACACATTTCTACAAAGCATTTACTGCCCCAGTTTCCTCACAATTCATTTTCAAGAAAATTTCTTGTACCACAGAACTGTATTAATTCATTTATAGTATCTTAGTGCTTTCTTTGTGTCAGTCACTATTAACATTGCAGTGAACAAACCTGACACTGGCCCTGCTCTCAGGAAGTTGGTATTTTAGTTTGAGAAGACAAGCAACAGGGCAGCCCGGGTGGCTCAGCGGTTTAGTGCCGCCTTCAGCCCAGGGCCTGATCCTGGAGACCCGGAGTTGAGCACCGCATCAGGCTCCCTGCGTGGAGCCTGCTTCTCCCTCTGCCTGTGTCTCTACCTCTCTACCTCTCTCTCTCTCTCTCTCTCTCTCTCTCTGTGTGTGTGTGTGTGTCTCATGAATAAATAAAATCTTAAAAAGAGAGAGAGAGAGAGAGAGAGAGAGAGAAGACAAGCAACAAATAAAAGAATTTCAACAGTAACAAAGGGCCCAACAGAGTGAATATAAAGGTCAATGAACTGATGGGGTCACTGTAGAGCAGCTGGGAAGTACCTGTGAAGTAACATCTGAGCTGACACCCAAATGACAAAGTATATGGAACTCTGACTTTTTCATTTATTAGTAACATACTTTACCTTACTTCCAATAAAGGACGGATGAAGTAGCTAACAATTTTAAACAGTAAGATAGTTTTACATAAAGAGAAAAACAAAATTTAAGAGGAAATAAATTTCTATGGTAATTAGTTTTAAGCACTGGAACTATGAAAGATACAAATATTTTACAATTTGGTACCTGGGGGGCATAGTCAGTTAAGCAATGGTCTGACTCTTGATTTTGGCTCAGGTAGTGATCTCAAGGTCAAGACCAAGCCCTGCTTCTAGAGTTTGGCTCCAGACTCAAGAATTCAGCACAGTGTCTTCTTGTCCCTCTCCCTGCCCCAATAACGATCACTCTCTCTGTAAAATAAATAAATAAAATCCTAAATTTTTTTTTTTACAATTTTGCCTTCAAATTGTCATCTCAGTGAGAAAAGAAAAAATAAACAGGAAACCAGTAATGAACAGTCCAGGACCATGTGTCAAGATGAGCAATATAAGCAGTCATCATAAAAAGTTCAGATAAAGGAAATCAATGTGGACCAGAACAATACTTCTCAAACATTAATATGCCATAAATCACCTGATGCAGTAAATCAAGATGGGGGCCTGAGATTCTGATACACCGTATTTCTGCATTTTTAACAAGGTACCAGGTGAGAGCAACTCAGCTTGTCTCTCTAATCCATGGAAACTGGTTTGGGGGAATGACATGGGTTTTACGTGAAAAGTTCAACAGGAAGGATAAGTTTGATCTTTTCTAGGAACAATGAGATCATTTGACTACAACAAAGATCCACAGATCCACTCTTCCATTCCAAGAGGATACATGAGCACTGACTCTGCAGGGTACAGTACAAGTCACATTGACAAGTCTAACGGAATGGACAACGAAAAGATTCTTGTGAGATACTGTTCCACACAAGGAAAACAAGCCATCTAATTGTCCATTAATGGTCAGATGAGGACAATTATGTCATATCTATACAATGAGATGCTCTACCGTAATGAAAATGAATGAATTATAGCCACTTAGTCTAGAATGGGCTAATCTCAAAAACAATGTGAGATATGCATATATGACTCAAGACATTAGAGCACATGTACTATGATTTAATTCACATTTCATTCATATTATCAATATAAAGAGGCAAAAATAAACAAATTGTTTAGAAATACTCTATGGTGAAGCTATAAAGAAAACCCAATCCTTGAAACAAAATTCACAATAGTGATTACATAGTGGGGATTAGGGATGGGAGAAAAGAACGAAATAGGGGAAGAGGTTTCAAAGATATTCATAATGTTCTATTTCTCAGGTTGAATGGCAGATAACTGCATGTTAATTTTGTGATTATTTAAATTATGTATCATAGATATAATTGCATGTGTGATATTTTGCATGTGTGAGAATATTTTGGCATTTTTTTATACTTCTTTGCAAATGCTATCAATGATTTTTCTAAATACTAAATCAGGGGGACACCTGAGTAGCTTAGCAGTTGAGCGTCCGCCTTTGATTCAGGACGTGATCCCAGGGTCTGGGGATCGAGTCCCACATCAGGCTTCCTGCATGGAGCCTGCTTCTCCCTCTGCCTGTGTCTCTGTCTCTCTCTGTGTCACTCATGAATATATAAATAAAATCTTTAAATAAATAAATAAATACTAAATCAGGGAATTACTGGTGATGGAGAGTCTAACAGTGAGTTGAAGAAAGAATGAAAAACTACAAATCTATGTAATTGTTTAACCGTTGACTTCAAAAGGAAAAAAGTGGCAACTAAGAATGGAACACAGTGTTACGTGAAAAAGAGAACTGAACATTTTAACATGGGAAAAGTCCTGACAATGTTCGTAAGAGGAAGGTAATATTAAAGATATAGAAGATTTTATGAAATAGACCAAAGGTAGGAAAGGAAAGGGTCAATACAAGAAGAAAAACAGGTCTTGACCTCTAACAAGATGGCAGGAACAAATGTAATTAAACACCAAGCTAACGAATTGTCCTCTGTGGCTGGAACATACACTTTCTACAAGTCTTGGAAATAGTAGGAAATTAATCTGAACACAAAACCAAGGACATCTTAGTAGGCCTTGAATTCAATACAATATCACTGTAAACATTTCAGGAAGGAAGTTAACAAGACCTTAACTTTCACATTAAGTGAAGGTTTTAATGAAAGTATGAAGGAAGGGGGCACCTGGGTGGCTTAGCTGGTTAAGCATCTGCCTTTGGCTCAGGTTATGATCCCAGGACTCTGGGTGCCTCGTGTCCAGCTCCTTGCACAGAGAGGAGCCTGCTTCTCCTTCCCTGCTCTGCTTGTGTGTTCTCTTTCTCTTGCTATCTCTCAAATAAACTAAATCTTAAAAATGAAAATTTAAAAAAAAATGTATGAAGGATTGACTGAAGAGGGCTAAGAGAACAATTCAAGATATCATTAAAATAATCTATAAGATATCAGGACATGAACTAGGACCAGTATAAAAATGAGGGACACCTGGGTGGCTCAGTCATTAGGTGTCCAACTCTTGATTTTGGTTCAGGTCATAATCTCAGGGTCATAGGATGTAGCCTCACAGCCAGCTAGCACTTGGTGGGTGGGAAGTCTACTTCTCTCCTTCCTCTGACCTACACCCTTACCCTGCCCACTCCCCCTCTTAAAATAAAGAAATCTTAAAAAAAATAAAATAAAATGAAATATTTTATTCATTCATTTAAATTCTATCCATATCAGCTAAAAGGTTCACTGGAAACATAACTCATGAAAGAGCATAGTCCCTTGCCTGCCCTCAGGAGCTTACATTCTGGTAGGGGAGACAAGAAAACAAAGACAGTTACGGGCAGTGGAAAATGCTATGAAACAGAGTGGTGTGATGGAGGATGATGGAGAGAGAGATACATTTCGACAGGTTTGGTAGGCAAAGCCGTTCTTAAAATGCAGCATTAAAGTCAAGGACCAGGGCAGCCCGGGTGGCTCAGTGGTATAGCGCTGCCTTCAGCCAAGGGTGTGATCCTGGAGACCTGGGATTGAGTCCCATGTTGGGCTCCCTGCATGGAGTATGCTTCACCCTCTGCCTATGTCTCTGCCTCTCTCTCTCTCTCATGAATAAATAAAATCTTAAAAAAATAAAAATTAAAAATAAAGCCAAGGACCTCGAGGATCATAAGAAGCCACCAAGTAGTAACAAAGAACTAAAATGTCACTAGGAATGTAGTCTACAAGTAGGAGGTGAGTTTGGAGAAGAGACTAGAATGACAGGACCTTGAAGAATGGGGTAAGAAGTCTATATTTTATTCCAAGTGGACATGATTGATGGCATATAGATGAGAAGCAGAGAAATTTGATATAGGGACGCCTGGGTGGCTCAGCGGTTGAGCGTCTGCCTCTGGCTCACGCTGTGATCCTGGGTCCTGGTATCAAGTCCCGCATCGGGCTCCCTGCATGGAGCCTGCTTCTCCCTCTGCCTGTGTCTCTGCCTCTCTCTCTCTCTCATGAATAAATAAATAAAATCTTAAAAAAAAATGGAATTTGATACATTTTGAAGGTGGAACTAACAGGATTTGCTGACGAAGGGAAAAAAAAAAAAAAACAAATGTAGGTTAATGCCTAGGTTTTCTGACTTGTTCAAATGCATAGATGACAGATCCATTTCCTAGGACAGGAGGCCAAGGAAAGACCAAAGAGGAGAAAGGAAGGAAAGGGAGATGGCCATACTTTTATTTTGGACAAGTAAAATTTGAGATGCCTATAAGATATCCAAATAGGGATGTCAGGCAAGGAGTGGGGTGTTCAAGAGTGGCACTCAAAAACCAAGTCTGGCAAGAAATATAAATCTAAAGGTTATCAGAATATAAGTTATATTTAAAGCCACAAGAAAGGAATTTAAGGAGTATCTACTGTTGTGACTTTTTGGAACACAAATAATAACACTTGAGCAACTAGGGATTAAATGGTCATTAACTATGTCCCAGAACACTGTTGTAGTTATTGACATATATTAAGCCAATTTCAATCCTCAAAACAACCGAAATGAGGAACATAAATGTAAAGATTAACTTAACCAATACCATTCAGCTAATTTTAATTTCTTTTAATGATTTTACTTACTTATTCATGAGAGACACACAGAGCGAGAGGCAGAGACACAGGCAGAGGGAGAAGTGGGCTCCACGTGGGGAGGCTGATGCGGGACTCGATCCCAGGACCCGAGCCGAAGGCAGATTCAACCACTGAGCCACCCAGGCGTCTCTCATTCAGGTGGGACTCAAACCCACGCCGTCTGGCTCCAGGAGTGTGCTTTTACCTCCTCTGGTTACACCAGTCAAACAGAGACCGGATAGAAAGATGCCTAAACCCCAATCCCGAGGCACTCCAACAGGCACAGACGGGGAAAGGGGAAGCCAAGAGAAGAAATGTTTACCCCCACTCCACGGCTTCACCGGCTCAGAAGTGACTATAAAGTCAATCTCCACTGGGGAAGTTACGGATGTCAGACCCCAGCAGAGAAGCAATGAAGTTTACCTCACCTTCCAAAAGCCGTAGATTCCTAGATCCTTCTTGATACCTCCCTTCCCCTGTGTGTCTTCCAAACGACTCTTTCTCCAAATCTAAGCGTCTCCTGCCAAGACCCCAACAATCTGTCGCACACACGCCCCTAGCCTCTGTTCCCTAAGTCCTCAAGCCCCACGATGGGTGGCAGAGAAAGTTGTCGCGCCTCCCCACAAACAGTGAAGATGAAAGAGAAAGGTTTTCGGAGAAAACTTTGTCCCAGTCTCACGAGGCCCCAGGGAGAGGCTGCCGAGCAGCGCAGCGCGTCTGGCGGGACAGGACGAAGAACTGAGGTCCCCACGTGGACCCGGCGAAACGGAAGCCCACTCACCAAGCCATCTATCTGCACTTGCTTCACGGCCGAATCTCCGGACCCGCCTTTGCCTTTGCCTTTCCCCGCCGGGCCGGTGGTGGAGCTGGAAGAAGCGGCAGCGGAGCCGGCGCCTTCCTTGCGGGACGCCATCTTTTCAGCCGGACAGGAAAAAAGAGAAACGTGAGTGGCCGGAAGCGGAAGTACGAACTTCACGTGACGTCACGAACAGCCCGGCGCCCGCGGGGCGGAGCGGGGAGGAAAGGCTGGCGTGGGGCCCCGCCTCCCTCCGCTCGTCCCGCCTCCACGCCTCCGCCAGGGTACGCCTTTGCGCATGTGCGAAGTGCGTTTGCGGCTTCTTTCTCCTCGAAAGCTTTCTAAGACGCAGGTAGACTTTTAAAGATGTTTCCCACCTCACGCTTAGTCAGTCTCCGTGAGTCAGTTGGCCGTAACAGCGTTATAGCTCTCATGCATGTAGCGTCTCGCCTGAAAACGATTTCACTTTTGATTTTTTTTTAATTAAAAATTTTGTAAAATTTTGTAAGCCATGAAGAGCTCTGCTAACTCCGATCACACATACTGGGAAACTGGGGCGCAGTTTGTCCAGGGTCACTCTGTTGATCAGTACGAACTGGTATTGCAATTTGCTTTATTTAGGTAATTTTACATAGCGGTCTCTAACCACTTGGAAATTGATTAAAATGTGGCAGCTTTGATCAGAATACAAAGAATGAATAGCCCTTTGCTGATATTAGTTCCATGCAGGATTTACCCGAGTACCAAAGAAGCTATTTTACGTAGTGTTCAGGGTTGATGCAGAACATACTCCCTAAAAATCATGTTGACTTCCAACAGTTCTCTGAAATACAAAAACCAAGTCTTTGAAAGAATACTAAAAAAAATAAATAAATAAATTTTTAAAAAAGAAAGAATACTTGACAGCTTTAGCAAATCATTTTAGATAAGGAATTTAAGACATTCTTTCCGTCTTTCCAAATTTTGCCTGTTGCTTATTTTTGAAATGTTTACTCCTTCAAGAGATGTCTATGCAGAACTGATAATTCCCAAATTGATTTTCCCTAGACCCCTCCACTGAAGTCCACACCGTCATGTCCATCTGCCTATGCAACTTCTCTACTGAAATGTTCAACATGGACTTCCAACCCAGACTTTCCAAAACTGAACTCCAAATACCACCTCCCTCCATAGTCTTCCTCATCTCATTTGATGACAGCTCAATTCTTCCAGTTTATTAGACCAAAAACCCTAGAGTCATCTTTGACTTCTCTGTTTCCCTCACACCCCTGCAGCCAACCCTAGCTCAGACTCTACAAGAAAGGGAATTCTAGGAAGTATGATTCCAGCTTAGCAAAGTTGACATAGTACAAATCCACCCAATTATAGGCTGCCGAAAAGAAACTCATTTCCAATATAGTAATATAGGCACACTGAAAGTGAAATGATGGAAAATATATCATGCAAACATTACGCCAAAGAATGCAGGAGTGGCTATATTATTAATATCAGATAAAGGAGAATTTGGAGCAAAGAAAACCACCAGAGACAGAGAGAGACATTATATAATGATAAATTGGCCAATCACCAAAAACACATAGTAATTCTAAAAGTGTATTCCCTAGCAACAAAGCTGAGCTTCTGTAAAGAAAAAACTCCTGGAACTCAAAGACAAATAGACATATACACAGTCATAGTTTAAGACATCAACTCCCCTCTCTCAACAATTAACAGAACAACTAGAGAGAAAATCATCAAAAATATAAAAGAACTCAGCAATACCATCAACAGGATCTAATCAACATTTATAAAACGTTCCACCCAACAACAGAATACACATTTGTTTCGTTATTTTCAAATGCCCATGGAAGGTATAAACCGTATCCTGAGCCATGAACAAACCTCAACAAGTTTAAAAGAACTGAAATCACAGAGTATGTTCTCCAACCACAACAGATTCAAACTAGAAGTCAAAACAAAAAGGTAACAGAAAATTTTCCAAATACTTGGAAGCTAAACAACATGCTTCTAATAACCCATGGATCAAAGAGGAAGTCTTCAGGGAACTTTAAAAACACAAACACATTGAACTGAATGAATGTGAAAACATAAAATGTCAAAATTTGTGAGACACAGCTACATCAGTGCTAAGAGAAAAGTTTAGAGCTAAATGCATACATTATGGAAGATGAAATATCTCAAATCAATAACCAAAGCTCCCTTCTCAAAATCTTAGAAAAATAAGAGCAAAATAAACCTAAAGTCCTAGGTGGCTCAATTAAGCGTCTGCCTTTGGTTCAGGTCATGATCCCAGGGTCCTGGGATTGTGTAGGGCTCCCCACTCATTGGGGAGTCTGCTTCTCCCTCGCCCTTCCCCCTGCTTGTGCACTCTCTCTCTCTCTCTCTCTTTCCCTCTCAAATAAATAAATAAATAAAATCTTTAAAATAAACATTAAAAAGGGCAGCCCAGTGGTTTAGCGGTTTAGCCCCACCTTCAGCCCCGGGGCATGATCCTGGGTTCCCGGGATTGAGTCCCATGTCGGGTTCCCTGCGTGGAGCCTGCTTCTCCCTCTGCCTGTGTCTCCGCCTCTCTCTCTCTCTCTCTCTCTCTCTCTCTCTCTAATAAATAAATAAAATCTTTTTAAAAAATAAAAATAAAAAATAAAAGAAAATAAACATAAAAAATAAAACTAAAGCATGCAGAAAAATTTAAATAACAGATTATTGCAGAATGCTGATTATTCTGTACTGATCACCCAAAGAAGGTTGGTCAGAGTCATTACACTGTACTTCTGCCCCCTGCCCCAGCCAAAAGCAGTTTGATATCATGGATATTAATGTTATTGTGGCTATTAATTTACTGGACAAAATATATTTACCCTGTATTTGTAATAATACATTCTTCATTATTTCTGTCACAGGAACTAAAGTTTTTAGCATACTTCTACATATCCCGAAAATATTACAAATTTAGTCAGAAGCAAAAAGAGAGAGGATGGTAAGGACCTTCCAAAGCAAGCTGTGGGCTGTGCCGGGGGGTGACTACTGCCTAGAGTCAGGAAGCAAAGAATAGCCTGTCATACCTGAATGAAAAAATGAAAAAATAAACAGTCTGACTAGTTCTGCTTTGTGGCATAGTAACTCTACCCACTAGGAAAACACAGCCCATTGAATGTCAGACTGTCACCAGTCCAGCCATATACTCTAGAAACCAGCTAGTGTTGGAGCTGCTTTTTCTGACTTGGCTAAGGCCTACTTAAATCTTTCAATGTAGTAAAATGAGAGTCAAGACACCCAAGATGAGCCATACGATTTTTTTAAATGCCACTTTATTCCTATTTAGTACACAGATGAGCCGAAGGATTTTTTTTTTTTAATATCAGCTTATTCCTATTCAGTTGTTGCCTGCTTCCAGACCTCTGTGGAAGGCAAAGTTCCTTTGAACATCTGATAAGTCTTGAGGCCTGAGCTGAGCAGCTCTCTAGGTCATGGAGTAAATAGACATAGATTGGGCTCTGTGTCTGTGCCTGCCCAGGGCTCATAGCTAACCTCTACAGGACCAACTTAACATCTGTTCTAGCTTTCGTGGGAAGGAAGAGGGTAGGAAATAATCTGATCTTTCTATTTACTGTTCCTTTTGGGAAATAACTGTATATCCATGACAACAGCTAAGAGGTTGTCCTCTACTATCCATTAGAAACAAACAAATCAAGGAAACTTTCAAAGCTTCCAGCAAGAGATTCTGTAAGAGATGTTATGTTCTTAACTCTTCTATATAGATTATTTTCTAGGAAAGAAGTACAAAGATCTTTTTTACCCTTGGGAAGGAAATGTAGTTATGTAATGGTTATGAGATCTCCAAAAATACCAGATTAGCTCTTCCTTCTTTCAGGCATCACAAGTAACAGGGAATGGAGAGAAACAGGAAGGCTACCCTCCAATGATACTCACTCGTCAGGAGGGGATCAGAAACTCCCCCTTCTATGGAAATGAGAGGAAAGGGCAATTTCTCCTCCTCCCTATGAGACTATATGGTGTCATCATAAATAACAGGCCAGGTCTACGACACAAAAATTAGATGTAAGCAAAGCCAGAAGAAACAACATATAAATAAGGAAAAACTAAAGTTCTGGATTAAGCTAGTATACTTTTTTAGAAGTCTACAAATATTCACTTGGCCAAAGAAAATCATCAGGCTGAAAACACTAACATTTTGCTTAATATTTATTTTTTTATTTTTATTTTTTTTTAAGATTTTATTTATTCATTCATGATAGACATAGAGAGAGAGAGAGAGAGAGAGAGAGAGAGAGAGAGAGGCAGAGACACAGGCAGAGGGAGAAGCAGGCTCCATGCAGGGAGCCCAACGTGGGACTCGATCCGGGGACTCCAGGATCACGCCCTGGGCCAAAGGCAGGTGCCAAATCGCTGAGCCACCCAGGGATCCCCTTTGCTTAATATTTAACTAGAGTGGAAAAGATGCCTTTGGGAGATGCTGAAAGCAGATAATAGCAACAGGTTTCTGCATCCAAGCCTCTTCCTAATGTTGCTCAGGATAAGACAAGAACATATGCAGAACATCTAAATTTCTTTAAAGCAAGGTATTATAGAGGTAATACCATCATTTTTCCTTTTACTTATTTATTTTTTTAAGTGAGCTCTACGCCCAAAATGGGGCTTAAATTCACAACTCTGAGACCAAGAGTTGCACGTTCCACCAACTGAGTCAGCCAGGCACCTGCATCATTTTTCCTTTTAAAATACACTTTTTGGGGGTATGGATTTAGCAAATATTCCATCAGTTAGGTCATTTTGGGCTATAAGTAACAAAAAAACAAATACACACACAAAAACAATTTTAATTATTTTAAACAAGAAGGATATATATTCAATAACATAACAAAATTTCTAGTACGAGCATATTCCGAATAGAGTAGCATAAAATCTCAGTTCCCTATCATTATGATTCTCTTGACTCTGGTTTCTGACATGTTTTGGTTCTGCCCACAGACTGGCTACCCCTATAATTTCAAAACAGCTGCCAGTAGCAATGGACACAATGCACTTATTTTCTTACGTTTATTGCGAGAAAAAGAAAACCTCTCCCCCACCCATGGGGAAAAAGGATCTTTCTCTTTAGTCTGATCGGGATCAATTTAAGTCCTAAGCTTCCCTCTATGTACATGTGGAATGAGACTGTGTGAGGCCATTGTTTAAAGAGCTAAGTGATTTGCTCAGTATCACGAAAGGAACAATAGATCAAGCCAATAAAAAGAAAATAATATTCATTTATACATATGACCCAGCATGTAGGTATTTTCTATGTGTTTGCTAAAATAATAATAATTTAAAGAACAACATTTGGCCTTCTCATCCCAGTATTTTGATTTATGAATTGCCAACTAGTATTAAAACAAGTGATCTAGCACTGAAAACATTTGCACAGGTTCTAAGAGTGACTGTTCTTTTGTATAATATCATGTAATTAATACCTTGTATTGGTGCAATTTAATTATAAATATGAGACTTTGAAATAATATTCTACTGGATTATTGAAAGTCTCTTTAATTTCTTGCCACCAGGAGTTCAGTTTCTGCCCTAAAGTCCTCCTGCTGCTTAAAAATATATACGAAAGCATGAGTGAAATGGTTGTCTTCAACATTTTGTTCAATATAAATAAATAGTGTTTGTAGAAAATCCTTTTGATGCCATAATCTGACATAATTTTCAATCTTCGAACTCCTTTAAGTAACAGCAATAATATTTGCTTACCTAGAGTAATTTTACAAGGATTCATTAATCTTCTAAAATGCTTTGATAAGTTAAAATGAAAGACCCCATACGGTACAAACTTCTCTACTAGTTTCAGTTATGATTTAATTAAATTTCAAAGGGCAGTTTGTTATGCATCAAAGTAAAATAGTTTGCACATTGCAGACACTTTTGAACTTTTCTCTACCAGTTTTCGATTTTACTTTAATTAATACCATTAAACATTTTGTTAGTAACCTCCCGATGTAGAACACTATTCAGATCTGTTATAATGAAATACTGAATCCCTTTAGACTTAATTCCCGTGGCAGTATTTGTTCTCTGTATGACTTCATTCAGATAGACTATTACAGCAAGCAAATTTGCTAGCCTAATTTTACAGCCATCTGATAACCAATGGTGGATACTTCCTGTTTACTGCCTGGTTTGAAAATATCGTTGACAAACCGAAATCCCTTGAAATTTTTTTCTAAGAGACATTTTCTTTATTCGCATATACCCTGGAGGAAGTGCTCACTGGTACTAGTTGGGCCAACAGACAAAAATCCTAATTGCTTTCTTTAATTGACAACTGGGTTGCACTAACATTTCCTTGATGTTTATTGCCCAAGCAGCTGGAGGTGGTGGGGGTGGGGGGTCTTCGTATTTAAATAACTTTACTCAACAGAAGATTCATCCCATTGACATATCCAATTCAAATCAAATTGTTTAAACTTTCAAAAGAAAAAAAAATGTTAAGATAGTTTTTATTGTATGTAAAAAGGTTTAACTTAATTTGCCTTGAAAAAATATTCTACCTTTTACAGAAAATATATAAACTAGAATTTTTAGTCTGTTCAAAGAAAGGGCAATTATATTGGCAAACACAAACCGACATCAAAGTTTCATCGAAAACATCTGACAATTTAAAATTCTGGCAAGTAGTTTTAACTTTATCAGTTAGGAGTGGGTTTGGCTGCATATAAAAGAAACTGAATGTGCCATTCTAGATTTATCCTCGGATAAAAAAAAAAGTACAATTCTGGTGAGTGATGTCGATAATGAGGGAAGCTGCGTATGTATGTCTTGAGGCTGGGGATATATAGGGAATCCCTGTATCTTCCTTTTAATTTTGTTGTAAACCTTAAGTTGCTCCAAAATAAATAAAGTCTCGGGAAGTGAAAAAAAAAAAAAAAACTTAAAATAATATTTTTTAAACCAAGGTAAAAGTTTATTTTTCTTCTCATGTAAAACAAGTCCAGACATAGAAAGCCTAGATTTGGAAAGATGGTCTCACAAATAACACAGACTCCTTCCTTTATCTGCTTTGCCAGCTTAGCATGGTCTCCATGCCCAAGTTTACCTCATGGACTAAAATAGGCTTCTAGTATTCCATTCATCACAACCCAATTCCAGTAGGAAGGAAGAAAGTGGAAAAAAACCAAAGTGCCAATCGCTGAGCTAAGTTGGCATCTTTTAAGCAGCCTTCCCAGAAGTCCCTTGTAACATTTATACTTATGTATCCTTGGCTAGAACTTAACCATATGATGATACTTACCTGCACAGAAGTCTGGAAAATGGATTCTTTTCTTTGAGCACGTATTAATGTCCTGAATAAAATCAAAATTCTATTACTAGAAAATAGAGAGATTGGGTGACAATTCACAGTCTGTCACATCCACTATGTTACATGTGATGGTTTTGTGGGGAATGTCATGCAGCCATTAAAAATAATGAATGAGATCTATGCCAACTGACTTGGGGTATGTGGCGGGGGAGGATTTCCACAAGGATTGCCGGGTGAGAAAAGCAAAATGTATAAAAGTGATAAAATATGATTTCATTTTTAATAACATAAAGTGGCAAAACTCTACATGTGTGTCTGCAAATGATGTGTAAGTATATGAGTATGAGAAATTGAAGGATACACAGTAGGTTGTTCATGTTTTTTCTGGGCAAGGGAAGAAGGGATGAATATCTTTGTGTTGTTCCATTGTTCCACTTGTTGTGATTGCCATTTTTGCGATTTGAAAAACATAAAAATGTTTTAGAACACTGAGAAGCCTCCAGATCCAACCTTCAAAACACTGTCTGCCATATATGAAAATTCATGGTAATCAAGTCCAGGATGGAGTCTATCACAAGAGATCCCAGTGAAGAACTTAGTAGGCCCTGAATTCAGTTTACCTAAGTTGTTTTAAATGACTTATTTAGGGAAATTATTTGCTTAGGACATGTGTTAGCTACACAATATTAGAAAGAACATTGTATTATTTTTGAACTAATGGATGTTAACCAATGTTTTAAAATATTTAAATATGAATGTAAAGCAGAACAATGTCACAAGAGATCTTTGTGAATTATCTGGAATACTAACATTTATGAAATTAAACAAAATAACCTTTATGAGTTGTATTTAATGTTTACCCATTTAATTCCATTTCGGCCATGAATCTTTCATGAAGAAGTCTTGTTTGGGAATTAGCCACACCTTGCAAGAATAAATCATTCTGTCAACTTGGCTTCATCAAAATTTCATGAAGAAAAAAACTTCAAAATCATGTACAACAAATCATATTATAAATTATATTTGATCCAGACATAATAAAGAATATGAAGGGCATGAAAAAATAAAGAAAAAAAAATTAATTCCCTACCTAGCTGAGTTGAATGTCTATTTGGCATGGAAAATGTCCAGGATAGTGACCTAAGAAAAAAGCTAGCAGATTATTGTTCCAGCAATAGAAGGCCAAAATTATTTTCAATGACTATTAAAACTCTTAACAATGATATCATAATAATTTTTAAAGAAAATTTCAGATTTTAATTTATATCTAAATAGTTCAACCATTAACGGCAATATTTGTCTTCTGCCTTGGTTGTGGCCACTTATTGGTTTTCTAATACTAGGTCATTGACCATCAGACCAAAAAGTATTCATTGGACTACCTACTGAAAATGTCCTATTGGATAAACAGTGATGCTTTACTGCAAACCTCAGGAACATTAATATGCATAATAATGATTTGGGAAGATTGTAATAAACATGACTTCCTTTCTGAATAGCATCCCTATCCCTCAATACATGTTCCAAGCCAGAAATGGTCATTTTAAACAAGCACAGCAGAAAAGGCTCAGAAAAAGAGCCTTTTTCTGTATGTCCCAGGATCATGTTTTGAGAAATACTGCTATAACAGAAAACTGTTTTAAACTTGGTAATCACCATTATTGACTGTCTTCATGTTTGTGAAATAAGGATCTGATATGCAAGCTGCACTGTCCTATATAGAAAATTTGAAAAATAATTATACTGTCATTTAGTAAATTAAAAAAAAAAAAACTAGAATAAGACTCCCTAGTCCTGCACCACATTTTTCTCACTAGTAAACCTTAAAAATCAAACCAGTTATTTTAACCCAGTTATTTTACCAAGGAAAAAAGATGGCTTCATTCAGGAATAGCAGACAATTGCGATACCAGACACGTGAGCTACAGCAAAACCATAGGCAAATCTGGGAAACAAAGAAGAGGTACTGGTCTTTTTATAGAGGTAATCAGAGGGTTAGAAAGACCGGGATAAACAAAAAGCCCATTGGTGTAAACTGAGAACTTTGTAGTGGCTTCTCCAGGGCTAAGTTGTGACTGTCTGTCATTGGCTGGGCTGTTGGTGGGGCATTGGATAACGAAAGCCTTTTATCCCCCTGCTGGGGTAGTAAAGTAGTATCCACCTACAAGGTCTGTCGCTTCCGATTGGGTCTGTTATTGAGTAAGAGTAGTGGGGTGTGAGAGCTCTCTCTGCCTAATTTTCCAACTCCATTACAGTGAGGTTTCCCTTTATTAATGATCACAAATAAAATACGACCAATGGGATGAAGTTGGTAGATAAACCTGTGAATCTTATGTTTTTTTTTTAATGTTTTAACTGTTGCCCATTCTCTGTTCTTTTTTTTCTAAAGATGTTATTTATTTATTCATGAGAGACACCCAAAGACAGAAGCAGAGACATAGGCAGAGGGAGAAGCAGGCTCTATGCAGGGAGCCCAAAATGGGACTCGATCCCCGGACTCCAGGGTCATGCCCTGGGCCAAAGGCAGGCGCTCAACCACTGAGTCACCCAGGCATCCCTCTCTGTTCCTTCTTATCTTAGGAATTAAATGAGGTAGAAAATCGAGATGACTGAATAGAAACCAAATGGTAGTGTGCTAGTAAGTTTAAGGGAAGAATGATATGCATGTATTAAAAAAATTATGCAAATTAGCAATACACTCAGGGTCAACTAAATTTATGTTGTTGAATTTACTTTGTTCTTTTTTTTTACTTTCTTCTTGACTACAAAAAATCGTAAAAAGTTATTTGTGTTCTCTGAAGCCAAATAGATGGTATTTTGTGATCCAAAAGATGTTGGGTTATGCATACATTATTAAGAAGCTTGCATTTTTACTTTCGGAATATGATATTCATTCTTGAGATATTATGTAGGATGGTGTATTGGATAAAAACAATTTTGTAAGTACATAAATATGTGCTAATAAATAATACCTCAATTAAAAAAACAAATGTTTTAACTGTTTTGCAAGGCTCAGATGGTATAATTTCTCCGTGGCGGGAGTATAGCTGGGGTGGGGAGTTGGCATGAAGGATTAAAAGAGTAACACTGGAAAGCAGTGAGCAATTATACTCAAGAATCATGAATCCTATCCCATAATAACACGTTAAAGCTTCCAGTTCCTACATTTATTTTCAGTCAGATAAAAGTGCCCATCTAAGTGTTGGTGTTGGGAATTAGAACACGGCAAACATTATAGAAGGTCTTAGTTCCAATTTCATAAACCTGGATCTTCAAAGACAACCCCAAATGCAAATAATACATCTCAATCACTTTGTAAATCACTGTTCTGTGTGTTGGTTCTTTCTTTCGAGCGTTTGCCAAAACTAGATCTGGGACAGATTCCAGGCCAGGGCAAATATGCAAAATTCTATTCTCCCCATTCTTTGATTATCATGCTGTGAATTGAGGCGGATGCTTGGCAATTACTTGCTGGAGAACAACGTTTTCTAAATAACTCTTCATTAGTTGAGTTGACCACGTAATTTGTAAACTTTTGGCCATCTTTTCCCCTTCCTATTACTACTGCAGTATGTGATCTTCACACCTCAGAGAGTGGAGACACAAAGTGTTCTTAGGGGATCCCTGGGTGGCACAGCGGTTTGGCGCCTGCCTTTGGCCCAGGGCGCGATCCTGGAGACCCCCGGATCGAATCCCAGGTCCGGCTCCCGGTGCATGGAGCCTGCTTCTCCCTCTGCCTGTGTCTCTGCCTCTGTGTGTGTGTGTGTGTGTGTGTGTGTGTGTGTGTGACTATCATAAATTAAAAAAAACAAAAAAATAAAAAAAATAAAATTAGTCTCACCCAGGGGCAGCCTGGATGGCTCAGCGGCTTAGTGCTACCTTCAGCCCAGGCCCTGATCCTGGAGACCCGGGATCGAGTCCCACGTCGGGCTCCATGCATGCAGCCTGCTTCTTCTTTACCCTCTGCCTGTGTCTCTCATGAACAAATAAATAATATATATATTTATATTTTAAATAGTCTAGTCCCACCAACCAGTTGGGAGACTGAGGAACTGGACCCAGCTCTTGTGAGTTGTTGCTCAAGATGAAACAGCTTGGGTTAGTGGCAGAAATAGGACTCAAGTTTAGGGATTCTGACCCTCAGAAAAAGCAGCTCTGGAGAGTGTTTTGAGAAACACCTTGGGGAAACCATTTAGAACGGTCCTAAGGGGCGGGGGAAATGGAAAATGATGTGACCTTCCGCCCAAACTTCGGCTCGCAGCCACAGTAGCTCCTCCGGAGGGCGGGTAGCAAGAACATTGCACTACAGGGACCCTAACCCCAGCGGCGGTTTCCAGGTTCAGTCCTATCGCTGCAGACCCACGTGCCCTTAGCAAACTGCCTTAACTTTAGGGGAGGGCAGTCGGACAAACCTGCCCAGAGTCGTCCAGCTACTCTGAGCCCTTTCCTTACCCCACTTGGGAATTACACACATCAAAGGGAATGGTAGGTGGTAAATTACTGAGAACGGTGGCGGCGGCACGTTAGGGTTCCGAGATCTCTCGCTGATTACCGTTCACTGCCAACCTTCGAGAGGCTGCCTGACGGCAGGCCCAGGGTCGCGCCAGGCGCAAGCACGGCTCCGAGGGCGCGCGCCGCAAAGCGCGGGCGCTGCGAGGGAAGCGCGCGCTCGTCTGACCGTGACGCAAGCAGGGGCGGGGCAGGCCCGGGAGATGCGGGCGTTTGCTTCCGGGGGCAAAGGCGCTTTACTTCCGGGAGGGGCGGCCGGTGCTGTAGGCGTCTCTTACCGCCGTAGGTCTCGGTCCTCGACAACCGGACATGAAGATCACGAGGCAGAAACATGCCAAGAAGCATCTCGGCTTCTTCCGCAATAATTTCGGAGTTCGCGAGCCGTACCAGATCCTGCTGGACGGTACCTTCTGTCAGGCGGCGCTGCGCGGCCGTATCCAGCTGCGGGAGCAGCTGCCCCGCTACCTCATGGGGGAGACACAGCTGTGCACCACCAGGTGGGCCCGGCGGGTCCGGGGAGGAGGCCCGGGCGGGGGTCCTGCGGGGGTCCTGCGGGTGTGGTGGAGGCGGGGGCACGCCGTGCTAAACGCCCCACCCACGAGGAGGTGACTGCGCAGGCCCTGAGGAGGCCAGGCGAGTGTCTGCAATGTCGGTAGAAAGCGCAGCGCCACAGGTAAGACCAGTGCCCCGCAGGGCGACCTGGCCTCGAGTCTAGGCCCTAGGCCCCAGCCCCACCCCCACCCGCGGGGTGTTTTCCGGCGAGTTCGTCTCTGGGCCTCGGAGTTCTCGTCTGTGAGGAGGAGACCGTGACTGAGGAGGTTGCTGTGAGGATCAAACGAGGTCGAGTGTGTGTAGAGCGCTTGCGGGCACCCGAAACCTACCCCGTGTCAGGGGTTGCTGTCATTTGTGCACCTTTTCCTGGCGTAAATGAAACAGATTTTCAAGCCTGCCCACTGCTCTGTGAGGTGACATCTTCGATTGCTAGGCAGAGAATTCAGAACTCGAGGTCAGAACCGTTGCCCGTGGTCATTTGTGTATTGAGCTGCCTCAGTGAGTACCAGCCGCAGGCCCGGCACCGCTCCGGTCACGCGGGATTACTCCAACCGGACACACACGTCCAGCCCTCGTGGCCAGCGAAGTGCCTAAGTCCGCCTCCGTGGGTGAGATTTGACCCCAGCCTGTCGTGACTTCCTCAGTGTGGGGACACGTTTAAAATGGAACTTCTTGGGGATGGGAGTGAGGATGGAATCACCGAGGGTTTCGTAGAAGACCTCACTTTCGAGCCCAGTCTCCTTGCGGTTCTGAGGCGAAGGACTATTTTTTTTTTTTTTTTTAAGATCTGTATTTATCCATGAGCGACACAGAGAGAGAGAGAGAGAGAGGCAGAGACACAGGCAGAGGGAGAAGCAGGCCCCATGCAGGGAGCCCGACGCGGGACCCGATCCCAGTTCTCCGGGATCATTCCCCGGGCTGAAGGCAGGCGCTAAACCGCTGCGCCACCCGGGCTTCCCCCGAAGGGCTATTTGAGTGACAGAAAAGAGGTAAGTGACTTGTGGAGACCTCCTGAGTAAAGAAATGGACTCCCGGATGCCTGGGTGGCGCAGCGGTTTAGCACCGCCTTCGGCCCGGGGCGTGATCGTGGAGACCCGGGATCCTATCCCGCATCGGGCTCCCTGCATGGGGCCTGCTTCTCCCTCTGCCTGTGTCTCGATCTCTCTCTCTCTCTCTCTCTGTGTCTCTCATGAATAAATGAATAAATCTTTTTATTTAAAAAGGAAAGAAATGGAGTCGTGAAATGCCTGGAAAAGAGGTTAGAGCACAGGATGTAATTGGAAACGAAGCTGTGGGAAGAAGGTAAATCGAATATACAATATGAACTGATAAGAAACTTAGGGGGTTCTCCCCCATTGGAGAGTATTTACTCAAAAAAAGTAAAAAAAATAAATAAATTAAAATGTCCCCAGTGAATTACTACCACTGTTAACATGCTGCAGCCATCCATCCCGTTCTTTATGTATACATATGCACACACACAGAGGAACGGACTCTTCCTGGGCATACAACATTATTGGCCTGCTTTTCTTTTTTAATTTATTTATTTATGATAGTCACAGAGAGAGAGAGAGGAAGAGACACAGGCAGAGGGAGAAGCAGGCTCCATGCACCGGGAGCCCGACGTGGGATTCGATCCCGGGTCTCCAGGATCGCGCCCTGGGCCAAAGGCAGGCGCCAAACCGCTGCGCCACCCACGGATCCCTGGCCTGCTTTTCTTGCATAATACTGAACAGCTTTCCATATTCTAGTAGCGCCTCAGATTGGTTATAGATACCCCACAATTTTTTTATCCCCTTAGCCCTCAGGGCTGCCAGACAGCTCCTTAGTTGGCCTGTGCCCGAGTCCATCGCTTCTGGCTACACAAAACCTGTCTGTTTACTCCTGTGTGCCTAGAAATATTAATGTTTTTAATGTAGTACTACAATAAAAAAGTTTGGGAAGTACGGCATGAAACAATATTCTATAGCATTTTTTTCCTTAAAAGATTCATTTTAACTTCAAGAATATTTTATACATACGCAAAAGTAGAGTAGTCCAATGAAATGTCTATCACCCAGCTTTTCGAATTATCGACACAGCCAATCTTGTTTCATTTATCCATCCTCCCACCTTACTAATAGTTCATTTTAAAGCATATTATTCTGTCAATTCTTGGTGTGCATTATGAAAAGATAATTGCTGTCAGACCTGATAGCTGTCTTTTAGAAAAGCTAATTACGGTGGTGCGGCAGCTAAGTTGGAGAAGCAAAAGCATGAAGACAGGCAAACTCCTTTTATGGTTGTCCAATCAAGATACAATGGGAGCCTGGACTTTAGAGAGGAAAGGCAGGAATGTCGGAGTTCTACAAAGAGACATAAGATAGGACTAACAGGTGGTGGGGTAGAGGTAGGGATGAGGAAGAAAAGGTCAATTAGGATTTCTGACTTACACCCAGGGTCTCAGAAATTAATAAATTCCAAGAGTTAGGGCAGCCTGGGTGGCTCAGCGGTTTAGCGCCGCCTCCAGCCCAGGGCTCGATCCTGGAGACCCAGGATCAAGTCTGCGTCCGGCTCCCTGCATGGAGCCTGCTTCTCTGCCTGTGTCTCTGCCTCTCTCTCTCTATCTCTCTTGAATAAATAAGTAATTTTTTTTTAATATGAAGATTTTATCTATTAAAAATAAATAAATTCAAAGAGATAGCATGCCCTGGAGAAGTTTGGAGGCAGGGAAGTACTTTAATTATAGACATGAATTTGAAGAGCTGACGTACATCCATAGGAAACATTCAATGAATACTTGGCAGTTTGGGCCTGAAACTCCAAAAAAGGGTTCAAAACTGATGACCAGAAAGCAGTCTCTTCTTAAAAACTAGAGAGATGCTAAAGGGAGTGAGTCAACGTAGAGTCTGGCAAGAGCTGGCTAGAGATTAATTTTTAACTAGGTAGTTCTCATAATTTTTTCTCCCTTCCACCAACTCACCCTCCCAGTTTCTTTCCTTCCTTTCTTTTCTTTCTTTCTTTCTTTGATGGAAGAAGTGCCTAGGGAGCTTATTAAAATGCTAATACGTGGCTCCCGGAGAGGTGCAGGTTTGGGGATGAGAAAGGAGTAGAAATTAATGCAATTATCACTTTCATTTTGATATGGTTAGTTTTTAGCTGACACTTTGAAAAACATTGGCTTATATTAATACAGAAATGCAGACTGAAAAAGCAAGTTGTGATATTAAAATGATGACTTGAAAATTTTACTCTTCTGTACTGAAAACAGTTTAAAGATGTACCAGTTTGTACCTGTAGAAGCATGTAGCACTAAGGTTGGGGCAAGGCATCTGTTGTCAACTACTTGGATTCACATTTCAGCTTTACCATTTATTAGTTGTGTTTGAGCATGTTACTTGAAATCTCTCAGACTGGGACGCCTTGAGAGTGGTTGAGTGTCTACCTTTGGCTCAAGGTGTGATCCTGGAGTTCTGGGATCGAGTCCTACATCAGGCTCCTTGCATGGAGCCTGCTTCTCCCTCTGCCTATGTCTCTGCTTCTCTCTGTTTCTGATGAATAAGATAATTTTCAAGTAAAGTGGCTAACTCAGGGCTGCTTTAAGATTAAAGAGCAGTTAGCATGCAGCCTGACACATAATAAATGCTCAGTAAACTTGAACTATTATTCCTTCTACTTAATGTTTGTGTTTTCCAGGTTTTTAAAAGAGTAAAATGGCTACCATATGATTGGGGCCAACACATGACAAATTGATTGTAATGATACAGTTTTAATTTCATAAAATTGAGTATTTTTTATACTTAGTTTATGTGAACAATTGATATATGTCTATTATATAATTGTGAGCTGCTAATAACTTTTTTTTTTTCCCCAGATGTGTGTTAAAAGAGTTAGAAACGTTGGGAAAGGACTTATATGGGGCAAAACTGATTGCACAAAAATGCCAAGTCCGAAATTGTCCCCATTTCAAGAATGCAGTGAGTGGATCAGAATGTCTGCTCTCCATGATTGAAGAGGGAAATCCTCATCATTATTTTGTGGCAACACAGGTGATAATGCTTTTGAAACCAGATTCCATTTTAATCATTTGTATTTATATTTCATGTGGAGCTACTTATAATCAGAAAAAATTAGGTGGAAGTGCTTGGTTAAAATGTTTCAACTTTTTAAAATGAAGCCTTTTAAGTTAATTTACAGTCAATAAAAGCAGTTGTCAGTGCACCTGGGTAGCTCAGTTAGTTAAGCATCTGCCTTCGGCTCCAGTCATGATCCCAGGGTCCTGGAGTTGACTCCCACGTTGGGCTTCCTGCTCTGCAGAGAGCCTGCTTCTCCCTCTCCCTGCCACTCCCTCTGCTTGTGTGCTCTCTCTCTGTCAAATAAATAAAATCTTAGAAAAAAAAAAAGCAGTTATCATTGGAGAATTTGAGAAGAGAACCTTAAGCATAATTGATTTTTCTTCTTTCTGAGGTTTTTTTTGTTTTGTTTTGTTTTGTTTTGTTTTTTAATACATTTATTGGGCAGCCCGGGTGGCTCAGCAGCTTAGGGCCACCTTCAGCCCAGGGCGTGATTCTAGAGACCTGGGATCGAGTCCCACGTCAGGCTCCTGCATGGAGCCTGCTTCTCCCTCTGCCTGTGTCTCTGCCTCTCTCTCTCGCTTTCTCTCTCTCTCATTAATAAATAAATAAATAAAATCTTTAAAAAAATAAAATAATAAAATAAATACAGTTATTGACAAAGGTATGATTGTATGTTTCAGGGTTCTTGAAGGGAAAATATGTGGAGCAAAGATTTTACATTCTGTGTTCATCAGGTTTTTTTTCGTGTTCTTATAGTTTATATTTTTTCTCAAAAAGTCATGTTTCATATTACTTGAAATTGTGCTACCAATATAGAACTGTTTCTGACTTTTAAAGACTAGGAAGGGGAAAGAGAGACTCTCAGGATTGACGTTAACAAAGAAGTTCACATACATACAGATTTGTTTAAATATGCTTAGAATTATAAAATCATACAATTAGATGCAGAGCTGAATCTAGAATCTGAGTCAGCTAATTCTTTATTGCTATTCCTTCATCCTCTGTTAACATTCTTACCCCTTTTTGAAGCATGTCTTAGAGTAGAAACGTGGGGCATTGCCTAATACATTTACCTTTGGGTTAGTTTGTAATTTGTGGTGCTACATAATGATGTCTGGTTCACATTGTTGCCTCTTAACTGTGTTCAGATTTCATGGTTGTCTTCCTTTTTTTTAAATCATAATGTATATTCCCATTAGTGATACCGACATACTGCTTTGAAAAGTAAAACTTGTGGGCAGCCCTGGTGGCTTAGCAGTTTAGCACTGCCTTCATTCAGCCTGGGGTGTGATCCTGGAGATCGAGGATCGAGTCCCACATCAGGCTCCCTGCATGGAGCCTGCTTCTCCTTCTGCCTGTGTCTCTGACTCTCTCTCTCTCTCTCTCTTTCTCTCTGTGTCTCATGAATAAATAAATAAAATCTTTAAAAAAAGGTAAAGTAAAACTTGTGATCTCTTTTATTTTTACTATTTAAGGCATCTTATTTAATTGGCTCGTTTAATTAATATCTGAACTAAACAATTCTTTTTCCTTTTAATAGGATCAGAATTTGTCTATGAAAGTAAGGAAAAAGCCTGGAGTTCCTCTCATGTTTATTATTCAGAACACTATAGTCTTGGACAAACCTTCTCCCAAAACAGTTGCTTTTGTTAAAGCAGTAGAGTCAGGTCAGCTTGTCTCTGTGCATGAGAAACAAAGTATCAAGCAACTCAAAGAAGAACAGGGTTTAGTGAAAAACCCTGAACAGAGAAGAAGAAAGAAACACAAGAAAATAAGTGGCCCCAATCCTCTTAGCTGTTTGAAGAAAAAGAAGAAAGCACAGGATACAAAATCGTCTGCCTCTGAAAAGAAAAGAAAAAGAAAAAGAATTCGGAACAGATCTATCTCAAAAGTACTTTCTGAAAAGCAGAATGCAGAATGATAATTCTTTGAATACTTTTAAAGACACTCAAATGTGAAAAACAAATTTCTTTTTAAAACTGTGGAAGTATTTACAATAAAAGACTATTATTTTTATAAATAGATATTGACCCATAAGCCTTTGAGTAAAATTATTTGTATTAAAAAAAAAAACACTTTTTCAGTATAAAACTGTTGTCTCTTTGTCTCACCATATCCCTCTACCCCCTAACATTATATGCAAATAGTGTAAAAAAATACAAAAGACTTGTAACAAGAGGTTGTCCCTTTCACATTCACAGAAAGTCTTCATTCAATTCACACAGTGGTTGTAAAATTTATACTTCCAAATAATAAGAATATGCTGCTACCTTTTCGTCCATCTGTTATTTGACTTTCTACTATAAAGTGGAAATTTTGCTTTTATTACTCCTCCACATTTCTAATATATTAATACTTTAGCCTTTATAAATAAAGCATTTTCATTATTATGACTATAAACTTTTCCATGCTATGATTGAATTTATTTCCTGTACTACTTTGTTATTCTGAAAGTTTATAATGTCCTCATTTTCTTTAAGTCTCTGACTAGGTTTTGCCTTATTTTCCAATAACTCTGTAAAGGAACTTAGAATTTTCTATATGATAATGTGAGAGAATTCCTCACTCCAGGAGATACTTCTAGAGTCCTCTGTCCTCCAATGTAGGAAGGTTTTCTGCCAGCTATGTTGCTCAGCTGTCATCCAAGCACTTCTTGCCCTTATCCAGAAACTTACAGGCTTTTGTACTCTTTCTTGGTTTTCCCCTTTGCTGTAGTGAAGCACGGAGTGTGTAGGTAGTACATTTTTTGAGGCTCAACCAGTGTTTATCCTCATTTGTTGCACTAATAATCTAGCAAGATAATTATTTTTTTAAATTTATTTTATTTTTTAAAGATTTTTTTTAAAGATTTTATTTATTCATGAGAGACACAGAGAAAGAGAGGCAGAGACACAGGCAAAGGGAGAAGCAGGCTCCCTGTGGGGACCCCAATGTGGGATAAGCTCCCAGGACCCTGGGACCATGACCTGAGCAAAAGGCAGATGCTCAACCACTGAGCGACCCAGGTGCCCCAAGATAATTACTTTAAAAAAAATTTAAAGTAATATCTGCACCCAACATGATACTTGAACTCACAACCCTGAGATCAAGTGTTGCAAGCTCTACTAATCAGGCAGCCCTAACAAAATAGTTCTTTTTTCAAAAAAAAAAAAAAAATTATTTTTTTTTGACACAGAGCACAAGCAGGTGGAGCAGCAGAGGAAGAAGCAGACTCCCCACTTAGCAGGGAGCCAGATGGACATGAGGCTTGATCTCGACCCTGAGATCATGAGCCAAAAGCAGATGCTTACCACCTGAGCCATCCAGGTGCCCCCCTTTTTAAAAAAATATTTTTTTGACACACAGCACAAGAGGGGGAGCAGGAGAGGGAGAGGAAGACTCCCTGCTGAGCAGGGAGCCTGAAGATAATTCTTGATTGAGGATCATTTCACTCAGTTCCCCTAGAGAGTCTCCTAATTGTTTACAGGGTCCAAGGGGGAAAAAAGAAATTTTTTTTAAATTTTTTTACTTCCATTTGTCCACTAAGAAAGTAAATGTTAAATTCAATAGCAAAATTCAAAAATAATACTCTAAGATTGGTTATGAATGTAAATTAAAGGGTGTCTAAGGGGTCACCAGAATTTAATAGATTTTGGGACACCTAGGTGGCTCAGTGATTGAGCATCTACCTTTGGCTCAGATCATGATCCCGGGGTCCTGGGATTGAGTTCTGCATCAGTCTCCCTGCAGGGAGCCTTCTTCTCCCTCTGCCTATGTCTCTGCCTCTCTGCGTCTCATGAATAAATAAAGTCTTAAAAAAATAGAACTTAACAGGTTATGTAGTAAATACATTTGAATTTTTTAATAAAATGTCTGAATGGCTGATTCTATTAGGAATCTATTAGGAATAAAGTTGTCTTTTTCAGCCCTCTCCCCAATTGTTTTAATTATCCACCAGACCAAAATTACAATGTTTCTGTGCTGTACTATTGAAATATAAAGTTGGAAAAGTGGAATCTGATCTTTAACGCCTGACTTTGTACTGCCTATGACATCTTTGAATGGTGGTTCTGAATCAGTATCCCTAGGGTTTCATGATCAGGTATGAAGTACATCATGAATAAATTCTTTTTTTTTCATGAATAAATTCTTAATGACTAAAATTATGTTTCTTAAATTTGAGACCATTTACATTTTTCTACAGAAATATTCACAGTGGAATTCAGAGATGCTTTTTTGGGGTAGAAAGTGAAGTTTCAGCCTTAAGTACACCAGGAATAACATTCAGGTTGTATTACCTAGCAAGCTAGGTTAGTGCTTGATTGTCATTGCATAATTCTGTTTTAAACTCTTAACGAACATTTTTTAAAAAGAAGGAAAAGATACTGGGAAAAAGTGATTATAGCTCTATAGTTTCTGTGAGGAGAAAAAACTGTCAAGAGTGATGAGAGGATTACCAAATCAAATGTAGACAAAATGATAAAATGGATGAAATGTACATTGATGAGATTTTCAATATGCTAAAATGCATGGTTTGGGTATTTCTCTTTTTAACAAATTTTATTGTGATTTATAATAAGTACATATATATTTGGTTTTTGGCTCACAGCTCCCCAAACTGAGAATTTCCTAAGTGATGAGAACTTAAAGGTGCCTCATGTTGAAATGGTTTTGAGGGATATCTAAGGATGGCAGCTGGTTACCTTTGGAGCCAATCATGTGATTAGAGGGTTGGAATTTCTAGTCCCACCCCACCCCTAACCTGTGGGGAGAGGTAACAGGCAGAATGGTCACTGATTTAATCAATCATGGTTATGTAATGAAGCCTCTATAAAAACCCACTGGGACTGGGTTTGGAGAGCTTCCAGGTTAATAAACAAGCGGAGATTGGGGACGGTGACTCACTGGGAGAGGGTTTGGAAGCTCCTACCCTTTCCCCATATCTTGCCCTATGCGTCTCTTCCATCTGGCTGTTCTTGAGTTATATCCTTTTATAATGAACTTGTAATGTAATAAGTAAAATGTTTCTCTTGAGTTCTGTAAGCCACTCTAGCAAATTAATTTAATGGAGAAGAGTGTTGTGGGAACTCCTGCTTTATAGCCAGAAGTCAGAAGCACAGGCATAGGTCTGAAGTGTGTGTGGGGTGGGGTGGGAAGGTGGCAGTCTTAAAAGACTGAACCCTTAAGTTGTCAGCTCTAATACCATCTCTGGGTACATAATGTCAGAATTGAGTTGAATTGTAAGACACACTGTCTCTTGTATGTGTAAGGGCTAAACCCCCAATATACATTGAAATTGGGTCTAGGGAACAAAAATATATATTTATTCAGTGCTATCTGGTCACCTATTAATAGCATCTGAACTGGAGAGCTAGAAAAGTCAACTTATTTTTATAAAATAGTAATTTTTAAGTTAAGATATTAATACATTGTATTATAATATTTAATATTTTAAAACTAGTTATATAAATATTACATATTTATAAATTACTTTAAAAATATTTTGACTAAAGGATCTTGTATCTGTACAATTCTTTTGTGAATAGTACCCTCATAACACCACCCCAGAAATCCTTAGTGCTACTTGCTTTATTTTTCTCCATACGCCTTAAGGAAGGGGGCGTGGCACATGAGAGTGTACACATGTGATCAGAATCCAATTTGCAGTTTGGGAAAAAGAAAATGTTGAGAGCATCTGCTTTAGAGGGTAGCTACTAGCTTTGTTGGGGGATAAAAGTGAAGTACATGTGCTTTTGAACTCTGAAGTTTGCCAGACTGTTTGGTATGAATGCTTCAAAAAAGTATTTGTAGTTGACTTTCTGAGGATTCTGTAGTCCATACATTTTTGAAGCCCTACGGCCATTTCTCACTTCCACAAATATGTAAGTCAAAACTAGAAGTCATTTCAGAACAGCTGAGTTTCAAAAGTAAGATTTCCTGTTTTCTATTTATGTATAGAGTTAAGAGATAGTATTTTATGTCTCTGTACCTGGTAAAGCAAGTTGGCTGTGATTTAACAGGTTTAATTAATAGATTTTCATGGGTGGCTAGGTGAATAGTTTGTATTCTTTAAAATGTTTTTAAACATCTTAAGAGTTCTTAGCTTAAATGTAAATGAAAAAATACAATAAGTTGGTATAACTCTCTATTTTGAGGTCCAAAACTAATTAGGAATATAGGCAAAAGAAATGTCTGGACTGAACTTATTTTTTTAAGATTTTATTTATTCATGAGAGACAGAGAGAGAGAGAGGCAGAGACACAGGCAGTGGGAGAAGAAGGCTCCATGCAGGGAGCCCGATGTGGGACTCGATCCCGGGACTCCAGGATCACGCCCTGCGCCAAAGGCAGGCTCTAAACCACTGAGCCACCCAGGGATCCCCTGGACTGAACTTATGAGCATATAAGAAGTCATATGATCCTAGATTGGTGGCCTCTGAATATTTAATCATACATCCTTGTCAGTAAAAGAACTTTTGTCTATAACTATAAATGTATATTTATAAACTATATAGATTTTTTACTGTACAGTATGAAAATACACACAGAAAAAACCCAAATGTAAAGGATGGCGAAGATAAAATATACTATTTTAAGATCTTTGCCATTAGATGGCTTTGTAAAGCTGGTATTTCAAGTCATAAGTTTTATCAGTAATATTGGATATGAATCCACTTGAAGTACTTCTTACAATTACATTTTTTGGTAAGAGTTGACTATATCATTGACTTTCCTTTATGACAGTATACTAGGCAAACAAAGAGTGTACTAAGAGTAGGATGTATCAATACATATTTGTCAAATATGTGAAAATGAAGTCACATCTCTCAGAAAGAAGAGCTATAGCGATCTCATTCAGTTTCCACACCTAAATGAGTCCAGAGGCCCAGAGCCCTTCAATTTAAGGGGAAGCTGGGTTTTTTTCAGAAAAGATCCTGAAGCACTGCTATAAGTTTCCCTGAGGCCATTTTCTAAAGTGAATGTGCATTGGAAAATGGAAATACCTAGACTTTGCGAGGATTTTTGATACTGGTTCTCAATTGATAATAATGGTGAGGGACCCAAATGGTGCTGCTCCGACAATCAAAGTAGGGATTTATGGGGGTCAGGTGATTGAGTTACAGGCCAAGTTTGAATCACAATGGGCTCCGTAGGTCTGTGAGCTCACCCTGTGTTTTTCTCCAGTTCCAGAACGTAGAATTGGTAAAGGTACACTAGGCAATTGGTGTGTCCCATGTTAGCTCCCTAATTTATGGACTAAGGATCACTAGGATATGAAGAGTCAAGGGGAAGCTGTTAGCATTTCTCCTCCTTAGCAGGATAGTAAACCACGAGAATAGGATGTCGTTGGAGTGACTACAGGAATTACTACCATCATTAAACACTTGATTGATGCAGAAGTGTTGATTCCTATTACATCTCCACTTAACTCATCTATTTGGTCTGTGCAGAGGCAGATGGACTTCAAAGCATGACTACATTATTTTAATGTTGATCAGAGGGTGACTTATTTGAAGCAGCTCTTCCAGATGTGTAGTCCTTGCTGGAACAAATCCGCACAGCTTTTTGAACCTGACACGAAAAATGCTTTTTTTTCCCCTCCCCCGCCCCCTTTGTTTTTAATAATTTGCTAGTGCCACCAAAAGCAGTATGCTTTTCCTTGATAGAGTCCACAGTACACCTTCACAATCTTTCTTCATGCTAAGTCAGCTTACCTGCTCTCAGCCATAACATAGTCTGCAGAGATCTTGACCATCTTGACATTGCATAAAACATCACACTGACCCATGACATTGATAGAATTATGCAAATTAAATCTGATAAGCAGGAAGTAGCAAGTACTACAAGTGTCTTTGTCAAGTTTTATGAACCAGAGGGTGGTAGATAGATCCTATGAAAAGTCAGGGGTCAGCTACCTCAGTGACAGAGAGTCTAGAGCCCAAATAACCTCTTGATGACATATTGTTGCACCACAACCATGTATCACTCAAGAAGGGGTACAAAAGCTTGGTAGGCTATTTTGAGTATTAGAGGCAACACATGCCACATTTTAATTTGTAACTTTGTCCCAATTACTAAATAACCCATAGGACTGAGAGTTTGAATGGGGGCTAGTCAAAATAAGACTCTGTAGCAAGTCTGGGGTGCAGTGGAAGCTGTTTTTCTGTTTGGGCCACCAGATCCAATGATATTGAAGTGTCTGGAGCAGCGTGAAGTCTCTGGCAAGTACAATAGAAGAATCATGGCACATACCTCTAAGGTTTTAGAAAAAAATCATATCCTCTTCTGCAGATAATTATTATACTTTGACAAAGAGCTATAATCTTGCTACTGGGTCCTAGCCATAGGACATCAAATGACCAGGCAACCTGAATTTCCTGTAATTAACTGGATGCTATCTGCCCATTAAGCCATGAGGTTGGGCATGTGCATCAAGTGGAAATGGTGCATAAGAGATCTGACTTAGGTAGGGGAAGCATGTACAAGTAAGGTGCATGAATGAGTTGTCTCATACTCTTTTAACACAAACTTGTGCTGCATTGCCACCGCTCCCTCAGCTCATACTTATAACCTCAAGGAGTTTTCCTATGATCAGTTGTCTGAGGAAAAAAAAAACCTCAGCCTGGTTTACTGGATGCTATATGCTGCCCAAAACCAAAAGTAAATAGCTGCAACATTAAAGTTCCATTTACTGATAGTCCAGGAAGACAGCAAAGGAGGGAAATTCCCCTGTTGGCAGAAATTTGAACAATATATCTGGTTGTCCACTTTGTTTGGATTCAGAAATGGTCAGAATCATAGAACTGCACTTATTTATGGGCAGTTGCTAATGGCTTGGCTGGGTAGTTAAAGGTTTGGAAAAGATCAGATTAGAAGATTGGTGGGAAGGATGTCTGGTGAAGAGTATGTAGATAGATTTTTCAGAATGGTAACAGAGTATGAAGATATTTGTGTGTCATTTGAATGCACTTATGCTAATCAGACTTAATTTGCATAACACCATTATAGGCATTCACTATATAGAAAGCTCTCAGCAATCAGGTAGACAAAGGTGCACTTTTTATAAATGTCAACTTCTTTCCCTACCAACTGGGTGTTTGTTCACTGGGCTTATGAACAAAGTAGTTATGGTGGCAGGAATGGACAGTATACATGGGCTTCAACAGCATAGCTGACCTAGCTACCAAACCAATGCAACCGGTGCCTAACATGTCACACAGAGATCAATAGTGAGCACCCAATATGGTGCCATTCCTGGGAATATAGAGGGAAGGAACCAGTGAGCCACCTGGTGGTAGGTTGATTACACTAGTATCCTTTCCATTATGGAGGGAATAGAAAATGTATCCTTAGTGGAGCAGAGCCTATTCTGTATAGGACTTTCTTTTCTTTCCCATAATGCTTCTGCCAGCATCACTTAACAAAATGCCTTATCTGGCATCATGGTATTTCACCGACATTGCTTCTGGACAAGGAATTTGTAGTATTAAGTGGTTTTGCTATATAAACATTATTTACAGTGTCAATTTGGAGACAACACCTGGAAAGAATAGACATTTTCTCTTATTAGATCTAGTATAAGCTTTGAATCAGAGACCAATGTATGGTATGTCTCTCCTATAACTAGAATACACAGGTGCAAGAATTGAGCAATAGAAGTAGAAGTAGCTTCTATCACTTCTTATAACCTACTCAGAGAATTTTTGCTTCCTTCTCCCACAACTTTGGGCTCTGCTGGTTACAATGTCTTGTTCCCAAAGGAGGAATACCTCTACTGAGGACACAACAATAATTCCATTGCTTTGGAAGATAAGACTGCCACCAGGTCACTTGGGAATTTCTTTCTTATGCTTCTGAACCAACAGGCCATGAAAGGATTTATTCTACCGATGGGATGATTGCCCCCAATTTCCAAGAACAAATTGGATTGCTGCTATAGGATGAGAGTGTGAAAGACTATTTCTGCAATCCGGGAGAGTCTCTAAGATGTCTCTTACAACTTCTATGTCCAATAGTGAACATTAATGGAAACTACTACAAACAAAGGTGGATAGAATTCAGACCTTTCAGGAATGAAAGTTTCGTTACCCCACCAATTAAAGAACAAAATGAGATTCTGGCAGAGGTCAAAGGAAATATGGGACAGGTAGTTGCAGTAGCCAGCCTCCAGGATGGTACCCAAAGATTCTTACTTCCTGGTATTCATAAGCTGTGTGTCCTCTCCCAGACTGGATAGAGCTGACCCATGTAACCATAGGATATTACTATTATGGAAGTGATGGTGTGTAACTCAAGTTTGATCATAAAAAAAACATGGGACCTTCTTCCATCTTGCTGCCTCTTGGATCACTTGCTCCTCTAGGGGGAAGCCAGCTCCATGTTGCAAGGCCTACCAAGAATTCCATGTGGAGAGGGAAGGATGCCTCCTGCAAACAGCCAGCATCGCTTTGCTAGCAATGGGAGTGATCCATCTTGGGAGTATTTCCTCTAGGTGTCCTCAAGCCTTCTGATGACTGCAATCCAGCTGACATATTGACTGTGAATTCACGGGAGGCAGAACCACTCTGTTCAGCCACTCTTGAATTCCTGACCCACAGAAACTATGTGAGATAAATGTTTGTGGTTGTTTGTAAGCCACTAAATTTTGAAGTCATTTGTTATGCAGCAAAAGATAACTAATACAACAGCAGAAGAAGGAAGTTTTAAAAAAATATCAACTATGGCCTTGTGACCAGTTACATAAATTATGTCTCTAACCTGTATGAGTATTTTCTTCCTTGCTTGTCATATGTGTATACATCTATGTCTATATGTATGTGTAATATACAGCCATGTATATTGACAATATGTTAATGTAATATAAATATATGTGCATATACATTATTATGCATACACACTATGTATTATATATAATAGAATCATACATTCACACATATATACTATTTACTTCTCTCTCTTCTCTCTCTCTTCCTTTCCCTGGGTATTTAAAGATTTTATTTGTTTATTTAAGAGACAGCAGGTAAGAGAGTGTACACACAGAGGGAACGGGAGGGGGAGAAGCAGACTCTTCTCTGAGCAGGGAGCCCGATGTGGGGCTTGATCTCAGGGTGCTGGGATCATGACCTGAGTGGAAGGCAAATGCTTAACTGACTGAGCCACCCAGGCATCCCTCCCTGATTATTTTATTTTTTTAAAGATTTTATTCATTTATTCACGAGAGACATAGAGAGAGAGAGATGCAGACAGGCAGAGGGAGAAGCAGGCTCCATGTAGAGAGCCTGACGTAGGACTTGATCCTGGGTCTCCAGGATCAGGCCCTGGGCTGAAGGCAGCGCTAAACCTCTGAGCCACCCGGGCTGCCCCTTCCTGATTATTTTATATGAGTGTTTTTGTTTATTTGAGGTTAACTTTCCTATTTAATCTTTAGGTAACAATTTCAGATGGGACTGAGACTGAATTGAGGCATGATTAGTATAGCTCAGAGATAGCTACAATGACCATTAGCACTTTGCATCTTCCCATTTTAGGAAGAGGGTGAAAACATTTTCATTTGTATGAAAGATCATTACATCACATTAGATGACAGGAGGAGTTGTTTAATTGTTACATGAAAGTTAACATTGGTACAGAAAGGTATGATGGATGCTGAATAGCCAAAAGGGTTTTTTGTGCTGGCTCCAAGCCCACCTTCCTATACTCTTCAGGGTAATGATGGAGGCGGAACTCTGCAAACCACAGTTCTCTGGGGGCAGCTGCTTTCTCTTAAATTCTGCCAGTGAGAGGTGCCAGAGGCAGGACCTGGAAGAAAGGTAGGGTGGAAAGAAGGTGCTTCCTCCCGTGAGTTTACCGTAGACTCCTTGAGGTTCTTGCGAGGGTCACCGCTTCACTGTAGGAAGCAACAACCTTTTCTTTCTTACCAATGGTCCCTAAATCTAGTTTGCAACACTTACAGAAATGGCTGCATTGCCTCCATCCCTCTCCCCTAACCAGAGAAGCAGACATCAGCACTCACTGGCTGGAGCCCATTCTTCTGAGTTCTGTCTCAGTAGCAGATCCATGGGGCTCCTCCCATGAACGGAGATGATAGCACCAATGAATTAGAGCCTACCTCCTCACAGGGTTCAGCTCCACAGGCCTCCTTCTAGTTTTTAAGTTTTAATAATGCTAACCTCTTCCTGGGTGCCTGAGTGGCTCCATTGTTAAGCATCTGCCTTTGGCTCAGGTCATCATTTCAGGGTCCTGGGATCCAATCTTGCCCCCTCCATGGGGCTCCCTGCTCAGCAGGGGGTCTGCTTCTCCTTCTTCCTCTGCCCCCCATCCCACCCCGTGCTCTCTGTCATCTGTCAAATGAATAAATAAAATCTTTTTTAAAAATTCTAACCTCTTCCCTTTCTCCCCTTCCCCTAAGGGCAGAGGCTGCTTCCTGTAGTTGCTACCTCTAGAATTCTTAGAGTTCTAAGAAAAAATTCTAAAGTTGATTGTACTGATGGATATACAACAGTGTATGAATATATTAAACCACTGAATTTGTACACTTTAAGTGGGTGAATTGTACTATGTGAATTACATCTCAAAAAGCCATTTTAAAAAGTATATACCATAGGTGTATATTATATACTTACTCATAAATTACCCATGTACCTGAATGAATTGAACAAAATATACTTTTGCACCTTAGATATTTTTAGTGGCAGCTAAAGAAGAAAAGAAATCGTAGGAATGTTTCCACTTTCTTTTAAGGAAAAAAATCATTGGCAAGCTATCTGAGTGCTAATGCTTCATTTCTGCTTCTCCTATGAATTAATCTCAGGTGGATCTCTGCCAACTAGCTAATGCTTATTGTCCACTTCCTGATGTGGTCAGAAAGGTGCCATCTGTTCCCTTCAGCTGCCAAAATTTTACAAATTATCTAAATCTTTCTACAGGCAGCAAATGCTGAAAAGGAAAGTTTTCCAAATGCTCATAACTTTACACAACTATTATACAATGATATTTTGTTCAATTTGATGTGAAAATCATAATCCCTAGGTAATTAAAGATTTTAAGTTCCAAAACTGAATTAGCACCTGTAAATCTTTCACATGGTAGGTAACATGAGCATGATGCTGTTTAGCTATATGATGTAATAACATTCACAGTGACATTTATAGTTTCCACATTCAGAAAGAGCAGAGGCATGAAAAGAAACTGTGAAGTTTAGAAGACCTACGTTTATTGTTAGCATGTAGTGTCCACATGTGTGTCCCCTTAGAATGGCAGCAAGCCCAGAGTATGAGTCAGGTAGGTCCCAACCCTAATCCTGACAGCTTCTGGGTTTTTCTGTCTCATCATCATTTCCCAAAACAATACATTTAGACACTCAGAGCTGTCACTAGGATTTTCTTTGACTAAACTTCAATGCCTTTTTTAACTTCAGTCTTGTTTTTTAGTAGTGTTTGATATCATTTCTGGTACCTAGGTACTTAATAAATGTTGAATGAGTGAGTGAATGAATGAACGAATGAAAAACTGAATTGGATGAAATGAGTTCTTCTATTATATCTGTATCCAGAGTCTCCTGCCTTCCAAACTCATGACTCTGTTTCTGTAATGTATGACAAAATAAGGGCCATCTAATTTAGCTTGCCAATACAGCACATACATTGCTCAAAATTTTATTCCTTGAGCACTTTAGAATTTGGAAATAGCCAGCCATAAGGAAGAAAAAAACTTACATTTTGTTGAAAAGGAAAAAATATTTAGAAATATGTTGGTTGGCAAAATGTGTACCCCAACTAAAATATTAAGTTTATCTGCCTCTAAACGTTATTTAGTACTTTTCTCATCATTGTTTTATGAATTATACTGATTCAGGTAATCTAATGTGTGTGTGTATGGGGGTTCTGAGAGAGACTGTACATGTATGTGCACATGTGTGTACAATCTGTTACACATAAAACACATTACTTTTTAGAACAAGTATGGTTACGGTGCAAGGCTACTGGCTGGGTGCCTCACCAGTTCTAAAGCTCTGTTTTCCAGAGGTCATTGCTGACTCACAGGGGGCAGAGATACACTCTTTCCTTTCTGTCTCTGTCAACCAAAACCAGTTGATTATAAGGGAGCCATCATTGGACCACACTCAAAATTTCTCTGATTCAGTGTCCTTTCAACCATGTCTTTATTCTTTGCACTGATACACATGCTGTTCTGACTTCCTGGGAGGACAGCCTCTACCTCCCCATTACTTCTCACTGCAAAGAGAAAGTACTTTAGCCTCTCTGAATGTAATATGCCACCATCATAAATTTTCTGGCCCTTACCATATTCTGGCTAAATACACTCTAGACCTTCTGAATGTTTTCTTAGTGACTTTGGTGAAATAACAAAAGGAGGAGAAGAAAATGACTCTGCTAAAGCAAAAAAGGAAAAAGGAAGTCAGAAATAGGTAGGGGGGCACCAGGGTGACTCAGTGGTTGAGCGTCTGCCTTTGACTCTGGTCATGATCCCAGGGTCCCGGGATCGAGTTCCACGTTGGGCTTCCTGCAGGGAGCCTGTTTCTCCCTCTGCCTATGTCTCTGCCTCTCTCTCTCTGTCTCTCATGAATAAATAAATAAAATTTAAAAAAAAGAGCGAGAAATAGGTATGTATACTATCAACACCAGAAGCAGAATGCTGTGGGACAGTAGGTCTTAGCCCTTACTTTGAATTAGAGTCATGGGGAATAGTTAAAAAAAAAAAAAAAAAAAAGATGCCCAACTCTCTCACCCCTTCTTAAGAGGTTTAGATTTCTTTAGTCTCGTGTGGAATCCAGGCATTCATTCATTCATCTATACATGCATACATAAATACATAATTGATTACTGATTCATAATAAAAAGATGTCATAAAAAAACAAGAAAAAATAAAATCTTTAAATAATAATAATAATAATAATAATATGTCACCAGGAACAGCCAGATGAAAGAGATGCATAGGGCAAGGGCAGGAGCTTCCACACACTCTCTGAGCATGGTATCTCCCCAAGTCTCCACATGTTTACCACCTGGAAAGCTCACATTTATGTAATTTCAATGTTCCTCAGGTGTTTCTCAGGAGCCACCAGATGGAGAACCTCTGATATAGAGAAGAATTTGGGTCTGGGAGTCAGGCAGTTCCAGGTCCAAACAATTAACAGAGCTTTCTCAGCCTCAGTTTTCTCATGGGTAAAACAGAGTTAATACAAGTTGTAAATAAGATATTGTCTGTCATTTAGTACCTGTTCAATAAAAGTTCATAGGTTATAATAGAATACTATGAAGCCATCAAAACTCATATTAGAAGGCTACTTAATGATCTAAGAAAATAAATGTTCCCTTACTCTGTCCTCCACTCCACCCAACTTCTATAGGCACACACCTGGGCCCTATTTTCCTTTCTAAGGAAAACATTATGATTCAGAGCAGCTTTTCTCATCCCTCAGCTGTAAACTCGTCTCTAATGAGACGTTTCCAAATATCAAATGAGATTCTCTAAAGGAGGTGCCTAAGCTTCTGAATATTTTTAAAGTTTCCCAAATGATTCCAATATGTAGTGAGGGTTCAAGAGCACTAATGGAACAGTGGACCTCAAACCTTGGTGCGCATAAGAATCATTTGGAGATTTTATTAAAACTCAGATTTCTGGGTCTTTCCTCAGAGCATCTGATTCAGAGGGTCTGGGGTAAGACCCAGAATTTGAATTTTTAAAAGCTTTTTATTTAAATTCAATTTAGTTAACATATAGTGTAGTATTGGTTTCAGGAGTAGAATTTAGTGATTCATCACCTACATATCATACATTGTTTTTGAGAACAAAATAAAATACAGGTGGAAGTGTTTTTCAGGGTCTGGTACATAAGTATTTAGTGAATTCTAGGAATTGCTTTGACTAAAACAGCATATTGTGAACACATAGTATAATTAGATTAGGAACTATAACTTTTATATTTCTGATGTTAAAAAATGTTTAAAGAGGGACACCTGGTTGGCTCAGTGGTTAAGCATCTGCCTTTGGCTCAGTGCATGATCCTGGAGTCCCAGGATTGAGTCCCACATCAGGCTCCCTGCATGGAGCCTGCTTCTCCCTCTGCCTATGTCTCTGCCTCTCTCTCTCTCTGTGTCTCTCATGAATAATAAAAATAAATAAATAAAGGCCACACTCTAAAAAAAAAAAAAAGAAAAGAAAAGAAGTGTTTAAAGAAAACTGTGTATGTGACACAAACTTCAACACTTCATGAATGGACTATCTCCTTTGGGAGAACTGCAAAATGGGGCAAAAGGCAGAACACTGGTATAGGATAAAGAGTAAAGTACAAGGAAGAGAAAAATATCTGATTGGCTGGGACTACCAAGTCAACCTTGTTTGGGGTGAGAAGGAACAAGGAAATAAATAAGGAGCCCAGAGTTGGCTTGGTGTCTGGGGATTAGTTGACTGGATACACTACATTTTTGGTTCAGGCAGAGCAGTTACAGAGACATGAGAGTAACCTAAGTCTTAAGTTACTGATATGGCACCCTGGGCAGGAGCAGCTCCATCTAGAAATTAATTAATTAACTGATTAATTATTTTTTAAATTTACTCATTCATGAGGGACACAGAGAGAGAGACAGAGACACAGGCAGAGAGCAGGGAGCGGAGCCTGATGGGGGACTCCATCCCAGGTCTCTAGGATCATGCCCTGGGCTGAAAGTGGCACTAAACCACTGAGCTACCCGGGCTGCCCTAGAAATTTATTTTAACATGGAGTTTTATGTTTAGATCTATACTCCATCTTCAGTTAATTTTTGCATATGGAATGAGGGGTCAAATTTCTTTTTTGAATTAAGAATACGGTATTTCCAGCTACAGCAGCCTTCAAAAGAAAAGGCTTTCCTTTCTTCATTAAATTAACTTCATTCCTATTTTCCCATTTTGATTGCATACTCCTGGAGGGCTTGGACTCTATACTCCTTTGTATCTGAATTAATTTGGATTTGGTTAGTTTCTAAATAACAGGCAAAATGACAGTAGCTTGAACAAGTATGTCAATGAGGTATTCCTAAATACCAAAGCATACCAAACTCATTGGCTTAAATTAATACTCCTTTACAATTGGTGGCTATGGTTTTGCAGACCTAGGCTGAGCTTGACTGGATATTTCTCCAAGTGTGGCAGCTGAGGCAACTCTGCCTCTCACTGCAGGTCTGTGGTTTGCCTGGGGTAGTCTCCTTCCTTCTTGGATTGGAGAATGAGGGGCAGTCTAACCAAGACTATTCTTCTGGTAAAGGAAGGGATGCGAAATGGCAAGTAGAAATGCTGAGCCTCATAAGACTCAGGCTCAGAACCATCACACCATTACTCCTACCCATGAAGCATTCACATTGGCTGAGCCCAAAGTCAGAGGGTACAGAATGCACTTGGCCTGTGATGATGAATATGGATATAGGGAGAAGTGAAGATTTAGGGACACATTTTCAATCTACTACAAGATACAAATTTATCTCCTATAAAAAGCCAGAGGTAGGCAGTCTGGGGCTGCCAAGGTCTGCAAAATTCTCAGGAACTCAGATAGCTTCATATCTTACTGTACCACTGTTGAGGTAGCTTCTTTAGCTCTAACCAGGAGATATGAGGAAAGAACAAAGCAGAAAAAGAACAATGGGCTCATGTTCTCTATTTTTAAGGGATGTTCCTGGAAATTGCCACATGACCTTTCCATTAACAGGTGGCTGCAGCTGGTTGTAAGGGAGACTGAATATATAATCTTTATTCCAGTTAGTCCCATACCCCAATAAGCCAGGAGGTCTGTTACTAAGAAAGCAGAGAAGAATGGATATTGAGGCCAAAAAAAGTAATAATTTATACATATAGCCTTGTATAACCTATGGGCTCAATGAGTTTTTGTTGCTTGATTTATAATTTTTTACATGCTACAAAACAATGATTAGTAATTTTCCTATGGGAGAAGAGAGTAGTCATTCTCAGGAACAAAATAAGAAAAAAAATTTTTTTAATTCAGTAGTTCAAATTGTCTAGCATTTTGAATACTTCCTTCAGGTCCCACAATTACAACTGAGAAATGCATCTTGAGTTCATAGCAGTATTCTCTCTAGATCTCTAGACTTGACTCACTGGCATCAGTTGTACTCCAATCAAGGGATTAAAACTAGTAAAATTCCAAACCACAATGAGGCACCACGCTATACCTATTTATCTATTACTTTAAAGAACCAAACTGGCAAGGATGTAGAGAAGTAGGAAATCTCCTACATTGCTAGTGGGAAAGCAAAATGGCATAGCTACTTGGGAAAATAGTTTGACATTTGCTTGTAAAGTTAAACGTTCACTTACCAGGAGACCCAGTAATCCCACTCTTAAGTATTTACTGAAGATAAATACAGATGTATGTTTATACACAATCTTGTATGCAAATGTTTACAGCAGCTTTCTTCATAGCACTAAAAACTGGAAACAAATTGAAGTGTCTATTTACAGGTGAACGGATGAATACATTCTGTTACATCTATAGGATAGAATACTATCCAGCAACAGAAAGAAATGAATTCCCGATACATGTGGCAACAGAAATAAATCCCAAAATAATTATGCTAGGTGAAAGAAGCTAGAATAAAAAAGCTGTAAACTTTATGATTTCATTTATATGACATTCTGGAAGAAGCAAAACTGACAAACAGATCAGTGGTTAACTGGGTCTGGGAATGAAGGGAGATTAATGACAAAGGGGTATAAGAAACATTTTGGGGTGATGGAAAGATGATTATGTGGTTGTTACAGAATTGTATTCATTGACAACTTTCCTAGCATTTGTACATCTTGGTTTGATAATTTTGTATATAAATTACATCTCAATTTTTTTTAACAAAAAACCACAATTCTGATAAAACTCAGAAGGAAAAAGTGGTTCTGATGTAAATGGGTGTTTGAAACTTTTTTGATTAATGAAATAGTGAAGTTGGTTATTGCTATAATCAAAGATTCATTTATAGCATGGAATTAAATCTAGTTTCAAAGAATTAATTACTTTTACACTTTTATTTTAATCCAGTATTTGTAATGGCCCAACAAGGGACGGACAAATCTATTTGGGAAAATGCCTCTCAGCATTGTTTGATGATAGTTAACTCAGGGTTCTCTTCTGCTGGGTACTGACAGGGCTAAAAGGAATAATATTTGTAATGCAAATGACCTATCCTAGAGCCCTGGAAACAGATGTGGGGAAGTTCTAGAAGAGTAATTGTTCCCTTCTGGTAGAGGAAAAGCTCTACCAGAAGCTGGTAGAGCTTTAATAATAGCTTTAATATTAATTAAATTTAAAATATTAATTAAAGCTTTAATAATAGCTCTCACAGATTCAAGATGCAGTCCTTTGCTTTCATTACCACCTAAGGAGTAAAGAAAGAGAATCCCCTGAATGGGGTTTAGTGGGGTAAAAAAGTGGGCTGACAGGATGGAGAGGGAAAGGGGGATAAGTTAGTCTCAGCAAGGGACTGTTCTACAAAAAGGCTTTGGTCTATGGGGCACCTGAGTGGTTCAGTGGTTGAGCCTTTGACTCAGGCCATGATCCTGAGGTCCTGGGATCAAGTCTTGCATCAGGTTCCCTGCAGGAAGCCTGCTTCTCCCTCTACCTCTGCCTCTCTCTGTGCCTCTTATGAATACATAAATAAAATCTTAAAAAAAAAAAAGATGAGGCAAGAAAAAATAAATTACAAAAAGACATCCATTAAATGTTCTAAATTCCCACAATAGGTGGGGTTTTGGATTAGTACAAAATATAGCACCAAGTTACTGCAAAGTTAAAGAAATGATGGAGCTAGCTGGTGTGGAATCCCAAGGTATCTTTCATTTGGTGCCATCTGATGGCATATATCTGCTCTTGTTATCTCTCAGAACAATGACCTAAACTGGTCTATTTTTGTTTGGGACTAATGTTAAATGTGACCAATACTAGGGTTATGGGTGTAAACTAAGATGGTCCCAACAAACTGAATATATGGTCCCCCTAATTCCGAGTCCTGTGTGTGGCTGGGACTTCTGGGAATCTCTTGGTTAGTTGAGGTTGCTTCCTTTGGTCTGATTCTGAAACATGGAGCCAGGGTCCTGTGGGTGCATCCTCTGCTTTGCCACCTGATATGGGGTGGGTTCCAGTCCCTGGCCTTTACCTACTTTCCCTTCCTTCCCTTCTGTTTTTCCATCACCACTCAGAACATATGAACATTAACCTGATCCATCTTAGGGTGAGCAGAAGGCAGAACCTGATGACTATTTGCATTGTATCCAGATTGTCCTCATCAGGCTTGTGTTTTAGTATATTTGTGTTGGTAACAAAAAAAAAAAAATAGAGGAAAAAAATTAAATGGCGGCAAAAATCATCTTGATTATTTGTATCTTTTGAATTCTCCCGTGTATGTCTCTTAAGTTCCTACCACATAATATTGGTGGGAGAACAGGGCTAGCTGACGACAAAGCATAGCTGGTATCCCACAAACGACACCCACCCAGGGTGAGATATGTGTGACTTTCTTCAGGAAATTACTAATTGTCTTATTTATTTATTTATTTTTATGATAGAGAGAGAGAGAGAAAGAGAGAGAGAGAGAGAGGCAGAGACATAGGCAGAGGGAGAAGCAGGCTCCATGCACCGGGAGCCCGACGTGGGATTCGATCCGGGTCTCCAGGATCCCGCCCTGGGCCAAAGGCAGGCGCTAAACCGCTGCGCCACCCAGGGGGATCCCTGTAATTGTCTTAATGTTAATGCCTTGCTAGAGGAAAAAACCATCTTTAACTTGACAATGTCAAGACCTTTTGTATCTTGAAGGTCCTCCTTAGCATACGGAAATCCTTTTGAAATCTCCCTTTCCTTACCTCCCCCAACTCCCAGGTATATAGTCAGCCTCCCCTCACAGGCCCCAGACAGCAGCTCTTCCTGCCCACAGGTCCTGTCCCTGTGCTTTAATAAAACCACCATTTTGCACCAAAGATGTCTCAAGAATTCTTTCTTGGTCATGGCTCTGGACCTCACCTATATTCCAAAACTTCATCAATATCAATGCCATTTTTTCCCCCTCTAGACTTTGGACACCTTGAACAAAGGCTACGTCTTATTTACCTTCATGTCATCATTTCTTATCACAATGCCTGGGCCTTTTCAAGCATTTCTTCAATTAAACTAAAGTTTAACATTAGGTTAATAATTGTGCTATTAAATTCAGCAACAGAGTTAAACTGAGAAATTACTTCAATGGACAATCTATCCACATTAATTTGTGTCCTCAGTATAGCTTCAGTAGTAGTAAGCCATGATACATTGTTTGATTATGGCAATATTTAATCCACTGCTCTTGCTGGTAGTGATCACAGTAGATGAACACTATCATGTCAGGCCTAATAAGGGCATGGAATTTAATTTTCAATAGTATTTAGCTTCTAATGAGCAAAGCAACCCAAATGAGCTAAATTCTGATTTATCAGTCTCACAGCTAAAATTCTGTTATGCTTGTAACATTTTTCAGTGTTAGGCAGTGGTGATGTGCTGGTAAATGTTTATCATTTCTCCTGAAGGAAAAAGAAAAAAAAAGGCCTGATTTGCAGGGTTTGTCATTTTTTGTGTTATAAATATTTCTACCATGGCTGATTCCAAGCTACCAATGTGATGTTTCCAAACATCTCTCAAGAGGCACAAGCTGGAGAGGGGAATCTCTGGCACAGCACTGGCACAGCTCAGGGCTGAGCTGATATAGCTGATGTCTCCTTCTGGTAGTCATGCATTCAGCAGGTATTTATTAAGCACTTACTATATTGGTGCTTGGGGTTCACTAGGGAATAAAAAGATAAATATTTGGACCATTGCAGGCCTTAAATTCTTTCGAAGAGGTACAGACAAAATAAACAATAAACCTATTTAACAAGTTCTATAATTTACTAAAAGTTAAGTTCTATAAAAAAGGATAAATGGACAAAGGTGATTGAGAATGCAAAACACGTAATTTAATTTTAAATGGACTAGTCAAAGTGGGTCACTCTAGAAGATGACATTTGAGCAGAGATTTGAAGTACCTCTAGGCAGAGGGAGAAAAGACAGCTGGTACAAAGACTCTGAGGTAGGAGGCTGCATGGCTTATTCAAGGAGCTACAGGGAGTTCAGTGTGACTCAGTGAAGGAGTGAGAGAGGATGAGCAGGGAGTGGAGACTAACTCTAGGTAGAGGAAGAGGTCACAGGAGAGGATGCTGGTATAAGAAGACCTAGAGTATTGTGAGGACTCTGGATCTTACTTGTAGGAAATAGGCATCGGAGGCAGAGCAGAGAGTAACATCCTTTGATTTAGGTGTTATGGGCTGTATGCTAGCTTTTATGTTGAGAATAGACCAGTTTGGATGTGGTGAGAAGTAGCCTTGTCCTGGATGTATGCTGATGGTAGGGCCAAGAAGGTTTTCATGCCAACTGGATGGAGGTTAACATTAGTTAGAGTTGCCATAAAGAATAAGGACTACTGGGTGGTTTAAAACAACAAAAATTTGTCTCACAGTTCTTGAGGTTAGAAGTTTGAAATCAAAGTGTTGGCAAGGCAGTGCTCCCCCTTGCCTCTTCCTAGCTTCTACTGCCTTGACAGCCAGCCTGGCTTGTTGCTGTGGCCCTCCATCGATACGCGGTATTGTCTCATGTGTGTCTTTTCCTCCTATAAGGACACAAGTCTTCTTGGATTAAGGACCTACCCTCTTCTAGTATGACTTCGGTTTAACTAACCACACCTGCAACAACCTTATTACCAAATGAAGTCACATTCTGAGGCATTGGGGGTAGGTGTCAACAAATCCTTTTAGGAGACCTAATTTAGCTCATAACAGAGTCCAAGGAAAAGAATGGAGTTAAAGATGACTAAGCTTTTTTGGCCAGAGCAATTGGAAGACTGTAGTTCCCTCAAGGCAAAATAGAGAGGGCTGCAGATGGAGCATGTTTTGGGGAGAAGATCAGAATTTCCAACGTATTCCAGTCCTATCCACATAGTCAATCAGCTTATTGTCCTACAACTGAAAAGGAGAGCTAAATTCTTTCAAAATTATACAGATCATGGCAAAAGAACCCTGAGAATAACTGCTCTCATAGGAAAATCAAACCATATATCCTGAAAACAGTTATTTAGCTTCCTGAATAAAAACTCTTAAATTATTTAAATTAATAGGAAGTTCTGAATATTGCATTTCACTTTTGTCAGAAACATTTTTTGGTAAATTCCCTTTTAGTACAACAGATAGATGAGGCGCTAGGGAGGAAAAACTCTTTGAAAATCTATAACAGCCTTTTCCATTCTTTAGAAAGGCAGAGATGACTCTTAGGGGATGAGTCTAAGTAAACATTTACCTCATTATGTAAATTAGCTGTGGGCTCTCAAGCCATTATAATATTTCAGTTGAAAGTCACTAAATGTTCCGAGCTTTGAATCAGATTCAAACATTTTAATCTTTCTTTGCACACCTTGGCAAATTCCTAATGTTTTAGGGGTTATCTGATTGTAAAAACTGAAACCAGTTCACACGGATGTAGACTAGACAAAGGGGAATTCAAAGGAAGGACACAGGAATATGTCCTAAAGTTCTAGGAAGGGAAACAAAGCTGAGCTTCATGAAGACCAGGAATCAGGAATTGCAAATAGAGATCTAAGGTGGCTACTCTTTCCAGCTCTGTGTCTTTCTAGGGTTGCAAGGTCTTTTGTCTCTGCATTTTTTATGCGTATTTGCTTCAATTTTTTCCCCTTCTCAGTTGGCCAATTGCCTCTGCCTTGTTTGCCCATGCTGCCTCCCTCATTGTTCAATGGTGCCCTTAGCCTCAGAGTTTATATACTATTCCAAAGCCAGGGCTGACTGCTCATGAGTCCATACTCCAAAATCTGAATGCAAAGTTTTGCAAGAGGTAATCTGATTGGTCCATAGTCTGAAATCCCCCCCCCAGCCCCCCCAGTCTAATCAGTTGTGTAAGAGGGAAATGATCATATTCACTCACTAAATGTTTGTTGAGAGCCTACCATGTGCCAATTGCTCTTATAGGTTATAGATACGTCAGGGAGCAAAGTCCCTACTCCATGGAGCTTAAAATCCACTGATGTGGAAAAGTACCTATGTTTTACACTGTATAAATATGTATGGAATGAGTGGGTGTTAAAGAAAGGTAGTTAGACATCCTAAAAGGAATCTGCCAAAATACCAGATGTCCCATCTCTCTGGACTAGGTCATCCTCGATTCTCTTGCTTGCAATCATAGTAAAGGGATTCACTTTACCTTTATTCCCTATCAAAAGCCAAGCAACACACTGCTTTTATCCCTTTGCCAGTAGGTGACACTTTAATCATTAACCCAGTCCTGCCCTAGGATGATATAGTGTTATTTGTGTTGGGGCAGGGGATAGTGTGGGGAGAGTGGACAATGTTCCAGTCTGCAATCAGCCAACCAGGTGATCCATCAAACAATTATAACCATAATGGTTAGCCTTTTTTTTTTTTTTGAGGGTTTACAATGTTACTTTGCAGTGGTCTAAACCCTTCACATCTGTTATCTTATTTGTTATACCTCTAAGAAAAAGGTCCTTATTTTACAGATGAGGAAACTTAGTTAAGTGAGTTGTTCAAGGTCTCTGCTGGCAAATGATGAGTCAGGATTTGAACCCAGAGCCTACTGAACAATCACTAAATTACATGGTCTTCAAGGCATTCCTAGTGATGATAATTTTTTTGGTTTTTGAAATACTTTTTTTTAAAAGATTTTATTTATTTATTCATGAGAGACATATAGAGAGAGGCAGAGATACAGGCAGAGGGAGAAGCAGGGTCCCTGTGGGGAGCCCAATATGGGACTCGATCCCAGCACCCCAGGATCATGCCTTGGCCAAAGGCAGATGCTCAACCGCTGAGCCACCCAGGTGTCCCTTTGAACTACTTTTAATGCCTTTCCTTTTCATCTTATTTGAATGCGAGATGGCATGCACTCTGATTTATAGAAATATTACTTCAGGTGAATAAGCAAGATTTTTAACCAAAAGGGCATCAAGCAGAGGATTTGTAGGAGTTAGGAGCTCTCCTTCCTACAGATCTACATCTTACCTCTTAGAGTTAGATATTTTACCTCAATGTCTTTCTTAAACTTGTTCAGTTATTAAGTGGTGAAACCAGGCTCTGAACCTAGAGCCTGTGGTTTTAACCACTAAATTACATAGCCTGGAAGGTACTTGTAGTGATAGTGATGGTAGGAAATCTGAAGAGACCCACATAGTCTATTAATCTCATCTGCTTTCTGGTAGAAGGGAAAATTCTGATATTTTAATATTGGAGTGCTAGTGACAGGGGTCACAAGCCCCTTAAAGTGGGTTTTCCTAAAGGTCTCTGTTAAAATCCTTCAAGTATAACCCTTATAAAGTCTTCTATGAGCCTTTATCCCCTTAAGCAGAGTTGATCATTCCTTCCTAAGTCTCATAATGTCACTTGGATGTAAATCCATGAGGTTACACAGTTATCTTACTATAATACTCTTACTTTCTTTTGAAGGTATGCTATATGAGCTCCTTAAGGTGAGGAATCTTCTTTATGATTTCTGCTGACTCTATTGCCTAAGCAAGTTCTCTGTTGTATGTAGTAGGCACACAATAAACATCAAAACCATAACAACAAAAGAGGCGGACTTACGAGTACTCTAATGATAATCCTCTTCTGTGCCTATTTTGGAAAACTTTGTATTTGCTATTTACCCTATTTCTAGTGCCAAAATTTTTAATGTTCAGAGCTCTTTCACATGCATAAAGAAGAAATCTGATGTCTTCATGGTATCATTTTATGACCCTGAGCTGAATCAAAATCCACTTATCTTAGGTATTCTTGTTCACATTGCAATTTTTTTTAATCTTCTTTTTTGCATCCATAACAACTGTCAGTTACCAGTTCATACGTCTTTTTTTTTAAATTTTTATTTATGATAGTCACAGAGAGAGAGAGAGAGAGAGAGAGAGAGGCAGAGACACAGGCAGAGGGAGAAGCAGGCTCCATGCACCGGGAGCCCGACGTGGGATTCGATCCAGGGTCTCCAGGATCGCGCCCTGGGCCAAAGGCAAGCGCCAAACCGCTACGCCACCTAGGGATCCCAGTTCATACGTCTTATAATGTTCTGCCTACCATTTACTCAGAGGTCAAACCAAATTTCAGTTCAGAGTAGTCTGTGGTTTGGTTTACCTATAAAATGTGTAGTTAGCAGAAGTTAAGTTTGAGAGACTAATCATAAATTTACTAGTGGAATTTACTTTATAAGATATTGATCTTATTATGAATGAAGGTGTGTGCTATAGGAGCACACCATTATCTTAGTACTGATTTTAGTTTAAGTTTAAAAAGAGAATAAGGGCAGCCCCGGTGGCGCAGCGGTTTGGCGCCACCTGCAGCCTGGGGTGTGATCCTGGACACCTGGGATCGAGTCCCACATCGGGCTCCCTGCATGGAGCCTGCTTCTCCCTCTGTCTGTGTCTCTGCCTCTCTCTCTGTGTGTCTATGAATAAATAAATAAAATTTAAAAAAGAAAGAGAGAATAAGCTAGGTTTAGAGCCACTGGGACCTAGAATGGGAGCAATCCACAGGCTTACAGCAATCGAGAATGGAAGTTACATTAGCAAAGACATTTATGATTGCAAGTGATAGAAAATTGGCTTTAAAAAGGCAAAATCTTTGAGTCACATAAATGAAAATTCCAGGGATAGATTTAGCTTTAGTCTCAGCTGGATCCAGGTACTTGATTTCATCCAGACCACTCTCCTACTCTCTGTTCTGCTTTTGCTTGTTCTGCTTCTAGGTAAAGTATTAACTATAATCACAATATGTGCATTCGATCTCCAGGACATTCATCCATTCACTGGTAATACTATTCTACTCTCAGCTTCTATGAATTTGGCTTTTTTAGATTCCATGTATAAGTGATCTCACATATTATTTGTGTTTTGACTTATTTCCTTTAGTATAATGCCCTCAAGTCCATCCATGTTGTCACAAATGGTAGGATTTCCCTCTTTCTCATAGATGAATAATATTCCATTGTATGTATCTACTACATCTCTCTTATTCACCCATTGACAGACACTTGGGTTGTTGCATATCTTGGCTATTGTGAGTAATGCTGCAATAAACATGGGAGTGCACATACCTCTTTAATACCCTATTTTCATTTCCTTTGGATAATATACCCAAGAGTGGAATTGCTGGATCACATGGCAGTTTTATTTTTATTTTTTGAGGAACCTCCCTACCATTTTCCATAGTGGCTGAAGCAATTTGCATTCCTATCAACAGTGTATAGGGGCTCCCTTTCCTCCACATCCTTGCCAACACTCTCCATCTCTTGTCTTTTTGATGATAGTCGTTGTAACAGGTGATATCTCATTGTGACTTTGATTTGCATTTCCCTGATGACTAGTGATTATTGAGCAGCCTTTTGTATAACTGCTGGCTTTTGATGTCTTCTTTGGAAAAATACCTATTTCCTTTCCCCATTTGTTAGACTTTTTTTTTTTTTTTTTGCCACTGAGTTGTATGAAATTTTAATACATATTTACCCATGATCTGAAATGGGTCGCAAATATTTTCTCCCTTTTGGCAGATTGCCCTTTTTGTTTCTTTTGCTGTGCAAATTTCTAGTTTAATATACTACAACTTGTTGATTTTTGCTTTTGTTGCTTGTGTTTCTAGTGTCCTATCTAAAAAAATCTCACTGCCAGGACCAATGTCAAAATTTATTTTTTCCTGTGTTTTCTTCTAGAAGTTTTATAGTATCAGGCTTATGTTTTTTTTTTTTTTTAAGATTTATTGATTTGAGAGAGAGCCAGTTGGGGGAAGTACAGAGGGAGAGAAGAATCTCAAGCAGGCTCCTCACTCAGCATGGAGCCCCACCTGGGGCTCAGTCTCATAACCCAGGAGATCATGATCTGAGCCCAAAACAAGAGTTGGTTGCTTAACTGACTGAGCCAGCCAGGTGCCTTCTTCTGTTTATGTCTTTAATCCATCTTCAAGTAAGTTTTTTTTTTTTTTAGAGATTTTATTTATTCATTCATGACAGACAGAGAGAGAGAAAGGCAGAGACACAGGCAGAGAGAGAAGCAGGCTCCATGCAGGGAGCCCGATGTGCGACTTGATCCTGGGACTCCTGGATCACGCTCTGGGCCAAAGGTAGGTGCTAAACTGCTGAACCACCCAGGGATCCCATCTTCAATTAATTTTTGTGAGTAGTTTAAGGGGTTGAATTTCATTTTCCTGCATTTGGTTATCCAGTTTTCTTAACACCATTTGTTGAAGAGACCATCCTTTCCCCCATTGAGTTTCTTGGTTTTCCTTGTTGAATATTGGTTGACTATAAATGTGGAGGTTTATTTCTGAGTTCTTAATCCTTTTACATGAGTCTATGTGTCTGTTTTTTATTAGTACCATACTGTTTTGATTACTTAGCTTTATAATATAGTTTGAAATCTGAAAGTGAGATGTCTCATTGTTTTTCTTCCTCATGATTGCTTTGGCTATTTGTGGTTTCAAACAAATTTTAGGATTGTCTATTTTTCTGAAAAATGTTATTGAAATTTTGATGGGGATTTCACTGACTATATAGATGGCTTTGCGGAGTATAAACATCTTAACAATATTTATTTTTCTGATCCATGAACATGGGATCTTTTTCCATTTGTTTGTCTTCAATATTTTTCATCAAAATCCTGTAGTTTCTATTGTACAAATCTTTCACTTCCTTGGTTACATTTTATTGTTTTTGATGCTTATGAGTGGGATAGTTTTCTTTAATAACAAAACATCTGAAAAGGTAATAGTGTATAGAAATGCAACTGACTTCTGGATGTTGATTTTTACATGATGCAAACTTGCTGAACTTGCTGATTAGTTCTAATGGTTGTTTTGGTTGAGTCTTTGTAGAGTTTTCTATATAAGATTAAATCCTTAAATCCTCCTTTTTCCAAAAAGGAAACTATTTTTCCTTTTTGATTTGGAAAGTTGTAGCTCTGACTCTGACCTCCAGTACCATGTTGAATGAGAGTGGTAAGAGTGGGTACCCCTGTCCCCTGTCATCTTCTTGATCATAGAGAAAAAGCTTTCAACCTTTCACTGTTGAGTATGATGTTAGCTGTGGGCTTGTCATAAATGACGTTTATTATATTGAAGTATATTCCTTCTATGCCTAATTTATTGATCCTTTTATCATAAAAGGATGTTGTCTTTTGTTAAATGCTTTTTCTACATATTTTTAGATGATCATAAGATTTTTATCTTTCTATTAATGTGGTATAGCATATTTATTGATTTGTGTGTGTTGAATCATCCTTGCATCCCAGGGATAAATCTTACTTAATCATGGTGTATAATCTTTTTAATGTGTTGTTGGATTGTTTGTTAATATATTGTGATTTTTGTATCTACATTTATCAGGGATATTAGTCTGTAGTTGGTTGTTTTGCTTTGTTTTGTTTTGTGGGGTTATGTCTGTGTTGTCCTTTTCTGGGCTTTGCTATCAGGGTAATGTTGGCCCCATAAAATGAATTTGAAGTGTTCCCTTCTTTTCTATGTTTTGGAAAGAGTTTGATAATAATTGCTGTTTTAATTTTTCTTTAAATGTTTGGCAAAATTCACAAGTGAGGCCATTTGGTCTTGTGGTTTTCTTTATTGGGAGGTTTTTGATTATTGATTTAATCACTTTACTGGCTACTGGTTTGTTCAGATTTTCTATTCATTATTAAATCTTGGTAAGTTGCACATTTCTAGGAATTTTATTACACTGTCATTCAATTTGTTGGCATTTAATTGTTCATAAGAATCTCTTACAATCTTTGTATTTCTGTAGTATTAGTTGTAATGTCTCTTTTCTGATTTTGTTTTTTTGATCGATCTTTTTTTTTTTCTTGAAGTAGGTAAAGATCTGTCAATTTTCTTTATCTTTTTGAAATAATTGTTGTTTTTTATTTTTCTCATCTTTACTACATTTATTTTTGTTCTGATTTTCATTATTTCCATCCTTCTGTATACTTTGGACTTAGTTTTTCTTTTTCTCATTCCTTGTTGTGTAAAGTTATATTGTTTGAGATCTTTCTATTATCTTAATATATGCATTTATTACTATAAACTTTCTCAGAAGTACTTTTGCAGCAACCTATAGGTTTGGTAAGTTTCTATTTTCATTTGGTTTGAGATATTTATTTCTCTTTGATTTCTCTGTTTACCTGTTGGTTGGTTAACACTGTGTTGTGTGATTTCCACATGTCTGTCATACCATTGCAGTCAGAAAAGACAACTTAGTATGATTTCAATCTTCTAAAATTCTCTAAGACTTATTTCGTAGCCTTCATATGATCTACTCTGGAGAATGTTCCATTTGTGCTTGAGAAGAATGCATATTTTGCTTCTGTTGGGTAGAATGCTCTATAAATGCCGATTAGGTCCATTTGTCTAATGAATGGCTCAAGTAGGACATTTACTCATTGATTTCCTGTCAGGATGATTTATCTATTGTTAAAAATGGGTACTGAGGTATCCTATTAATGTATTGTCTATTTTTTCCCTTTAGATCTGTTAGTATTTGCTTAATATATTCTGGTGCTGCTGTGTTGGATATATAAATGCTGTTACATCTTCTTGGGTGAATTGACGCCTTTATCATTATGTATTGAGCTTCTCTGTCTCTCTCTCTCTTTTATAATACCATTTTGGGCTTATAGTCTGTTATTTTTTTCTGCTGTAAATATATAGCTACCCCTGCTTTCTTTTGATTTCCATTTGTATGAAATATCTTTTTCTGTCCCTTCACTCTGAGCTTATATAAGCTGAAGTGAGTCTCTTATAGGAAGCATTTAGCTGAGTCTATTTTTAAAAATATATCCAGCCACTCTGCATTTTGGTAAATACAATCCATCTACATTTAAAGTCCTTTTTGATATAAGACTTACTAGTGCCATCTTGTTAATTCTTTCCTGGATGTTTTGTATTCCCCCACTGTTTCTGCATATCTTTGCAAATTGGTGAATTTTCCATGGTGGTATGCTCTGTTTCACCTTTCCTCATCTTTTGTGTCTCTATTCTAAAATTGTGCTTTGTGGTTATTGGGAAGCTTACATAAGATAAAAATAGTTCATTTAAAGCTGATAGCAACTTCTGTCATCTACAAAGTCTTCACCCTTTTACTCTCCTGTTTCATTTTTTTGATGTCTTTATTTTCATCTTTTTGTATTGTGTATTAGTTACAATTATAGTAGCTATAACGATTTTTAATATTCCTTTGACCTTTATACTATAGCTAAGTGGTCAATACATGAATCCATTATAGAATTATTCTAAGTTTTATTGTATATTTACCTTTGCCATTGTATTGTGAAGATAAATACATAGAAAAACACACGTTTATGTTTTTATGTCATTGATTAGGATCTTCTTATTCAGCTTGAACTCCTATTAGCATTTCTGCAAGGCAAGGTTTTTGTTTTGTTTTGTTTTAAGATTTTATTTATTCATGAGAGACATAGAGAGGCAGAGACACAGGCAGAGGGAGAAGTAGGCTCCCCATGGAGAGCCCTATGTGGGACTCCATCCCAGGATCATGCCTTGAGCCAAAGGCAGACCCTCAAACATTGAGCCACCCAGACACCCCTGCAATCAAGTCTAGTGGTGATGAACTCTGTCAGCTTTTGCCTGGGGAAATCTTTATTTTTCCTTTATTATTTAAAAAATTTTTTTTAATTTTTAGAGATTTCATTTGTGTATTTAGAGAGAGAGAGAGAGAGAGAGAGAGAGAGAGAGAGAGAGAGAATGTGTGAGCAGGGAGAGAGGGGAAGAGAGAGTTTCAAATAGACTCTACACTGAGTGCAGAGCCTGATATGGGGCTCAATCCCATGACCCTGAGATTATGACCTGAGCCAAAATCAAGAGTTGGATATTCAACTAATTGAGCCACCCAGGCACCCCTATTTTTCCTATATATCTGAAGAATAACTATGCTGGAGAGAATATTCTTGGCTGGCAGTTTTTTCTTTCAGCACTTTGGATATATTATTCCTCTCTCTTAGATGTCTGATTCTCTACTCAGGTTTAGGAACGTCTCTGCTATCACTTCTCTATATCAACTATGTGTCCCTTTCTCTGTCTTATCTCCATCTGGGTCCCAATTCTTCTTCTTCTTCTTCTTCTTCTTCTTCTTCTTCTTCTTCTTCTTCTTCTTCTTCTTCTTCTTCTTCTTCTTCTTTTTCTTCTTCTTCTTCTTCTTCTTCTTCTTCTTCTTCTTCTTCTTCTTCTTCTTCTTCAAGATTTTATTTGAGAGAGCACAAGTGTATGGGTCAGGGGGTGGGTGGCAGGGTCTGAGGGAGAGGGACAAGCAGACTCTGTGCTGAGCACAGAGACCAATGCAGGGTTCCATCCCAGGACCTTGGAATCATGATCTGAGCTAAAGGCAGGTGCTTAACTGGCTGACCCACCCTGGGTCTCAATTACTCTAATATTTATTCTTTAATGGTGTCCCATGGATCACAGAGGCTTTCTGCGTTCTTTCCCTACTCTCCTTTCCTGTTCTCTAACTGGGTTATTTCAAAATCCTTACCCTCTAACCCACTTATTCTATCTTCCATTTGCTCTACTGCAGATGTTTTGTCCTGTGTTTTTCATTTTATTCATTGAGTTCTTCAACTTCAGAATTTCTGCTTAGTTCTTTTTCTTCCTTTTTTTTCCATGGCTTCTATCTCTTTGTAAATATCTCCTTTTGGGACTGTATTTTTTCATGATTTTGTTTGGGGTGTTTTGTTTTGTTTTGTTTGCTTGTTGAGTGTTGAGTTTCTTCAGAAAAGCTCTTTTGAATTCTTTATCAGCTAGAAAACAAAATTCCATGCCTTAGAGTTTGGTTATTTTGAAGAATTATCTTTTGGTGATGACAGGTCTCCTTGATTCTTTTTTTTCTTTGATTTTTAATATTTTTATTTATATTTTAAATATTTTTAAGTGTAATTAATAGTATTATATTAGCTTCGGGTATACAATATAATGATTCAAAAACTCTATATATTACATAGTGCTCATTAATGTAAGTGTATTCTTAATATCCTTCACCTATTTCACCAATCACCTCACCGACCTTCTCTCTGGCAACCACCGATTTTTCTTTCTATATTTAAGAGGGTTTTTTTGTCTTTATTTTCCCTGTTTTTTAAATTCCACATGAGTGAAAACATTTGTATTTGTTTTTCTCTGACTGACTTATTTCACTTAGCATTATTCTCTAGATCCATCCATGTTGTTGCAAGTGGCAAGATTTCATTCTGTTTTTATGGCTAAGTAGTATTCCATTGTACATGTATGCCATATCACTTTCATTCTTCATTTATCAATGGATACTTCCATATCTTGGCTACTGTAAATAGTGCTGTAATAAACATAAGGGTGCATATATCTTTTTAAACTAGTATTTTTTTTTTTGGTAAATCCCTAGTAGTAGAATTACTGGATAATAGAGTAATTCTATTTTTTAATTTTTTGAGAAACCTCTACAGTAGTGGCACCAATTTATATTCCCACCAATCGTGCACAAGAGTTCCTTTCTCTCCACATCCTCACTAACACTTGGTATTTCCTGTCTTTTTTATTTTAGCTGTTCTTTTTTTTTATATATATAAATTAATTTTTATTGGTGTTCAATTTACCAACATACAGAATAACACCCAGTGCTCATCCCGTCAAGTGTCCCCCTCAGTGCCCGTCACCCATTCACCCCCACCCCCCGCTCTCCTCCCCCTCCACCACCCCTAGTTCATTTCCCAGAGTTAGAAGTCTTTATGTTTTGTCTCCCTTTCTGATATTTCTCACACATTTCTTCTCCCTTCCCTTATATTCCCTTTCACTATTATTCATATTCCCCAAATGAGTGAGAACATACACTGTTTGTCCTTCTCCGGTTACTGTGGCCAAGTTCAAAAAGGGTGTTGCCTGAGTTCTCCTCTGGGATTTTGATGGAATCTTGTCTCACATTTAGATCTTTCATCTATTTTGAGTTTATCTTTGTGTATGGTGCAAGAGAGTGGTCCAGTTTCATTCTTCTGCATGTGGATGTCCAATTTTCCCAGCACCATTTATTGAAGAGACTGTCTTTCTTCCAGTGGATCGTCTTTCCTCCTTTATCGAATATTAGTTGACCATAAAGTTCAGGGTCCACTTCTGGGTTCTCTATTCTGTTCCATTGATCTATATGTCTGTTTTTGTGCCAGTACCACACTGTCTTGATGAACACAGCTTTGTAGTACAACCTGAAATCTGGCATTCTGATGCCCCCAGATATGGTTTTCTTTTTTAAAATTCCCCTGGCTATTCGGGGTCTTTTCTGATTCCACACAAATCTTAAAATAACTTGTTCTAAGTCTCTGAAGAAAGTCCATGGTATTTTGATAGGGATTGCATTATACGTGTAAATTGCCCTGGGTAAAATTGACATTTTCACAATATTAATGCTGCCAATCCATGAGCATGGAATATTTTTCCATCTCTTTGTGTCTTCCTCAATTTCTTTCAGAAGTGTTCTATAGTTTTTAGGGTATATTTTGAGAACCATTTGAATGGTAAATGGTTCTCCAACCTTTTATTTTCAGGTTATAGGTGTCTTTCTGTCTAAAATGAGTCTCTTGTAGACAGCAAATAGATGGGTCCTGTTTTTTTATCCAGTCTGAAACCCTGCGCCTTTTGATGGGGTCATTAAGCCCATTCACGTTCAGAGTTACTATTGACAGATATGAGTTTAGTGTCATCATGATATCTATTTAGTCCTTGTTTTTGTGGATTGTTCCACTGAACTTCTTCTTAAAGGGGGATTTTAAGAGTCCCCCTTAAAATTTCTTGCAGAGCTGGTTTGGAGGTCACATATTCTTTCAGTTCCTGCCTGTCTTGGAAGCTCTTTATCTCTCCTTCCATTTTGAATGAGAGCCTTGCTGGATAAAGTATTCTTGGTTGCATGTTCTTCTCATTTAGGACCCTGAATATATCCTGCCAGCCCTTTCTGGCCTGCCAGGTCTCTGTGGAGAGGTCTGCTGTTACCCTAATATTCCTCCCCATGAAAGTCAGGGACTTCTTGTCTCTTGCTGCTTTAAGGATCTTCTCTTTATCTTTGGAATTTGCAAGCTTCACTATTAAATGTCGAGGTGTTGAACGGTTTTTATTGATTTTAGGGGGGGATCTCTCTATTTCCTGGATCTGAATGCCTGTTTCCCTTCCCAGATTGGGAAAGTTTTCAGCTAGGATTTGTTCAAATACATATTCTGGCCCTCTGGCCCTTTCGGCGCCCTCGGGAACCCCAATTAAGCGTAGGTTTTTCTTCCTTAGGTTGTCATTGATTTCCCTTAATCTGTCTTCATGGTCCCTTAATTGATTGTCTCTTTTTTCCTCAGTTTCCCTCTTTGCCATTAACTTGTCTTCTATGTCACTCACTCGTTCTTCCACCTCGTTAACCCTCGTGGTTAGGACTTCTAGTTTGGATTGCATCTCATTCAATTGATTTTTAATTTCTGCCTGATTGGATCTAAATTCTGCAGTCATGAAGTCTCGTGAGTCCTTAATGCTTTTTTCTAGAGCCACCAGTAGCTGTAGAATAGTGCTTCTGAATTGGCTTTCTGACATTGAAGTGTAATCCAGATTTTGTAACTCTGTGGGAGAGAGGGCTGTTTCTGATTCTTTCTTTTGAGGTGAGGTTTTCCTTCTAGTCATTTTGCTCAGTGCAGAGTGGCCAGAAACAAGTTGTATTGGAACACGGGGGAGTATCACTGGTCCGTCCAGCTGGTCTTCTGGGGGAGGGGCCTGCTGTGCTGATTTTCAGGTGTTAGCACTTGGGGGAGCTGCTCTGCCCCTGCCTGCTGCAGGGCTCAGCCGGGGTTGTTTACCCCGTGGGGCCCCAGGAGGATCAGCCGCAGTTGCTATGGCAACTCTGGAAGCCTGGATTCAGCCTCCGCAGGAACTACGGGCTCGGGGCTCTCGGCTCTCCGTCCGCAGGGCCTGGAGGCTCCGGGGCGGGGCCGCTGGTCTGCTCAGCTCCGGGCAGGAGCGTCCTCGCTGTCCTGGGCCCTCCCAGCCTCTGCCTGTCCCGGGGGAGGCCGGATCCTGGGCTGTGTCCCGGCGCCCTGTGCTCCGGGGCCTGCGCTGTGGGATTCGCGCTCCCGCCCCGCAGCCCCCTCCGCGGAGCCGCCGCCCGAGTCCCTCCGAGCTGCTCCGGTCGGTCCCGCCGTGCGCGCTGCAGCCCTTAGGGAGCTCGGAGCACTCTCCCGGGGCGCATCCCGGGGCGCAGGTGTCTGTTAGTGTCCCCGGGAGCCCGAGGGCATCCCCGCCCTCCTGGGTCCTGCTCCAACTCCCTGCGAGCCCCTTTCCGCCCGCCCGGGAAGGTTGGTGCAGCTCCTGCTCCTCCGGGACGGGGCTCTCCTGTCCTGGGGACACTCGCCCCGGCCTCAGCCCGGCTCCTCGCGGGGCCCCTCCCCCTCGGAGGCCTTTTGTTCCTTTATTTCTTTTCCCCCGTCTTCCTACCTTGATAGAAGCGTGAACTCTTCTCACTGTAGCATTCCTGCTGTTCTCTCTTTACATCTCAGGCCGAATTCGTAAATTTTCAGGATGGTTTGAAGGTTATCTAGGTAATTTGGTGGGGACAGGTGACTCGGGGACCCTGCTCTTCCGCCATCTTGCCCCTCCTCCTATTTTAGCTGTTCTAACAGGTGGACAGGTGATACCTTCTTGTGGTTGATTCACATTTCCCTGATGAACATTGTTTTCATGTGTCTGTTGGACATCTTTATGTCATCCTTGGAAAAAATATCTATTCAGATCCTCTGCCCATTTTTAAATTTGATTATTTATTTTTTGAGTGTTGAGTGAGCAAGTTCTTTATATATTTTGGATATTAGCCCATTAATAAAATACATATCATTTGCAATTATCTTCTGTTCATTAGATTGTCTTTTGGTTTGTTTTTCCTTTCCTTTGGTGTGCAGAAGATTTTTATTTATTTATTTATTTTTATTTATTTTTTTTTTTAGAAGATTTTTATTTTGGTGTAGTCCCATTTGTTTGCTTTTGCTTTTGTTTCTTTAGCCTCAGGAGACCTATCTAGACAAATGTTTCTACAGCTGAAGTCAAATATTACAGCCAATGTTTGCTTCTAGGAATTTTATGGTTTCAGGTCTCCCATATAGGTCTTTACTCCATTTGGAGTTTATTTTTTGTATATGGTATAAGAAAGTGGTTCAGTTTCATTCTTTACATGCAGCTGTCCTATTTTCCCAGGACCCTTTGTTGAAGAGACTGTCTTTTTCTTATTGTATATTCTTGCCTTCTTTGTGGTAGATTAATTAACCATAAAAAGTGTGGGTTTATTTTGGGGCACCTGGGTGGCCCAGTTGGTTGAGAATCCAACTCTTGATTTTCAGCTTAAGTCATTGTCTCATGGATTGTGAGATCTGGCTCTGTACTCAGTGTGGAGTCTGCTTGTCCTTCTCCCTCTGCTCCTCCCAGAACTCAAGCACTTGCTTGCTCACGCGCGCTCTCTCTCTCTCAAATAAATATGAGTAAATAAAATCTTTTTTAAAATGTGGGCTTATTTCTAGGCTTTCTATTCTGTTCCATTGATCTATGTGTCTATTTTCATGCCAGTAACACAATGTTTTGATTACTAAAGTATAGTATATCTTAAAATCTGGCACTGTGATATCTCTAGCTTTATTCTTCTTTTTCAAGATTGCTTTGCCTATTTGGGGTCTTTTGTGGTTCCATACAAATTTGAGTATTGTTTTAGTTCTATGAAAAATGCTGTTGATATTTTGATAGAGATTGCATTAAATCTGTAGATTGCTTTAGCTAGTTTGGACATTTTAAGAACATTTTTTTTCTTCTAATCCATGAGCATGGAGTATCTTTCCATTTGTTTGTGTCATTCTCAATTTCTCTCCTCAGTGTTTGATAGCTTTCAGAATACTTCACCTCTTTGATTAAGTTTATTCCTATGTATTCTATTATTTTGGGTGCAATTGTAAATGGGACAGTTTTAATTTCTTTCTGTTCTCTTATTATTAGCGTATAGGAATGCAACAGATTTCTACATATTAATTTTGTATCTTGCAATGTTACTGAATTCATTGATCAGTTCTAATAGGTTTTTTTTGTGGAATCTTTAGGGTTTTCTATGTAGAAACAGTGACAGTTTTACTTCTTCCTTCTTTTTTAAAAGATTTTATTTATTCATGAGAGACACAGAGGTAGGCAGAGACATAGGCAGAGGGAGAAGCAGGCTCCCAGTGGGGAGCCTGATGCAGGACTCAATCCCAGGCCCCAGGGGGATCATGTCCTGAGCCAAAGGCAGATGCTCAACCACTGAGCCACCCAGGCGCCCCAGTTTTACTTCTTTCTTACCGGTTTGGATGCTTTTTCTCCCCCTGATTGCTGTGGCTAAAACTTCTAGTACTATTTGAATAATAGTGGTGAGACTGAACATCCCTGTCTTGTTCCTGACTTAAGGATCAAGCTCTCAGTTTTTCACCATTGAGTATGCTGTTAGCTGTGGATTTTTCATATATAGCCTTTCTTATGTTGAGGTGTATTCCTTCTAAACCTACTTTGTTGAGAGTTTTTATCACGTGTATTGTACTTTGTCAAGTGCTTTTTCTGCATCTACTGAAACATCATATGGCTTTTGTGTGATGTATCTTTTTCTTGTTAATGTGATAAATCACATTAATTTGTGAATATTGAACCATGCTTGCATCCTTAGAATAGATCCCACTTGGTCATGGTGAATGATTTTTTTAAATGTATTTTTTTAATCTGGTCAGCCAATACTTTATGGTGATTTTTAAATCTGTGTTCATCAGAGATATTGGCCTGTACTTCTATTTTTCTGTAGTGCCTTTATCTGATTTTAGTATAAGGATAATGCTAGCTTCATAGAATGGATTTGGAAGCTCCTTCCTCTTCTGTTTTTTGAAAGTTTAAGAAAAGTAGGTATTAACTTTCCTTTAAATGCTTATCAAGTTGACCTGTGAAGCCTTCTGGTTCTGGGCTTTTTTTTGTTTATTGATTTTTCATAATCGGTTACAATTCTTTGTATTTTTGTGGTGTGAGTTCTTTCTTATCTTTTATTTCTGATTGTGAGTCCCATGCCTTTTTTTTTGTGATGAATCTTGCAAAAGGTTTGTCAGTTTTATCTTTTCAAAGAACCATTTCCTAGTTTCATTGATCTGTTCTATTGTATTTAGTCTCCAGTTCATTTATTTCTACTCTGATTTTTATTATTTCTCTACTATCTTGGGGTTAGTTCTTTTTCTAACTCCTTCCTTATATGTAAGATTACGCTGTTTATTTACTTGAGATTTTTCTTCTTGTGGTAGGTCTATGTTGCTATAATCTTCCTCTTGGGGCAGCTTTTGCTGCATCCCTAAGTATTGAATCATTTGTGTTTTCATATTCATTTATTTCCATGTATTTCCATGTATTTTTTTTATTTTTTTTTAATTTTTATTTATTTTATGATAGTCACACACACAGAGAGAGAGAAAGAGGCAGAGACATAGGCAGAGGGAGAAGCAGGCTCCATGCACCGGGAGCCCGACGTGGGATTCGATCCGGGGTCTCCAGAATGCGCCCTGGGCCAAAGGCAGGCGCCAAACCGCTGCGCCACCCAGGGATCCCTCCATGTATTTTTTTTAAGATTTTATTTATTTGTGAGACAGAGAGAGAGAGAGGCAGAGACATAGGCAGAGGAAGAAACAGGTTCCCTGCAGGGAGCTCTATGTGGGACTTGATCCCAGGACCCTAGAATCATGACCTGAGCCAAAGGCAGATATTCAAACACTGACCCACCCAGGAACTCCTCCATGTATGTTTTAATTTCCTCTTTGATTTCTTGGTTGACCTACTCATTGTTTAGCAGCATGTTATTTAGCATCCATGTATTTGTGTTCTTTCCAGATTTTTTCTTATGATTGATTTCTAGTTGCATACTGTTGTGGCTGGAAAAGATGCATGATAAGATTTCAATCTTTCTGAATATGTTGTGACTTGTTTTATGGCTGAATATGAGATATATTCTGGGGAATGTTCTATGTGTGCTTGAAAAGAATGTGTATTCCACTATTCAAGGATGGAATATTCTGAACACAGCTGTTGGATCCATCTAGTCCAATGTATCATTCAAGGCCACAGTTTCCTTGTTGACTGTTTGGATGACCTAGCCATTGATGTAAGCAGGGTCTTAAAACCCCCTACTATTATTGCTATCAATTTCTTCCTTTATGTCTAATAGTTACTTAGGGCTTTAGGTGTTCCCATGTCAAGTTCCTATATTTTGCAATTGTTACATTTTCTTGTTAAATTGTTCCCTTTATGATTATAAAGTCTGTTTTGTCTAAGTATTGCTACTCCAGTTGGTTTTTTCCTCACTTTAATCTGCATAAATATTTTCCATCTCTTTACTTTCAATCTGCATTTGTCTTTAGGTGTGAAATGAGTCTCTTGTAGGCAGTGTATAGATGGATCTTGCTTTTTATCCATTCAGTCACTCTGTGTCTTTTGATTGGAGCATTCAGTTCATTAACATTCAAATTACTGATAGGTGTGTATCTATTGCCTTTTTATTACTGGTTTTACATTTGTTTTTGTAGTTCTCTGTTCCTTTCTTCCCTTGCTATCTTCTCTTGTCTTTTGATGGCTTTCTTTAGCAATATGCTTGGATCCCTTCCTCTTTATTTTTGCAGATGCTTTACAGGTTTTTGATTTGTGGTTATCATTAAGTAATACACTATGCATACAGCAGTCTATATTACATTGATGGTCACTTAAATTTGAACCCATTCTAAAAGCACGTTTTTACCATTTTCCTTATATTTTATTTATATGGGATACATATATAAGATAAACATAAAGGATATTACATCCTTTTATTTTGTGAATCCTTTGGCTGATTTTTATAAATACTTGATTTTACTTCTTTTGTGCTTAACTTCCATCCTGGTTTTATAAGTAATTGATCTACTTTTGTTATGTTTTAGGTAACTAAATCCCCCCTCACCTAATTTTCTTAATCTTGATTATAATTTTCTTTTCATTCAAAGAATTCCCTTTAATGTTTCTTATAAATTGGTTTAATGGTAATGAACTCCTTTAACTTTTTGTCTGGGAAACTCTCTCCCCTTCTTTTTTTTTAATTTTTAAAGATTTTATTTATTTATTCATGGCAGACACAGAGAGAGAGAGAGAGAGAGAGAGAGAGAGAGAGAGAGAGAGAGAGAGGCAGAGACACAAGCAGAAGGAGAAACAGGCTCCATGCAGGGAGCCTGACATGGGACTCAATTCTGGGTCTCCAAGATCACACCCTGGACTGAAGGTGGCGCCAAACTGGGTGACCGGGGCTGCCCACTTTCTCCCCTTCTATTCTGAATGATTGTCTTGCTAGATAGAGTATTCTTGGCTACAGGTATTTTCCTTTCAGCAGTTCGAGTATATCATGCAACTCTCTTCTGGCCTGCAAAGTTTCTGCTGAAAAATAAGCTGATAGCTTTATGAGATTTCCCTTGTATGTAACTGTTTTCTTTTCTCTTGCAGCTTTAAAAATTCTTTATCATTACTTTTTGCCATTTCTGTGTCTTGCCGCAGATCTCCTTGGATTGATTTGATTGGGGCTGTCTGTGCAAGTTTCCTTGATTCTTCATGTTCCTTATATTTTTCTGCGGGTTCTGTGATTTTGTTTTGCTTCTGAAATAGCACTTACCTCTTTACATCTTTGCCAGCTCTCTTCAGTTGGAGTATTTTGTTCACTGATGCTGTTATTAACTGGGATTTTCTCTGCCTTTGTGTCAGTATACTTCTTCCACTCTTCTTGCTCCCTCTTGTGGTAGGATTCTTAAGCTTTTATGTCTTCTCTGGTTCTTACAACTCACTAGGCTGACTACAGGGCAGCTCTTTTTTGTTTTCTAAAAGTGGTGCTGTAGCTCAAGTTTTAATATGCCTTACCCATAGATACCAGGGTATGGTACTCCCAGATGCTTGTGGGTGGACTTTATGCTGAGCTGGTTTTTAATGCCTTTTGATAGTCCATTTCTTCCTCCCAATTATGAAGGTCCCATCTCAGTCTTCTGATGCTACTAGAAAGAAAGGGTTTCTTCAGTTGCATTTCATACCACACTACTAGGGTAGCTGGGCACTCACTTACTCCTTCTCCTCTGTGAGAGAAATTGCTGCCACCCGGTAGTTCAGCCCCATATAGTGTTGCTTTGGGGGTGGTGGTGGGGGAAGCTCTTATCTCTCTTCTACTGTAAACTGTTTGTTCTAATGAGATACTGGAGTGTCTCCTCAGGCAGGATGCACTTCTGAATTTTCTCTCTCAACCATGGATATCTGCCCAGGTCACCACTCTCTAGGTTTTTCCCCAACCATACCTAGAGGACTTGGTGCAGGTTTGCTGCTCCTCTGGTTCTACCCTGTACAAAGGGCAGAGTGGTGAGATAAACTCCTCTTGACCATGTTGCTGTATCCCACAGCTCCTACCAAGGTATTTTTATTTGTATATGGATGTCTAATTCTTCCTTGAAAAGGGAAGACAAAAAAAATAATAAAAGGGAAGAGAAAAAGGAGAGATGTCTTATGCTTCCATGATGTTGACACCAGCATTATATAATGTGATGTTTTTATGTCCCATTCACTGAGAAATTACCACAATCAAGTTAGTTAACCTATCCATCACCTCATATAATTAACACATGTTTTTGGTGACAATTAGGATTCACTATTTGTACATTTCTAGACAGTGTTACTAACTATAGTCACTATGCTGTGCCTTCGGTCTCCAGAACTACTTCATCCTGTGAACTGAAACTTTGTACCTTTCGACTAATATCTACTCATTTTCTCCTCACTCCTAGCCCATGTCAACTACTATTTTATTAAAGAACAAAAAGTCGGCTGAGTAAATTTGAAGATCGAATTGATTTTTTATTGAGGATTCATGAATCGAGCAGCATCCCATCTAGCGCATGAGGGCATGGTGTGTGTGTGTCGAGGTGGGAGGGGGGTGGGGCTCCAAGGAGTTGTACAAAATAGAAGGCTGTTAGAGGAAGGACAGCGGTACAAGAAGTTATTAGGAAAAAATAATTGTTTTAGGCAAGATCACATTCCCTTTTGGGAAGAGCAACATGTTTTATGTAGATTATTTCCTCTTCCTTTGTGGAATAGAGAGGACTCATGTGACAGACTACCTCATTTTCACCAAAAAATTCCTGACTGACTAGTTAAGACTACCTTGCTGAGGGAGGATGAATCTGTGATTAATTTAGTCATTAAGTCCCTGTTTGGTTATTTGGCCTCCATATGTAACTCCATCTAAGGCCTGGGATTTTCTTTTTGACAATACTGCCTCTAGAATTTTGACTGTCTTAAGTTCCACATATAAGTGATACTATACAGTATTTGTCTTTATGTATCTGGCTTATTTCTCTCAGCATTATGTCCTCCAGCTTCATCCATGTTGTCACAAATGCCAGAATATTCCTCATTTTTTAAAGCTGAATGATACTCCATTGTATATGCGTATTTGTGTGTTAAGTCATATTCTTAAACCATTCATCTGTCAGTGAACACTTGTTTCCATATCTTGGCTATTATTAATAATGTTGCAATGAACATGGGGTTGCTGCTAGCTCTTTGAGATCCTGATTTTATTTCCTTTGGATACGAACACAAAAGAATGATTCCTGGATCATGGGATTGTTCTGTTTTTAACTTTTTGAGGAACCCTCATACTGTTTTCCATAGAGGCTGGACCAGTTTACATTCTTGCCAACAGTTCCTGTGTCTCCACATTCCCATATCCTCAACTTAAATATCATGTACCTTACATAGTCCTGGAGTATACTAGCTACTTAACGTTTGAATGGCTGTGTAAGTAAAAGGAATATTGTTAAATCTATCACTCTGTGAAGCTGTTCTGGTGATGTTGCTATATTTTACGACACTAAAACATTTTTCTTAAAGAATTATCGACAGAGCCAGTGCTGTGTTTTTGTGGATACATTATTTTCACCCCTAGAGGGAGCTCCAGCCTTCTCTAGAGGTCCCCTCGTCAGTAGTCTCCTCCAGGTTTTTCATATTCAGTTTCAAGAGAAGAAATGAAGAATCTGTTAAGGGCAAAAACATTGACTGAACATGTTTCTATGTGTGTGGGTTTCTGTCTTGATCATACAGCCATAAAAAATCTAGTTTAGAGCTATTGATCTTTGAAGCTGCCTCTCTTAGGCCTGGAGTTACTCAATTTAGTCATTCATTTAACACATTATTTTACTGATTGCCAGGTGCCAGGTATAGTTCTAGGGGTTTGAATACAGCAAAGACAAGTGATAGAATCACTGTTTTCTGAAGAACACATCCTGGTCTACTTTACATTTTCTGCCTAAATACAGGTCCAACCTCAGTAAGGTTACCAAGTCCGTAGCTTTCAAGTCTCCTGGAGTCTAGGTCTCTACCATCCCGACAAGAGTGGATTCTTAAGTATAATGTGCCATTGTATTAACATGAGACCAACATTTCTCCACCACTGCCAATTTTCCCTGAATGACGCTGAATGATATAGGTGTGGGAGTCTGATCAAACAAGCCCATCAAATAGATCTGATCATTGATCAGCCATGTCTGAGAATTTTCCCCCAAAGGGATCAATCACTAACTGGGATCCAATAAATTCTCTTCCCTTTGGGATTTGACTACATGATGCAAAGAAAATTGGTCAGTTGGTGGTGGGGAAATATCACTCCAATTGAAGTTGATAACTTAAGAAAGCAAAAACTTTCAATAAGCAAGAATGTAAAGGGATAATCATATTAATGGTACTTGTATTACATAATACATATCAGCTGAGATAATACATATAAAATATTTAGCACAGTGTTAAAATATATGGCTCTTATTTTCCCTATTTCACAGAAAAGGAAATTGAGTATATTAGAGTTCTCCAGAGAAGCAGAATAAATAGGATATAGACATATTTAGAAAGAGAGAGGGAGGGAGGGAAGGAGAGATTTATAAGGAATTGGCTCACATGATTATGGAAGCTGAGAAGTCCCATGATCTCTGCTCTAGAGACTCGGGAGAGTCAGTGGGATAGTTCCAGTCCAAGTGCAGGAATAGACCATTGTCTCAGCTAGAAAATAGGCAGAGAAAGTGAATTCTTACTTCAGATTAGAGCAATCTGCTTTATTTCATCTACTAATTGAAATATTAGTATCATCCGGAAACACAGGCACATCCAGAAAATGTTTAACCAAATGTCTGGATACCACATAGCCCAGTCAAGTTGACACATAAAATTAACCATCACTGAAACTGAGAGTTCAAATAACTTACCCATGAATAAACAGATAACAGGATGCAGAATTGGGATTTGAGTTCAAGATTCTAAATCAAAGTAGCTCTCTGGGCTTGGGTGGGATGAGAGACAAGGAATGGAGTCACTGAGGCAGGTCAGGATGAAAATGTTTAGAGGCTATCTAAATGAGATTCACCCCTTCAGTTGTGGAGATTCCTAATCCTTTAAGGAGAAATTTGACTACTAGAAATGGCCTAACGTAATTTCTAATCAATTTTAGACAAGACAGATTTTAGGGAAAAATCAAAAGCAAAACTAAAATATTTGTGTACTTTTGAAATTTGCTTTGAAGATCAGCTCAGATTTGGGAGGGATTCTATACAGTGTCAGGGTTATTGGAAATATGTGCCGTAGCCCAAGGTACTACCTTGAAGGATATTTACTTGGTCGTGCTTGTAGATGTGTGTCTATATTCATGTACTGAGCACTTAATGTGTTGAGATTCAATGATGAATAAGATACAGTCTCTCCTCATGAAGTTTGTGATCTGTCTGGGGAACAGGTATGTAAACAGTGAATTTTATTACATTGAGATTAGTGTTATAAAACCCTTTCAAGCCATAAAATTCTTTGTATAATATCTAACACCAATCTGAATTTCTAGGGGCATGAGTAAAGGTATAACTATAAATGAATAAATAAATATATAAATCATTAAAAACAATTCATTATGCCTGGGAGCATAAAGCCTGACAAGGGAAGTGGCGTGTAAAGAAAGACTCAAAGTAGCTTAGTAAAGATATATATCAGAGGCGGGAAGTATTCAATAAATGTTTAGTGAACCAATGACATAGGAAGCACCAGTCCTTCTTAATGCCTGTATCTACAGTGTGTATAAAAGTAGACCATACTATTAAATTATGTCTTCTCTGGTAGAAAAAGCCCTGTTGAAGCTTTATTATAAAGTAATCACAGTTGGCTGCCTGAATGAATAATTGAACGCAGCATACACTACCAAATATAAATCAAACAGTTCTATAGCTTGCACTCAAGCTTTGACAGTTATAATCAGGGCCCAGTAGCCTTGGTTTCATACCCTGAGCCACAACATTAAGTCATCTCTAAAGACTTCTTAGTATTAGACCAGAAATGTAAGGGACTTAACACATTCCTAGGTTACATTCTCAGTATTTGCTCAAGATTAACTGCCCTTTGGTGTTACTTTTGAGTATTTTTAGGCCCTTCCTCATGAAGTCACAGGACGGGGCTAAAATGAGAGCTAGAACACTCTTTTCCTCATTCTCACCTTGTTAAGTTTGGGCATCACCGTAGCAGCAGAGTAGCTCCTGTTCTGACTTAGCTCCAGGGGAGCCAGTTCCTCCAGCTGGGTCTGTGGACCAGCTGTATGGGCATCACCTGGAGCATCACTTGCTTACCATGCAGACTCTTGGCTTCACTGAAACCAATGAAATAAAAATCTTTGTAGCTGAGGCTGGGAATATATAATTTTAATACACATTCCAGGTGATTTATGTACCTTAAATCTTTTTTTTAAAGATTTTATTTATTTATTCATGAGAGACATAGAGAGAGTGGCAGAGACAGAGGGAAAAGTAGGCTCCATGCAGGGAACCCGATGTGGGACTCCATCCCAGGACTCCAGGATCACGCCCTGAGCCGAAGGTAGATGTTCAATTGCTGAGGCACCTTGGCGTCTCAGGAAACTTTTAAATTTTATAGAAATATGCCATATTTTATTTAATGTAGCAGTTAAGAAGATTGAAGTAAAGATAAGTGTATTAGGACAGGAAGAGCTCTAAAGCGCATAAGGTAAAAAAAATCAAGTATCAGAACATTACTAGAGTATTCCATGTATGTTTAAAAAACAAAAAAAGATGCATGTGTATGTATGTACACATGTATGTAAGGTGTATCAGTGTATAGAAAGTAGAAGGGACTAGCCAGACTTCTCAAAAAGAAAAGAGAAAGGATCCAATAAATAAAATCACAAATAAAAGAGTAGAGCTCACAACCAACACCACCAAGATACAAATATAAGAGAATATTGTGAAAAATTAGAGACCAACAAATTGGACAACCTGGAAGTAATGGATAAATTTCTAGAAACCTACAAACTACCAAAACTGAAATAGGAAGAAATATAAAATTTGAACAGGCCATAGCCAGCAAATAAATTGAATCAGCAGTCAAAAATCCCCCAAAGAGGTCAGCACAGGTGGCTCAGCAGTTTAGTGCCTGCCTTAGGCCCAGGGCGTGATCGTGGAGTCCCAGGATTGAGTCCCACGTCAGGCTCCCTGCATGGAACCTGCTTCTCCCTCTGCCTATGTCTCTGCCTCTCTTTCTCTCATGAATAAATAAATAAAATCTTAAAAAAAAATCCCTCAAAGAACAAAAGTCCAAGGGCAGATGCTTTCCTTGTCTACCAGATATTTAAAGAAGAGTTAATACCTGTTCTTAAACTGTTTCAAATAATAGAAATGGAAGGAAAACTTCCAAACTCATTCTATGAGGCCAGCATTACCTTGATCCCAAAACCTGACAAAAATCTCACTAAAAAGGAGAATTACAGGCCATAAACCTGATGAACATAGATGCAAAAATTCTCAAGATACTAGCAAATTGATTCCAAAAGTACATTAAAAGAATTATTCACCACGATCAAATTGGATTTATTCCTGGGCAGCAGGGGTGGTTCAATATTCACAAATCAATGAGATATATCACATTAATAAAGGCATGTCCACTCTCACCATTGTTATTTAACATAGCACTGGAAGTCCTAGCCTCAGCAATCAGACAATAAAAGGAAAAGGCATCCAAACTGGCAAGGAAGACATCAAACTTTTACTCTTCATAGATGACTTGTATTTACTTTTTTTTTTTTTAACAAAAGCTATTTTTACGGGAATATCTTTTAAAAATTATATAATTAAGTAAAAAAAGCCCCATAGTTTTTTGTGGGTTTTGTTTTGTTTTAATAAAAGTCCTTGTGGGAAACCATCTTGAAAGCTGAATTTCTATCTTTGAGGGGAGAATTTGAGAAAGAAACATAGCTGGAATGAAAATAGCTTGGGATGTGTGTGTTTATTCACTTATTCCATGTATGTACTTGCCAGACACTGGCTTAGGCACTGGAGATCAGAGGTATCCAAGACACAGTCCCTACCCTATTATGGGATCTTGGGGGAGAAAGATAAATTAAAAACACAATTGAAACACAAGTTGATACTGGGATTGGAATATGCAGCAGGTAGTAGGGATTTGGATTTGGGGAACCAGGCACTGTTTCTGGAAGGATTGATACCCATGAGCTCCAGGGGATGTATAAGAGGAAGGGAGGGTGTGAAGCAGAATTGTGCTTTAGTATAGTAATGGCTTAGAGGTGTGGACAAGCTTGTTGAGCTGGTTTGCCCCAATCTAATGGAGAATGCTTGGGCTGGGCTTCCCTTCCCTTCCCTTCCCAGACTATTCATGGCTGTTTAACATCTGGAGGTTTCTTTATTTATTCATGAGAGAGAAAGAGAGAGAGAGAGAGGCAGAGACATAGGCAGAGGTGGAAGCAGGCTCCCTACAGAAAGCCCGATGCCGGGCTCGATCCTGGGACTCCAGGATCACGCACTGAGCCAAAGGCAGATGTTCAACCACTGAGTGACCCAGGGATCCCATACACACTTGTAGGTTTCTAAGTGAGGAGCCAAGAAGGAGGAAAACAGCTTTGAATTTCATTGCTTGTCAATCTCAGACTGTCCCAAACTGGGGACACCGAGGCTGGGGGCTACAGATTTTTATAGTTTGTCTTTTGGTCCTAAGCACCATTTAAAACATGTTAATCTGGTAGCCAGCTTTAAACAATTATGGATTTTACATAAAAATATTCATGTCTAGTTTTTCCTTTGCCCTCAGCTCCACAGATACAACTGACATGATACGGTAAGTTTCAGGTGTATAACATGTTGACTTGATACAGTTACATGTTGCAAAATGATGGTTACCTTAACATTAGCTAACATTTCCATCAGTTTGTGGTGAGAACATTTCACAATTCTTCACGAATTTCAAATGACAAATTTCAAGTATAATATATTATTGTTAATGATAATCCCAATGCTGTGTACAATTTATACATTTTCTAACTGGAAGTTTGTATCCTTTGACTAATGTCTCTTTATTTTGCCCACTTCTCAGCCCCTCATAGATAGTACCATTTTACTCTCTGTTTCTAGGAGTTTGGTTTTTTTTTTTTTTTAGATTCCACATATAAGTGATATCATACAGCACTTGATTTTCTCCATCTGATTTATTTCCTTTACTATAATGTCCTAAGGATCCATCCATGTTGTTGCAAATGGCAGGATTTCTTCCTTTCTCACCACTAAATAAGAATCCATTGTGTATATGTGTCTGCATCTATATGTATACATGCATGTATGTGTGTACATACATAGCTGTTGTGAATAATGTTACAATGAACGTCAGGGTGCAGCAGATACCTCTCTGATATGCTGTTTTCATTTCTTTTGAATATATATCCAGTAGTGAGATGGTTTTGGAGGAAACTTTATACCGTTTTCTATAGTGGCTGGTATCAATTTACATTCCTATCAACAGTGCATAAAGGTTCTCTTTCTCCCCACACCCTTGCCAACACTTGTCTCGTCTTTTGGAGTCTAGCCATTCCAACAGGTGTGCGGTGATAACTCACTGTGGTTTCGATTTGCATTTCTCTGACAGTTAGTGATGTTGAGCACCTTCTGATGTAATTGCTGGCTATTTGGATGTTTCTTTGGAAAAAATTCAGATCCTCTGCCCATTTTCCTTTTTGTCAGACTTTTTTGTTGTTGTTGTTATTGAGTTGCATGAATTCTTTATATATTTTGGATAGTACTCACTTATCAGATCTACGGTTTACAAATATTTTCTCCCATTCCATAGGTTGCATTTTCATTTTCTTTTTCATTGTTACTCTTTCTGTCTAGACTTTTTTTTTTTTGTGGTAGAGTGCCACATATTATGCTTTTGTTTCTTGTGCTTTTGATGTCAGGTCAAAAAAAATTGTCAAAGAGCTTCTTTCCTGTTTTCTTTTTGTAGTTTCATGGTTTCAGGTCTTACAGTTAAGTCTCTAATCCATTTTAAGTTTATTTTTGTGAGTGGTATAAAATAGGGATCAAATTTCATTTTCCTGCATGTGGGTCTCCAGTTGTCCCAGCACCTTTTATTGAAGAGGCTTTTTCACATTGAGTATTCTTGGCTTTCTCATCAAATTTTAGTTGATCCCATTTGTGGAGGGTTATTTCTGGGATTTTGATCTATATGTCTGTTTTTATGCCAGTAGTATACTGTTTTGATTACTATAGTTTTGTAGTATAGTTTGAAATCAGGAAGTGTGATGCCTCCAGCTTTGTGGAATCTAAAAAAGTTGGATTCATAGAAGCAGGGAGTAGAGTGATAGTTACCTGATAGTTACCAGAGGTGGGGAGGTGTTTGTCAAAATGTACAAATGTGTTATGTGGCATGAAAAAGTTCTAGACTTCTAATGTATAGTGTGGTGACTATAGTTAAGACTGTGTTCTATATTGGAAATTTCCTAAGAGTAGATCTCAGATGCTCTCACCACACACACACACACACACACACACACACACACGCATGCACACACACACAAAGGTAACTATGAGAAGCTATCAATGTAAAGTTTTGTTAAGAGAACAGGGCCTGATCCTGTTCACTAGGGATATTGGTCTGTAAAGTTTTGTTGTAATATTATTGGTTAGTATTAATATCAGAGTAATGCTGGCGTTATAGAATGATCTGGGGAATAGTTTCTCCTTTTCAATTTTTGGAACAGTTTGTGTAGAATTGATATCATTTTATTCTTAAATGTTTCATTTAAGAATAGCATTCACCAGGGAAAATGTATGCCTAGAGGTTTTTTTTTTTGTTGTTGTTGTTATTTTATGGTGGGAAGATTTTAAACTACATTTTTAATTTCTTTAAGAGATAAAGAACTAGGGACACTTAGGTGGCTTAGTCAGTTAAGTGTCCAACTCTTGATTTTGGCTCAGGTCATGATCTTAGGACGATAAGACCAAGAACCACATCAGGCTCCACTGTTGGCATGGAGTCTGCTTAAAATTCTCTCACTCTCTCTCTCTCTCACCCTCTTCCCCTTCTGTCCCCTCTATCTCTCCCTCTCTCTCCTAAAAAAAAAAAAAAAAAGCTACTCAGATAATCTTTTTGTGTGTGTGTGGGTTCTGATAACTTGAGTCATTCGGGGAATTTGTCCATTTTGTCTAAGTTGCTTCTATTAGCATAAAGTTATTCAGAATAAATTTATAAGCTATTTTCTTATTCTTGTGATATTGGTAGTCTCTGCAGTGATGCCAACTCTATCATTTCTGATTATAGTAATTTGTGTCTTCTCTCTTTTCATCTTCTGGATCAAGTTAGCCAGCATTTATTAATTTTATTGTTATTCTCAACATGCTAGCCTTGGACAGTCTGGGTGGCTCAGCAGTTTAGTGTTGCCTTCAGCCCAGGGCCTGATCCTGGAGACCCGGGATCGAGTCCCACATTGGGCTCCCTGCCATGGAGCCTGCTTCTCCCTCTGCCTGTGTCTCTGCCTCTCTCTCTCTCTCTCTCTCTCTCTCTCTCTGTGTCTCTCATGAATAAATAAAAAAAAACCTTTAAAATGCTAGACTTTGTTTAATCCATTTTCTTAATTCTTTTTATGGTTTCCAATTAATTGAATTCCACTTTCTGGTATTTACTTTAGATTTCATCTGTTGTTCTTTTCTAGTTTCCTAAGGTAGAAGCTGAGGTCACTAATTTCAGAACTTTCTTCTTTTCTAATATAGGTGTTTGATGCTGTAAATTTCCATCTAGGTTCTGCTTTAATTGTATCCTACTAAATTTTTACATATTGTTTTTCATGTTTATTGAATACACTTTCTAATTTCCCATTTATTCGTTTAGAGACCATGAATGGGGGGGTGAGAGGCAGAGAGCGAGAGAGAAAAAGAATCTTAGAATCTTTTTTTCTTTTTTTTAAAGATTTTTATTTATTCATGAGAGAGAGAGAGAGAGAGGCAGAGACATAGGCAGGCTCCGTGTGGGGAGCCTGATGTGGGACTCGATCCCAGGACCCTAAAAGTCCTCTGTGCTTTGCCTATTCCATCCTTCTCTCAACCATCCTCTGCAACCATTGATCTTTTTATTGACTCCATAGTTTTGCCTTTTCTAGAATGTCCAATAGGTGGAATAGTACAGTATATAGCTTTTTCATATTGGCTTCTTTCACTTACTAATATGCATTTAAGATTTCTCCATGTCTTTTCATGGCTTGATTGTTCATTTGTTTTTAGCACTGAGTAATATTCCATTGTCTGAATGTACTACAGTTCATTTATCTGTTCACCACTGAAGGATATCTTGGTTACTTCCAAGTTTTGGCAATCATGGATAAAGCTGCTATAAACATTCTTGTGCAGGTTATTGTGTGGACATAGTTTTCATTCCTTTAGGTAAATACCAAGGAACATAATTGTTGGATCATGTGGTAAGAGTATATTTAATTTTATAATTGCCAAACTGTCTTCCAAAGTGGCTGTACCACTTTGCATTCCCATCAGCAATGGATGAGAGTTCCTATTGTTCCACATTCTCACTAACATTCAGTGTTGTCAGTGTTACAGATCTTGGCCATTCTAATAGGTGTGTAGTGGTATCTCATTGTTCTTTTGATTTGCATTTTCTTGATGACATGATGAGGAACATTTTTTCATATGTTTATTTGCCACATGTATATCTTCTCTGGTGAGGTGTCTTTTAAGGTCTTTGGCCTGTTTTAAAATCAGATTGTTTTCTTGTTGAATTTTAAGAGTTCTTTGTATATATTTCATAATAGTCTTTTATTAAATGTGTCTTTTGAAAATATTTTCTCCCAGTCTGTGGCTTACGCTCTAATTATCTTGAAGTGATTTTTTTTTTCTCTTTGAGATTTAAAATATTCAGCACCATATTATTCTGGTTTTGCATTGCTTCCAATGTGTAATCATCTGCTTTTCTTTGTTCAATATTTAATGTGTCTTTCTTACCTGGCTGCTCTTAAGGTTTTTCTCTTTATAATGAGTTGGGTGAAATTTGATTATGACATACTCTGATAGAATTTTTATATTTCTTGCATTTGGGGTTTGTTAATATCTGAGGTTGTGGATTTAGAGTTTTCACCAACTTTGAAAAGTTTTCAACCATTTTCATCCTGTTATTTCTCTGTCCCTCTCCCTTCTTTCCTGGACTCCAATCATACATATATTGGGCTCAATGATATTTTGTTTTTTTCAGCCTATTTTTCTAAATTCATGTTTGATAGTTTTTGTTGCTATATCTTCAAGCTCATGTCTTTTGCAATGTCTAGTCTGTTAGTCCCATTTAATTGTCTGAAATGAAAAATCAAACATTACAGTATTCACTTCTGGATGTTTATTTGGGTCATTAAAAACTTTTTCCATATCTCTATTAAATGTACTCTTTTCTCTAGCTCTTGAACAGATACTATATATTAACTATTATTTTAAAGTTCCTCACTACTAATTCTTATGTTATTAGAGGGTGCATTTCCATTGATTGGTTTCTTATCATGGATTATATTTTCCTGCTTCTTTATATTCCTGGATTATTTTATTGGATGTCAAAACATTGATAATTATTCCTTGTTGGGTAGGTATTTTTGAATTCCTACAAATTTTCTTGAGACTTTTAAAATTCAACTAAGTTACTTGGAAACAACTTAATCATAAAATGATTAAAATCATAAAACTAAATGTTTTGTTTTAAAAGTTTGTTAGGTGACACTAGAACCGTGTTTACTGTAAGGCAAATTCTGACTCACCATTGAAACAAAACTCTTTTGAGGATCTACCCAATATTCTGTGATTGATTATATTCTCCAATCTGTTGTCAGCATGGGAAGATCAGTCAACCTTCGTAATTGGACACTTAGGACCGAATCAAACCCCTAGGCACAAGGTTTTGACTTTTCATGTAAAAAAGTGTTTGAAGATTGTCAAATATCTTGTAATTCATTTATTGTTCTTCAATGTTTGTAAAGTGCATGAATAATATTGTTCACACTTGTAGTGCACTGTAGCAATTCATTTAAAAATATGTATTTTGGAATACCCATTTCAAAGTAAAGTAGTTTACATAGCTACAGAAATAATTTGAGGCAAATTTAAAAACACTGAAACAGTAATAGTTTTTGGTATCACATAAAACTGATTTTATTTTAATAGCCACACCTTTGTTAGTCAGAGGCAATCATCAGTTTTATATATATAATTTGAAAATTTCTAAAATTCAGTTTTTTGGCAAAATAATTTAAGAGGTTTCAAACTATTTCATCCTTTCTTGGTGTTTCTTGCTGGGGGCATTTTTGTGTACATTTTAATGAAAAGATAAATGCATGATGGGATAACTTCTTAGGATTAAAATTAATTTGCATTTTTCTTAAAAAAAACCCCACACTATGTTTTGACCCTGTTTGAATTCCAAGTGTTCTCCTGAAATGTCTTTATATAGTTTTTTTTTTTTTTTTTTACCTGGTCTGGGTAGTTTATTTACATGAATGTGCTGGTCAGGACTCCAGGGATGTTCACTGTAGCTCTCCCAAGTTTGCTCTCTGCTGCTCATTCATTTCTGTCCTCTGAATTCTAGCCACATCCTCTCTGGACTTTTAACTTCACCTCTTCATTTCAGAAAGTTTGATGAATTCTACTTGGGTTTTCCTTCTAGGCTCTGCAGCCTGAAAACTCTCCAGGCAGAAGGTCCTGGCAGTTGTTGGGAGCATCTCCTTTGTTTTGACCTCTCAGGGAACATAGTCCTTCACTACCGATGCCCAGTATTTTGAAAACTATTGTTTTATATCTATTGTTTTATTTTTTTGGATTTCAGGTGGGAGAGTAAGTCTAGTTCCTGTTACTCCATTTTGGTTAGACAAAGAAATTTCTCAACTGTGGTGCTTCTGAGACTTTTAATCCTAAAATATTAGTGGCCTTGGTTTAGGAAGGGCTGAAGGCCAGTGGTTAATCTTGGTTTCATTTCCAAAGAAGAGGAAGAACTGCACTGATATGCATAAAGTTACCACAGATGGGAGTATTATGGTTATTTGTTCATTAGGTATGGACTTCTCTGTATGATAGTGGCAGTTCTATGGACCAATAAAAACACTTTTACTTATGGTTTCTTGCTAGATGGTCTACATGTGCAAAAAGAAATACCTAGGGAGATGTTTCCTCCAAATTTGGGCCAGGTAGGTGTATACAGCATCACACCTTACTCTCTCTGGAGTCACTTGTGTGGAATAATAATTATTCATGATAATGGTAACTATTACTTTTTGAGTACTTTCTATGTGCAGAAATTCTATGCTACATAATCTCAATAAGTAGGTATTTTATCCTCACTTTCTAAATAAGAGAAACAGTTTGGATGGCTAAAATAACACGCCCAATGTTTTTTACCTACTGAAAGTTATAGTTGGGATTTAAATCTAGATCAATTTAATCCTAAAGTCAAAATGCCTATATACTATGGTATGCTGAAGAAACTAGCCAGCCACTTTAGTAGCCTCTTGAGAAGATCCTAAAGGGACAAAGAATCTGAGTTTTTTTGTATTTCCATCCATATTTAGCAAAGCATCTCAAAGAGGAAGATATAGAGCTGTCATCAAGCAGTAATGGCCTGGCTTGGATCAAGCCTGGGTAAAAGAAAATAAGGGACTAGATAGGACTCTCATTCATCATGAATTCATTTGGAGGTCCAAGATACTATCTGAATTTTACCCTTTGAAATCTAAACTCAAGTTAAACAGAGATGAACAGGTTTGCCCTAGAAAGAAATCTCATGTTTGCTCAAAGTCTAGGGGAGAGTTGGTCATACTATCATGTTATTCCACGTTAGCAAGTTCTTTGAAGAAAGCTGAATTTTTATTATGTGGGGTAAATAAGAGTTCTAAGGTTCTGTTCGAGGCTAGGATTCAATTTAATTGAACAAACATTTATTATATGTCTTGTCTATGCTAGACACTGTCTTAGGCTAGGAAATCAAAAAAGGAATAAACATAGACTTTACTATAAAGGAGATCAAAGTCTAGCTGGGGAGATGGATGCACAAACAAATAATTATGAGAGAGTGGACTAAGTACAACAAAAACCAATGTACACTGAGGACTCTGAGGGCCAGAGGACAAGCCTATGATCCCCCAACCTAGGGATGGGAATGTTAGACCAGGATTCTTCAGCTTCTTTTAGTTTCATGAGCAGTGTTCAGAGTTTCAAGATCTTTACACTAGACTACTAGACTACTACATTGCACTAAACTCTAGCATGCATGTGGTGGTCATGCCATTTTGTTGTTCTTGGTGATTTGAAATGGGATCCCAGAGTCACGGTGCTGGGAATACACTGAAAGAGGAGTGAGAATTCCAAGAGCTGTTAGGTATCACTCTGCCTTTAATGTGCTCTATGACTTGAATATGTCGGTGGGTCTTTTGGCTTTCATCAGGTGTCAATTTTGGGAATGCAGTTTAAGTCAATTGTTAGATATTACCAGCAGATATCAGGAGATTTTTCCGGGGGACTGATGGGGTCAGACTTCTATTAGTACAGGAGGGAGGTTCTCCTGCAGTAGGAGTTAAATGAAGATTACACTCTGATTGCATTTTGTAGTTCTAGAAAACAATAGTAAATAAGCTGTTAAAATGTAGAAAACTTATATAGTTTTACTTTTAGAAACAAGTATATAGTATTACTTTTAGAGCAAGCCATATTTGTTCCTTAAATTGTTTCTTATAAAGTAACAAGTTAATTAGATGAAAGTATGGAGATAATTACTGTATTATTTCTTATTGCTGCTTTAACAATTACCACAAATTGAGTGGATTTAAGCAATACAAATTTATTATCTTACAGTTCTAGAAATCAGAAGTCTGAAATCAATTTCACTGGGCTAAAGCAAGATGTTGGCAGGGCTGGTTCATTCTGAGGGGAAATCTATTTTCTTGCCTTTTTTCAATGTCTAGTTGCCACCACATTTCTTAGTTGTGGTGCCCTTCCTCCATCTTCAAATTATATCACTCCAATTTTGCTTCTGTCATCATATCACCTCCTCTGACCCTACTCTTTCGTCTCCCTCTGATAAGGATCATTCCGGTTATATAGGGTCAACTCAGAAATGCAGGATAATCTCCTTATCTTGATCCTTAATCACATTGGCAAAGTCCCTTTTCCCATACAAGGTAACATTCGTAGCTTCTGGGGATTAGGATATGGACATATTTGGGGTCCCCTTATTCAGCCTACAGAAGTACTATTTATGTTTTTGAATAATGACTCTTAATAATCAAACACTTAATAGAATTCTATTCTCTATACATACACTGGTACAATACCTTTTTAAAAACTTTATCTGTCCATCTCAATCTGTTTTCTGAAATAATGCTTCTTGAAAGCTGTATGACTCTTTTTAGGGATTTATCATAATTTATTTAGCTGTTGCTTTATAATTTTTAATTATTAGGAATCTTGGTTTTAAGTAATAGGAATCCAACTCTAGTTGCTTCAGCAATGAGAGGAAGTTATTGGCTCTGGAAATTTGATGAAGTGTTGAGCAATCAGTCTTCATGGTAATCAACAGGGTTTCAGGAGCCACTGAAACCAGGGAATCTAGTAATGTCAGGACATACTCTATCTTCTGTCCTTTTCACATTCTCTCACTGAGGTCTGCTAGTTTTCCACATGTCATGATTTCATCCACTGGGGAGGGTTCGGCTGACCACAAGCCATCTGTCTAACCAGGTCTGTGCAAGCCCTCTAAGAAAAAGCGAAACCTCATTTCATCATAGCCTGAACTTAATCCCAAGGAATTCAGTCACAGGTACTGGTGATATGGGTCCTTGCTGCTCAGAATGGTCCACAGCTGAATTGCATCAGCAACACTTGGGAGCTTGTTAGAAATGCATACGTAGGTCCTGTTCATGACATAATAAATCAGAATCTGGATTGTAACAATATTGCAGGTGGTTTGTTTGAGAAGCATTATTCTAGTAGCTGCCTTATTTCTCCCCTTCCATTTTGTGGATGTTAACAAAGCCTGTGTTGACTGAACAAAGCCTGTGTTGACTGACCAACGGTCAGGGTTTATAGTTATAAGGGGAATGGATGAAGATGGTCCGGTAACAGAGTGAAAACAACTCCACAGGCATGAGAACCACACTCCTACCAACTGATCATTATCTCTACATGGCGATTTCTTGCATTGGGGGTAGCTAAACCAAAATAGCCAAGATCTGCAGGTGTGTCATCAATAAGTTGTCTAAAGCACCCCAGGAAAATATGGCCTTGTTGAGTAAATCAGGGATTTCTCTGGTTTGGGTTCTGTCACAACTTGGCTTACCCTAGAGAATCAGCTAGTTTGTCCTTTCATATGTTTGTTATTAAAGTAACACAATGGGCAGACAAGGGTGAAGCTGGTGTGATGCAGTATCATTTTGTTGGTTACCTGTGAGGCTTTTTTACCATTCTACACAAATCACCTGTGGAGACTTGCTTCTAGGATTGCTGTGATTCTTTTCCTATTAAGAAGTACGTAGCTTTCAGGGATCTCCGGGTGTCGCAGTGGTTTGGCACCTGCCTTTGGGCCCAGGGTGCGATCCTGGAGACCCGGGATCGAATCCCACATCGGGCTCCCGGTGCATGGAGCCTGCTTCTCTCTCTGCCCCTCTCTCTGTGTGACTATCATAAATAAATAAAGATTAAAAAAAAAGTATGTAGTTTTCAAACTTGCTGGTAAGGGAAATGTCCAACCATTGTAGCACCTAGAAAGAATACTAAAAAAATTTGAAGAATGATCTTTTTAAAAGAATGATTTTTTTAAACATTCCTAAAACATAGGAATTGGTAACATGTATTGATCAAGAGAGAGGCTTAATATGGATTTTGATATCAGATACACCTGTAGTGTCACAGAGTGAAAAAGGATACAAAATCTTCTGTACCTGGGTCCAAACCTTATAAGGGATATTAGGATCTATCAGACAAGATGCTTTTTAGCCACAAGTAATAAAACATTTACAATCCCACCAGATCAAATAACAAGAGCATTGATTCTCTTGCCTACCACCTGTCCAGAGAGAGGGCAACTATAGGCACTGGAGGTCTGGGGTTCATTTCTGTTTTTCTTTAGTTCTTTCAGTTCTGCTCTCCTCTGTTGGCTTTATCTCCAGAGTGACAGCAAGGTGGCCACTTATTCCAGGCATCAGTTCTTATGAATCATTGGCCCAAATTTCATCGTATGGTCATGTCTACACCAGAAGAAAAAGACATGGGTCCTCATGATTGGTTTAGCCAAATAAAAAAAAAAATTCTGTGTAGGCTTGAATATAAGACTAGCCTTTCTAGAAACAGGATGCTCAGAGAAGTATGCATACAATAAAAGCAGAATTCTGTTAGTAGAGCAAATGGCGGGTGCAGAGATGTATGTTGGGCAGGCACCCAACAGTGTCTATTTCAAGCAGTCAGAGCAGCGTCTACAGCCAAAATTTGGGCAGTGACAGCATGCTGTGGCTTTAGTGAAAGACTTAAGGAGAAGGAACAATTACTCTCACGATAGTCATCATATTAACAAAGAGGTTTTCCAGTGGCTTTTCTTGTGAAATGCATATAAATCGCTTTACCAGAGGTAGGACATCAGAGATACAAAGTACTTCAGCGAATGGATCCTGTCACATTTTTCTTCTAATTCTTCAGATGGGAGGTGAGGCTTTGGGGATCTTTTAAACTGTAGGTGGGAAGAGGGAAGTGGGGCAACATGAAGAATCCTTGCGCAGATAGAAATGTTCTGTATGTTGACTGTACCAATATCAATAACCTAGTTGTAATATTTTACTATAGATTTGTAAGATATTACCATCAGAAGAAACTGGGTAAAGGGTACCAAGGAATACTATTTCTTACGATTGCATGCAAATCTACAATTATTTCAGAAAAGTTTAATTAAAAGATTGCATTAGGGATGCCTGGGTGGGTCAGCAGTTGAACATCTGCCTTTGGCTCAGGGTGTGATCCCGGGGTCCTGGAATGGAGTCCCACATCAGGCTTCCCACAGGGAACCTGCTTATCCCTCTATGTCTCTGTGTCTCTCTCATGAATAAATAAAATATTTTTTAAAAAGAGACTGCTTTACATTAGTATTTATCTTGATTAGTGAGTTCTTTCATGTCCCCTTAAATTTTTCTCCAGTGGTGGTACCTCTCTTGCCTCCCCCTAGACCCACCCCATACTCCACGCTTAGGCTGAATGCCACTCCCCACCCCTAAGATATGCCTTTTTACTGCGGTAAAATTACTTCACATAAAACTTACCATTTTCATCATTTTTATGTGTACAGTTCAGTGGCATTTATGTGTATTCACATTGCCGTGCGACTAGTACCTCCAATTGTCTCTAGAATTCTGTTCATCTTCCCAGACTGTTTCTGTAGCCATTAAACAATAACTCCCTCATCCTTCCTCCCCAACAGCTCCTTGCAATTACCATTCCACTTTCTGTCTTTATGAATTTGACAACTCTAGGCCTCACATAAGTGAAATCATAGTTTTTTATCCTTTTGTGATGAGACTGTTTATTTCAGTTAGCATAATGTCTTCAAAGTTCATCCATATAGTGTAGCATATGTCAGAATTTTTTAAAAAAAGATTTACTTATTAGAGTGGGGGTGGTCAGAGGGAGAGGGAAAGAGACTCTTACGCATACTCCTCACTGAGCACAAGCCGAACACAGGGCTTGATCCCACAACCTGAACGAAAAGCAAGAGTCAGATGCTTAACTGTACCACCCAAGTGCCCCAGAATTTCTTTCCTTTTTAAGCTGAACAATATTCTGTTGTATGTATACACCACACTGTTTATCAGTCAGTGAACACTGGGCTCCTTCTACGTTTTGGCTCTTGTAAATAATTGCTATGAACAATGGTATACAGACAGCTCTTCTAGTCCTTGCTTTTCACTTCTTTGGGAGTATATACCGAGAAGTAGAATTGCTGGGTCATGTGGTATTTCTATGTTTAACCTTTTTTAAAAAAAGATTTTATTTTATTTATTTATTATGAGAGATATACAGAGAGGCAGAGACATAGGCAGAGGGAGAAGCAGGCTCCATGCAGGGAACCTGATGCGGGACTCAATCCTGGGACCAGGATCACTCCCTGAGCCAAAGGCAGACACTCAACTAACTGCTGAGCCACCCAGGCATCCCTAACTTTTTTTTTTTTTTGAAGATTTTATTTGAGGGGGAGAAAAAACCTGAGCCAGAGAAAGGAAAGGGTGAGGGACAAGCAGATTCACGCCGAGCACAGAGCCCAATGTGGGGCTCGATCCCAGGACCCTGGGATCATGACCTGAGCTGGAATCAAAGGTCAGTCATTTAACTGAGCCACTCAGGAGCCCTGTATGTTTAATTTTTTAATGGAACCACCACACTGTTTTGATTACTATAGCTTTGTAGTATATCTTGAAATCTGGGATTATGATATCTCCACCTTTGTTCTTCTTTTTCAAAATTGCTTTGGCTCCTTAGGGGTCTTTTGTGGTTCCATACACATTTTACAATTATTTTTCTAGTTCTGTGAAAAATGCTTTTGGCGGTTGTTTTGTTTTGTTGTGTTGTGTTTTTTTTTTCCAGCTTGATATCCTTTATGTATTTATCATTCTTAAATGACAAATCTACTTTTCAAAAATGAAATCTTGCTATTACTGAGGATATCTTCAACATCTTCCGCAACTCCAAAATCAGGAATATTTTACACAACTGGAATTCTTTGCTTTTTAAAGTGATTACTGTAAATGTATACATATATACTCATTTGCTTATGCTTGCCATAAAGTGAAATTATAGCCTGTGACATCTCATAATTGATAAAGTTAGAGCCAAGCCATTTATACAACTTCTAGTTATATCTCTTTGAAACTCTCCAAGAGCAAATTAAGCAATATATGCCATTTACTGAAAAGGAAAGGAGAAAAAGAATCCTTCATGGTCTTTCATTCATTTCATCAATTAGGACACACCAGGCAGCATTTTTCTCTATAATCTGGTCTTTCTTATGACCTGAATTTCCCATTGCTGTTCATTCTGCCCAGTACAATTTTTCCTATCATCAGCATCCATTGGTTCAGTTTTTACATTCATCCCTGCTTCTGAATGGGGCAAATCATCAGACGAAGAAGCCAAGCAATTCTGAATCATCTCAATGACTCATTCCAGATGTTTCTGAAACTGCTTAGCTGTTTCAAGGCGTTGACATTTCTGGACCTCCATCATGACTCTCAATGTCTCTCTCGCTTGGTGGGGTTGGTATTCATTTACGAGATGATACACATGTACAAAAAGTAGCTTAAAATCTTCCAGTTTATCTTCTCATTTTATACTCCCAGGGCTCCTTATCAAGATACCTAAGAGGTCTAAGAAATTAATATATTGAATTTTCTCCATTCTTTCTTGTGATCAAACTGCTTAGGATGAAGTCATTCAATGTTCTGGCTTTCTAAAGGGTGGATGATAGAATCATCACATTGGAACTGATTGACAAACATCATAGACCTATCTTTTATTGGAGTTGGAGGCTTGGGAGCTAGTGAATGTTTTCATCTGTTTATTCCTTGATGTACTACATTGGAGGTGGTAGAAAGGGAAGTCACTTGTGCCTCACCTATAACGGAAGATCAAGAACCCCAGCTCAGGGTTTACACGGGAGCTTTCAGTGTTTTGATAGGGATTGCATTGAATCTGTAGATTGCTTTCAGCAGTATAGATATTTTAGCATTAATTCTTCTAATCCATGTGCATGGACTATCTTTCCATTTGTTTCCGTCCTTCTTTCATTAATGTTTTATAGTTTCAGATTACATGTCTTTCATTTCCTTGTTAAATTTATTCCTAGGTACTCTTTTAGGTGCAATAGTAAATGGGATTGTTTTCTTAATTTCTCTTTCTGCTACTTCATTATTAGTGGATAGAAATGCAACAGATTTTTGTGTATTAATTTTGTCTCCTATAACTTTACTGAATTTATTTGTCAGTTCTAACAGTTTTTTTGATACCATCTTTAGGGGTTCCATATATAGTATCATGTCATCTACAAATAGTGATAATTTCACTTTTTCCTTACCAATTGGAATGGCTTTTTTTTTTCCTTGGGTGATTGCTGCAGCTAAGATTTCCAGTACTATGTTGAATAAAAGTGGCAAGAGTGGACATCCGTGTCTTATTTCTGATCTTAGAGGAAAAGCTTTCAGTTTTTCACCATGGACTGTGATGTTAGCCATAGATTTTTTCATATATGGTCTTTATTATGTTAAGATATGTTCCCTCTACACCCACTCTGTTGAAACATCTGGGTGGCTCAGTCAATTAAATGTCTGCTTTTGGCTCAGGTCATTATCCCAGTGTCTTGGGATTGAGTCCCTCAGTGGGGAGTCTGCTTCTCCCTCCACTTGCTCACAAGTGTGCTCTCTCTCTCTCTCTCCCTTCCCCTCCCTTCCTCTTCCTTTCCCCTTCTCAAATAAATAAATACATTTAAAAAAAAAGTTTATTTATTTTTTTTAAATTAATTTTTTAAAAAAAGTTTAAACCCACTCTGTTGAAAGTTTTTATCATGAATGTATGTAATATTTTGTCAAATGACTTTTTAGAATCTTTTGAAATGATCATATGGTTTTGATCCTTTTTCTTGTTGATGTGATGTATCACACTGATTAGCAAATATTGAACCACTGTTGCATCCCTGGAATAAATCCTACTTCATCATTATGAATGATTTTTTAATGTACTGTTGAATTTGGTTTGCTAATATTTTTGTGGGGATTTTTGCATCTATGTTCATCAGAGATATTGGCCTATAGTTTTCTTTTTCTCTTTTTCTTTTTTTTTTTAATAGTGTTTGGTTTTGGTATCAATGTAATTTTGAGTCTTTCCTCTCTTTTCTTGGTAGGTTTAAAGATTTGTCCATTGTGTTTTCCAAAAACCAGCTTATTTTCACTGATCTTTTATTGTTGTTTTAGTCTCTCTTTCATTTATTTCCCCTTGGATCTTTGTTATTTTCTTAAAATGCTAATTTCTAGTTCATAACTTTAGGCAAATAAATTCTTGTCCCTATGACTTAGCTTCCTCATCCACAAAATGGGAATGGCAATTCTCAGTTCCTAGGGATTTTGTCAGGATTAAACGAGATAATTCATGTAAAATGATTAGTTCAGAAATGGGTATATATTAAATGCTAGTTAAATGTTATGTAACCATATTGGAGCATGATAAGCAGAGTGTCCATGTAAAAATGTGTACACTTGGTAGGAAGGGATAGAGTTAGAGGAATGTTCATTTTATTTAATGTCCCAATTTTCGGGTGACAGGGCATCTGAGTGTTAAAAATTCAACCTTAGAGGGGGTGTCATGGATATTCGACCTATGTGGTCTCAAAGAGTTTCATGATTGGTTTAATGTTCTGTTGGCACCATCTTGAAATTCTTTTTTTTTTTAAGGATTTTATTTATTTGTTCATGAGAGACACAGAGGGAGAGGCAGAGAGAGAAGCAGCTTCTATGCAGGAAGCCTGATGTGGGACTCGATCCCGGGGCTCTGGGATCACACCCTGAGCCAAAGGCAGATGCTCAACCACTGAGCCACCCAGGCATCCCACCATTTTGAAATTTTTATTTTTCAGCAAGGGACCTTACTTTTTTTTCCCCACTCATCTGGAAGTTTATGAAGGCAATCCTGCCTTGCCTTACATCTTCTCATATTTTCCAGAGAAGGCAAGACTGAAAGAGTCACTACCCCCATAGCAGAGACCAAAACTTTTCCTGGTACCCCAGCAACATGGGCAGTAAATTCAACCTGATTAGCAGATGTTCTGCTCTGTCATAATCCCATCTCTTTGCAACAGCTCTTCTTCATTCAAGGATGCTCCACCATCCCATAAAATAATGCCAACCTTCAAGTGGAATCCTCCTTGGCTTTATGAGTATGGGTGTGGTGGACTGTATAGGGTTTTCTCTTCAACTTTTGGATTTGGGTATTATTGCTTGATCATTTTTCATTAGGCCAAAGGGTTTTGTGGACAAGATTAGGGCTCTGCTCTGCCACAGTAAACAATAAAAATCTGTGGGTCTTAAAGAAATAGTGGAGGCTCAAGAAGAAACATACATAAAATCATTAAGCTATCATTTTAGAGGTATTTCTAACTTGTCAAAAGCATTCTGAAGTCTGTGTTGCTAATGAGAGACATTTTTGGGATTTTATAGACACTGAGTTGGGAAAGAATTTCTCTGTGAGATGACCAAGGTTGTAGCCAGTAAAATGATCCAGCAGAGCAATATTGCATTTGGAGCCAACAAGTTCGAATCCTGTTTGTCCAGGTGCAGTGTTCATGTACAAATCTATCTACTCAGACACTCTGCTACCCTGGCCTGCCAACACAGACAGGTGTGCACTGGGCTGGTAGGCTTATTCACAGGAAGGCTGCAACTCACAGAAAAGTGGGGGGTATCCAGAGTGGGAGCCTATAGCTCCTCTTGGTGAAATGATGTGCCTGGAATAACAAAGGAGAGAAATCAAAACAAAATGAAGCCACAGCATAAACGTTCCAACTAAGCTTAGAAGTGATGAAAGCGGAAAGAAAATTTAGCTGGAGTTCAAACTGTGGCTAGGGTTATGACAGTTAATAAATCAGTAAGTCTGGAAAACGTTAAGTCTCACAATAAAATTAGGAAGTTGCATTACACTGTCATTCAACTAGTGTTATGAAAAAAAAACTCAATTATTAACACGTGTGTCTCTTCTCTGGTGGTATCTTTCATTTATTCGTTGGTAAGGCTTGCCTTCTCCCAGAGACAGTTGTACATTGTTAAAATGGGTCTTGCCACTTGTTAGCTATGTGGCCTTGGGTGGATTATTTAGGATCTCTGAATCTCAGTTTCTTCATCTGTGAATTGGATTTCATAATAACTATCTTTTTGGGTAGTGGCTTTCAAATATTTTGGCAGTAGCTGGCGTAAGGAATATCATCTTATATCATTGCATCGTATGCTACCTATACAAATTTCTTATACATTGTCTTTCAGGGCCATTTTGTCCTTCCCTGTTTACAAAAGTCACACTATGTGCTGGACACAGTAGATAATGAATGAACATAGTAGATGCTCAATTAAGTAAATGGAATCGAACAACTCCAGTTTTCATCACCAGTTCAAGTGCTAAGGTGAGCAGAAATTCATGTGGCAGATGAACCAAGACCTCTTCCAGTAGATGAGGTCCCATCTTAGGGCATCTTTTCTGTAAGACAGCCTGTCACTCTGGATTTTGAGGGGCATAACTAGATATATTTGGTCCACCTGACCTAATATAGGATCCCAAGTTCTGCTATACCAAGAGTTTATTCCATAATCTGAAGCTCTATGTTCATTTCTTCATCCTACAACAGTGGTGATCTTAACACCCACCTCACAAGGAGATGATGTAATGAAAGCAAACGTTCCTGGGAGCAGTTGTGAAAATAAGTTCTCTATAAACCCTCAGTCGAATGGGACTTCTGCCCTTTGTAGACCACCCATCAAATCATAGCTCTTTGAAGTTCCCTTAGATGAAAAAATAGCACTGAATAGGAATCCTATATAAGCTATTATTTTTCCAAATTAAAATTAGAATTTCATATATAAATGTTTATGTTCATGACACATGCAATCAATGTACCTTTTGGCCTCTGGTTTGTTTTATAATGGCATCTTCCAGCTGGATTTGGTTTTGGAGAGAGCTCCCTCTAAACACTAGAACAATATATTTGAGTTATACTGACAAAGGAAATTCTAAAGGCCTGTGGAGCTTATTGATTTATTCATCTGTGCATTAATTCATTCAACAGACTTTGAGCAATCACTTTTTTGCCGGGCACTGTGATAGGTGTAGGGCTACAGAAGCGAAAGAGACTATCTTTGCCCCAGGAGCTAACATTTCTGTGGAAGAAGCAGACACATCAACAAACAATTATACTGCAATATGGCTAGGCTATAATAATAAAATACATATTTGCTGATTTCCCTCTATGTGCCAGAGACTGTTCTGGGGCTGAGAATACATTGTGTACACACAGCATTTGCCATCAAGAACGTATATACTAGTGTTGGGGAAAGTTACGATTTGGCTCTTATAGGCACAAAGGTGAAGGCAACTAACTTTGCGTGGTGGAATCATGGAAGACTTCCTAGAGGAGGAGATGTTTGACCTGAGACATAATGACTGAGTAGAGGCTTTTCAAATGAAGGTTATGGGAGGTGGAAACTATGGGGAAGGGCATGTGGAAGAGATATGGATTTTGTTCAGAGCAAATAGCATCTACTAATGTATATGTGGTTATATCTGAGGGAGTAGGAAGAGATGAAAAGGTCAGCTCATAAAGGGACTTAAGGCGTTTGGATTTCATTCTGTAGATGCTAGGGCTTTATGCAGAGGATGAACTGTAAGACTTGTATTTTAAAACGATTTTTCAACACCATAAGGAAAATGGATTTCTTGGCAGTAGGACTGAGCAAGACTGTTGTCAGGGAGAAAGGTTAGAAGTCTGATCCAGTTATCTAAAAGGGAGTTGATAAGCTTGAAATAAAAACAGTGGTGTTAAGAATGAAGAGGAGGGAATGGATGCAAGAGAAATCTTGGATCAGAATCTATAGATTTATAGAATGTTGGAGCATTGGATGAGAACATTCAAAGGGGTGGAACTCAAAGTGACTGATAGGTTTCTGGTTTCAGTGACTTAAGTATTTGACACTTGATGCCATAGCGACCATAGGAAATTACCCAGGATGTTCCTTTGCTAATTTTCAGGTTGTAGTTTGAAGAAACCATCACCACTGATGCTGCAGACAAATTGCTTGTTGACTTGTACGAGTCCTTTTATGTCAAGATAGAGTTTTAATATTTATACTTGCATATATATACTGACCTGCCACATATACGACCCCACTTGTTAAACTGACCACCATATGTTTATGGATATCACTTTGTTTTATTTTTTTTTTAATGGCATGATACTACAGCATCACAGTGTTGAGGATATTATATGCATGGGTTCTGGAGCCAGACTGCCCAAGCACAAACCCTGCTTTTGCTTCTCATATGTAGACTAACCTGGGGTGAAGTCTCCCCTGTCCATAAAATTGTCATAACAATTACACCTGCCTCCTAGAGGCTTTGTGAGGATTAAGTGAGTTAATTCATGGTAACTCACTTAGAACATGGCCTACCTGGTATGTAGTAAGTGCTCTATGATTGTTATCTTTTCTTTTTTTTTATCATGCCAGGAGCATCTCCATGGAACAAGAGCCCCTGACATGGCTTGAATGGCATCTATGCCTATTGCTGACATGCAGAGCTGTTGCCCTGTGCCAGGCTGTGCCATGGGCTGTGTATGTATTATCTCCTTCAGTTGCACAACAGTTATGAGGTCCTATGTATCGTGTCATGATTGCAGTATTATAGAAAAGGGCAGGTACTACAGATGTTAAGCAACCTGCCCAAAATGACACAGCTAGTGAGTAGAGGATCCAGGATCCAAACACCCAGGACTACCTGGCCCTAATGCCCATGGACATGATCTAGGCTGTTGCTAGGGCAACTAGTGCCTGAGCAGCCACCCATTTCTAAGAGGATACTGGCTGGAAGGTGCCTCATTATTCCAATAGTAAGAGTCATCTTGGTTCTCTAAGAGCCTAGTCCAGTGCCACACATGATGATGGAGTGCAACCTAGCAGGTGTCCTCGAGTGTGTAAGAGAGTAGTTATGCCTCTTCCTTTGTATCTTCCCTCAACCATCCAGCCCTCCCCAGTCAAGTCCCCCACCCTTTTCTTTCATGGGTTTAGACTGGCCTATAGAAGACTTAGGGCAAAAAAAAAAAATCCAATTTAGCAGGTTGAAAAATATGATAAGAATATGATCTGGCAAAGATTATTTTATCTTTATTTTTAAAATATTTTATTTATTTATGAGAGACACAGAGGGAGATGCAGGCTCCCTGTGGGAACCCCAATGCAGACTGGATCCCAGGACCCTGGGATCATGACCTGAGCGGAGGAGGCAGACACTCAACCACTGAGCCACCCAGGCGCCCTGGCAAAGATTATTTTAAATGGCAATTGCCGCAACTGCATTTAACCAAACCATAAAAGCCACCTAGAGAAGAATTTATTTTGAATACACATCTCCTGTGTGCTCGGCTTATCTATCCATTTCTACGGCAGCACCTTCACATCTGGCTGGAACTTGGTAAAAACATCAGGTCTCATCTTTCATCTTACTTTTTAATTAGGTTCCTGCCCTGCTGCCTATGGTTCCGACCAGTGCATTGCCATCTTTCATGAAGTCTTCTATAATGCACAAAGATCACAGGCACTCAATAGGAATGGGAAATAATACTAATCACACCGTCTTTCTCCATTGCAAGCTGAGACATGTCCGGGAATCTAGGAGTAAGTTATTGATGTAGGTTATTTCCAGGGTACTAAAGTCTGAGCAATTTGTACCAGGTCATTGTTTATAATCTCAAGGCAGACGCCTATTTCTAAGAATCTATTACAGCCACAAAGTCTTTTACAAACAGCTATCCCCAAATAGTGGAAGATGAATTTCCTAAGCTTTGAATCTGCCATTGAAAACAAACCTTATTTTCCCACTAAGGCACCACCATCCTGCGATCTCTCCTGTTTTCTCCTGGAGAAAGAGATCTGGCTTCCACTCAGGTCAGGTGTGCTACTTTAGCTCAGCTAGATGTTTGAAAATCCAGACAATAATAGAAGATGAAATAATGCACTCAATCTAGCAACAATCCATTGCTTTTTTTGAAAGGATCCACTCCCAAGATTCTTTATGTTGAAAGTGCTCTTTGAAACTTTGAGATGATTTACAAAACCCGGTTTATATACATAACTTTTCAAGAGCTCATCTTTTGCGCAAAGAGCTATTAGTGTTGTTTTGAAATCTCTAGCATAGCTTAAGTGCAGATCTCAAAGAAAGACAAAAACTCATCTCTATAAAAAAACAGTGTGATCTTTTGGCACTATAGATTACATGTAAATGAGAAGTTCTTGAAAGTATTGGTTTGAAAGGAATGCGTTCTCATGGACTCAGGTATTTCATTTCATTTCATTTCTTTTCTTTCCTTTTTTTTTAAGATTTATTTATTTATTTATTTATTTATTTATTTATTTATTTATTTATTCATGAGAGACACAGATAGAGAGAGAGACAGAGACACAGACAGAGGAGAAGCAGGCTCCATGCAGGGAGCTCAATGTGGGACCCGATCCTGGGACTCCAGGATCATGCCCTGGGCCAAAGGCAGGTGTCAAACTGCTAAGCCACCCGGGGATCCCCAGGTATTTCATTTCTATATACTTTGCTATTTGTATGGTGTCTTCTCATGAATCTAAAGGTGACTTGGAGGCTTCATGCAAAATACTCACCAAGTAGAAGCTGACAGACCCGAAAGAGAGGTATTGCTTTGTGTAGTTTTCTTTTAAAGCTACCGTTTTATTGGGTGCTTGTTATGGGCTGAATGATTTGCACAGTGCTTTATATACATCCTCTCATTTCATCCTTGCATGATACCGATACAGCTAGGATTAATTGTCCTTATCTTGCCCATGAGAAAACTGAGCTTTTCTGGGAGGTGAAATCGTTTGTCCAATGTCACACAGTTATTTAGCAGTCTTTGGTTCAAGTAAAGGTTTGCACAGTGTCAAAGGACATACTCTGAGCCAATCCACTTGCCACTTGACCTCAGTTGAACTTGACCTCAAGCCACTAAGGACTGGAGAAGGATTCAGGTGATATCTATGTGTTTCTGTCCTCCTGCAGCTGTAATGGAGGCAATAGTATTTCTCATGATAGTGATCCTGGACAAGATGATACTTTCAGAGCATCTTAATATTATGTAAAGAGTGACAATATGGGTGTGATGTCCCCCTCTGAAAGATTAGAGGCTGTACACCACCTTGTATTGTGTTTTTTGGTGTGCACTCCTACCTTCTTTCTTAAAAGGTCAGGCTTGCATCTTACACTGTCTTAATACACCGTATAGCATCTATCAGGTTACTGAGGGCTATGTAAACAATAGTGCTATGAATGAACAATAGTGTTAATAGCTACCATTTTATGAGCTCTTACTGTGAACTCAGGCACTGTTCTAAATATTTAATGTACCGCAGACTCATTTAATCATTAATGTAGTAGATTCAAACATCATTCTCATCTCACAGATGCGGAAACCAAGGCACCAAGAGGTTAAATGACTTGCCTAAGGACACACAGAAAATGGGAAAGATGGGGATAAGAACCCAGGTCTTTTGGCTCCAGAGTCTTCTTCCCTTTAGAGTCTTCTTCCCTTACCACTGTACCCCAAAGCTTCTTTATAAAATCCTGCTTCATCATTTCTCCCATTTCCACTGCACTCCATACCCCCTTCCTTACTTTATTTTTTACCATAGCATTTCTCATAGCTGACCTGCCATATACTTGCCTAACTATTTTTTTTTTTTCCTTTTTGGTTTGTCTCTCCACACTAGAATGTAAGCCAAAGAGAGCAGAGATTTCTGTCTTGTTTTCTGCTGTATCTCTGGCACTGCTACTTCTGGCACATCTGTGAACTAATAATACAGAACTGTGCCTGGCACATCATAGGCAGTGAATTGGTGCTCACTGAATGAGACAGTAACTGAATCCCAGGTGTGTCTGTAAGCTGATCGGAACCGGCAGCTACTCAGGATCCATCCTACTATAATTCTGCTCGTGGTTGTGATTTTGAACATGAGGTGGTAGAATGGTAGGTACATAAGACAAATTTCTCTGGGCTGAAGAGTAAGAAGTCGGGAAATACTTCAGGCGCACCTGGGTGGCTCAGTCAGTTAAGCATCTGACTTCAGCTCAGGTCATGATTGTGGGGTCCTGGGATTGAGCCCCATGTCTTTTGGGATGCCTGTCAAGCAAGGGGTCTACTCCTCCATCTTCCTGCTCCTACTCTTGCTTCTGCTTTCTCTGGAACTCTCTTTCTCTCTCAAATAAAATCTTTAAAAAAAAAGAGAGAGAGAGAGAGAGAGAAAGAAATAATTCAGCCAAAGTGAGGAAAGATGTAGGAAGGTAGCTGGGAGAGGCGGGGCATCAGTGATGGGAGAACATATCTATGGGTGGAAAGATTTACAGACTAAGAGGAAGGAATCTGTGGAGAGGAAGAGTGGAGTGGAGGTGATGATGGATGGGTGGAGTGAGGGATGGCTTGGCAAAGGGAGAGAGGAACTAGGTTAAGCTCCAGTAGAAGGACCAAACTTGCAAGGGTGGAGGACTGCTCCTGCTTCTGAAACACAGCAAAAGGGGGTGATTATCCTGGTAATTCTGCAGACACTTGAGATACAGAGAAATCCAGAGAGATCTTATTGCATGCCCTTGATCTTCCCAGGATACTAGCAGGGTTAAGGTCTCAAAAGCTTATATTGAAGATATTGAAGAAAATTCGGATTTAAAAAAATGATGGCAGGTGAAATGATAGTTTGACACTGCTGAGACAGGGAACAGGGACTGAACTTCAGCTCATTTAAGACATTCATTTCATGTAGGCAATCAGTAACAATGACGGGAAATTAAGACTGGGCTGTAATTAGTGTGAAATTGCTCTCTGTGAGACCGTTGCTCATGTTGAGCAATTTTTCACGTGCTTCTTCTCCAAATCTCTCTTCCCTGGTAGTCTATTTAAATCTTTTGTCTACTTTTAATTGAGTTGTTTGTCTTATTGAGTTGCAAGTGTTCCTTATACATATAGGTCCATTGTTATGTGTATGTGAATATAAAATATTCTCTTCTAGTCTATGGTTTTCATTAAAAAACTGTTATACATCTTTTGCCAAATATATCCCAATGTTTCATATTTTTAAATGCTATTGTCTAAGATATTTTTAAAAATTTTATTTCCTGGGGCACCTGGGTGGTTTAGTCAGTTGAATATCTGACTCGATTCTGTCTCAGGTCATGATCTCAGGACTTTGGGATCACACCCCGCATCAGGCTTTGTACTCACAATAGAGTCTGCTTGTCCCTCTCCCTCTGTTCTTCCCTGCTGCTTACTTGTACTCTCTCTCTCAAATAAATACAGTCTCTTAAAAAATTTTATTTCCTGATTATTGCTAGCATATAGAAATACAAATGATTTTTGTGTATTGCACAAAATATCCTACAACTTTGTTAAAGCATTTTAAAATACATTTCTTAGGATTTTTTTACATGGAGAGACTGGTCACCTGTGAATATATCTGTGGGGTTGTGTTTTTTTGTTTTTGTCTTTGTTTTTTGTTTTATAAATGCCCTTTATCAGATGGAGGAAATTCCCTTTTGTTCTTAGTTTGCTAAGAATTTTTTATCAGGAACAGACTGCAGATTTTGTCAAATAATGCTTTTTATGTATCTCCTCAAATAATCATGTGGCAACTGTTAAAATGGTGAATGATACTGATTGATTTTCAAATATTAAAACAACCTTGAATTTCTGGGATACACTCTACTTAGTAATTGTTCGTGGTACTTTTTAAATGTTTTGAGATTCAACTTGCTAAAATTTTGTTGAAAATGTTTACATCTACATTTATTTATGAGGGCTACTGACCTGCAGTTTTCTTTTTCTTTTTTTTTTTGTTAATTTTTTCCCCTATTTTTCTCTTATTTCTTTTCTGCTTTTATCTTTATTACTTCCTGTTTTATTCTGACCTTGGGTTTAAGCACCTCTTCTGTTCCTAGTTTCTTAAGGTGAGGAATTAAGCTGTGATTTCAGACCTTTATTCTTCAATTCTATGAATTTCTTTCTATGTACTTTTTTTTAAGATTTTATTTATTTAATAATGAGAGACACAGAGGGGGAGAGAGAGAGGCAGAGACACAGGCAGAGGGAGAAGCAGGCTCCATGCAGGGAGCCTGACGTGGGACTCGATCCCGGGTCTCCAGGATCACACCCTGGGCTAAAGGCGGCGCTAAACCACTGAGCCACCCGGGCTGCCCTCTATGTACTTATTTAGTTGAATCCCACAAAATCTAATGACCTGTGTTTTCATTTTTAACAGTCAAAAATAATTTCTATTTTGATTTTTTTCTCTGATGGATTATCAAAAAGATTTGCAGGTATTCATTATATTTTCTTTTGATTTCTAATTTAATTCCATTATGATCAGAGAATATACCATGTTTAAAATCCTTTCAAATTTGTTGAATACTATTTTGTGACCCCGAATACTGTATTTCTTGACAAATGTTTCATGTACATTTGAAAGGAATGTGTATTCTGCTGTTGTTGGTTGGGAATTCCATAAGTATAATTTAGGTCACATTAATTGATAATCTTCATTCAAGACTTTCATATCCTTACTGATTTTTTGTATACTCATTCTCACAATTTTTATGAAAGGGATAATGAATTCTCCAACTATCTTTGTGTATTTGCCTATTTTTGTTTGAGCTCTATTGGATTTACTTCTTGTATTCTTTTAAAATATATATATTTATTTTTGAGAGAGAACGAGGAAGGGAGAGAGCATACACAAGTAGGGGGAAGAGCAGAGGGAGAGGGAGAAAGAGAAGCAGACTCCCCAGTGAGGGTGGAGCCTATCCCATTGGAGCTGGATCTCACCACCTAAGCCATATCATGACCTAAGCCAAAATCAAGAGCCAGATGTTTAACCAACTAAGCCATCCAGGTACCCCTACTTCTTGTATTCTGGATATTTATTTAGAATTCTATATCCTTTTGACAAATTGACAACTGTATCATGAAATGACCCTGGTAATATATTTTTAGCTTTGAAATCTTATTTGTCAGATATTAATATAGTCACTTCAGTTTTCTTTTGATTAGTGTTTGCATGGTATATGTCTTCCCATCCTTTTACTTTTAACCCACTTCTGTATTTATAGTGAAATGGGTTTCTTGTGGGCCCCAAAGAATTCTGATTTGCTGTGTTTCTGCTGAAAATTCTACCATAACTTCCATCTTGATTCCTTTTTACATAGTTTGCCTTTATTCTTGGCTATATTGAAGATTTTTGTCTTAATCCATGGTTTTAAACACTTGCCTGTGATATACTTTGGTGTAGGATTCATGTTTCTTATATTTGGGGCTTGTTGAAGGCTTTATAGCTTTTATTAAATTTGGGAAATTTGGGGCCATTATTTTCTCAAATATTTTTCTGCCCCAGGAACTTTTTATATTAGGCTGCCTAAATTTTCTTCAGTGTGCACTGATGCTCTGTTCAATTTTTTCCCAGTCTTTTGTCTCTTTCATTTTGGGTAGTTTCTATTATTGTGTCTTCAGATTCACTAATCTTTGCTTGTATAGTGTCTAATTATCTGTTAATCCCACCTAGTGAAGTTTTTCATTACACTAATTCTGTTTTTCCCTTCTAGAAAAACTAAAAAATCTTAAATGTTTTAACAAGTTCAATCTATTTTCTTCGACAAATGGAATATAGTTATAACAGCTTTAAATGATTTTGTCCACTAATTCTATAATCTTTGTAATTTATGATACATTATGTTCTGCATTTTCTTCCTCTGATGCATGCCTGGAATTTTTGGATAGGCTCCCAGGCACCATGAGTTTTATGTTGTTGGATGCTGGATATTTTTGTGTTCCTGTATTTCAGTGGGATGCAGTTATGTTCCTTGGAAATAGTTCCTTTTAAGTCTTGCTTTTAAATTTTATTAGGCATGTGCAAAACAGTCTTTAATGTCAGAATAACTTTTCCCCAGAGGCAATACTTTTCTGAAGACTCTATCCAGTCTTTCTTTATTATAGGGTTTACCACTATGGTTGATGGAACATAAACTATTCTCATCCCTATGTGATCCCTAGATACTGAAACCCTGCTGCTCTTGTGTGAATGTTTCCTCTGTCTCAGGTAGCTTGCTGACATGAATTTACTGATTAGCATTCAGCTGAAGATTTAAGGGGGACCATCTGTAGAATGCAGAAATTGTTTGTGTAGGTCCCTTTGCACAGGTCAGGTGGTGTGAAATCTAATCATTTTGACTTTATAGGACTACCAGCTCCATCTTCTCAGTTTAGGGAGACTATTAAGCTCTCCCTGGGTTTCCTCACTGCATGACAGCGTGGAAGTGCTCTTCAAACAGTAAGCCTGGACAAACAGCTCATCTCATTTGTTTCATTCTCTTAGGGACCACACTGTCCTGAGCTGTTGCACATTTAATGCCTGAAAATTGTTGTATTATAAATTTTTAATGTTTTTTAAATGTCGTGTAGGAGGATAAACCCAATATTTACGCTCCATAGTGGTCAGAAGGGGGCATTTCTCAAAGAAGTTCCAATTTGTTTTCTTCTTCTGTGGGATTAGGAATTTTGTATTATATTTAGGTTCATTTGTATTTCTTTTGCTTTCCTGTATATTTTTCTATTTCATCTTTTTCCCTCATTGGGATATTGGTCTTTTCCTTTTTCATTTTTAGAAGTTCATCAGAGACTATGGAGATAATCCCTTTTTTGTAAAGATCTTTCCAGCATCTTGTATTTTTACTTTGCTTATAGTGTTTTTTTATTCCATGTATATCACTTTCATTTTTTATGTAGTCAAATTTATCAATATTTTCTTTTATTGCATTTGGGTTTTAAGTCATATTTAGAAAGTCCTTCCTGTGATATATTTTTAATATCCTCAGAGCCTCAATTCTTTGCTTGTTGAGAATGGATTTTATTTTTTGTCAATAGCTTAAAATTATTTGGGATAAAATCTGGTGAAAAAGATGGGACAACAAATTATGTAATGATAATTTGGATTAAATCATAAAGTTTCTGTGTAGTTAAGATATTTTTTGTTTATATCAAATGCATTCATTTGTTTCTGAAATTGATTCCAAAGTGTAATTTTAGAAATATGTGGTGAATAATATTTTTAAATGTTAACTTTCTTACTATAGTTCCTTTTTTCCCTTTCCCCCATTTTCCTGTCCAAAGCTTTATGGCCTTGGATAAAATATGTGGCAGAACAATCATAGAGAGGTTGAAGATTCTAGAGAGGAGTAGCTGTGAGGTACTTTTCAGGAGAAAGGACGTAGGCAGACATAAAGAAAAATTCCTATGTCTCAAGCTACAGAGAATCCCTGAATCTGAAGGAGCCATCAGAGAAGGACAGCAGACATCATATGAGTAGCCTGTGTGGACAGATGATTAACCTATATTTCTCCTCCTGGATGATATGAAACTGAGAAATTATGACAAATTCTCAAAGCTTCATGAATCGGAGAAAGACCAAGAATGACTGACTTGAGGTTTCTTACCAACTTGGTTGTATAAAGTATTGAATTTGAAATTTAGTTTGTAGAAATTAAATACATCTTATATATTTAGATGATATCTACCCTTTTGACAAATATTTCGGCCAATGATTAACATAAATTAGTAGCTTTCTAAAGTAAAGGACTTAAAGAGTTACATGCGTTTGCCTATCTGCTGAGAGCAGGGCGGGGGGAGCGGGATCAGTGAATGAGTTTCTATCACCTTATAAATAGGGTTTTTAAGTTGAGCTTTGTCCCTCTAAGTGATCTCTGAACTTGGTAGGAAAAAGGATTACATCTTTACTAACTTCTAACTGAAGCACAGAATTTCCTTCTATGATAAATGTAGGCAACAAATCACAGGAGTATCAGCAATACTTATGATTTCATCAATAATAGAAACCACATGCATTTTCATATAACAATATGGCTGATACACATATCTCAACATATTATTGATCTTCTTTACCACTCATTACTACATTTTTTTATAGTTCATTTATTTCTAGTTACTGAATATACAGTTGTTCCTAGATTACCCATAGGCACTTGAAAGTCTAGAATCTTTCTTACCTGCATAATTACCTTGATATTTGTACTCCCCATTTTTCTTAGTGGCACCCATTGGAAACTCTGAAATTATTTTCACATTTCCCTTCCTCTTACTCCTCAAGTCTACATCCAAATCTTTTACAACATTCTATTTCCTCTTGCTCATCCTTACAGCTTCCTAATTTTTGTCCCACCTCCTCTCTTACCTGGGCCTTTATAGACATCTGTTTAAGGGGGGGTTGGTCCTTGATAATCTCACTGTCCACTCTGTCACTGGACTCCCTGCCAAGGAATCTACATGGCTGCCAGTTACTTTTTTTTTTTAAATTTACTAACCTGTAAATCAGATCACATTATACCTCTCCTTAATATCTCTCATGGATTCAAATTTCCTTATTTGAACAAATTCTGAACTTCCCAAGCAGGACTCACTTTACCTTTCTGAAAACCCTGGTTATAAACATCCTTATGCATGAGCATCAACCCCATCTTGTAACTCAGTCTTCAATGCTGATTGCCCTTCTCTTCTTCTCCTCTTCAGGAACTCCTACTCATCCCATCATCCTCCCCTCCTCTACCTGGCTTTTCCTTCCCTAGGCAGAGTTAATTATCCTTTCTCTTCCCCTGTGACACTATGTGTCTATCTTTATTATGACTCATTTTGCAGAGCACTGGAAGTTGCCTTTGTTTGCCGCAGGTATCTCAACATATTGTTGATTCTCATTAGTATGCATCACCGTTTTAATTATGGAAGTTTTTGAACTTATTCCTAGATCTAGCTGTTTAGTTCATTAATAAAGAAGTTTTATTACTATTTCACAAATATCTTAAATATTTTGATAATTTCTTTGTCAATGTAGCTGTCATTGGATTTTATTTGGAGCATTTAGAAACATTATTCTGACAAGTAGTCTGTTAGGCTTCAGCAGATAGTTAAAGGTATTTATGGCATAAATAGGTCCAGAACTTCTGTTTTAGTTAAACTTCATGTAATTCCTGGTCGAAGTCACCTCTAGAAGAGACAAAACAGCAATAAGGCCAGTCCTTGCTTTTCATTTCCAGCTCTTCCCCAGCTGGAAGATTTGAGAATATAACTTAACTCAGAGAATCTGACCTTCTACACTCATTTCAGGCTCAATAAACTGCAGGAGCTCAGCAGTTTATCAGTCTGACTTGACAGCTTCCACCAGAAGCAGTGCTTACTAGATTTGGGGGCCTGAAACTTTTCTGCAAGGCTTAGCTGATGACATATTTGCCTCTCTCGTCTTCTTATGAGCTGGTGCCAAGATGACTTTCCACATCAGTGAAATAGCTTTAAATCTGACATTCTGGGCTTGGAGCCTCCTCTTCTTTAATCAGCACCAATTCTACCCTCTGTCTTTTAATTCATTATATTCAGGGCACAGGTCTTGTATCCTCTCACTTGCTTCTAAGTCTGCCACTGCCCTCCCAATATACTCCTTCTCTGTCCACATTCCCTCCAGCTGTGGCAGGTGATGATGCCAGGAGACTGGAGGAATCCAGCCTCCAAGCCTTGCAGGCTCCTGCTGAGACAAGCTATCAGCTTTCACCATTTGACAAAGAGAGGATGGAAACAAAATCAAGCCAAAGGCAAAGGCCGTGCTGAGTTGAAGTCTCTGATCTTGTCATTTTTTGGACACAAAACTCTGACACAGAACTCTTTTCCTAAGATCAACCCTCAGACAAAACTTTTCAGTCTCTGTTACCTGAGAACATTCTACTGCATGCAACTCTGTTTTCTGTTTTAACTATAGGAATGAGAACTAACATTTCACAGTTTATAATTTCATTAATCCTCATAGCAATTGTGTACATCAAGTTTTCTTGCTACCATTTGATAGATGAGATATCTGGACTCATAAAGGTCTAAGACTAATTCTGCACAGTGCTAGAACAGGAAGCTAATTTAGAACTACTGTCTCTAGGGGTGATGATGGCTCCACTGCCCTGTGCTTTCAGTTATAGGAAGAGGTAAATGTGCAAACCCAGATGAAATACCTCAACTTGTGGCTTTTGGCTCTGTGAATTCTGCACATAGGTTTTGTTTCTTTCAAACAATGTTTTAAAATAATTCATATGAGTTTCCATCATTGAGAAATTTGCAAATTTCACATCAAAATTCAGATTCTTGACTCTTTTGCCGTTTAGATGAATGAAGAGGTCTGGTTACACATGGCATGCATTGCTGCAAGGCAACAATTATCTAGGCTGAGTACTGGTGCTCTTCTTGGGTGGAGTGTAAATTTTCCAGTTTACTGCAGTTGCCACCATTCCCTATTGCTCCCCAGCATTAAAACTGAATTTCAGCTATTTATTTTCTTTGTCTTGATTTTCTTATAGTGGAAGTAAGAGGAAAGGGAAACAATCCTTAAATGCACTTCTATCTCAAAAATGGGAAAATGAACTATAGACTAGAAAACTTTGTTTTTAACCTGATTTAACTGGGTCCCTGTAGGAATCTGAATTTATGATACCTTATGGAGATAATTGTTCCCAAGTCTGGATGTCCATTGTAAACATTTGGGAAGCTTTAAAAAAATACTTGACTCGAGATGCCTGGGTGGCTCAGCAGTTGAGCGCCTCTCTTCCACGCAGGGCATGATCCTGGAATCCTGGGATCGAGTCCCACATCGGGCTCCCTGCATGGAGCCTGCTTCTCTCTCTGCCTGTGTCCCTGTCTCTGTGTCTCTCTTAGTGTGTCTTATGAATAAATAAATAAAATCTAAAAAAAAAAATACTTGACTCTGGGCTACACCACAGAAGGTGAGCAGAAACTTCACAGCTATTCCCCAAGAATCTGTAATGTTTTAAACTCTCAATTATTCTGACCAGGAAACCATTTAACGGATTTAATTGTTGATTCTTTGCGATGACTCCTTATGGAAGACAGACTCCACTGTCCCCTAAGACTCAGCTACCAGTGCTTTAAACAACAACAACAACAACAACAACAACAACAAAACAAGTAAGCCAGAAAAACTGACTGACAGCCTAAGGCAGTCAGATGGAAAATGGTCCACATGGAGTTTGTAATAAATGAAATATCAGTTGATTCACCAGTTTGGCTCTCACAGGTCACCAGCAGAAAAAGGCACCCAGAGACCATATTAGTGTTGATTCCCACCAGCCCTTGGCTAATTCACAGAGCCATATACTGATTCACACTGAAAGGGACCTAGAAAGCATTCACTATTTTTGTGCAGTCACTTTTCCTCTCTGCTTCTAGCTTCTTCATCTGAAAAACCAAAATGTAAGAAAGAATAATTAGAGACAAAATTAGGACTTGAACATTGGTTTCCTGAGTCCTAGACCTCATTCTTCCATTGTGGACTTAATTTCATAGAGAATTAAAACAACAACAACAACAACAAGATCATAATGGTCCAGGTTAGGTTTATAGTTCCTTTTTGTCCCAAGGCAAAAATGGAAAATTGGGAGTTTCTTGCAATTTATTTACTATCACTTCTTTTATATCAAAGATAAATCAATTATAATGTTAACTTACCTTGTCATCTGGGTCAACTATTTAAGGGAATCATAGATATGTTTTCTGCCATCATTTTGGGGATAATAATAATGGTAGTATTAGCAGATACTCTTTATTGAGCAATAATTCTGTGTCAGATGCTCTTCTATTCATTTACTACGCATTACCTTATTTAATCTTTACAACCATCTGAAGTAGATATTTACTTCCAAATCTTGCATATGAGGAATTGAAGCTCTGAAAATTAAGTGAACTTTGTTTATTCATTCATCCACTCTTTATTGAGCAGCTATCATGTGCCTGGTCATACAGTATATAAGCAGCAGAGCTAGTATTTGAATCTGATTTTATGATTCTTAGACCCATGCTTCTCCCCAACTCTATGAAACTTTTCTATCTTCTAGGCTTCCTCCCATGTCTCCCTTAGGTCCCAGGTTGACCCTCATTCCACGCTTTGTTTCTATAATATTTCTTTTCTTCATATTAATGTCTCTATTTTATTGAAGACGTATCTTTTTCGGGTCAGGATGCCTAAGGCTATAGCCAGTGTGTGTGGAGTGGGGTTAATGGGCACAGAATAAAACTGGAGGGAGCTAGCTCTGGATGCTGGAAGTGCCTGCCAGAAGCAGCCACAAAGAGGCTGCTGGGGCATGTATACCAGATACATCTCCATGATGTCAGGCTTTACCTCTTGTGGACAGATTAGGTGGGGTCATTTGTGCCCCAAATCTAGCCGGTCACTAGTCATGAAACACTTCCGTATAACTTGGAAATAAACTGTCCCGAGTGAACAAACAAAGGTAGGAAATTCCTTATAATTAATCATTGTGACTCATTTCAACTTGCAGTTCGTTTCCAAAGCATTTTTGCATGCATAATTTTATTTCATGCTCACATAGAATACTAGTATAGCAGAGATTCTGTACTGAGAGTACGTTGGCGATTGTTAAGTTAAACTGCTTGTAAGGCAAGTCTTCCCTTAGCTTCTCAACAGCCCTCTCTTCTCCCTAGTTAAAACACTATAAACGAATCACATAGAAAATAGTACACATACTGAAATAAGTTTGGCGAAGAACTTGTATCATGTATGTATCATAATGCAAATGGCTCTGGGAAGGAACAAGGAACACTTTAGTGTTCAAAAGTAAAAAATTGCTCTGGACCTGATGGTTGACGAGTGTGAGGGTACTAAGATTGTGGGAAACATTGTCAAACAGATATAAAAGTTGGGAAGAAAAAATTTAGGGTGGTGTTAGAAAACAAGATAGGCTGCTCAAAAAGGAATTAAGTTATATACCAAAGGGAACAGAGGTTGGAACATAATTGCCCTAGATTATACTTTACAATATGATCCTTTGGGAAAGCTGCATAAAATATAGCTTCTGTGTGAGGATAAACCTATATCATCTTAATGGATTTTTGATAGAATACCAAAATTTAAAAGTAACAGGGCTGTGCTTCTATCAAGAAGTAATTCTCCTCACAACCCATTTTTCATTTTAATGTGCTGGATAGTAGCTAGCTCATCACTCTTACCTTTGTTTTTTCTTTCTCATGATGATCCTAAGTATATTTTTCCAAAAGACAACCACTGACAACCCCAAAGCCATTGTTCTGAGTTCTTACTCCTATGAGTGTTTCAGGTAATACTGTTCTTAGTATTCGATGTCATCTTTCTTATCCTTTCATTTACTTTCTTGGCTGCCAAGAGTTTCCCATTTATCTGTCTCCTTTGTCTTCTGTCAGGCCATTCTGAGTGGTAATTTTTCATCCTGTCTGTTTCCTTATCCCAGTGGTCCATTCATTTTCTTTAGGCTCCTTTTCCTTCCTCCTCCATGCCCCCTTTATGACAGCACTTTCTCCAGTGAAGTTTTGAAGTATTCAAGAGTTGACAGCTGAAGATGGTGATTGGGGTAGAATGAGAAGATGGGTTTATTGAATAGCCATTACAGGCCTTCAAATTGGTCAGAGTTCTTGGTTGCAAAATGATGGAAACAACTCAAGTTAGCTTAAGGAAAAGAGACTTTATTGGGTCACTTATCAGGAAAAGATGTTTGGGGTAAAGCAGAATGGGAGGAATTTCTGTAGGAACCAGGACCTCACAAACTAGAGTGAGAACGAAAATGTTGGTGACTGATCTCCTGTGCCAGAATGGAAAGATCATGGCCCCCACACTTCAGTGTGCCCTCAGAGAAAAGTAGTCAATCACTTTTGTCTTGGTTTCTATCAGCACTCTGTTCACCAAGCCTGTGACCAAGAGTTTTTAACTGAGGCACATGACCCCACTGGAGTCTCTACACTTTGTCGACTCCTATGGCATCTGCCTATGCCGGTCCTCCAAGGAGGAGGGAGGAGGATTTCCACATGGTTCTACCACTTGCTACAAATGTAGTGATCCAAAGGTGCACATGGACCCCAATGTTTATAGCAGCAATGTCCACAATAGCCAAACTGTGGAAAAAGCCCAGATGTCCATCAACAGATGAATGGATAAAGAAGATGTGGTATATGTATACAATGGACTATTACTCAGCCATCAAAAGGATGAAATCTTACCATTTACATTGATGTGGGTGGAATTGAAGAGGATTATGCTGATCAAAATAAGTCAATCAGAGAAAGACAATGATCATATGGTTCCACTCACATGTGGAATATAAGAAACCATGCAGAGGATCATAGGGGAAGGGAGGGAAAACTGATAGGGAAGAAATCAGAGGGGAGGACAAACCATGAGAGATTCTTAACTCTGGGAAACAGAACAGCTATAGGGGAGGTGGGTGGGGGAATGGGTTAACTGGGTGATGGGCATTAAGGAGAGCACATGATGTGATGAGCACTGGGAATTATATGCAATTGATGACTAAGTGAACTCTACATCTGACACTAATGGTGTACTATATTATATGTTAGGTAATTAAATTAAAATAAAAAGAGGCAGAATAGTTCCTAGACCATAGCAGGCTTTGAATAACAAGCTTTTGGTAACCATAGTGTGCTTGAACAAAAATATAGGTCAGTTTGTCAGGAGAATGATTTCATTAGCCATGGAGGTGAGGAAAGCTAATGCTGGCAGTGGACAGTCTATGGCTGCACAGTCCAGAGCACTCTGGTCCTTATGATAGGTATATCCCTGTTTTAAAATGATGTCATTAAAGTACTTGACTCATCAGATACTGTCCTTTTCTCAAATCCATACTCACCAAGCAACTTCCTGAACATAGTTAAGCAGGATAGATCTACTGTAGAATAATCATTCATTCCAGATAAATGCCAAATATCTACTGTTTCAAGGTTATTTGCTTCAATCTTAGAGATATAGAAGTGAATAAATGAAACAGGAATTCCAGTGCTACATACATATACTACGTAGTACCTTAATTCTGGGTAAGTACTATGGAGAAAAAAGAAGGGGCATCAGAAATGCTGGAGATGTCTCGAGTTTTGGTAGAGTGATCAGGCAAGGCCTCTTTGGGAAGGTCACAATTTAGCAAAGACTTGAAGAAGGTGAGGGAGTGAGGGAGGGACATATAAAGGAAGACCATTCCAGGCAAAGGAGGTATGCAGTATAATATTTCTGAGGTGTGATGGTCCTACCTTGTTCCATTACAAGGAGGCCAGAGTGACTAGAATGGAATGAGCAAGGGGAAAGGAAGTAGGAAATGTGATCAGAGAGGTAAAGGGGAAGAGTGAACTTGCGTGGGAACTTGAAGGTCATTACAATGAGTGGTATTTGCTCTGAGTGAAATGGGAAGCCATTGGAAAGTTTTGAACAAAGAAGTGAAGAGCCCTGAGAAAGGTTTTATTCTTTTCTTTCTTTTTGTATATGTTTTTATTGGAGTTCAATTTGCCAACATATAGCATAATACCCAGTGCTCATCCCATCAAGTGCCCCACTCAGTGCCCGTCACCCAGTCACCCCCACCCCCTGCCCACCTCCCTTTCCACTACCCCTTGTTCATTTCCCAGAGTTAGGAGTCTGTCATGTTCTGTCACTGTCCCTGATATTTCCCACTCATTTCCTCTCCTTTCCCCTTTATTACCTTTCACTATTTTTTATATTCCCCAAATGAATGAGACCATATAATGTTTGTCCTTCTCCGAATGACTTATTTCTCTCAGCATAATACCCTCCAGTTCCATCCACATCGAAGCAAATGATGATGGGTATTTGTCGTTTCTAATCGCTGAGGAATATTCCATTGTATACATAGACCACAGCTTCTTTATCCATTCATCTTTCGATGGACACCGAGGCTCCTTCCAAAGTTTGGCTATTGTGGACATTGCTGCTATAAACATTGGGGTGCAGACGCCCTGCCGTCTCACTGCATCTGTATCTTTGGGGTAAATCTCCAGTAGTGCAATTGCTGGGTTGCAGGGTAACTCTATTTTTAACTCTGAGGACCCTCCACACAGTTTTCCAGAGTGGCTGCACCAGTTCACATTCCCACCAACAGTGCAGGAGGGTTCCCTTTTCTCCACATCCTCTCCAACATGTGTTGTTTCCTGTCTTGTTAATTCTCCCCATTCTAACTGGTGTGAGGTGGTATCTCATTGTGGTTTTGATTTGTATTTCCCTGATGGTCAGTGATGCAGAGCATTTTCTCATGTGCTTGTTGGCCATGTCTATGTCTTCCTCTGTGAGATTTCTGTTCATGTCTTTTGCCCATTTCATGATTGGATTGTTTGTTTCTTTGCTGTTGAGCTTCATAAGTTCTTTATAGATCTTGGAAACTAGCCCTTTATCTGATACGTCATTTGCAAATATCTTCTCCCATTCTGTAGGTTGTCTTCTAGTTTTCTTGACTTTCTTTTGCTGTGCAGAAGCTTTTTATCTTGATTAAGTCCCAATAATTCATTTTTGCTTTTGTTTCCCTTGCCTTCATAGATGTATCTTGCAAGAAGTTGCTGTGGCCAAGTTCAAAAAGGGTGTTGCCTGTGCTTTCCTGTTTTCCTCTAGGATTTTGATGGATTCTTGTCTCACATTTAGATATTTCATCCGTTTTAAGTTTATCGTTGTGTATGGTGTAAGAGAATGGCCTAGTTTCATTCTTCTGCACGTGGCTGTCCAATGTTCCCAGCACCATTTATTGAAGAGACTGTCCTTTCTGCAGTGGATATTCTTTCCTGCTTTGTCAAATATTAGTTGACCATAGAGTTGAGGGCCCATTTCTGGGTTCTCTATTCTGTTCCATTGATCTATGTGCCTGTTTTTGTGCCCATACCATACTGGGTACATATGATCACAGCTTTGTAGTACAACCTGAAATCTGGCATTGTGATGCCCCTGGCTCTGGTTTTCTTTTTCAATATTCCCCTGGCTATTCGGGGTCTTTTCTGATTCCACACAAATCTTAAGATGATTTGTTCAATTCTCTGAAGAAAGTCCATGGTCCATGATATCAAAATAGGGATTGCATTAAATGTGTAAATTGCCCTGGGTAGCATTGACATTTTCACAATATTAACTCTTCCAATCTATGAGCATAGAATATTTTTCCATCTGTTCTTCCTCAATTTCTTTCAGAAGTGTTCTGTAGTTTTTAGGGTATAGATCCTTTACCTCTTTGGTTAGGTTTATTCTCTCAGAAAGGTTTTAATGTGATCACTCTGAATTCTCTGTTGGGAAGAGTTTGAGGGAGGGAATGGACCAAGGTGAAAGGGAAACTATTTGGAAAGCTATTGCAATGATCCAGGGAAAGAGATGATGGTAACTTGGACTTGGTGAGTATAGCAATACAGGTGGTAAAAAGTAGTTGAATTCTAGCTATATTTAAGGACTAATAGAGGGCTTTGTTAGGAGGTAGGAAGTGGAGTGTGTGAGAGAAATTGAGAAGTCAAGGATGTCCAAGGTTGTGGGTTAATGATTGAGTTCTATTAACTAAGATGGCGAAGTTGCAGGAGGAGCTCGTTTGTATGTGGAGATTAGATCAGCTCTGGACATGTTCACTTTGAAATGTCTAATAGATATCCCTTTGGAGATATCAAACAGTCCACTAAGAGTTAAAGATTAAAGTCAGAGGAGGAAATAAGAAGTTGAGAGTCATCAGCATGTGGATACAATTTAAAGACTGGAATAAATTACCAGAGGAACATGCAGAAAGAAGAGATAAGTTCAAGGAGCTGAGCCTTGGGGCATTCCAATATTAAGGGTAGGTTGGTGAAGAGGAATAAAACAAAGGAATCTGAGGATGAGCTTCTCTGAGACAGGAAAAACCAACAAACAGTCAAGAGAGAGTGATGTATCCCGGAAGCCAGGTCAAGAATATCCAAGGATGGATGAGTGATCAATTGTATCAACTGTCAATATTCACTAATTAATTAAGACAACAAAATAATTGTGAGCCATGTGATAGTCATATCTCTTATTATAAATTGACAAATTAGATTTCTGCTTTAAGTGATCTGTGGGTTGGATACTTTAAATTAGATCCAGAGCAATGAATCTTTGTCAGGTTTGCTGACCAAATTGGGCAAGCCTGAGGCCAGGCCTTCAACTATGGGAAATTTATGTCACATTGTAAGGCTATTAGGCAATCCCTCTGCTTGTACTCTGATATTTGTGACATTTCAGCTTTGTCACATGCAGGGTCTGCTTGGGAATTCAGCCTTCACATCTGCCTGTCAGGGCTAATCTATTAGCTGCTTTTGAAAGACATCCCATATAAGTTGGGTCTTTCATGGAAAGGTTTTGGAGTCATTTCTACACACATAGTGAATGATGCAATAAAAGCTATGGCCCTTATTAAAGTCAGATTTGAATTTGTGTAGCAGAAAGGCTTGCCTGGGAATCAGGAACTTTGGTTCTGTTTTTAACTCATTCAATTAAGTAGATTTATTACTTAGGGTAAGTTACTAAACTTCTGGGGGCCTCACTGCATTATCAGGACAGGTTAGATTAAGCAGTAGTAATAAGTTAACACTGAAATCTCATTGGCTTATCACAACAAAGGCATATCTCTTGTTCTTGGGACATATATATTCCAGGTATATGAGAAGGCTCTGTTCCTCATAGTGACCAGCCTCATGGAGGTTCGAACAGCTAGTAGCTTCTGTGGCACTCCTATCCTTCTTAATCACTTGAGTTCAGGGGAAGAGGGGGAAAGGAAGAAGAATACAAATGGGCTTTTCACTGGCTCAATTATAAAAAACTATGCTTCACTTCTGTTTAGAGTCCATTGGCCAGAACTAGTTGCATGGTCTCATCTATCTACAGTCGAGCTGTGAAATGTATTAAGAACAAATGAAATCTTCACTGGCCATTATAATCTAGGCCATATTCAGTTTTCATATCCACTGATGAGATAATAATAGAATTTACCTTATAGGGATATTGAAAAGAATAAATGAGATAACGCATGTGATATGCTTAAGGTAGAGTTTGGCCCATAGAAAGTATTCTACAAATTCTAGCCATGATAAATGTATTACTATCATTAAGTGGGCAATAAATTGTATTATTATTATTATTCTATTTATTTACTTAGTTATTTTCCTAACAGCAAAAGTAACTGTACCTAAGCTCTTAATCATTTGTCACCGTTGGGCCATTACGAAGACTTTTTGCCCTGAACTTTGACTCAAGATCAACAAAGATTCCAGGAAAACTAACTATCCATGTGGCTGCTCTTCACTCCTAATTGCCAAGGACCTACCCCTTTGCCAATACTCTTGACCATGAATGCCTCTTCCAGCAACCCAGACTTTTTTCAGAGAAAAGTCTGAAGACATTGGAATTCTCTGGTTCTTTCTTCTAAATGATTTTCCAGAGCCCAGTGTTCTTTCTATACATCCAGGCTCTCAGAGACATCGAAGGCATGATGGGGCAGTTCAGTTTTTTGGCAGTAAAGGTCACAAATAAACAGCTATATCCAGAAGTCTTATAAAAAATGGTTCTACTCTATAAGCAAACTTATTATTGTCTAGAAATGTTTTTCAGCTTTCTGCTCTCTGGTTTGTGGAGGTATGAAGATGCCACATGACCTGATTAAAAGCTGAAAGCACAAAAGGCTGTTGAGAGGCTGTATTTGTGGGGAACATAGGGAGATAAAGAAGATTATGCTGAAGGAAGGAGAAATTTTTGGTTGCTCTTGGACTCGTAAGAATGCCCAGCAACACTGCTTATTAATTTCACAGTTAGTCCTGACCTCTGCCTGCTACCTTGCCTTTGCTGCTTTATGTTCAAGCTTCTAAATCAACCCTGCCAATTTGTGTCTCCTTGCCTTTGCCTGTGCTAGTCTTGCCTTCTGGAACACCCTTTTCTATTTTCTGTAGTTCACCTGTCAAAGAAAAATTCCACACGTTCTTCAAAGTATAATTCAAATGCCACTCACTGCTTCCTTGAAGAAATCTTTGAAGGGATAATTGCAAGGATTATGTCTCCATGTGCTATTAGCATGTAGTATAGACTCTGGTGTTCAGTAAATATTTTTCAAATTGAAAATACCCCTCGTCCTTGCTTGTGTACATTAGGGTGTGTTTATGGAAACCATTGATGGTGACAAAGTTTCAAAAATATCGTGGAAACTTATTTCTGCTCCAGAGTCTCACCAAGGAAAGCCTTCAGTGCTAAAATTCCCTTAAACTTTTAAGTTCATAAAACTTGCAATAGTTACCCCAGGAAATCAACTTTATCTGGGTGATATCCTTTTATCTTGTTGAAATTGACTTTCAGATTAAAGGCTAACATTATCTTCATCTAATATGATAGCTCTTCTTCCTGAGGAAACTGTGTTATCGTTTTACATTTGTGAAGCTTTCCAGATTGCAATGTGTGTGCACACACATAACCTTATTTAGTGTTCATCATGATTAGGGGGCTTGGTGAGGAAGGGGACATTTCATATGCAGCTTGTATAACAAAGCAAATATGGCATTTTCTGTTATTTCAGAAGAGTCCATCTAAACACATCTGGGATGGCTTGGGAAAGAAATTCAGCTGCTTTTGCCTTTCAAACAACATGAAGAAAGTAACACTTATTTCCTGGAAAGCAAAGTTTCACACTAAGAATTAGTGTGGGATTTAGGATCTCAAATTGAGTATTCTCCTGTATTTTACCACTCATTTAAACTCTTGGGGGCTCTCTTCCAAATGTGTCAATGTATTACCTGAATCTGGGGCTTTGGCTATTTGTTCCAATATAACTACCTCTGTTAGGTGCTCCCCAAACAATTTTACAAGAACAAACCTTAACAGAGCTTCTAGCCTGATTTCATGGGGCTTCTTTAAAGCATGTGAGGCAGGAGAACCTTCCTGTGGTCCCAGAAGGGATGGGTAGTCAGTATTCCATGGAATGAACCTTTGTCAACTGGAAGATGGAGGGTGGCAGATCAGTTATTCTCCCTTCCTTGTTTTTTTTTTTAAAGATTGTATTTATTTATTCATAAGACAGAGAGAGAGAGAGAGTCAGAGACACAAGGCAGAGGGAGAAGCAGGCTCCATGCAGGGAGCCCGACATGGGACACGATCCCGGGACTCCAGAATCACACCGTGGGCTGAAGGCGGCTCTAAACCGTGGAGCCACCGGGGCTGCCCCCCTTCTTTGTTTTTAAGGCAAGATAATGAGGTTTTAAAAACCATAAGAATTCATATTCCACTCTTAAGAGTATCTGCAGACATTGGCCCAATGAATTTTTTTATTTTCATCCTTTACCATTGGTGAATGTAAATCCAATAAAAATTTAACAAACCCCAACTCTTAGTCACTCACTGGTCTAAAGATTTCTGAAATTACTGACAAGTCATCTTAAAGTTCATAGTCAAGTAGCAAAAGAATGATAAATAAGCAGATGAGTTACTGTAGATCGTGATAAGTTTCCTAAAAGAGGTATAAATAAAATATTGTGGAAACAGAAGAGGAACAATTCCTTTGGGGAAACCAAAGAAGGGCTGATTTCTTTGGAGAAACCATCCTAATTCCCTTGCACTTACCAGAAAAGTAGCTCTGTGAGAGCGGGAACTGGGTCTATTTTGTTCATGTCCCTGAACCTGGCAGCTGGAATCAGACCTTGCCCAGTGTAAAGAACCCAAATATTTCTGGCCTGACTAAAATGTAATAGACATACAGCAGTTACCATGGGCCAGTAACTATGTTAAGTGCTTTGCTTGCTTTATGTTATTTAATCCTCACAGAGGACTTACCAGTTTCCACAGCAGAGAACCAAAAGTTGGAGAAATTAAGACATTCATCATGCTTCCTAGTTAGAAGCAGGGCTGATACTGAACCCACCTTTCCCTTATTCCAATCCCATGCCCTCAACCACTAGGTCAAAACTCGCTTTATAAAGATAACCCATTGGTGTTTTAATTATTGCTCTTGATAGGATTATTATCCATCTATTGGTTCTCACTCATTTCCCTAGCAGGGAGGAGACTTTCAGCAGCTGGGATAATTAAAGTGGGACGTGAAAACCCTTTTGGCCAAATGCCCCATGGAAATAACACTGTACAAGTTTGTTCAACTTGGAGAGCTTCATTTCATCCTTGAATTGTATAAGAACTTCCTGCTGAACAGCTGTTGGCCAATTGAGAATTAATTAGTCCTAGAGTATAAATAATAGCTGATCATGGAGGGCTCATCCACCCACCAGTTGGGGCTCCAGATGTTGGCCAAGTGTTCTAAGTGGCAACTCCAAGGATAAAGCTAAATTGTGCAATCTGAAAATGTCATCTGGGAATTGCTGGCCTCAGAACTACAGGAATGCTTGTTTAAAAGGCAGATTCTTGGGCCATATTTCAAGCCTACAGATTCACAGTCTCCCACATAACTCTTGCATTCATAACATCTGAGAATCACTGTGTTGTTCGGATTTTGGGGATTTGAAAGGATGACACTTCTGTCTCTAGATTTAAATTTTTCGAGCCCAGCTTCTAAGAAGAGGTTTCCATTAGGTTATGCACTTACACAATGCTTGCGCATACAACAGCTATCACATTAGGTATTAGCAGGCATATTCGTATTTATTTATTTATTTATTTATTTATTTATTTATTTATAGCAGGCATATTCTTAAGCATAAATTCAAGTAAAAATTCTTACGGACCTGGAGAATCATATAAAAGCTTTGGAAAAAATGAAGACCATGCTTTTTAAAGAGGAAGCAGCCAGCCTATGATCTTTGAAGCAGTGACTGAGAAAAGCGCTGAAGGAGACTTGCTTTAGTGGTACAAAATTGCTTCCCTTATATCTTCACACTTGGCTCAACAAAAGTCACAAAGTTGAGGCTAATGGGCTACATCTATCAGCAGATGTGTGACCAGTATGATATTGAAAACAATTTTGAATCATACATTGCGTTTAAAAATCCCAAGTATCCACATAAGAATAGGAATTCCTGACCTTTGTTTGATAAACCCCTGAATGTGCCATGACAGATTTTTTTCTGAACCAGCAGTTGATGAGATTTTAGCTGAAATTATCGTCCCATCTCCCCTCCATTTATCCGGTCCACCACTGTCCCTCCTCACCCTCTATTGCTATGTACCTGGCCGTTTCATTCATTTCCATTACCTGCCTAGCTGGCCTAAACATGTGCACTCATGACAGAAGCACAGCTGGGAGAAAAGCAGGTGGAATGAAGAGCAGGAAACAGATGCTCCTGGGAGCATGTTCTTGAAATACAATCCACCCTGCCCTCCCATCATTTTAAAAGTTCCTATGTTGACATGCTGCTGGTTGACTATAGTGTAAGAATGTTTAGCGGATCAGCATGAAAGTAAGACCATAGGGCAAAAAAAGTAATCAAAAGTGGCTCCTTCTTTTCAAAATGGCCCATTCACACAGACTGTCCTGGGGCCCCAACTCCACTTTGGGATTTTGTACAGGGCTTGCTTCCCATTTTTATGGAATGTGGCTGCTTGTCTATGTTGTCAAAATTTTATGAGAGAAATTTTAAAAATTGTTTTTATATAAGAGACTGACAGAAATTGCTTGTTCTGATAATGTAAAAATAATGAAAAAAGGAGAAATGTGTAGAAGGATATAATTACATGCTCACTGATGCTTTCTAGGTACCAGCTGTTGGCCCGGCTTGATGCCTGTCCCGTTCACAGAGCATTTAATCCTCACAGACTCCTGAGGTGTAGGTATTGCTACCCAGCTTTATAGATAAGGAAATTGAGGTTTAGAGAAGGGAAGAGGTTTGTCCAGGGCACACTAGTGACAGAACTGGGTTTTAAACACAGGTGTACCTGATTGTGAACTTAGTGATCTTTATACCAGTGGGTTTCATTTGATATCCTTTCATTTTGTTGCCTGGTTTCATAGACAGAATGTTATGATAGGAGATTGTATAATGCTACCTAGTGAATTGTACTAACCAGTAGGACATACCACCTTAGAATTTTAACAGGTGGAGTATTTCTTTTTGTTTTTAATTTTTATTTATTTATTCATGAGAGAGAGAGAGAGGCGAAGGAGAAGCAGGCTCCATGCAGGGAGCCTGATGTGGAACTCGATCCCAGGTCTCCAGGGTCACACTCTGTGCTGAAGGTGGCGCTAAACCGCTGCGCCACCCAGGCTGCCCCAGGTGGAGTATTTCTATATGGTGCAGGTGTTCACCTGCCTGTGGGTTAGGACTCTCACGGATGACTATTTAAGACCTCTTCTGACTTCTAAGAATGTTGTGATTATTTCCAGTTATCTAGCACTATATAGCTTCATTGTTTCAAAGAAGATCCTTAAAAGTATCTTGAAACTGAGATTCCTAAGATGGTGGAAAAGTGATACAGTTAATTATAATATTTATGGTATTTCCTTTATGCTCCCCCAGCTTTGAGATATAATTGACAATTATATAATGCACAATTAAGTTGTGCATATGTTGATTTGATACACTTATGTGTTACAAACTGATTACCACAATAGGATAAGCTAACACTTCCATCTCATCACATAATTACCATTTCTTTTTTTTAAAGCTAGTACATTTAAGATATAAACTTAGCAACTTTCAAGTGTATAATTCGGTATCATTAACTACAATATCACACTATACATTGGATCCCTAGAACTTATCCGTCTTATAACTGAAAGTTTATACTCTGACCAACATCTCCTCATTCCCACCATCCTCCAGTCACTAGTAACCACCATTTTGCTCTATATTTCTGAGTTTAGTTTTTTAGATTCGACATATAAGTGTTACCATACAGTATTCATATTTCTCTGTCTGACTTATCTCACTTAGTAGTATTCCTTTAAGGTCCATGCATATTGTCACAAAAGGCAGGATTTCCTTTTTTCTCATGCTGGAATAATACTATTCCACTGTATATATGGGGTGGAGGTGGAGAGGGAGAAGTTTTCATTTCCTTTGGATATAAACCCAGAAGTGGGATTACTAGATCATATAGCAGTTCTACTTTAATTTCTTGAGGAACCTCCATAGTGATATACTGTTTCCCCTTTATTTTTTGTCATTTTACACTAGGTTTTTACCTCATAGTTACCATGAGCTTATATAAGACATATCTTAAATAGGTAAAACAGCCCATTTTTACCAGAGAGTATTTTAACTTCAATCATCTACAAAATCTTCACTATTTTACTTTTCCCTTTTGAATTTTTGATGTTTTTACTGTTTCTATAGTGTATATTAACTTAAAAAATTATCATAGCTATAATTATTTTTTATATGCCTTCCATTTGACTCTTACTACTATAGTTAAGTTGTTAACACACCGTTACAGAATTAGAATTTTTGAAGTTTGACTGTATATTTACTTTTACTAGTGCACTGTATGCTTTCATATGTTTTCATGTTACTGATAAGTCTTTTCAGCTTGAACAACTTATTTCAGCATTTGTTATAAGGCAAGTCTGGTGGTGGTGAACTCCTTCAGTTTTTTGGTTTTTTTTTTTTTTTTGGTCTAGGAAAATCTTTATTTCTTCTTCATATCTGAAAGATAACATTGGTGGATAAAGTATTCTTGGCTGGCAATTTTTATTTTTCAACAGTTTTAAATTGTCATTGTACTCTTTCCTCATCTATAATTTCTGCTGAGAAATCTGCTGATAGCCTCATTGCGGGTTCCTTTGTAGCTTATCTTTTTTTCCTTGGCTGCTAATTTTAGGATTCTTTCTTTATTTTTGATTTTTGACAGGTTCATTATACTATATCTTAAATAAGGTCTTTTTTGCATTAAGATAAAAGGGTGCTATTAGCTTTGTGAACTTGGATGTCCAGTTCTCTCTTCACACATAGAAAGTCCCCAGCTCTATTATTATTTTTTTTTATTGAGGTACAATTTGTCTCTAACTTTAAATTAGTTTCAGGTATATAACATAATGATTCAACTGTATATATTACAAAATGATCACCACAATAAAGCTAGTTAACATGTTACTATACACAGTTAAAATTTTTTTCTTATGATGAGAACTTTTAAGATCAATCCCTTAGCAACTTTCAAATGTTTAATATAGTATTCTTAACTCTAGTCACCATTTTACATTAGTTTCCTTGACTTACTTATTTAACTGGAAGCTTGTACATTTTGACCCACTTCATCCATTTTGCTTCCCCCTCAGCTTCTACCTCTGGCAACTATCAATTCTTTGCATCTATGAGGTTTGTTTAGTTTTGTTTTTAAGATTTCACATATAAGTGGAGTCTGACTTTTTCACTGAACATAATACCTTCAAGGTCCGTCTATGTTGCCACAAATGGGAGTATTTAATTTTTTATGGCTGAATAATATTCCATTTTATATAGGTACACTACATTTTCTTTATCCATTTATCATCTATAAATGGACACTAGAGCTGTTTGCATATCTCAGCTATTGTAAATAATGGTACAGTGAACATATATATTTTTGAGTTGTTGTTTTTGTTTTTGGATATATACCCAGAAGTGGATTTGATGGATCTCATGGTAGTCCTACTTTTAATTTCTTGAAGAACCTCCCTGCTGATAGTGGCTGCACCAGTTTATATTCTCACCAACAGTGCACAAGTGTTCCCTTTTTCTGTACCTGTTTTTCACCAACACTGCTTATTTCTTGTCTTTTGTAATAGCCATCCTAACAGGTATGAGGTAATATTTCATCATAATTTTGATTTTCACTTCCCTGATTAGAGATGTTGAACACTTTTTCATATACATTTTGGCTATTGGTATGTCATCTTTGGAAAATGTTTATTTAGTTCCTCTATATATTAGAGTTATATGCATTCTTTATATATTTTATATTAACCCCTTTTCATATATGATTTACAAATATTTTCTTCCTTTTGGTAGGTTGCCTTTTCATTTTGTTGATGGTTTCCTTTTCTCTGTAAAAGGTTTTGAGTTTTATATAGTCCCACTTTTTAATTTTGCTTTTGTGGCCTTTGCTTTTGGTGTCAGATCCAAAAGATCACTACTAATTCTAATGTCAGGAGTTTATCACCTATGTTTTCCTCTATGAGGTTTATGATTTCATGTCATACATACATTCATCTTTAATCTACTTTGGGTTAATTTTTGTGTGTAGTATAAAATAGTGGTCTAGTTTCATTCTTCTGTATGTGGCTGTCTGGTTTTCCCAACACCATTTAGTGAAGTGACTGTCTTTCCTACATAATATGTTCTTGGCTCCCTTGTCATAGATTAATTGACCATAAAAATTTGAGTCTATTTTTAGGCTCTCTATTCTGTTCCACTGATCTATATGCCTGCCAATACCAGACTGTTTTGATTACTCCAGCTTTGTAATATAGCTTGAAATCAGGCAGCATGATACCTCCAGTTGTGTTCTTTCTCAAGATTGCTTTGGCTATTTAGGGTCTTTGTAGTTTCATACAAATTTTAGAATTCTATTTTTGTGAAAAATACCATCAGGATTTTTATAGGAATTGCATTGAATGTGTCAATTGCTTTCGGTGGTATGGACATTTTAACAATTTTCGTTCTTCTAATCCATGGGTATGGAATATCTTTCCATTTCTTTTTGTCTTCAATTTCTTTAATCATTGTAGTATAGTTTTCAGTGCACAGGTCTTTTACTTCCTTGGCTAAATTTATTCCTAGGTATTCTTTCTGATGTAAGTGTAAACAAATTTTTTTTCTTAATTTTCCTGGTAACTTATTAGTGTGTAGAAATGTGACTTATTTGGAATATTGACTTTTTTATCCAACATATTTATTTGCTTATTAGTTCTAATAGTGTTTTGTTTTTGGCAATTTTTAAGGTTTCCTAATTATAATAGCATGTCATCTGCAAACAATGGCAGTCTTATTTTTTCCTTTCCAACTTGGCTGCATTTTATTTCTTGCCTAGTTGCACTGGATGATACTTCTAATACTATGTTGAACAAAACTGGCAAGAGTGGTTATTCTTGTCTTGTTCCTGATCTTAGAGGAAAGGCTTCCATTTTCTCACCATTAAGTAGGATGTTAGCTGTGGGCCTGTCATATATGGTCCATATTATGTTGAGGTACATTTCCTCTGTACCCACTTTATTTAGAGTTTTTATCATGAACAGATTTTTAGTTTTTTCAAATACTTTTTCTGACATCTATTTCAATAATCATACAGTTTTTATCCTTCATTTTGTTAATATGGTGTATCATGTTAATTGATTGGTGGATATTTAACCATCCTTGCATCCCTGGAATAAATCCCACTTGATTGTGGTGAATGATCCTTTTAATGTATTGTTGAACTTGGTTTGCTAATATTTTGTTGAGCATTTTTGCCTCTCTGTTCAATAGGGATATTAGCCTGTAATTTCTTGTGGCATCCTTATCTGGTTTTGCTGTCAGGGTAATGCTGCCCTGGTAAATGAGTTTACAAGTGTTCCCTACTCTTTTATTTTTTGGAACAGTTTGAGAATAACTGGTATTCTTATGGGAGGCCTGGGTGGCTCAGCAGCTGGGCATCTACCTTTGGCTCAGGGTGTGATCCCAAGGTCCTGGAGTCCTACATTGGGCTCCCAGCATGGGACCTGCTTCACCTTCTGCCTATGTCTCTGCCTCTCTCTCTGTGTGTGTGTGTCTCTCATGAATAAATAAATAAAATCTCAAAAAAAAAAACCAGAATAAGTATTCTTTTTTTTTAAAGACTTATTTATTTATTTTAGAGAGAGAGAGAGTGAGAGTGTGGAGTGGGACAGAGCGAAAGGAAAAGAGAGAATCTCAGGCAGACTCTGTGCTGAGTATGGAGCCTGATGCAAGGCTCAATTTCATAACCCTGAGATCATAACCTGAGTTGAAATCAAGGGTCAGATGCTTTACTGTGAGCCACACGGTTGCCCCTGGTATTAATAATAAATGTTCGGTAGAATTTATGAGGGAATATATCTGTACTTCTGGTTTTTGAGAGTTTTTTTGATTACTGATTCTACCTCTTTAACAGTAATTGGTCTGTTCAGATTTTCTATTTCTTCATGGTTCAGTTTTGGGAAGTTGTATCTTTCTATGAATTTATCCACTTCTTCCAGGTTGTCAAATTGTCGATGTATAATTGTCCATAGTAGTTTCCTGTGATCCTTTGTATACCTGGTATCAGATAACATCTGATGGTAACATCAATCGTAACATCTCCTCTTACATTTCTAATTGTATTTATTTAAGCCCTCTTTCTTTTTTTACTTGATGAGTCTAACTAAAGGTCTGTCAATTTATCTGTTTTATCTGTTCAAAGAACCAGTTCTTAAGGTCATCAATCTTTTCTAATCTGTTATTTCCTTCCTTTTAGTAACTTTGAGCTTCATTTTTTTCTTTTTCCGGTTCCTTGAGAATGGTTATTTGTTTGATATTTTTCCTGTTTCTTGATATAGGTATTTATCACTGTGAACTTATCTCTTAGAATAGCTTTTGCTGGGACACCTGGGTGGCTCAGTGGTTGCGCGTCTGCCTTTGGCTCAGGGCATGATCCCGGAGTCCTGGGGTCAAGTCCTACATCGGGCTCCCTGTACAGAGCCTGCTTCTTATTCTGCCTGTGTCTCTGCCTTTCTCTCTCTGTGGGTCTCATGAATAAATAAATAAAATCTTAAAAAAAAAGAATAGCTTTTGCTGCATCCCATAATATTGGTATGTTTTATTTCAGTGTTCATTTGTTTCAAGATATTTTTTATTTCCCTTTTTATTTCTTCTTTGACTTATTGGTTGTTCAGCAGCATGTTGTTTAATCTCCACCTACCTGTGAATTATAAGTTTTATTCTTATAATTGATTTTAGTTCCATACTATTGTATGCTTGATATAATTCCAATCTTCTTAGTAGTATTAGGACTTGTTTTGTGACCAAGCATATGATCAGTCCTGGAGAATGTTCTATGTGCACTTTAGAAGAATGTGTATTGTTCTTTCTCCTGTACATGCCCAATTCCAAGTGGTTTAATGTCTTTTAAAGCAGATTTTTCCTTGTTGATTCTGTCTGAATGATCTATCCATTGATGAAAGTAAGGCATTAAAATTACCTAACTTTACTCTTTTACTATTTATTTCTTCCTTTAGGTCTATTAATATTTGTTTCATATACTTAGTACTCCTGTCTTGGCACATATTTACAAATATTTTATTCGCTGTTGGATTGGCCTCTTTATCAGTATTTAATACTTTTCTTTGTTATTGTTATTGTTACTCTTCTTACTTCTAGTTATAGTGTTTGTTTTGAAGTATTTTATCAGATATAAATACAGTTACCTCAACTTTATTTTAATTTTCATTTACATGGAATAGCTTTTTCCATCCCTTCACTCTTAAGTTGTGTATGTCCTTACATCTGATGTCTCTTGTAGGCAGGTTATAGATGGTTCTTGTTTTTAATCCATTTAGCCACTCTTTTTGTTGGGGAATATAGTCCATTTACATTTAAATAAATTATTGGTGTGTATGTACATATGGACATTTTGCTAATTGTTTTCTGGATGTTTGTAGTTCTTCTGTTCCTTCTTTTCTTGCTCTCTTCTTTTGTGGTTTGATGACATCCTTTAGTGGAATCTTAATTCATTTCTCTTTATTGTTTGTGTATCTACTATGGGTTTTTCTTTTGGGTTGGTTTGAAGCTTACATATAACAACTTATGTTTATAACAACCTATTTTTGAGTTGATAACAACTGAAATTTGAGAAAATTCTAAAACTAAATTTTTAGTCTTCCCCTCCCCCCGTGTTTAATTTTTTGATTCCACATTTTATATCTTTTTATTTGTGTATCCCTAAGCTAATTATTGTAGTTATGTTTACTACTTTTGTCTTTTAACCTTCATTCTAGCTTTATAAATGACTAACCCACTGCTCTTACTTTTATCTACCTTTACCAGTGAAGTTTAAACTTTCACATGTTTTCTGTTACTAATTAACATTCTTTCTTTCTTTTTGGCTTAAGAAAATCCCATTAACATCTCTTGTAAGGTCAGTTTGGTAATCGTGAACACATTTAACTTTTGCTTGTCTGGAAAATTCTTTATTTCCCCTTCAATTCTGAATTACAACTTTTCTGAGTAGATACTTCCCTGGGATTTTTTTTCTTTCTTCATTTTTAATATATCATGCCACTCTTTTCTGGCCTGCAAAGTTTCTGCTGAAAAATCTGCTGATACCCTTATAAGTATTCCTTTGTATATGACACGTTGCTTTTCTCTTACTGTTTTTAAGATTCTCTCCTTGTCTTTAGCTTTTGACATTTTATTATTTTTATTTTTAAGTAGACTCCATGCCCAGTGTGGAGCCCAATGTGGGGCTTGAACTCATACCCTGAGATTAAGACTTGAGCTGAGATCAAGGGTCAGATGCTTAACTGACTGAGCCACCCAGGTGCCCCTAACTTTTGACATTTTAATTATGACGTCTCTTGCTATGGGAATTTTTGAATTCCTCTTATTTGGAACTCTCTGGAATTCCTGGATTTGAATGTCTGTTTTCTTCTCCAAGTTAGGAAAGTTTTCAGTCATTATTTCTTAAAATAAATTTTCTGCACTTTTCTCAGTCTCTTGTCTTCTGGGACCAGTGTAATATGAATATTAGTACCTTGATGTTGTTCTATCAGTTCCTTAAACTGACTTCACTTTTATCATTTTTTTTATTCCTTATTGTTGTCCTGAGTGATTGAGTTCCACTGCCTGATCTTTGAGTTCATTGATCCAGTCTTCTGTTTCATCTAGTTTACAATTGAGCATCCCTGGTATATTTTTCAGTTTGGGTCATTATTCTTCATCTCTGTGACTTCTATTTGGAATTTTTTTTTTTTTAAAGATGAACTTTTTTTTTTAAGAATTTTTTTTTATTTTTTTATTTTTATTTATTTATGATAGTCACACACACACAGAGAGAGAGAGAGGCAGAGACACAGGCAGAGGGAGAAGCAAGCTCCATGCACCGGGAGCCCGACGTGGGATTCGATCCCGGGTCTCCAGGATCGCGCCCTGAACCAAAGGCAGGCGCTAAACCGCTGCGCCACCCAGGGATCCCTCTCTTTGGAATTTTTAAAAAAATATTTAAGTATAGTTGATATACAGTGTTATATGTTAGTTTCAGATGTATAACATAGCAATTCAACATTTATGTATCTTGCAAAATAGTCACATGCCTAGTTACCATTTGTCACAAATATAACATCATTACATTATTGACTATATTCTCC